>NW_024104451.1:8940-608940 GCF_003945595.2 Pipra filicauda
TTTCCTTTCCCCTTTCCTTTCACCCTTTCCTTTCCCCTTTCCCCTTTCTTTTCCCCTTTCCTTTCCCCTTTCCTTTCCCCTTTCCTTTCCCCTTTCCTTTCCCCTTTCCTTTCCCCTTTCCTTTCCCCTTTCCTTTCCCCTTTCCTTTCCCCTTCCCCTTCCCCTTTCCCTTTCCCTTTCCCTTTCCCTTTCCCTTTCCCTTTCCCTTTCCCTTTCCTGAAATTTCCTGAAATTTCCTGAAATTTCCTGAAATTTCCTGAAATTTCCTTTCCTTTCCTGAAATTTCCTTTCCTTTCCCGTTCTCTCTGCAGCAGCAGCTACAGCTGCTCAGCAAAGCCTCACAACATTTACTTTTTTCTTTTTTTTTCTTTCTGAAAAATGACTTCTCAGCTGAAGACACGAGGCTTGGTTGACATTTTGTGAAGGACAGATGAAAAAGGACAGAACTGAAACTCTTCCCTCTTTTGTAAACAAAAGCTGGGAGAAAAAAAACAGTTGTTTTGAATTTAAAGAAAATGTTTTAATTTGAAAAGTCAATAATTTCCTGAAAGACTCAAGACCGAATGAAAAAGGTTTCCTTCTTTGTAAAATTCTCTCGGATAAATATTTACCCTTTTGCAATCGGCCTCTCACACCTGTAGCTGTGTTCTGTTTTTTGCTTTCCAGCAGGGGCTGGGTGTATCCCATGTTGCACACCCAACACTTCAGGGAAACCCCCCACCCCCAAACCTTCTGCTCATGGTCTGGAGCACAAGAACCGAGTTCATCCCAAGGCAGCTTGCCATTCTTCTCTCACACATCACCTAAAAGTGTCTCTATTGGGTCACCTGCCATGAAGGTATAAGGGTGACTTCATCCTCCCTTACTCGTGTGTCTTTGTCATCTGTGCTTACAAAACCAGAAGCATTTGGGAAATCAGATGCATGTCTCCAGTGTGTCCCACAAGGCCTTGGGTACCTCAAATGGCACTTGTGTTTTGCTCCTGCCCTCCCTATGGAGACCAGCCCTTGCACTGGTGTTTTCCAAGGGGTGTCACTTGCTCAGCCCCTTGCACATCTCTGAGCACCATTCCCTAAGCCAGGCTCCTTTTGTAGGGCAGAAAGGAAGCTGTCTGAGCATGCAGGCATGGTGGGACCTTGACAGGAGGCAAGGAAAACTCTGGGAAACAACTAGGTATGAGCCATATAGAAAGAGCATTGCAAATAAAGACTCAGTGGATGTGGGAGCCAAAAGGAGCACTCTGATTTCCAAACGCAAAATCAGTGGGTTTTGTTGACTTCAGTGAAGACTGCAGGTTAATTGAAGTCCTTTTAGAAATTGGGCCATATGTTCCTAGGTCTTGAGATAGACTTGGCTTGATTTTATAAAGTGGGGTTTTTTTTGTACAACAGACTTCTGCGGTGAAATTCTTTCTATTGAAACTCTTCTAACTTGAAAATACATGACTTGACAACCCTGGGTGCTTCAGTCCTTGACAGGCCTCAGGTCTGAGGCTGATTTTGTGCTGTCAGTTCATCTGTGTTGAGATTTGATGGATGTCAGCACTGAATCCAGGTCTCTGCAAAGTACCATCAAAACAAATTGTGTTTTTACACCAGGGTGGGAATTGATTTAGTTGAGGAAGTTGCTGTGAGGGTCAAGTTTTATTTTTGTAGTGAATCCTCAATTTTTCTAGGGTCAGATATTTTCAGTAGACACTGCTCAGATATCTATGTTGCACAGATTTTATACAGCCCTAATTTCCATTGGCTTTAGCAGAGGAAAGATGTTGCTTTGTGCATGAAATTATTAGCGTGGGATGGCAGATCTCTCTGGTCTGTTTTCCTCCTGTTCTATGTAATGTTGAGGAGATTTCAGTGGTGGGTCAGACTAAGTGAATTAACTACTGGGTGAAGGCCTGGCCGTGTGAAATTTGGTTGCCTGTAAAATATTCTTGCCTTCTGATTCTACTGAATTTTTAAGAATGATCTGGGATGTGAGCTGGGGAGACATATGAAGAGGAAGAAACCTTTATCTGTGAGACAGCACGTTCCAAAGAGCATTCACCAACACTATTTTGAAAAGAAATAAGGAAACAGGCAGCCTCTTCTGCTGCTGTATTTGCTACTGTTATTTGCAGGCAATCTCCCCAGGGTAATTCACAGGTGGGGAGAAAACCTCCCACCCTAATTTGAGGGCTGGAATAACCGTGGCAGTTGGGTTACCTGGACTCTCATGGGACCAAAATGACACTTCCACGTGTTTCTCCCTTTCCCCTTTCTTTTTCACATCAGCCAGTTCCCAAGAGACTGACCTGCTCCCTGAAGCCTTTCCAGAAGGAGAGGCCCAGTCAGCAACCCCAAGAAACAAGTGTGGATGTGTTCTGCAGCTCTCTGAGCCAGGATCAGCCCCTCCAGGAAGTCACTGTACAGTGAAGCTTCAGTTCCTCCCTTGCATTCTGCTTATTTAGTTGGAAAAAAAAAAGAAGAGTATGAGTTCCACTGATTGCAGTCAGTAAGGATCTTCATGTACGGGTGGGAATATTACGGTTTACAGAATTTAGAGAAAAAAAGCATAACGAGAGCTAATGACTGGAAGCAGAATTAAGGTATAGTTAAATGGAAAGGGAAGGACATATTTTATTGCAGGAGATGATTAACCTTTGGTACAGAGGAGGTGGAGTCCTCATTCTGCAAGTTGCCCAGAGAAAGAAGCTGTGGCAACAACCCCATGCCTGGAAGTGTTCAAGGCTAGACTGGATGGGGCTTTGAGCAACTTGGTCTAGGGAAAGGTGTCCCTTCCCATGGCAAGGAGTTTGGAATGAGATGATCTTTAGGGTCCCTTCCAATCCAAACTGTTCTGTGATTTGATGAATTGCTCCCACCAGAGAGCACCAGATGTGGCCTGTGTGCCACTGCCCAGATGTGTTTGTTTGCTGGGGTGTTTCGTGGCACCTCTCCAGAGCAGTGCATTCAGAAACCCTTCAGAAGCCTCACGCTGCCAAAAGCACCAGTAACCCTGTTCCACAGAAGACAAGGACTGCCGCCAGGAGTGATGGGCAGCAGGGAGCAGTTTGTGCCATCTCATCCTGCTGTCCACTCCTAGTGGCACTGAAATCCCTCTTGCCTGATTAAGGATGAAGACATGAAAATAAGGTCACCCTATACTGGAAGGGCAGCATTATCAGGAGCTGGGTTTCTAGGCTTGTTTGCAAAGCTGAATACTACAGGAAAATCTCCTTCTCTCAAACTCTTTGACCTGGCCTATTTAGCAGGCTAAAAAAGATGCAACAGTCATTGCAACAACTAATTTTTCAGGTTTTTTGCTTCTATATCCTCTCCAAGAGAAGGAAGGAGAACTAGGTACACCCATCTAGTCATTAGTCATTACTTGGCTCATCTTAGGGCAGGCATCAAAGTAAATACTTCAAGGGACAGCTTTAACTTTTCCAAACACTTCCCAGGGAAGATCAAGGCACTGTTCATACATGTTTTGGGCAGGGGAAGCCTGCAGGTTTAATTTTGTGATTGAAAACAGCTGCTATGTGCCATAGATTATTGGGTACCATAGTTTTTAAATAGAAAGAACCTTGTAGCAATGATTGCACAAACAAATTTGGCATTCCTGCTTTTATATTAAATTTTTTTATTGAGATGATGTAATTACAAGCATTTTAAAAATTATTTGCAACTCACTGGCCCTGAGAATAGGCTTGTTTTTGTTTGTTACATTCATTTGATTCAGTCCCTTAGCCCCACACCTTACCAAAAAAAAGAAGCCATCATCAATAAAAACACTAGAATTTTATTTAAAAAAAAAACAAACCTCAAACTCTGGATTTGCACACAGTTGCAGTCTGACAAAACAGATCTGAAGAATGCATACACGGAAGTTGAAATCTAGGGAGGAGGGCAGTGACTCAGTGTTCAGGGCCTCAGTAGTGTTCTCTGGATGGAGAAGCAGTGAACAGGTTTCAAATTTAAATCAAGAAAATATTCTGCTGTGGAACTGTAGTACATCCTACCTGTCTTGAAGCTTGTTCAGACTGGTAGCAAACTGATGGCAATGAACTTAATTGTACAGAGTGAAGAATCATTGCTGGGTATTGAAGTTGGCAAGGACCTCTGGAGGTCATCTGGTCTAACCTCCTCTGCTCAAGCAGGACCAGTTGCCCAGGACTGTGTCCAGACGACTTTTGCGCATCTCCAAGGATGAAACACTTTCTCCCTTTCCCCACTTGCTTTGGTGGCAAAGGCAGAAAGTTGCTACTGGCAAATTCTACACTGGGAAATCAGAATTTAGGGGGGAAGGCAGGTGTCAGTGTTGGTGGAAAGACATTGTTACCTTTGCTAGGCCTGACAGGCAGCATTAGGCCTACCCCTATAGGCTCAGTATGCTGATACTGTGTTTGTGTTCTCATGTATCTGCCATGTGGTGCTCTAGCCTGGTTCTACGTTTTTATTTTTAGTCATAGCTGATAAACTTGCTTCAAGACCCCAAGAGCAGTTCAAATCCTGCAGTTCCCACAAGAGGCCCCAAGCCCCGGCAGTTCTTGCAGCTGCAGTGACACCCATGCCCCTCACTTCTGCACCACACAGACCTGGCAGGAGGCAGGAAGGTTCAAAGGCTATTTTCATTCCAACTAGTATTAGCCTTGACAGAACTTGTTCTCTGTGGTTGTGATGAAGTTTTCTTAGGATACCCTTTATTTGTGAACTGGGAAGAGTTTCCAACAGCCACCAAACTTTTTTTTTCCCTTTGACTTAGATTCTCCAAGTGAAAGTGATTGCATATTTTTTTGTAAAGATGAACATTTCCCCTACAAAATTTCTCTATGGGACAACACATGGGATTTTCCTGTCTTACTGAGGATGAACTTTGTTTGATAGCGTAACAATGAGCATATGGGCTTCTACTGGTGGATTGTCTCTTGTTCTCTGTATTTTGCAGTGTGCACCTTGGCTATGACAAAAACCTGTGACTCATCGGAGCACTTTATACAGAAAGTCCCTAACATCTCTTTTTTCCCCCTCATCGTCTCAATAAAAATAGCTACAGCAGGCAAAAGAAAACAATGCACATATGCAGTTGTCAAGACCAGAGCAGTAAAAGAAACTTGGTTTCTTTCTACCACTGGACATTCTTAAGAACCACAAGGATCCATCCAGAGACTTTGTTTACATTGTACTTCTGATCACCTGTCATTCAAATTTCACCACTTCACTCTAGCTCCTGAGACCTGGCTGCAACTTTGGTGCCCTTGAGGAGGGTGACAGAGTAACTCCTTGGGCCCTTGGTTTCAAGGGACCTTTAGTTTCAGATCTGTGACTACGGAAGTCCCTCAGTGTCTCCCAACCTCACACCTCATGAGCTCCAAGGACTTCAGAAGCATGACAGAGACAGGTGACGCACTGCTGATACACACTCCCTTGTCTATTATTTTGAGGCAGAAAAAGTCAAGTATGCGATGTGCTGGGACTTGTAACATACTATGGTTTTATAGAAAAAATGTGTCTGGGAAAAATGCTTAGGGAGAGATGTATTCCCTGTCCAACCTAATCAGATATTGGCTCTGAAAAACCTCTCCTTGTTGTATGATGCTTATCTACACCCTTAACAAAGCTGTTCTTTCTATGACTTGTGACTCTAATATTAAGTCTTTGGTGAGATTGGCCTATTTCTGTCTAAATCACAGAATATGCTGAGTTGGAAGGGGTCCACAAGGATCAGAGTCCAACTCCTGGCCCTGCACTCATTCCTGAGAGTCACACCATGTGCCGAGAGTATCATCCAAACGTTCCTTGAACTCTGCCAGGCTTGGTGCTGTGACCACTTCCCTGGGGAGCCTGTTCCAGCATCTAACCACCCTCTGGGGGAAGATCCTGTTTCTAATACCCAACCTAAACCTCCCCTGACACAACTTCAGGCCATTCCCTAGTGTTCTATCACTGGTCACCACAGAGAAGAGATCAGTGTCTGCCTCTCTTCTTCCCCTCAGGAGGAAGTTTTAACTGCAATGAGGTCTCCCCTCAGTCTCCTCTTCTCCAGCTGAACAGACCAAGTGACCTCAGTTGCTCCTCCTTAAGGCCCCTCACCATCTTTGCTGCTCTCCTTTAGATGCTCTCTAATGGCTTAATATCTTTCTTAATATCTTTCTTATACTGTGGTGCCCAAAACTGCCCCAATATTCCAGAGCAGAGTGGGACAATCACCTCCCTCACCTGGCTGGTGATGCTTTGCCTAATGACCCCCCAGGACATGGTTGGCCCTCCTGGTTGCCAGGGTACTGCTGACTCCAACCTGCCATCAACAAGGACCCCCAGGTCCCTTTCCAGGGCACTGACTTCCAGCATCTCATTCTCCAGTCTGTATGAGCAGCCAGGGTTGCCCCATCCCAAGTGCATAATGAGGCACTTCCCCTTGTTGAACTTCATAAGGTTGGTGACTGCCCAGTCCTCTAATTTGTTGAGGTCTCTCTGCAGGGCCTTCCTGCTTTTGAGGGAGTCAACAGCTCCTCCGAGTTTTGTGTGGCCTGCAGACTTGCTTACTGTCCCTTCCAGTCCTGCATCCAAGTAATTTATGAAGATGTTGAAGAGCACAGGGCCCAAGATGGAGCCCTGCAGAACCCCACCAGTGACAGGTGGCCAGTCTGATGTTACCCTCTGTGCTCAACCTGTGAGCCAATTGCTCACCCATTGTGTGATGTGTTTATCTGACTATGTGCTGGACATTTTGTCCAGAAGGATCCTGTGAGAGACAGTATTGAAAGCTTTACTGAAATCCAAAAAGATTACATCAACTGGCTTCCCTTGATTGGTTACCGTGTCATAGAAGAAAATCAGGTTTGACAATCAGGACTTCCCTCTCGTGAAGCCGTGCTGGCTGTGACCAATGACTGCATTGTCTTTCAGGTGTTTTTCAATACCTGCCAGAATAATCTTCTCCATAACTTTACCAGGCACTGAAGTGAGACTGACAGGCCTGTAGTTTCTGGGATCCTCCTCCTTGCCCCTCTTGAAAATCAGGACAACATTCGCCAGTTTCCAGTCAGTTGGGGCCTTTCCTGATTCCCAAAACCACTCAAAAATCATTGAGAGAGGTTTTGCAATGACATCAGCAGCTTTTTGAGTATTCTTGGATGAATTCCATCAGGCCCTGTAGATTTGCAGGGATCCAGCTGGAGCAGCAGATCCCACACAATTTCAGGGTTGACTGGGAGTTGATCATTCTCGCAGTCAAGGACACTGAGACCCCCTTGGTCTGTCATCCATGTTGAAGACAGAGGCAAAGGAAGTGTTAAACACCTCTGCCTTGTCTGTGTCCCCTTTGTAAGGTGACCATCCCCATCCTGTAATGGGTCGAGGATATTTCCATATTGCCTATTGCCACTTATGTACTTGAAAAAACTCTTTTTATTGTCCCCCACATTTCTGGCAACTTCATCTCCAATTGAGCTGTAGCAACACAAATTTTCTCCCTATTGCAGCAAGCAACATTTCTGTATTCTTCCCATGTCACTTGACTTTGCTTCCACTGGGCATACGCCTTGCTTTTTTGCCATATTTCCAAGATCCCTGTTTAGCTAAGCCAGCCTTCTGCCTCGCCTGCTTGACTTCCGACATTTGGGAAGTGCCTGCTCCTGTGCCCTTAGGAGGTGATGTTTCAAAAGTGACCAGCACTGATGGACCCCAGCACCTGCAAAAACATGTTTCCAGGGGACCTTACTTACAAATTCCTTGAGCAGCCTGAATTCTGCTCTCCTCATGTCCAGAGTTGAGGGTTTGCTGGCACTTTTCCTCCTGTCAACACTATTCATTGCGTGCCACTTTGCCCTGGACAGATTAACTCTCTTGTTAAATGTTTGGAAAGACCAATTGTTGTGTTGGTTTAATAGCTGATAAAAGCTATTAAACCAACACCATGGGCATGTACCTTGTTTTTTGGTTGAAATGGATTAGATTAGCCTTTTGATTTTTTCCATGTCTAGTTTCTTTTATGGTCCCATTGAAGAGGCTTTCTGCTTAAAAGCAGAACTGGTGTGGAAGTGCTGTTCTTTCAGACAGCATGTGATTCCTGCACAGTTTCTCTATATACCTTCTCCCTTCACAAGCATCATTTCTGCTGCTAGATCTTCCTTCCATTAAAAGGACCACTGTTGATGGATTGCTGGACACCTGGATACCACAGATATTCATGTCATGGTGGTCCAAGCTATGTGAAATGAAACAGGCCAGCAGTTTCTCTTGTCTTAGGCATCAAGGACTACTGAGCTTTCTGTGACCAAACGAGGCGTAAGCACTTTGCCTCATGCAAAGCACTCTCAGTGCAGCAAACCAAATGGAAGCACCTTGCAACCAGAACAAAATGCCGAACCAAGAAAGCAACACAGCTCTAGGGTTTGTTTTTTCTTGTCTTTTAAATCATGTTAAAAACAGGCAAGTTGAGACAGGCTTCCTTCATGGCAGAGCTGTAGGATGGGGGAGGGTAGTAGGAGGTATAAAAAAACCCCAAATCCCAAAGCAAAGCCAAAATCAACAAGAAGATATAAGTATAGCTATTTGGTCTCTAGTTCTCTAACATCACCTTTCAGATTGATGAATCATCTACCTCTCCTGCAGCAGAAAATGACCTTGGAGAGGCTTCTGAGTAATACAAACCATGTGATGAGTCCCTTTGCTTTCTCCCTATGATGTAAGGAACAGTCCTTCACCTTTCACCCCCAAATTGCTAGCAGGTATGCTATTCCTTTTCTAATTAGAGATGCTTCAGTCTTCCCTAAAAAGGGAAAAAGCTTTGAGCTGAAATTCTGCATTGTGGAGAATATTGGGGAGGTTTATATATATATACATATATATATATATGAAACTTTTATATATATACACATATATATGTCTTCATCCCTGCCCACCCTTCCCCCTGCTCCAGTCTATCACTTCTTTGCTAGAAAGAGGGCAAAGATAACTGATAGTCTGCTGCAGAGGTTTGTCACACTTGTTTTTCTCCTCCCTGGAGCACTTAGGTGATTGGTTTTGGTCCATATTCCAGCAGTTAATAGCCACTCAGAGTGCGCACTGTGAGCCCAAACTATCCTGGGATGATAGCTCAGCCTACATGTGTAGGGTGTCTCCTCTTCCTTTGACAGGTATGTGTGGTAAATTCTTTTGGTAGCTTCAAGACATTTCCCAGTGGCAGCACATGTAAATTGATCCGAGCAAACTGGAAGCCTTGAGCAAATCCCTTCTGTGTTGCTATTGTTTATGCAGTGTTGTGTCATAAGACTTGCACAGAAAATAAAAGCACTCTATTTCCATAGGAAAGCATTAAAAAAAAATGGTAGCATAATCTGACATCTTGTCCTATGTAAGATAAGGAAAGTCAAACTGCATGTTTATTAGGGAAAAAAACCCAATAACCCCCCCCCCAACTCAAACAAACAACAAAAAAAAAAAGGAAAGAACTCAAGGGAGACTTTGTAGGAACAGTGAAGTAGTGCACAAGTCCAGGCTTTCTCCCCTTTGCTTTTCTGCCAGCACCACTTCTGCCTGTTAGTTTGTTTTGTTAAGGTGCTTCACGTCCTGTGTGGTTTTCAAGCTAAGCGGCAACCTCAAGTACTGCTTCTGTGTTGTTGCTTCCCCTCCCAAACCATGCCAACCATCCAGGCAGATGTTTCTCCCATGGACCCACAGAGGTGGTGCACCTGTTTCCTTCAGCACTCATCTTCTTGGTATATTTGTTCATCCAGTTCCTGGGATTCAAGGTGCTCGAGGCGGTCTGTTCGGCCACTCATAATCTCATCCGGGGTCTTCATGAACCTGCAAAACAGAGAAACAAGTGGATTTCTCAGTGGTCTCAGCTTTTCCATTCATCAAGTTGTTGAGGTCCCTGAGCTCTACAGCTCCTGAGATAATCTTTGCTGTATCCTCCCAATGCCTAGTATTTCCCACATTTTTCCCAGCTTACTGATGTCTTCCCCTCTACATACCTTGAAAGGAAACAGAAAAATCACAGGCATTTACCCCTGCTCCTTAAAAGCCCAAATCTGAACCAAACCCCACATTTTTCTTCCAAAAAATGATATTTATTTCTTCTCCCTCATATTGTTTGCTGTGGTCATGTAAGATGATAGTATGCCCCAGGTACACTCATTTATGGTGTCTGGTGACAGAAACATGAAAGACCTTTATGACCAACATCTTTCAAAACAAAAGCACTTGTAAGGTGTGGAGAGGCAGAAGGCTACTGGTTTGTGTGGGCCTGTGTGTAGGTGAATGAGAAGAATAAGAAACACCAAAGAAACAGTGGTGGAAAAAGCCAAGGTCCAAGTCAGAGTTCTGGGAAATGGAAAAAGTCCTGAAGGAAAAAGCTTTGGAGCTAGGGAACTGTAAGGAAAGACAGTCTCTTCCTGTGTGATTGTAGCAAGCGTAATTGTACTGAAGGAGCATCCTCTGTAAATGAATGCCATGGCTCCCAGCACTAATCTCTCAATGCAGTAAGTCTGCGGGGGGCTAGAAACAGAAACAGCCTCTGTGGAGGCATGGCAGCAGTAGGAAATGGGAAAGGACATCCATCAGCCTGCAGATCAAGTCTGCAGTCTTGATTTTTGCCAGGATGCTTATGTGTACTACTGCACAGAGGTAGCATGGAAAAGCTCTGCCTTTTCTTTTTGAATGTAATGGCATAGGAAGAGAGCATGGCACGGGAAGGATGAAATCCTAGTTTCAACACAAATCAGTCTCCTAACTACTAAGTATTTCTGGCGAAAGTAGGATGAAAGATGTTTATTCTGGAAGTGTTACAAAATTTCACAGTCTTTCATTAACGATGTACTGGTTAACATTCAGCAGTACAAAATGTGTTAATCACAAGGACTGATTTTATTTCAGGCTGATGATACACTCAGTATCCTTGGCCCAGTGAAAGCAAAAACAACCAACAGGAGCCTCGTTACTATCACTGACCCAGAAAAATCACTGCTGAAGCCTCTCAGCGAACACATAGCATAGCCTGGAACTAACCTTTTGCTATCCCTTCTAATCTGGGAAATCATGTGCACATATGCATTTAGGGAAAAAAAAAAGGCTATGACTCACTGCTGTGTCACTCCCTGTATGCTGGAAGAATGCTGCTCATACAAATGGTGTTAGGGCAGCGAAAAACTCATATGCCAGAGTGGTGAATCTGTTCCTGGCTACACAGTGAAAATGCACCAAAGCCTAAGGGCCTGTGCCTTGCTTTAAACCCTGTGATTGTCTTGTTGATTTTGCGTGAGAATGAACTCAAATCAGAGAGTGATCACACTGCTCTCCCTACCATGTGGGGAAAAGGCTGATGTGAACTGTACCACAGTACTTCAGGTGTTCTTTTTGGTCTGTGTTTTAAGTCATGTCAAGGAAATCAAAGCGTGGGTATTTGTAACAGCATTTGATTACATTAAAAAAAACCCAACACAACACAACCTATCATAACCCAACCCAACCTAGAACTAGAAGCTAATTAAGAAACAGTATCTGTGACCTATTTTGTTGCAGAAGACACTCAGGCAACCTATTAGAAATCCTTCTCCAACTCGATTTTACTTAAAAGCTCCAGGTATCTGCAGATGACAACTGCCTGCATGTTACTTGTAAAGTCACAATTCCTATTACTTTTGTGCTTGCAAGATATAGCCAAGAAAGGCACATTAATGACTTGATCTTTTGCAGCTGTTCTTTTTCTCTTCAGATATAAATAGGTCTAAGAAAACAACTTCAAAAAGTTTTATTAGAGAATTGTGCAAAAAAATGCTTTACTGTTTTCTTTTTTTTTCCCTCAGTTTCCGAAAGAAATGAGGTTTATATGCTCATGTTTTATGTTCCCTGGTGACCTTTGAATCTGTTGGTCAATTTGGGCATGTCTGACAGAGGAACAGAGGTCTCCAAGGTCATTAAGATTTTGAGAAAATAGGCAGCCTGGTTGAGAAGAGATGGACTCCTCTTTTTGTTATGCCCCCACTGAAGGGCAGGCTTCAAGGTGTTCAGAATCACGAACTGCCCCAGGGCAATGCAGTCTTCACACAAGCCCACAGAAATCCAGGTACCCTTGGTACTGCTGCTACTGAAACAAGCTTGTTTTAATGTTCCACCAAAAACATAGTACCAAGCAGCTGATTTTGCCCATGACTACAACTTCCCTTCACTCTCCTTCCCCCATCTATGTTTCCTTCTAAGACCTGACATAAACAAGTCATTCTAAAGAAAGAAACCTTTTCAGCTGCAGATAGTTTGAGTGCTATTGCAGTTCTGTTAGCTATTTAAGAAAACAAACTCCAAGAACACCTTCCTACTTTCCAAGCACGGTACTAGATCCAGACCATGGACATCAAAGCAGCCTTTGGTCCAAGTTCAGTGTTCTATGGGTCAGACATACACACTAGAATTTGCTGGTCTTGTCTGAAGAGAACTAGAGTGCTTTTGCTCTCTGCTAGCTGCACTCAAGTTTGTACAAGTTTATTGCTGTTTCAGGCACTATTTCCTGAATGTTTGGTTGTATCATCCAATCCAATGCATTGGGTATTATGAACAGCTCTCGCAGGTCCCTCTTCCTTGAAGGCAGCAATGCTGAAAACATGGTCATCAGTGCTTCTCTTCTGTGATGCTGATGCATCTGAGGAAATACCTGATCCCTGCTTAGCTTTCACTGGCAGCTGTGTTTGAGAAATCAGTTTGGAGTGGGTTTTCCAGCAGTTCAGCTGAATCATTTATCTTAGGTCTTAAACAATGGCACAGCCTGACTGAAGTGAATGTAAAGACTTCTCTTGACTCCACTGATCATGGAAACAGGCCTGTGTTTTCTTAAGTTGGTGTGGTTGCCTTGAAAGATGGCAAGCAGCTTTTATAAATGTATGGCCATTGTCACCTGTTTTATAGCTGTGGCAATGAAGTATCCCACACACAATTCCATTTTCCATCTTCAAAAACTAATGGTCTGTAGAAAGGAATAGCAAAGAAAGAAAATTACCTGAACAAAAGCCTTTGTCCTGGCTCCTTCCGGATAATGTTTAGTTTGTAGTAGTGGCGTAGAGCTCTGGACATTTTCTCATAAGTCATATTTGTTCTGTTCTGTTTTTTTTTTCGAAAGAAAAAAGCAAAAATGTGGTGAGATGATTCATTAAAACCTGCCTAAGCCCCAAAAGGAGTTGCAGAACTATCACAGCTAGCTAAAGTAACCAGGTCAGTTCAAGAAATTACATGTTCCACTCTTCTCTTTGCAGGTCCATTCTGCCCCCACAGCCCTCATCACCAAATTTTTGTGCATCTCTTTTCAATCAGGGCAATTTAAACAAGAAATCTATCAAAAATTCCGAGTGAGGTTTTTCTACATTTTCTTGAAACACAGGTAACAAAAGACTTAATTAACTACAAGAGGAGACATTAGATGGAGGGAGGTGCTTATGCCAAGTGGGATGTGACGGGCCTGTTCTTAAAGAAAACATGTTTTGTAAAAGCCTAAGAACAGTGGCAAATACACTGAATCTGTCAGTAATCCCTGCTAAGAGCACTTTTCCTCTGAGATTTCCCTGCATTAACTAATTAATGCTTACAGAACACTGTAGAGATTGACAGCCCATTTGTCCTCTTGTTATACAGGTGTAAATCAAGAAGCCCATTAGATTGTAAATCAGGAAGCTCCTCCCCTTTGTTTTGGGAGCTGCTGACCCCAAAGGCCATAGCCAGAGCACTGTGGTATACTGAAGTATGGCCCTGCTGAAGCTGAGTGTCACAAGGCAAATGAGATGGGCACTGGCAGAGATGAGCAGCCCCCATAGTACTGACCTGGGATAGCAGGATCAGCCCCTTAGGCTGTGCCTACATGAAGAGCATTTTGCTGGTCCAAAGAGCAGTGCTTATTATGCTGGCAAAGAGACTCCTAGCAGAGACACAACTATCCTGGCAAAGCTGTGTTTGCTCAACTATAAAGCAGCCACCTTGCCATGAGCAAAACACATCAAACTAGTACAAGCACGCTTTTGCTCTGTGAGCCTCCATGTTAGGAGTTTGGCTTTATTAAATGAGACTGATCCACCTGCCTAAAATGTTCCATAAAAGCAGACCTCCCCTGCTTGCCCTGACCACAATAGTTCTGCTAAGAGAGGCCTCATAAAGAGCTCCTGTAGCAATTAAACACTAACAGGGACCATGTTTTCCCTGCAAAATCTGGATTCTTCTCATTGGGAAGCCCCCTGAAATACTGTGTGTGCTTCTTCCATTTCTTATATGCCAAAAGGCCACTGTTTTACCCAAGCAGCTAGTGGTCTGAAGTAGCTTCAGTTTTAGACACCCAGCATGAGACATGATGGCACAGCCCAATTAGCATGCAGGTTGGGTAAGGGCACAACTCTCCATTCCCAGTGTTGCAGCTCTAGGACAGATGTTCTTGGAAGCAATATGTCACATGAGAAAATCTTGACCTTATAAAGATTATAGGCTATGTATGCTGATATATAAAATCAGAGAATAGCTGAGGTTGGAAGGCACCTCTGGACACCACCTAGTCCAGTCCCTCTGCTCAAAGCGAGATCAACCAGAGATGGGTGCTCAGGACTGTGTCCAGTTGGATTTTGAATATCTCTAAGAATGGAGACTTCACAGTCTCCTCTGGGCAACCTGCTCCAGTGTCTGACCATCTTCCTAGTAAAACAGTCCCGCACTTGGGATCTCATGAAACACAACACGAGGCAATGTGAAGTCCCACCTCAGGTCATTCCTCACTTGGGGGAGGACTTCGCACTGCTCCTTGCTAAGTTTCATAATATTCCTGTTAGCCTGCGTCTCCACCATGTTCAGATCCATATGGATGACAGCACAACTGTCTGGTGTATCAGCTACTGGTCCCAGTTTTGTATTGTCTGAGAACCTGCTAGAGGTACTCTGTCCCATCATCCAGGTCATTAATGAACACATTGAACAGTACTGCCCCCAGAATCAATCCCTGGGGTAACATCACTAGTGACTGGACACTGATTACAATCTTTTCAGCCCAGCAGATCAGCCAGTTTTCAATCTACCTCACTCTATTCTTGTCTAGGGCATACTTAATTAGTCTGTCTATGAGGCTATTTTGTGAGACAGTCTCAAAAGCCTTTCTAAAATCAAGATAAGCTATATCCACTATTATCCCTGAATCCACCAAGCTGATAACTTCATTGTAGATATATGTTACAGTGGTCAAGCACTTCCCTTTTGTAAATCCATGCTGACTACTCATACATTCATATGAATATACTTATACACATATAGATATATCTATATGTAACTCAGTCTCAAGCTGCAAAAATCAGTAACTTCTTTCCAGAGAACAAAGCAGAATTGCCCTATTAAAAGGAAATACACACTCTTGCAGCATTTCGTGTCTGTCACAGGACAGTATGTGAAGTCTGAAAGTTGGTACAGACAGGGACACAGACAGAAAGCTCCTGCCAAATTACTGAACAGGGCTCCTTGTAGACCACATCTAATCAGAATATCCTTAGCATGAGGTTTCCAAAAGAGATAAGACGCCTTGAGAAAGACGGACTGTTAATTCTTGCACTCCTAATTTTATAATTACGGGCATTTATATCTAAATGCTTCTAAACCAAACCAAGAGGTTTTTCTATATGAAGACTAGGTTTTAGTGCTTGAGGATGGGTGGTTTATATTTCTAATGTATGTAGAATGAAACATTCTACATACATTAGAAATATACTGCTTTCCAGCAGTAATTTATATGCACATCCTTTCTTCGTTTTCCCCCTGTTTATAAGTGAATCCTGTAATGTTACCAGAGGTGAAGCGCTGTAGGAGGAAAACTGCATTGCTTCCTTACCTTGTGGTTTCCCCACAGCCGGGCCAGCCCGTTGGGATCCACTATCCGAAATATTTTGGATTCCTTATCTTCCCATCGGATGAAATTTTCGTACCGGCTGTCAGAAAGCAGCTGATAAACGTAATCCCAAAGCAACCTACAGTCTGTGAAGAGAGAAGCAAGAAAATACTTTTTTTTTTTTTCTTGGGATTAATTCCGGAAACTTTTGGGTGGATGTGTAGTAAAAGGACAGTTGGGATCAGGGCTGAAACAGCTGCTGCAATCTGAAATGCAAATGGCTTGGCTGGTATTGAGTAATGTTTGCAAAATGTACTGGAATATACAGCCTCTTCTGATGCGTCCTAGTCCTTCTGACACTGACTGAGCATCTTTATCGCATTAAAAGCTGTGTGAGATGACCTGCTGACCTTAGTTGCCTGTTTATTGTACATAAAACTACCACCGTTGGCCCTGATGCTGTTGCTGGCTGTTTTAGTGGAGAAATCAAGAATTTTGCAACCTGCTCTCCTTGCTTGAGACTGCCCCTTTCTGTGCTAACATATGAGTTCTAAAGCATGGGCAATATTACAGCTTTCCTTTGTATACTCCACGTAATACAAAATTGACACCTTCTCCCATTTTAAATTTGATTTTTATTTTTTCAGGTTCCTGAAAAACCCCCCCGAGTATTAAAATTACTTAAATGCTATTGAGTGGGTAAATACTTTCTATTTGGATAATTGAATTGGAATTTCCTCTTGAAAAACACTACTTAGGTCGCTAATTAAAGGTCTAACAGAGATTTAGGTTTGAGTTTAGTGCTTTTCAGTTTCATGGCAGTCTCTTGAGACCGAGGAAGCCAAGAGCTGAGCTGCTCCTACTTCCTGTTTGTGAAGTGTGTGTGCACAGCACAGCATAACTGGGAACTATGAAATATGCCAAGAGAATTGTACAGAGCTGGGGATGTTACTGCTGCCAGGGTTTTTATAGCTCAACTGGCCAGATTCCTAAGATGGCCACAGGGTTGCGTTTTACTTTGAAAGCAGCACCAACCTCTGAGAGATGGCTTGTTAGAGTTGTTCAAGGGCTGGCAACCAAAGACATCCAGCTTACAAGTGCTAAAATGGATTCTTGTCAGCCTGTATTTCTATTCCTGCCTGTCTATCTGGAGCTGGCATGTGTTACAATGGGGATGATGACATGTTCAGTATGAAAATATAAAATGCTTTTTGAAAAAGGATATGAATAGCACATTTAATGAGCACACCTGAAATGGTTAGATATATTAACATTATTTATGGTATTTTTCCACTTTCAAACAGTCAAGAGTATCTCTGAAACCTGTACTGTCTCTAAAACCAGTGCCCTTATTACAGACTCTTTCTACCAGAGTCTACTCTTTCCTATGAAGAGTAAAGCAGTCTATGACATCTGGCAAAAACTGTTCTAGCTGAAACTACCCTGATGGTCATCTCATCCATAACATCTACAAGAGGAAAAATGTGAAAGGAAAGAGGTAGACTTTTTAGTTGGAAAAACCTTATTTTCATTAATGTTTTTCACAGAAAAACATTTTCCACAGAAAAATGTCCATTCCCCTTTGAAATTTTTCTAGGTTTTAATTAAAAAAATAAAACCTGAGGACAAGTTTCCCTGGACTTCCCTGTGGGAGGTCTGTAAAAAGAGCCTGAAAATGAGAGGCTACCACTTTAATTTCTGTTACCCTCCCTCTCACAGACTCGGAAAACACAGTTCTTCCATTGCCCTTCTGTCAATATTTTTGGACACACATACATACACATATTAGAAGAAACCTTTTCTAGACTTCATTTATCAATCAAGAGAAGGGAGATTATATTGCTCTACTGGTTTGTGCCTTTTAATATTGTGTGAGATTCTCAGGTAAAATGATAGTAAGAGCCAATATAAGCGATTCCTTGACACATGTGCAATTCATTCCAGGACTCTTTCAATGTCAGAAATGTATAGAAAATGTTTTTTTAGTGCAAGAATCCTTGGGCTCAACTGGAGGGATGGCGCTCCCGCAGAGACAAGTCAATGTCAGGCTTTGTCATATTCTTGAATGTCCAACCTGGATCAGATAGCCTCTGATTATAGCACCTTATAGCTAATATTTCCAAGTGCTGCAGAGATATGATTTACACTAAACTTGACTTTCACCTCATTATTTCCAATAGGCAATATTAGTTTTAATCTCTCTCTCTCACCAACACCCCCACCGGCTTCCCTTTCTTCACAAAACCAAGGAAGCACACCAAAAAAATCAGCCTAAGATGTCTAGGTGTCAAATAGTTAGATTAACAAGAGAGCTTCAGATGCTAAGAAGAGATAGGATTCAAGTGCATATTTGTTTTTTGTTGTTCACTTAATTTTTAGAATGGATTCAGGGTAAGCTTGAATATAAATATACCTCAAATGAGAAGAACTCAGATCTGCATCTTCAGATCTTCACAAGGAAGTCCTAAGTGACCAAGGACTTGGTCCCATATTCTGAACTGACTGAGCTGCTCAGACTTGCAGAGGCATTTAGTAGGCTGGTGGAATTTGCAAAAAACCACAACCACCAAAGTATGTTAGACTGCTGTTTGCTTCAACGAGAAAACTGAAAATCCTTGAAACCTCTGCTTGGTTCCTACAACCACTTAAAAACTTGTTTTCAAACGGTATAGTTGTCTATCAGCAAGTTTAGATATATGACTCAGTTGCAATAATTTAATGAGCATCAGGGTAACTATGGTAACTGTGTCTCAAGCCACTGCAAATAGGAAATAAAAACCATTAAACACCAGTAGGAAAGATTCAGCTCCCTGCATTTCTTCTCACCAGAGCTGAGAGCTATGAGCATGCACAATGTTAGTTATCGTGGACCAGTTGATGCCTTGCAGCACACTTTAGTATGAGCTTTGTTTGCAGAGTACCTAAATCAGCTTGCCTGCTTTCAGGTTTCACATGGGAGACCTTTAGGAATTTGAGCATGGGCACTCTGGGACTTTTTTTTTGATTTTAACCACAGATGATTTACACCCTAAGTATCTTTCTCCACAGACTGCATGGTAAAAAAGTAAAAAGGTCCTGGAAGGGTCTACTAACTGACAGAGGATCAGCAAATGAAATAATCTACCAATAGGCCAGCAGAAACCATCTTTAATAGGATATTACAGACTATAGGTCAAAGACTACCTGATAACTCTTAGAGACTGTAATGCATTTGGATTATAGTAGAGCCCATTTGAAGTACACTGCAAGACTATGAAATAGGTCAAAACCCAAGAAGAGGCAATGGTAGAAAATGCTTTTAAAAGGAGTTTTTCCACTGAGAAAAGAGGCATTTTCACAAAAGGCTGATGAAGATGATGGACAATGCTCTCAGGCACATGGTGGGATTTTTGGGGCTGTCCTGTGCAGGGCCAGCAGTTGGACTTTGATGGTCCTTGTGGGTGCCTTCCAACTCAGGATATTCTGTGATTCTGTGATATGGAAAGTTGCATCCTCCAGGAAGGTCAAAATTGTTATGCGAATTTTCAGGAAGGATAGAGAAACAGAGAGGAGAACTTGTATGTGGATAGTTGTTTTGTAAGAGTAAATCACTTGTATGAGGAAAGTCTGGATGGTGTGAATGACTCCATGAGAACCAAATCACTTCCTTGGCTGTCAGAAGGCCTCAAAAAAACTTGCATGAGGGGACTCTCCACAGGGTGTGTGTTGGATAGTGAGGAATGACAAGAAAGCACATGGATGTTTCTGAGGCCAACCAAGTTTAAAATTGTGGGGGATTCAATAGGAGAATTGAGTCAGGGCTGGTACCTAAATTGCATGCTGCAATTTCCTGCCTTTTGGCTACAATAAACTTACAGAGAAAATAATTGTGCCTCCGTAGCACGAGGAAACATCATTTCCCCCTAACACGCACATACGTTTTTTCTAAAATGAATTCAGATGGTTGAACTTTGTACAGTATGAAGGTAAAGGGATTTAGCTGTGGGTAGAGCTGGGTCTAAGAGGCTTTAAGGTGATGCAGTATCAAACAACCTAGTCAGAGTGGGAAGGTGGCAAATGGCCCAGCAATGTGGCAGGCTCCTAAACACTGGAATTTCCAAGTCCTATCATTTTCTCCGCTGTACAGACTGAACTACATACTTAGCTGGGCATTAGGGCAAACTGTACCTTCAAATGGAGAGGAATGGCTACAACCTTCCTCTTGCAGCTAGTGCTTCTAGAGGGACTTTTATAGTTATGCTTGAGGTAGTGATAAGGTGTAGAGTACTTAGCTGGTTCTCAAAATGTCTGTTATAAACACTGCCCTACATGTGCAAGAGGCAGCAGTTTCACACTCCTGCAAATACAGCTGTGTATGGTACAGTCCTAAGGTTGGCAGACCTAGAGTAAAGCCTTGGGGGCTGCCTTTCCACTCAGTCTCTTGGCTGCTGCTTGCCTGCCATAGTTGACACTATGCATAAGAAGAACAGGCAGCTACCCAGCTCTGGAAAGGGTGGGGGAGATGAGATAGAGCAGTTGGGGTTTACAAAATATAAAGAAATCTCTCTCATAAACAGCAATTTTTACGGTTTAAATGCTGGCTTCAGACTCCACTCATAGCAGCACACTTGCCTATTGGCTGTATTTTTAACCCCTCCTTTCACATAGCAGAAGTGCCCAAACCTCAGCCACTCTTCCTTGGCATGGTAAAATTCAAATTTCTCTTTTCTGGTGAAAAGCTCTGTTTACTTACAGCACAGCTCTGGTAATGCTACATAAAAGGGGAGACTATAAATATTGTCATTAAGAATCCCTTGTGACACTCAAATAGGCACTGTGAGTCTGTATTACAGATTCTTCATTTCGCATATTGTTTAAGACTACAGGCACAGTCTTCTGAATATACGCCTAAAGAACACTGGCATGTAAAGACTTCCTAATGGCTATATGATAAAATATCCTTTAGAATTGAAATACCATCTCAAAATGATCTGTAAATTAAATATTACGGATCTTAGGTTCCTAGTATTTTGACATTTGTCCAGCCATTATGAATGACTTCTCTAGTATCATTTGGCCAAGGTCATCTTCACGTCACGGTAGTGAGAGGTCTTACATCTTTCCTCCCTAGGACTAAATAATGCTGTTAACAGCATAGGCATATACTAAAGACCTCTTTTGTTCAGAATATAACATTCCCATGCAATATTTCTTAAAATACACACTGTATCTGAGACCTCTGTTGTTTAAAAGAGGCCTACGGCGCAGAGCTGGCCCTCTTCATGTATCAACTACCAAAATCCTCTTGTAACCACAGAAATGTTTTGCAAGACCCACTTACATCTTGCACTGAAGATCATTACATAAAATGCATTTGATCTGGCTGCTGAATGACTTGGAACCCAAAGTGGCTTCACAGAGGAAGAGATGCCAAAGTAACATTGTCATATTCCCTCTGACATCAGCTGAGGCCTTACCCCTTGCTGAGTAGGTCAGCCTAAAATTTCTCCAGCATGATACCATTTGACTTAAATAGTTCTGTGATTTCTACCAGTTCTCCCCAGCTCTCTAACCCTAACCCTTTATTTTACAAGGTGGTTTGTGCTTCAGCTGCTTTTCTTTAGAGTGATGCAAACAATGGCTGTTCACAACTGAAAGTAATGAACAGGATTTCTCTAGAAGTTCTCTAGTACTCTGGTTTCTGTAAGCACACCTGAAGCATGTGTGAAGCTCAAATGGTGACGCTCACGGTATCAAAATGATGAACTGATAAAATTCAGCTGGTGCAAGAAGAAGGTCTTGATATCCCTTCCATTTTATCATCCATTCTTGCTGCTGCTTACCTCATGCTAGCTCTATTGTTAAGATTTCTCTATGAGCTGACTTAAATCACTTCAACAGAAGAAAACAAACCCCGCAAAAAACATCAGACATCTTTCTGTTATTTCTGCAGGTAGGAAGATCTGATGAATTCTAATGCCAGGACAAAGAAGGTGGCAAGACTTCACTGGCAGAGCAGGCAAGGGTGGGCAGAAAAGAGGCAGAGGCACAGGAGGTCCCACTGACCTTCAGCCTGTCTGTGACCATCCCCCTTGCTGGAGAAGGTCAGTAAGTCTTTGAGAAGACAACACTACTTTGGAGCATCTGGATTTGTTTAAATTGTAGCTAGAACCAAGAAAACACAAAGGTTATTGGCTGTTGTATGGAAAATAAAAAAGACTGGGAGAGAACTCCTAAGTCCTGGAGTGGTTTGCGCTTGGCATGGAGATGAGCTGTAACTGCACTTTCACCACATCGTTAACTGTGCAATAGGCACAGCTCTCTGACAAGTCAAATGAATCTTTTGGCTACCTAACTGGTGCATGTAGTTCATCAGACTGGCTGATACTGTAATGTCTTTCAGGAGTACAATGACAACTATTCAGTTAACTCGCTTTCATCACGCAAATGGAGAGGGAGGAAAAATAAAGCTGTTGCAAAGGAGAGGAAAGACATATGGATAGGCCTTATCAAATCAGCTCCTGTATTCTTGCTGAAAACCCCTTCCATGGTAAAAAAAACAACTAGGAAACAGAAAGCACACTGAGAAAGAAAGACAAGTTGAGCAACACGCTTGGTGCAGGTAGCTCGCCTTGCAAGCTGCAGTTTGAGATGCAGATTGAGCTCTGGGTGGGAGCCCAGAGAGACCAAGAGGTGGTGAACTGCCAACCTTCTGCGTAACAAAGGGCATGAAGATGGGTGGTACCAGTGAGCTGGATGGACACTGAGAGACACAGCCAGAGCCAAAGACTCCAGAGGAGGTGTGAGACTTGCCTGGGGGTAGACTGTGAGGGGATAGCCCAGGGGTTCTTTTGTTGGGGGTCCTCCTTGGAGGCACAGAATAAATGTTGTTGCACAGAATAAATGGCTTTATGGAACTAGACATCTACTATGGGAAAACTAGGGTAAGACCAGTGAGGAAACCGGGTCTGACTGTGTGAGTGGGGTGTGTGGGAGCCACGCAGGGACCCATCAGTCACTGGAGCCGCCCGCAGTGAAGGGACTTCGGTCCCAGCAGTGAAAGTCTCCCACCCTGGGAGTGGTGGGAGACAAGCTACAGTAGAATTACAGTAGAATTACTGCTGTGTTGAAACACAATCCAGCCTCAGTATCTATCTATGGCATATTTATTTTAGCAGACAAAACTAGAAGAAAAAAGTAGCCAAGTCTCATGATTAAGGGGTCAAATGGCTCTGAGGACTGGGGGAGCACTGACGCTGAGATAGAGCAGTCCTGCTCACCATTGTTTGTTAATCCATGTTCAGGTTACTGAAGGAAAATAGTTTTCTTTCCATGAATGTTGCTGCTGGAAGCAGGATGTTAAGCTGGTACAGTAAAGCCAAGATTTTTTGTGGAGAAACCTCTTGACAGACCACTGTTTGTTCAACTCTACATTCAAGCTGGGGCTGAGGATAGAGGTTGCCAGATCACAATACAACAGTTGTATGTTGCTTCTGTTTTACAAGAAATATACTGAGTGGGAGATCAGGCATAAGGAGAGCAGAAACCTGAGATAGTCATGCTGCTAACAGTTGTGCTGTGTGGTTGTAAAAATAACACAGCAAGATGAGGCCAAGCTCTGTCTTTGGCAGTAAAAACATATACAGGAAAGGAGGATCCAAAAGCTTCATATCCCTCATGTGATCATAGAAAAGAGCACTCAAATCACAAAGAATATGTAATAGATGGGGGACAGACCGTCTGATAGATGAAGACTTTGAAAGCTACAGTCTGTTGTACTAAGAAAGTCTTTTTTCTTCCTGTCCTGTTCTGTTTCATCCCCCCATTCCCACCAAACAGAGTGACATATTCAGTATTATTTCAAGGGCCATTCTTTTCCTGCTCTACCACAGTGGGAGAAAAGACCCTTGCTAAAGAAACCCGCCTCTGATTCTCTTGTGGCTTTTTCTCACGTTTTTTGCTCATGAAGGGTAATGACCAGAGAAGGGGAAATTCAACTTCTGCCTGCTCACATGCACATCTTACAAACACCTCACAACCTCTTTGACATCAGAACACTTTAGTGATGGGAATTTAAGAATTAAGAATGAAGCTTTACCCTTGGAACTGTACTTCAGAGAAGCTGGCAAAAGCAGGAGCGACTTAACTGCAGCAAAGGCATTACCAACAAGAGCAATAGTTTTTAACGCCACAACGTGAGAATCTCTGCTGTATTCTGACAGTTCAACCTTGGGTTTAGACTGCTGTTTTTGTGTTTTTGGTTTTTTTTTCTTCCAGCCTGTGCTAGACTACTACACATGAACCTCACTTTTGTGTTCCATCAGAAAGCCCTGAGTACTCTGAGAGGTGTGAGCATGGCTGGAGGACGTGGCTCCTGGTGTGCTCCCAGAAGTCCCTCCTGAAGGGATGTCGTAAGTTGTAAACCTGCAATTTCTCATAGGTCCCTTGGAGAAAATTGAAATGTGACCTCCCCTTCTTGGGATTAAATCTCCGCATTGAGACACAGCCAAACTCTCCCTTCCTTTCCCTCAATGGAGATGGAAAACAGTAGTCTAACCAGTTTAATGGTGTGCATTTGAATTAATGTAAACTGACAGAAACCTATGTATGCCACTTCTAACTGACTAGTATTAAAGACAGACTTATATAGGCCTGTCTCTGAAGATAGTGTAGTATCAATACTGTAAACATGATAGTGCATTTTCCTCGCTTAACTAAGAGGATTTGAAGTGATTCAAGTTTGCTTTGTAGAAGAAAATCTGAATTATCAACACAACTCTAGCCTGAAGAAAGCATACAATATACAGGGAAAATAAGGGACCTGTTTTCATTAAAGGGTAAGTTTCTTAAAAAAAAGTGTGTAACATCCTGCTGATCCCAAGGGATGCTTAGGATACTCTGAACCCACTTAAATGTCTAGCTGTCATATGTAAATGTTGCAGTTCAGTAATGAGAAGAATGGAATGAAATCTAAATGACCAAGCTTTCCTCTGGCTTGGTCAGTCCTGGCATCTGAGTGTACCCAAACAAGCCCTGACTGCAAATTTCTGCTTCTGTAACTGTGCAGTAAGAGTATAGGCAGCTGTGAAGCAAGACACTTCACAGAAAATCTACAACCACCTATCCAAGCTATTGCTATTCAGCTATTGTTTCAGCTTGAGTGTCATTAGTTAAACTGGCACGGAAGGCACACTTTCATGCTGAAATTAATTGTTAATGCTACGTTATAATATATAATGTTATAATGAAAACTTCTCCTATGAATATGAACCCTAAGAGCTTTGACTCTCACTCATACTTCAGTGTCTATAGTAGTCTGGCTTTCCACAAGGGCCTCAAAATAGACATGGCATATAGTGGAAATGTAGAAGTGTACATGACTGCAAGGGCAAGTGATTAAACAAGGCCAGTGACATTATCATTGTCATATCCAAATGGGAGTGACAGGGTAGCCACTACACCAAGATTTTCAGGTTCTTCAAAGGCTCTGATCTGTCTGTATGAGTTGCTGCCCTACAGAAAGGAAGCTCAGCTGCCTGGAAAGCAGGCACTGAACCCTCACCACTTACAACTCAGTATGCTAAAGTGAACTACTGTTTTGGTTTTCTGTAGTTTGCCAGTCTGTAACTTGTAACTATTCAGCTGCTGCGACTGTCTTGTAAAAGCTGTCCCCAAAGTCTGTGCTTTACAAAAGCCCACCAGTCACAACTATGCTGTCAAATCCTGCTGGCATCATAAATCATGACAGTGATGAGGACAGCATTGGCAGCCTCAGGCGTGTATACAGGTAGGCAATGTTATGTGCTGTCCTAAAAAACGGCTGTGTGTTTGATACACCACAGGATGTTGTTTGCCCTCCTGGCTGTCAGGGCACACTGGTGACTCATGCTGAGCCTGATGTTGACCAGCACACCCAGATCCCTCTCTGCAGGGCTGCTCTCCAGTTATTTCTCTCCCCATTTATATTTGTGCTTGGCAATTACTCCACCCCAGGTCCAGAATCTACCAGTTGGACTTGTTAAATTTCATCCCATCAATCCCAATGCTCCAATCTATAGAGACCCCTCTGCAAGGCATCTTGTCCCTCAAAAGAGTCAACAGCATCTCCCAGCTTGGTATCATCTGTAAACTTGTTGAAGTTGCATTCAACTTCTGCCTTCAGATCGTTGATAAATACATTGAACAGGCCTTGCCCTAGAATTGAGCCCTGAGGAACACCACTGATGATTGGTAGCCAGATAGATGTAGCCCTGTTCATTACAACCCTTTGAGCTCTGCCCTTCAGCCAATTATTCACACAGTGCACTGTGAATCCACTCATCCCACAGCCATGCAACTTGTCCATAAGGGACAAGTTGTGAGGGACAGTAGCAAAAGCCTTACTAAAATCCAGAACAACTATATCCACCATCTTCCCTTCATTCACTAGGTGGGTGACCTTATCATACAAAGATATCAAATTAATTAAACAGGACTTACCCTTTGTAGACCTGTGCTGACTGTGCCCAATGACTGCATTATTCTTTAAATACCTTTCAACAGTAGCCAGTATAATCTTTTCCGTAATTTTTTCCAGCCCTTCTTTGAAGGCTAATGGTACCAGTTTACAAAACTTGTAACTTTGAAGTTGTGCTTAGGTTTTTACCCTCTTTACATAGGCATAACTGTTCTTTGCTTCCTTTTCACCCTCCCTCCCCACCATCCAGCATATGCTATTGCATAGTTAACTGTGCCTGTACAGCTATTTTGCACAGAAATTAAAATAAACTAGTGTGGTGTAACACATTATAAATAATAAAGTGCATTTGCACAAAGGATTTTGCTGGTACTATGAGTTAAAAAAACCAAAAGATCATCCTTACAACTTGACACAGTTGTAAATGCTACATTGACACATCTGGAGCAAATGCAGGCACTGGGGCTCTGGTCATGGTAGCCAAGTTGAAGAGACACTGCTGAGGTGCTGTGTCTGGTGTCTTTTGATATTTAAGCTCTAAATGTCTACTGTTACAACTCTGCCTTTAGATTTTTCTCCCCACCAAATGCAGTGCAGAATCAAAAGCAATAGGTAGGGTCAGGTTCTGCAGAGGAATAGCAATGCTCATCCTTCTAAGTTGCTTGTATGAATGGGATAGGTCTGCTTCAGACACACACAGAGTGAACCCAGACCTTAAAGCATTTTACTGGGTCCTGATTCCAACAGAACAAGTAGTCCTTGGGGGGAGTCCAGCTGAACCTGCCAGTGCTCTAGAACAGCACTCTGCCTTTCACACCTACGCAGTCATTTTGTTAGTATCTGTACTGGGCAGTGCTTGAGTAAAGGAGTTGTTATATTTCTATCCCAAAGTTTCAGCACCAGAGTCTGCTGTGGATTAGTGAACAAGCATTTCAGCCCCAGAGAGCTAGTACAGAAGCTCTGAAAGATGAGCTAAAGAAATTAATCTTTTGGCATTTTTGCCTGGCTGACACTCGTTTCTCTCCTTAAAGAGAGAAAAGGTCACTGGGAGCTGAAAATCCAAGGAACCTGCTCGGTAATGTATTTCCCCTCACAAGAAACATCCAGAACTGTATTAGTTTTAAGTCACTGAATCAAAAGTAACTACCAGCATGTCTTTAGATTAATTTGGATGTTTCTAAGACAATCTCTATATGATAAAGGTTAGTATGAAACTAACCTGGTTGTAGTTGGATAATCCTGTAACAGCCTCTTGCAGGGATTCCTGTGTCTTCTTTTAAGCCACTAACAGGTTTCTGGTGAGATCTAATATGTCAGTTCCCATTTTCCTGCATACTAACAAGCTGAGCTGGACATGGATATATATTAAAATAAATGAAGTTTTGTGGTGAAAATCTGCCCTGGCTAAAGTCAACAGCAGTGCTCCCAAGGAAGGATGGGGGAACAGAACTTCAGGATGGCTGCAGAAAGCATTTCTGGTAGCTTTGGTTCCACCGGGACTGCAAAGACTGCCTCAGCCATGATGCACTATGAATGCCTGCAAATGCAATAACTCCCACCTCTCCTTGAACCTTGGGGAAATACCTTTCACAAGATATCAAAGTCCTAAAATGTTTGTTAAGAAAACCTTCACAGTCAGAGGTTTGTGGGGCGTAGAATTTCCAGTCTGCAGAAGGGCTAATTTCAGGTGCCCCTTCTTGACAGAAACTGCCACCGTGTTAAAAAAAAAAAAAGAAAAGAAACAGAAAAAAAGAAAAAAAGATATCTCTTTTTCCCTCACAGAGAGAAATCCCTGGAGATTGTCTGGGGAGAACCAAGATTGACTAATTAAAAAAATTCAGAGCTAAAAGTAAGCCATATACTGCCTGCTTGCTTAGAGTCCAAGTTAGGAACTGACTACCAGCAGTGTTGCTGCTTTGAATTAGCAGTTCCAGTGGGGAAAACTGTCCATTACACTGCTCTGCAAAACCTGACTTCTGAGCTATTTTTAATATTTTAATATTTTTACATGCTGTTAACTAGATGACTGCTGATGCTTGAGTTACTTAGTTTACCCCTTGTCTGATGTATTTACAGAGGATGCAAATCTGCCTTTTGATCATCCCAACACAATGACCTCTAGTTCTGACAAAGTTACAGAAAGACTTGTGCATATTGTGTTCAGAAGATAGCTAAACATAATTTTCAAAATCAACTCTAGCCAATGATGAGTAATATAAAGATACTTTATGCCTCTGGCTTTGCTAGAAAAGTGTTAAATGGCTTTAGAAAATAAGATAAGATCTTCAACTTGAAATTCTTTGCTGTAAAAGGGAAAGTCCTTTACCACAAAAATTAATATTTTGAAAAATGATATTACATAAAAAAGTAGGAAAGATTAGTTAGCCAGTGAGTTTTGTTTGAGAGAAAGTCCTGAGCTCTACTGACTGATGAAAAATAGATTCACGCTGATATAAAAAAAGAAATTAAATAACTTTCTGGCAAGAGCTCTAAATTGAAGGCTGTGAGATGGGTGGAAAGCAGGTAGACAGGTATGTACTTTCTTTCTAGGAGGCCTAAGTATATTCTGCCATTGAATTCAACAGCTCTGATGAAGTTGAAAGGCATGAAACATGGGCCATCTAAATGTTTGGTAGTAATCCGGTTTTTTGTCACCTTTAAATTGGCTGTGACCTCTTCAGAGGGTGTATCTACAGTTCAGGGGCCATTACAATCCAACCAGAATAGCACTGCCTTGTGCCTGTGCAGCAGGTGAGGCTTGTTGGCATTTACAATTAAAGGACATAGGGCACTGATGGAAGTACACTGGTGAATTCATCAGTAGAAATCACATAAATCTAACCATGAGCCATGTACTTCCCCAATCCCTGACCATAAAGCACAGCCTTCATCTGAACTGAATGCCTGAATATGCTTCAGGTCTTTCTGGCATGAAATACTTCACCAACTATTTAAGACATACCACCCATGCTGGTGGGTCTACGCAAAGCCGTGGGACTGCAAGTGAAAGCACCTAAGCCTGCAAATATAACATTTTAAGTACATACTACTACATACTTGTCAAGCAACTGTGTTAGGCCCAAATATCCATGGGCTTGGGCTCTGTTGCCCTGAGAACAACATAGGAATGGAAAGGACGTGGAAGTACTAGTTACAGGGCTGGTGTCACTGGACCCAGTGCACAAACTGCAGAAACCAAAGATGCCCAATTATGTAAGAAAAAAATTAAAAAATTATCCCATCACCCATTCTCCATATTTTTTCTTCATTTCATTTCAGACAAGGCTTTATTCTTACAGAATGTTTCCTTCTGAAAAATAAAAATTAACAACCCCCTTGATCTTCCAGTAATACTTTCTGGGAAAGAAATCTCCATCGATGCAACCAGCAGAGTATTTTCTCTGCCACAACATTATTTCTTAACTTGCTGAGAACAGTGTGGGTAATAAAAATCAAAAGGAGGGAACCAAGTGTCAGCCAAGCAAAAATGCCAAAAGACTAATTTCTTTAACTCATCTTTCTATTATGTGAAAGGATCATGGTCCTTGTTATGCTTGATGTTGACTAGATGGTAAGATATGTATCTCTGGAGTTTAAAGTGGTAAGTCTTAAGAAAATAGAAAATCTTCCTCATTAAAGCTGAGGCAGCACCACATCTGTAACAAATTTAAGGCATGTAAGGACAAAAAAGAACAAGGTGTTTTAAAATGTACCTCTGTGGACATGTGTAATACCCCACAGGAACTGGGTATCACGTTAGGTTACTGCTAACATAAATACATGGAATGTTTTTGGGTGTGGTGTGTATTTACAAATTTTTCTCAAAAGAAATTGATTACTGGGGCATTCAGCATATTTCTGAAGTGGCTGGATTCCCCTTGGCCCTCTCCCTATCTATTTATAGTTCCCTTATGAGTACAAGAAGCATCTTCTGTAACCTCAGCTTCCTGAGTCAGTCTATTGTGATGTCAGTTATTTACGATAACAAAATTGAGACAGTGCCTGTGGCTTGCATGGGACAAAGACAACCTTGTTTCTGTAAAAAGGGACAATCCTAGTGCGAGAAGCACAGGAAAGGCTATGAAGCAGGACTCCTAGGTGGTATTTCATTAATCCTGCCAGCTCCATAATGGGCTGGACATTGCACTGACAGAGGTTTTTTCCTTTCCATGGGATTGGACACTAATGTGAATGCAACTTTTGGAAAACTACTTCTCTGCAGGACAAGGCTTTGGAGATAGGTATCTTGTGAAACAAATGGATTGCTAGTGGGTAGAGAGACAGTGAGTGTCAGGATGCAAATGATTCAATACCAATTACACGTTCTGTGGTCACAGGCAAGTCATTCTGCACCTCTGCTGACCTGGCATGAAACTGGTTTATTAATATTTAACTGTCTAAGCCACAGATGTAGTGAAATTTGCAGAATGCCAGTAAACTCTTGAGGTCACAGAGTAGCAAAAGAAAACGAGAAGCATGGTTAGTTATGAATGAAGAGCATCAACTTTGGTGCAGCCTCGAGAATGTCACTTACCTGCTATTCTTCCAATTGGCATTGCATGGTCCTCAGGAGGGGATACAGACACCATGATGTGGTTCATATAAGCTAACTCTTCTCGGTGGGACAGGTTGATTGGCTTTACTTCCCTGTGCAGCCCATCCTCAGACAGCCTTGGTGGTTTGAAATCGGAGTGCCTGGGGTTCAATATCAAAGGATGCATGATAGGGCTGGGCATCAGCTGGATGACCCTGGTGTTCTCCTGGCGAGGGCTGGAGGGCTTCTGGAGCACCTCAGAAGGAGGCGGGCAGTGGTTGTTTTCTACTGGGGACACTGAGAGAGGATAAGGCTCTTGCTGGTTGTTCTCATGATGATGCCTCGTTCCCGGCACCCTGTCGGCTGGGGAGAGGCGACGGATAGTGTTGTCCATAGGGGACTTGAGTGGTCGCTGATCGGGATCTGGTGATGGACGGTGGTTGTTACTGATGGGCGATCTAGAACGATGCAACAGTTCAATGGTTGGGGGGTTGTGGTGGACTGTTTCTGTGGATGGTCTTGAAGGTCTCTGGACAAAGCTATCTGTGGAGAAAAAAGAGGTCCCAAAAATACAGATTGTCCACACTGTGATCAAGGTGTAGGAACTAACTCTCCAACTCCTAGCCAGGCTTACTGGGTACTGCTGTCAGCTTGGAAATGTTGACCTACAGATGCCCAGAAAAACATCATGTAAATGCAGATAGTTACTACTACACATAATGAAATCAGTACTGTGAAACAATCTCCTTCCACCACCATGTATCAATAGTTCCTGGAGAAATATGTTAAGAGAAATCCCATTATGAGAAGCTGACCAGTACATATGTGAAGAGTAAAATCTGATTTAGTTGTACTAACCCTGTTTCTGTGCAAATGCTTTGAAACTTATCTCCTGCCATTCATGTCTCTATGTGTGGTTCCTGTTACTGTACCACAATGACAACAGTAAGGTAGAAGGCAAAGACAAAAAGGGAAAATGTCTGCAGGAAAATATTGGGCTGTAAGTTCTAGATGGTAGAGGGCTCAGGTCAAGGTAGAGAATAACTCAGTCTGAAATACAGACTGGGTTATTTAAAAAAAAAATCACTGGTAGGAAGCTCTTTGTGAAACACTAGCTAAATTTTATCCCTGCCTTCATTTTAAGAGCATGTAACATCTACATAAGGATATTTTCATCTTCTTTTGTTTAGTCTATGCTGTCTATTGATGGGTTGTCCCATATAAGCACTTACATGTCTTCATAGCAGGAGGACTTCTAGCATCATGTTTGCATAAGCATACTTGCCCAGCTATGATGCTTAACAGTAGGGGGGAGATAAACCACAGCTCTAGGTCAGTGTCTTTACGTACTAACAATCCTCTCACAAAATTAAAATGTTTGCCAGTGCAAACTTTCAGGTTAAGGCCATCAGTTTTGACTTGGGAAATTACTGACAAAGAGGAAAATACCACTGGAGCACAGTGACTAACAGGTCTTTATCTGAAAAACAAAGATCAAATTTCAGTGCTGTTTGTTGAAAGCCTTGGATGATGACAGAAGAATACGTAAGTACGTGTCAAAAGCTCAAACGAGCAGCTGCTTATTTGTGGCTGCTGGTTTGTTCACTCCATTTTCTCTGATCCTTTAAGGATTCTTTTGCTCTCTTGTCAAGGCAGTGATACCTGCTGAAGACCCCAGATTGCCCACAGTGAAGACCCCAGGGCTCCCACTGCCCTGGAACCCAGGTAGGCATTGGGAAAGGGAAAGGTGTGAACAGGAAAAGCTCAAGTCCTGAGAAAATGTAGTGCAAGGCAGTGACATAGCACCAACCCTTTTCCCTACTCAACAGTCTGTTCATGCTAAAGTCTACAGGAAAACCTGAAGTTTTAGGCAGAACCTACATTGCTCCAGAACACTTACTGCACACACCTGTGGTCCCAGACAAGAAAAATCCATTTGTAGAGCTATTTAAGACATTCACAGTGAAACAGCTGGAGGACATGAAACTTCAGAACTATATATTGTTGTTGTTTAAACGCAGTTTTAAATACAATCTGGCCAGATAATGTGGAATAGCCCAAATGAAAGAAGATAAAAGAGGAATTAACTTACAACTGTACGTACTTCTGTGACTGTCTTTTCTTAAAGTCTCCTTTCTTTGCCACAATAGAAAGAAAATCAACCCCCAAATTTTATTCAGCATCCTATCTTCTACAGACCATCCACCCTCATCATGGTATATTCAAATGCCCTGTGCTCATTCTTGGCATGTAAATATAGACCAGAACATTGTATTGTTTGTCCTACTTATTTAAAGTGCCTTGGCAGAGGGGAGCAGCTATCTTTAAAGCAGAAAGGGATGCCTTGCTGTGCTTTCCATCAAGCTCTCTGCAAACGTTAGTTGGCTCTGACAAGCTCCAAAAAGAAACGGACCTTTCTGTCTGCTTCCAAACCATGGTGATACTGAACCTGGACAGAGTGGAGAGAAGGCAGAGACTGAGGAACTCTTTAAAAAGCAGTAAGAGGAAAAACCACAAATGGGTACACACTAGAGGTTCACTTTCCACCAAGATCTTTCTCTTTAAATACTTAACAAAAGAATCACCTCATGGCCAAAGATGCTGTTTGCCATAAAACAATTCCAATTCAGCTCCAAGGAGTTCCACTGCCACAAATGACCCTGAGCAGAATAAAATCCTAATCATTCATTTCTTGGCACAATCTGATGACTGTAGTTTGAGCACACATGGTATATCATTTCATGGAGCACTAGATTCACTCATCGATCTGGCTCTTCATTCAGAATGATCAACACTCTTTTCTTGAAAAGAAAGCTGTGAAAGGAAATTCACCTCCCAGGAAATTTGCTGACCTATCTGATCCATATTGGGATGGGTGGGGCTGCACTTAACTTGGGGAAGGAGCAATTGCTGGCATGACAATCCCAAAGACTGGCACTCTTTGCTTACCCACAAAAGTGCAGGGAATGACAGTGTAAACTTCCTGTATGGCATCTCATCAAATGACTCAGAGCTCCCTCAGAAAGACCAATGGAGATGTAGGTAATTCACTTTCCACTGGTCATCCCTCTACAGGGACAGAGCATTCCAAGGCAATGCTAATGCATCTTGGAGATATTCTGAACTGCAATTAATTTGAAACAGCCAAACCCCCTTTGTTTGAGCCTAGCAAAAAGCCACTATATGTAAATGAAAGCATTTAGAAGCAGGATCATAAGTATAATCTATTAGAAAATAGGCAAAAGACCCAGAAAATTGAAAAAGATCATTGGAGTAAGGAGGGATTCTAAAAAAAAAAACACCTCACCTATGAAGTTTAACCACTCAATATTGTGCCAAGTTAACACCTGTCCCCTCTGTCACAGTTTGTGAGTTAGCCAGGGTTAAGTTCTGCTCCTCACAGTCATTCTCCTTTTTTTACTAAGTTGCAATTTGCTGAGGGAAAATGAAAACTTAATTGTGCTAGTTTTTCCCAAGTGACTCTGTGAAATAGGAAGAAGTAATGTTAAAATACATAAATAAATAAATTCACCTGCCTATAAATTCTTGGCATAGAGATTTTTTGATTGCTCAGTCTTGTGACAGCAAACTGTAGTTTCTTTTGCTTGTTTTGAAGTTCCTCTCACAGCAAACCAAGAACTATTTTTTGTCATTATAAAGAAAAGTTTTAAGTAATAGCACAGAGTTTTCTAAGCAAAAACACTGGTACTATCAGCAGCCAGAGTGTTGTAAGGAAGAAATCAAAGTTGTTCCTTAATCGCTACATTATAAAGGACTTATGTTTTAAGTGATACACTTGAAAGGCTGACTCATCATCCCTGTGAAATCCTCTCTAGTGAAAGCTGCTCCATATGTTTAAGGTGGGAGTGTCTGAAAGAGCAGCTAGTTTGAAATTTAGAATGGGAACACACATGGGTGAAGGCCAAGCTTCAGGAAAAGACTGAGATTTTACTAATAGTCTCTGGAAAGTGACTGAATACACTAGACAACTCTCTTGCACAACTCTGCTAATTGAACCTCATCCTGACCTGTAGCGCCTTCACCTAAGCTGAAATAATTTACACACCTGTGTAGAAAGACTTTGGAGTGTCCTTATTCCACCTGCTGTTGTCCTGCTCTTGGCTTAATTTTAGAGTTTTGCTGGTGCCATTTGATTCTGGCAGGGTCAGACTGGCTATAGGTAATTTATACAGGTCTGACAGTACCCCTGAACCCTCTCTTGCAATCCCATGTTGAATCTTCAAATAGATGCATATCAAATAGCATTAGTACATCTTTTATCCAGTTAGCACAGACTAGGGTGACATCCTAACTCACTTATGTTCTCTTCTGTTTACTTACAAAAGGAGTAACACCACTTTTTCCTAGATTTTTTTAAATTGAAAAAGTGAATTCTGCCTGATGCTTTGAAAAGGCCTTTGAAGAGGCCTAGGTTTTATATTTTTCTGTTATATACCCAAGAAACCCAAGAAGTACTTTAGTGTGTGTATTTTTAAAGAAAATAAATCTTCAATTTTCTATTGAAAGCAGCAGACTTACAATTTGATCTGTACGAATAACAAGTAGAAGAAGCCCAAGTATGAAATTCCAAACTTACCTATTCTTTCTTCATCACCTCTGAGAGTCATGGTGTGTGTGGATACTACCAGACCTAAGCAAGTAATTCTGATAGTAAAAATGAGAGAAAACCTGCAGAAACCCCCTTCTCTCAATATGAGTTGCTCAACCAGCCCAAAAGCTGAGCAGCATGATGGGCTCAGTTCTAGGAACTCTGGCACGATGTTCAGATTGTCAGCCGAAGTGACTTTGAGTAAGATATTCCTCTCTGAGGCTGCCTTCTTCCTTGGTCTGCAAACAATTGCATTTACCTGCATCTCCAGGATACTAAGTCCATGAAGCAACCCTGTCTACCTAATTGGGTGCGAGGAAAAACGAATCAGTGGGGTCAATAAAACTTTCTGCTTTTTAATCTGTATCTGGCATAGCTTTTAAAGAGGCTTTGGAAAGAGAACAAAATAATAGAAGACAAATGGAGAACGTCTAGTTCACTCACTAGACCATTTGATTGTTCTAAAGCTATGGACACAAAGGGAGGAGAGTAGCTTTATTTAAGTAACACTGAAGCAAGAAATTTGCATAATTCCTCACAGCCTTACTCTACTTGCCTCTCTAATAGCAGCTCCTGTAAGAATGAGACAGAGTTACCTTCATCATGATTCTGGTGTAATATGACCTCTGGTTGAGCATGGATAGAGTTCCCAGGGTGGAAGAAAGGTGTGAAGAGCATACGAGCTTTCCTTTGCTTCAGGATATGCTGAAGGAGTTCATATAAAACATCACCTGAAAGATAAACAGCAGGAAAAAGGAAACAAAAATGTACATGACTGATGAGAAGACTCATTTAGCCATCTGATGCATGAAGTCATGCCTCTTGGGTGCTATTTTCAGACCTAAAAATGCTTGCAGTAAAATCCTACATTTCACTGCTTTGCAACGTTCTTCTCTGAAAGGAAAAAAAGGCACATCACACCTCTGTGTGACTGTGGCAAAACAGAACAACATTCCCTGGCATCGTAACTGTTCTGTCTTTCCTCAATGAAACAGACCACCACAATATCTAGAAGACCAATGCACTAACTGCTTATTTTGTGACTTTTATAAACCACATCGTGTGTTGATGCCCTTCTTCCAACAACATCTACATAAAACACACAGGTACTTACACATTTTGTCTGGTGTAACTGGTTGAACATTTCAAAGTGAAAATGTACATCACAGGGTAGGAAGTCTCTTGACTTTTAATTCTGCTTGCTCTCTTCTGTTTGTCACTGCTCATATTACAGAGGAACAGGTTGCAGCAATAACATATTAACTGAAAAGGAACTTGGGTTTCACTTAAGAAAACATATTTTCTGGGAAAGTTATCTCAAGCATGTGGGGATTTTTTTAGCAGTTGTTTCTACAAGATTGTAAGCTGCGCATCATTTGTTCCTTGTCTCTATAAACTGCCAATATTCTATTTGTGGACAAGTTTAGTTGCTTGGTGTGAAACAGTTAAAGCCATACTGCTTTCCATAGTTCGGCTTCCTTTATTTTTAACATCTTGGCTGCTTTTACTGTCTCAGCAGTGACTTTAGGGCATTTTTAAAAGGTGATTGCAATACCTGAAAATTCAATTAAAAACAAAGCCTCAAGAACCCAGTTACATGGCAGTCTAAAAAGTGATTTTACCACATACTTTCCATAACTGAATACAATAGTGGCATAATCATAACTAGTGCTGTAACACTCCAAGCAATAAGATAGCAAATTTGTACCTCTTTTGATTTGGCCTGACAGAGTAGTGAAAATGTCCATAAAGCTGTCTGTCTTTCTTTTAGCTAACAAAATAGTTACACTTCTGCATCACCCAGGTGTAGTAATGCTAGCTAAGATGGTGAAAAGCATTTTTCATTCTCTCCCTCCTCTGCTGTCCCCCTTCCCTGGCCAGCCTGAACAGAACATCTGTGGGGCTGTGAGCCCATTTTATTGCTTGGACTGTGTGCAGTGGATGAGGTTCTCTTGGTTTAACCATGAGTGGAAACAATACAACTTTCATTTAGCTTCAGTCTTGGAAAACTTAATGCCTCTATGGCAAACATTATTTCACAGTTCTTAAATTTCATAGACAGTTAATTTCTGGGAAATACTGAGGTAATGTCCTACCTACAGTCATCTAAATTTTTAAGGACTTACTCAGATATTCTCTACAAGGTTTATTATCAAGGTTTATTATGGGGAACACACAGAGAGAAGAAAGAGAGAAAATGCAAGGGAGGAGGCCTTTAGTTTGGTTATTTCATTCTAAATTTAGGTAAATAACTGCTTAACCTTCTGCATAAAGTAAGACTTTCCAAGTCAGAGGCTCTTCCCTGGGAACACTTTATTTCTAGCCTACAAACATTTTCAATCCTGCTCATTTCAAGTGCCCTCACAACACAAAAAGGGGAATATACCTTCATAACTTCCACGCAGGAAAGTATAGTAAGGGGAGTTGCACACAACATACATAAAGGTGTCCCTTGCAGTCCTCACCCACATCCCTGCATTCAACACTCCTTTTGCTTTAAGCAGGGCTAATTTTTTAGGAAAATGATTCCAAGTGGAGTACCAGAATTAAAAAAAAAAAAAAAAAAAAAGACATTTCTTGGCATCAGTTCTCACTGACAACAGGCGCTAATGTTTGGCCTCTTCTTCCATACAAAATAAGCACATGCTTAAAAAACTTCATATGCACTACATATAAGCAACAATTTGCGAGGTAGATTCTGCAGGAGGATGGCTGGGGAGATTCACCAAGCAGGCTGGTGCAGAATTACTGCCACAGCTTGATTATCAGCTGGATCCAAGCAGCATCAGCTGTACTTCAGCACCTAGTGAGCCTCGCACTAGAAGCCTCCTCACAGCAATTCTGTCACCGCTTGGTCCAAGCTCTTTGATCACCTATGGTGATTGAATTACAAGCCTTTATATTTAACAGGAGTACCTTGTATGGTCACAAAAAAAAGCTCACAACTCATATTTAGTTAAACACCCCTGACAAAGGAGGGCAGATGCTTACTCTGACTGTAAAACTGGAGCAGACAGACTGCAGGAGATATAAATACAGGCAGGCAACATGCACATTTCTAAATCTTCTTTGTGAGTAAGTGAAGACATAATTTGAGCAATAGGCAGGACTGATTCACACATCTGTCTGTGCTGTGCCTTGGGCTGGATTCCAGCACATGAGAGAATACGGTAAAGTAAGGCAAAACCCACAGGGGTTGTTAAATAGAGGCAAAGTCCCCAAGGGAGGAGTTTTGCAGTTGCTTTTAGCAGCACCTCAGCCAAGTTAACTGTGAGGCAAAATGCAAATACAGGCTGCTTAAAGATTAACTTGATTAACTTGCTGCTGTAGTTGGGTCTGTGAACAGATAAGCCTTTAACAGGGAAGAGCTGGAAGTCACAAAATGCTGCCAGAGAAGCTTGCTTTCTGGGAGCTCTGCAGGGAGTTTCACCTAATAAACAGGTTGGAGGTTTGAATTTGGATTTGCGCTCAAATATGCCGACAACTCAGGTGTATCAAGATTTCATTCCCTCTCTGTCCTTTTTGTCCTTGCCTCATACAAGTGTCCCCGTCCTCTGTCTCCCCTCCCTTTCCCAGTCTACTCCAATAAAGGCGACCGTTTCCTCCTATGACCCTGTTCAGCTTTTGTTGCAGCTTCCTCTCTCTTTTCAATCACAGCTTCTGTAAAAAATTCTCACCCGAATGAGGAGACCTGTATCGGAAGTCCTCTTTGGTCAGGAGCAGCAGAGCCTTGCCGTTCATCTCGAAAGTGTTGCTCTCAATCGGCCTCAAGGAAAACTCCTTCTCCGCCCACCTGAGCCACTGTGCCACATCCTCCCTGCTCCAGTAAACGGGCTGCAAACCTGTGGCAGGAAGAGACCGTGATTGTGTTACCAAATTGAGGCAAGGCAGAGGAATGTGGGTAAGTGTCAGTGAACCCCCCTTTCCTCCCACACCATAATGTACAAAGTCTCAGGGGAAAGTGTAGGAGAGGAATGTCGTATTGATGCAGAATTACTCTAAGCACTGGACTGTGAAATACTTCATTAGCTTAGGCACCTTGGTTTATCTGTGACATACTGTGAAACAAGAACTGCCTCAGCATCCTGAAAAAAAGCTCCTAAGAAATTATTTCATTTCAGATTTCCACTGTGCAGTGGGGTTTTCCTCCAACTGCTCCTTGTAATGTGCAGAGCAGGCAGCAGGCAAAGTCCTTGGCCCCATCCATCCTTGGTGTGTATCCTTTCATGGAAGAGAAGTGTGCTCTCTCTTCACACCCCTTGTAAATTTATGGATGAAAAATAACAAGAAGTTGTCAGATGCAAAAGAGCTGGGGTCTGTAAGGAAGGGCTGCTTAACACAGCCTCTGTAACAATGTGTCTGTAAGCCATTATCAGTCCATGTATGGTTGAGAGAGGCGTATTCAGACAGGCCCACTCCTCCTCCAGATGCCATCACATTAGCAGATGCTATTCCCGCACTACAGAGGAAAACCAGTACTGAGACTGTGGCACCTTTAGCACTGTGTTTCCTGTATAAAATATTAGCAATGTAACTCTGTCCATAGAAGGGGATATATAATTTTATGGCAAAATAGCAGGGATATCTATTGGTTTGGGCACAGATTTTCCAGGGTGCCGAGGAGAATCTGGCACTCCCTTTCTCCCAGCCAGCTCGTACAGCAGATAGAGCCTAGGCTATTGTGTTTACTCACAGGGGCCCAACAAAGTTACCATCAAAATTTTGTCTTTATTGGGCCCAGGCAGAGAAGCTTTGGAGGTAAGACAATTCAATATCTGTTCTCCAGACAAATTTAAATAGTTTCCTTCCCCTGATAGAAGGAAACTACCCAAGTAGAGAGATTATCTCCAATCCACTGGGTGATAAAAGCTTTCTCTTTTTTTTCCCCTGGTGAGATGACTCATTGTTTGACTTGCTACAAAGCTTACCCACTGTGCATAGGAACATAAAATTTGCTGAATGTGATCAGCTCTCGGGTACACAGACTCTGGCAGAAGCTAGTACCTTATGCTTCAGAGGAAGATGAACCTCCCTTCCTTGTATTGCACCTGGCTGATTGTATGCTGCACATGGGAAGAAATTTCCTTCCTGGCACACCATTCTCTGAGATCTGATTACCCTCTTCCTACCAAACACTAAAAGAAACCTGGGAGAGTTGTACCACTCCTGTTTTGGTTTGGTTTTTACTTCTTTAACAGATAGGCAACTCTTTTTTTCTGTTTTAGCAAGAGGTAACATGCAGTGAATTGCATTCTTCGGCTATGCCAGATTCCCAAACAATGGCTTTGGAAAGTCCCAGAATCACAGCTGCATACAGAACTGAACCTCTGTCAGAAAAGGAATTGAGATCATGCCTGAGAAAGGATCAGAGTTGACCTAAGGAAGGGACCTCTGCATGGCAGTAGCAAGAATTTCCTCTGGCTTTCAACTGCACTGTATTATGTGCCACACAGAAACAAGTAGTAGAAATTATTTATTTATGAAATATTTGAATTCTATTTCCCCTATGAATTAGGGTCTGCTTATTTGGGTCAGAGCTTTCTGTAGGACCTTTCTTTCTGAAGAGCCTGAACTGAGGTGAGGTGCAGATTTGCTCAGAGACATGGAAACCATCATCTGAAATCCCAGAATGAGGTTCATCTTTTGCTGAATACAGAGCTATTCCTGCAGAAAATACACTCCAGACCCCAGGCAGCATGCACATTGACTATAGCTAAAAGAGAAAGAAGTAAGACATGATGCAGCCAGACTACAACATACAAAAGGGTTTTAAAAGACCATCTGAGGAGTGCTTGAAATACTCTTGTGTGGTTTCTTTTGCCTCCCTCTTTGCCATGCCACGCAAGTCATAAATTGCCCAAAGGAGAACTGTTGTGTAGAAATCTAACCAGACTTCTGATGTGCATTTCACAAGATGAGGCATGAAACAAAAGAAAACATCACTGGGAAAATCAGGTTGACAAGGACAGAGTTGTATGATAACTTCACATGAGGTGTGTGCTCCCTTATATATACATCAACGTAATAAATAAACCACTCCCTGTACAAACACAGATCAACATTTCCCATGTGCTGGTGACAATGTACTTTTGCCATCCGTCCAACTAATGCAAAAGTACCGTGTTAAAAGAGAGGTGCTAGACCCAGAGCAGCCAGGTAAGTTAGACTGGGACAAGCCACGAGCTGTGCTGGCTACTCTGAAAGAGACCCAAAGCTTCACACTGCAAATCAGGTCTCTGCTGGGTTTCAGCAGCATCGCTGAAGCTTGTGAGAAAAGTAAAATATGACCTCGGACCACTTGGCTTGAAACTACTAAGAATCAGCAAGCAGCCAGTCTAATTCAGTTTGGCTGTCACTAAAATGAGTGGGTGGATGAGCCACATCTCTCCATCCGTGACGTGACACCGTAATTAAATAATTACATTGTGTGGAAGACATAAGGTGCTATAAAAGAAGTTAACTGCTTTTTCCTAGATGGATTGCTTTTTCTTCTGTTTCCCTCCCTTCCTGCACTGCTGCTTTCCTGGGAAGTTAGTTTCTCAAAAACACGTCCCCACTGCATGCCCATTTGTTTTGTGAGGCTGAACCAGTTCAGTCACAGGAGGCTTTTCTAGGGGTGTACACCAGTGTTGCTAAAAGTTCTTCAGAAACTGTCATTCAAAAAATAATTCCTTCATGTGCAGTACAGCATCTGCTGAACTTGTAATGCCACCTTCTTGGACCTTTCTTAAAAAAACCTACTTGGTTGTGTGAAAACAAGGTCATGAGAAGGTTGGCTTTGCAGCTGAAGGGATTTTACAGCACAGTGTACATTGTTATCAGTAGGTCCTGAAAATGGTTTCCTGTACTGTCCATGAAAGAAAACTTAATCCTGCTCACACTATTTTTCTTCTTTGGACGCTGTTTCTTATTTTCCCCTCTCCATCTTCTCTTTTAGTCTCATGCACACAGTGGAGGAAAATGGGCTCTTTTTATCTCCCTAGCTTTATTCTCTGCAAAAGCTAAAAGCAGTGTCTTCAACTAACAAAGATATTTACCAAGCAGAATGAAATGGGGAAAATGAGAGCTGTGTTGCAAAATGAGGGCAGAGTTTTGCCTGATGAACTGACTGTTGAAATCAGTGTGAAGGTTTTGCTGCTTTCAGTAGGTGCAGATCAGATACAGGGGAAGCTGCCCTTCTCCCAGCCTGCCCTCTTGGTGGCCAGCGTTGCCAAGGACTTCACAGGGTGAATTTTGACCTGAGAGTCAGACCTGTCTCCGCTCCCATCTCTGGCATTGCTCTGCTGGTTGAAATCTGGCAAGCATTCCCAACTGTGGCCTCCTTATCTCTATAGTGTAAAAATAAACAACAAAACCTCCTTGAACTCAATAGCTGAAAGCAGGTTAGACAAAGGTGTGTAACCCATCTAAATCTGGCTCTGTGAGATTCAGTGCATTTTCTGTCTTCTGTCCGTTTCCAAGCACCACCTCCAGCAGAGTAAAATGCAGTAACTTATTGACATGTTTATAAGCTGACAGCTTCATATGTATTAAACAGGGAGCAAAATTCGTGCTCACCTTTCTAATGCCACAGGCTGATGCACCGGTGTCTTAAGAGATTATCTACTTCTGCGGCATATTCCTCACCTGAAATCCTGTTTCTAACACCTGTTACATTAGCTACCTTATAAATGGTGGGAATGATCAATTCTCATGCTGCAGGGCACAAGCTGGTAACCATCTGGAGTGCAGAAGTAATCCCTACTTCATTCCTTTCTATTCCCAAGCAGCAAATCCAAGTACAATGGAGAGGAGCTGATGAGGTAATTTACACTTTAAAGTAGCCAGTAAACATGTTTAGCACTTACACCAAGTGACAGAGGCATGAACAAGAGGAGCGCTCTGCTCACCTAGTATAACCTTCTGCACACTGAACTACACAGCCAGCAATATTTGCATCTGACCACAGAGTTTTGGTGGGGTTACAAATTTGTTTTTTGAAGAGATGTAGCCAACCTTGAACCTTGCAAAGCACTCATATTCAGCATCTCCTTCTTTGGTTGGGAAGACAAGGTATGTATTTTACAGTATGAGTTGCTATGTACAGTGCATGTAACAGATACATCTAAAATGTGAACTATAATGTACCACAGGCTCTTTTCACCTTGACTCGTTTTGGAACAATCTGAAGGCACAAATCCAATGTAAAATGTGATGTAGAGAACCACTGAGAGCTGCTGTTCTGTTTTAGTTTCGATATGAGGACACAGCTACATGACAGCATGCGTGATGGAAGCACCATTCGTAGTAAATGTCATCTAATTTTTTGTTCCTCTTCAGCGAGGCTCTCCACCCTCACGCCTGGCTGCCTGGCAGGCAGGATGATGATATGAGAAGGGAGTAAAGACAGACCTCTCATTTATCCCTTCTTTCTGCAGGGCAGACAGAATTGTTCGCACTCCCACGCCAAAAACTACTTAGCATGGTTGGGCAAACAGCAAAAGGGACAGTGTATGCAAATCAGCAGCTGGTTTCTGAATACCCAGGGACAGATGCATCATCAATGGCAGCATGAAGGAGGCCAGTTCTGTCTGTAGCACAGTACTTTGAGCCATTAGTGGGAAAATGATGATGGGGAAGTTCAGAAGACTTGAAAGTCTGCTACCAACTAACTCTTTAGGAACTGATGCTCTCTTTTTTGTTACCGATTAACAAAATTTTTCCATGTCCCATAAAGCATAATATGTAGCTCTGAGTATGATGGTGTATGTCAAGCAGGAGTGGGGCAAGAGGTTGTGTTTTTCTTCATTTCTGTGTAAAGGTAACACAGTCTGAAAAAAAACCCCATATGATTAGATTTAAATCCTTTTCCCAGAGCACCTTTTAAAAGTCCCTTTGTCTCTCATATCTTTTTTTGAAAAGCTGGTCTACCAAAATGCAAAGAATTGTCATGGGGCTTTGCCAGTTAACATCTGAAATGCTTTTAAAGTGCAAAATGCTGCACAGCTTCTTCAAATGACTATGGTTCAATATTCCTGTGGTGCTGGGTCTGCTGCTCTCTGGTTCCCTATTCAGAGATACTGATTGTTGCTGCCAGGGACCCTGTTCTGGTATCATGCTCGAACTTGACAGAACAATCCATGACATGCTGTTCCCTGAAAAGGGCTGTGCTGAGCTCAGTGCTGAAGGCCATTTCAAATTTAAGGCCAAGCTGGGCACTGAGGTCCTCCTGAAGCAGCAATTCTCTGCTGGAGCTGCTGCACTGATCTCTTACCACAGGTGCCTTCCCCATAGTGCCCAGCACTGGCAGGCTCCAACCCACAGGGTGCTCAGCAGCTCTTCAGAACTCTCACCGCTGTGGAAGGTAAAGGCGGGAAGGTTAAGGATCTTGCTTTCTCAGGAAGCTTTTCTAATTCCTCAGAGGAGGGAAATGGGTGACAGAAAGCTATGGCATGTTCCCATGCAGATGGACAGTGTAAGTAAGTGCCTTCTGGGACTGCTCTTGCGTTGGCATACGGGTGGAAGATGTAGCCCTGCCACAGGATAAACGCTGTATCGCTGGTGGTCTGTGTACTTGCTGTTAGGAGTAGGGGACAGAGGTCTGGTGTGCAGTGATGTGCCTGACCACTTGCTCCTTCCAGCAGGTGCCACTTGACTCAGGTACTGCAGAGCCAGCTCTCTATATAGGATGAGGCAATACCTGCAACCCAGCAGCAATGAATAGCCACTGCTTCTGCAGTGGTCCTCAGAGATAAGCAAAGGTAGAAAATGAAGAAAAGGTTAATCCTGGCTAATCTTCAGAGAGAATTATTTGGGAAGTGAGTACAAACTGGTACAAGGGAAATGCACGGAAGCACCTGAAAATGCACCTTTAAGGGTCTTGTTGAGGAACAGATTATTAGATAGGGAACAGAGGAGTTGTGTGATGGGCAGGAAGAGAGACCATAACTAAGGCTTGCATGTCCTTTGAAAAGGTCTGAAACTGCCTGTAACCATAATGAAAAGGCTTTGGAAGCCTCCTACACTGCTAGGAACAGAGGGTGAAACAGCTTTTTCAGTAGTAATCTGAAATAAAAGACATAAGCTTATTTCTCCTGGTATCCTGTTGAACAGGGTATTAGAGGTAGAGCAAAAGTGCAGGTAATGCTCTGTGCTCGCTCCTGAGGCCTTCATGTATGCAGACATCTGCAGAAACAAAGTGAAGCTCTGTGCTGGGTTTCTGCCATGCTGACTTTGCTAGTGTGTGCTGCCCTGTGACCTAGCCCTTCCCTTTTCACTGTCTGTACACAGACCCTGAAAAGCTGACACACCCGAACCCCTTGGAGCTTCAGGGTCATAAAATAAATAAAATTGCTTTCCTAATGCAGCCATTGGAAAGTCTGTAAGAAACATATTGATTGGAAAATGCTCAATTAGAATGGTCAAGCTCTAAGCTCTCATCCAGGGAAATAAATCTTTTCAATTGCCCACACACAGTGCCAAGCTCAGCTTCCTGGAAGCAACTATGGCCCTTTCTGGAACTGAAGTGAAAATCCCATGTTCCATCACCTGCTGACATTACGCATGGTTTGCATTTGCTGATCAAATGCACAAGTATGACTTTAAATTAGCTTGCTGGGCTGAGACAGCTCACTGATTAATGATGGCAGATGAAGTCACCTGTACAAAACCCTAAAAATCTGAAGTCTGTGTTAATAGTAAAGGAGGGAGGAAAGGCCACACACTACAGAATTTAAAATGAAGAACATATTCCTTCTCATTCTATAGTCGAACCCTTTTAGTTGCAGAGACAGGTTAGTAACTGAAGTACCTCTCTCAGACAAAATTACTCAGCTATGCCTAAGACCCCCCACTCTAGCAAGTCAGAAAAGTCCCTGAACACTGCTGATCAATTCCTGAAGTCCTTGGAGTTGTAGCTGATGTCAGAATAAAGCCTCTAGTGCAACCCCAGTGATTTCATGTGGCGATCTGTGCTGAATTTCTTCTGAGATCTGTATTTGACCTATAGCAGCCGCTTGTTCCCCTTTTGTTTGCACTGAATCATACAGAACTAGCCTATAGAATGAGTGGACGTTAGGATGTAACCCTCCATCCTCTCCGAGCGGCCCCATTTTGGGATCAGTCAGAAAATGTTATAATGCTGGAGCAGTCTACCTGCTGCTGACAGGCAGCCTGATAAAAGAATACACAGGACAGGACAAACCAGTCTGGGTAACAGTGCTGGTATGTTTGTTGAAGTGGTCAGGGTTTGAGGTTCTGAAAGGGAAAAACTACTAAAGAAGCAAGCAACCACAGAGGTGAAGAAAAGACCAGCAGGTTTTTTAGGCACTTATTCCATGAGTTACGTCCAAGAGCTTTCAAGAACTCTGCAAACAGCTCTGGCTTCCTCTCATGTTGTTTGCAAAACTTTCATAGAAGCCTCAAAAGAGGTCTACTTCCAGGGCACAGTGAAGGCTGGCATTTGCATCTGGGTACCACATTCAGAGAAGGCCAGAGTGTAACAGCAGTTCAGAGAGCCATGGACAGCATAATGGCATCTGGCCACTGCAGACACTTAGCTGCCACCACATTTGCTGCACACAGGAAAGAACTCGCAGATGACCCCCTCTTTGCTTCGTGCTGTGCCAGGAGGCAGAAGGTAGGTGACTATGATATTCCTACCAGAGCAGTTTGTGCAACACAAGCAGTGGCAGTGGAATGGGGAATGGGGAAATGTTGGTTTCAATCTGCTCCCAGTTATAGTCTTAATCCACTGCTGACTTCTCAACCAATTTTTGGCTGTTGTCCATGGAGCAGACATTGCTTTCCTACTGCGCCATTCCAAAAGGAGCTGAAAGAAATGTCTTCTGTTGTGTATTTCCTTGTATGTGCAAAAACTATATCCAAAACAAAAGTAGCTGAGCCCTAACAATGTCATAGAGTAGCTAGCTCAAAAGACAATGCTGCCAGAAGAAAACAGTTTTGCCAGTAGAAGTCAAAGGATTATAAAAACTTCAATTTTCTTCTCAGCAACTCATTATTGTTTCAAATCAATCTGTCTTAATCCAGGTCAAAAAATAAGGTCTAATAAACATTCTTTATGGTTTTTCTGTATTGGTTATGGCCACTGCTGATACTTACTATTAGTAATACTTGCACATTTACATTACACAGTGCCTTTCAACTGCAAACAGATTAGATTGTTACATCTGTTTTATAGATGTGAGGAACAAAGTCACTGAATGCCTGCCCATACACTAAATCTCTTATAAGAGGGATTGAATTCAGGAACTCTATTCTGCTCCTCTTTACAACTTGCCAAATGCAGAGCATCTTTACATTCTTAACATCTACTTTTCCTTCCCGCTCTCTGTATCAATTATTTGATGCATCCCGGCAACACTAATTTAAAGGTAAACAACCCAACTCTATATTAGAATGCATGGTCAATATGTGCTGTTTCTTTCTTTTAACCCAATATGGCCTTGCTCCCTGGCTGGGGTGTTAAAGATTTGTAAGTAATTAGAAATAAATTGATCTCGGTAGCCTTGACCTACATGTGGTTTTACTTAAGTGTTTTCCCTGCTGCCTAATTGTCGTACAGTGGAACGGGGTGTTCAGATTATTACCGTGCTAACAGGACGTAGCACTAATACTGGTGATGGAACTGAAAGCTCAGGTTTTAGGCACCTGATCAACGTTCCTGAAAGATGTGAAAACCTGAAGAAAGAGTTGCTAGCTGCAGTGAATACACCTGCCTAAAATTAAGATGGTTACTTTCAGCAATTTATCACTTTAACCTCCCATCAGCTACGTCACCTCAATCTTCCAGTGGTTGCAAACTTAGAGAGATCCTACCGTTTTGTAAGAGAGAGATTAGTAAATCCTTTTTGTACAGCTGAATCAAGTGGAAAAGTTTTGAAATCTCAGTTTCACATATCAACAAAACACCACCAACAACTGCAAGACACTGTAATCCTCCGTATTAAGAAGCTGCCTTTTTCTTACAAGGAAATTTTGTTCTCAGAGGCTCACATCCTGAAGCAGTTGGGTCCCTTTCCAATAAGGAATTTTGGCTGGGACTTTGTTTCCTAACTCAACTGTGACTGTGAGAGCTGGGGAGGGGGGAGTATGTATACAAAGGGCATGTTTTCCAGGCTGTTTCCAGGGAATGTGAGGCCAGCTCCACTACAGAACAGTCTATGCTGTAACAGCAAGATGTTGTCTTTTGGCTTCCTCTGCACTGAGGCTCCAACACTTGTAAGCTGCAGTTGTACTTGCAGATTTTGGCAGCACAGCCAGAATCATGGCTTGCTTTGCCTGTAACCATTAAGCAAATCACTGTAGACAAAAATTTACCAACAGCACATGGTAAAAGTATGGCATACTTCTACTGTAGCTGGTTTTGCTTTTGGATCTCTTGCTTATGCATGCATTCTCCTTCAGAGTCCTAATGCAGGAGGGCTATAACAGCCGCTGCAATCCACCAGTATACAAGTTCTTCTGAGCTTTATGTGAAGACTTGCCTTCAGGTGACATTAAACATTAAATTACTGATGGAAACGGTGCAAATTACAACTTTGCAGACTGTATAGCATGTTTAGTTCTGAACCACATCTTTAAAGGTAAAAGCTCACTCTTAGAACGCTGCAGACATTTCTTGTTCCCAAGATGCTGCAAACCAGAGTCCTGACATGATTAAAAACTCCAGATTTAGCTTCATTTCTTGATGGTTCCTTAATGAACCAAATCCCTACAGCTCTTATAAATTGTCAGTCATTTCTCCAAGAACACACTGCTGTTCTAGAGAAAGGTCAAGTGCTTAAAACAACAGCTTTAGATGCTGGAGGTCCTTTTCCACATTTTGGAGACAAGGAGGACACTGAGATGGACTCCAAACTGCACTACAACACATCACCCATGCAGGAGAAGAAGTAACTGCATTACATTCATATGGAACCCTTTAGCTTTCCAGCGCAACTTGTGCACAGAAAGGCCTCTTGTACTAAGATACTTGTGCTTGAAATACATTGATAATGAGAACAAATTAAGAGTGTGCTCTCTGATTATCAGATGATAAATTATGATGATTATCTTTGCTGCAGCCTTGAGAATTGCTTCCTCTCCAGCATTTAACTCCTGCTTGCTCTGAAGCTAGTCAGCATACCCACTAATTTCTCATACTGGGGCCCCCCAAAAAAGTGGCTTATTATTTCTATGCAAGTCTCATGAAGTTGAGGCACTACTGCTTCTATTTGGGACCACTTGAAAATACTGTTCAAGTAATAATAAATGAAATTTATTAATTGGTACAGCATGCAAAATCGTGTCAGATCCTTGTCAGATTGTAGCTAGGATGTTGTGCTGTGTGTCTCAAAGACATGTGGCACCCTGCAGTCAGAGGCATGGCTGCAGCACTTGAAGTCATCCCTAGGATGCCATCTGAACTAGCTCCCTGAGGTGCCAAACACAACATGGGCATAAGCTGCATGTTCAGCACAGTAGCTAGCTCATGCTGAGGTCTGACAGTACTATGGCTTCAGCCAACTCTTGGTCAGCTGTGAAACCAAGACAACTCTGACTGCTGTGCAGATACACACTTTGTGACCTATGGCTACCTCTCCATGACAGCCTCAGATCTCAGAAATACACACTTCTAGTTTCTCCTCTCTGGCTTCAGAGGTGTCTTGTTGGAGTACTGTGCTTGAAGGAGATAGCCCCTCTCCTGAACTGGGTGTATTGGAATCCCTTTCTCTTATTCTGTCTGGTATGAAGGAGCTAGAACAAAGATGATAATTTCTATTTCGGTGCTGGGATGTTTGCAATGACTATTGTGTCCTTCAAACTAGCTCATTCTAGGCGACAGCTTGTACAACATGTAGTGTTCCATGACAGTGCTGACTTCGTAATGTTTTCTGGCCATCACTTTGATGTGCCAGTGCAATTGGTGGAGGAGCTATGCTGTGATCTTCGTGAGAGATATTTAAGTACACTTGTACATTGGTTTCTGCCAGATCAGCTTTCTGAGCAGATTAAGAGCACAACTGCTCTAACAGGTAGGTCAACACAACTGGCAGGGAGGTGGCAAATTGCAAAAAGAGTAACAGGTGGATGTGGTAACAGAGAAGGGAGAAAATGCTTCAGCTAGTATTGTTATAGAACATGTGTCATGTCACTGGAAAATAATACATGGGCTTGCTATATTACTTGAGTTTAATCTTGATGATGTCACTGAGAAAAGGTTGCTTCCAGGGCCGTAAAAACTACTGCAATGTCAATAGAGACAAATAATTTACCTACACAGTTCCAGTAAAGGATCAAGCTTTGAATGAAAAGGAAAACAAATGGATGAGATAAATCACATGGAGGTTCTTTCTCATCCTGCTTTTTTGGTTTCTTGCCATGCTAGAGGTGCAGTGGGAGAGACTGCCTACCTAGGAACGATGGGTAACTGGAATCATCACAGATTCACAATTCTTAATACCATTTAAACCTATTGTGCAAGTACACCTAGTGACCTTGCCAGCAGTGAAGCTATCTTCAGGATTTCTGTCTTTTCCACCCTTCCTTTTCCACAGGAAGGATGGCCATCCCTGTGCTTGCTGTCGCAAACGAACTACTGCAAATGTGCAAGGGGAAAGGGGACCCCGTCTTTTGAGAGTGGCACTGTGTGCTGCAGCTGTGAGTCCCAGAGCTGAGCTGGGATTGGCTGTGGAGCTGTGACATCAGGAAGAAGTGAGAAACTTACCCCTCTCAGTCCCACTAACAGTGCCATCTCTTTTGAAGGGGTAAGGTGTAGCAACCTAAATAAGTATTGGGAAAGAAAATCAAATGATACCACCTGTGACAGAAATACTTAGTAACATCTAATGGCTTCTTTACACGGCTCAGAGATGTGCCAGGTAGTATAAAACATTGAATATGGAGGAGTCCCTGCCTGGAGGACATTACAATACAAACAGACAGGAGAGGGAAGGGATTCAATGTACAAGCAAAGTGACAACATGATGGTGTGCATACAATGCTGGTCCCCCCAGGAACTAACTGAATCTACTGGAATCCCCATACACTTGATTATGTAGATATTGTGAAAATGGAGTTGAAATACTTTTTCACCAAGTTGTTTAATTAAAATTTTCATAGTAGTGTTCCCCAGTATATTGGCAAATTTCAGTCAGCTCTCTGAAGGATATCTTATCTGTTGCAGAAATCCAGATTTATAGGTCTGTCTGTTCATGCACCACTTCCATTCACAAAAACTCAGACAATCACAATGAGTGTCTCTGTGAAGTAATTTCTCTTCCATTCTTCCAATGCTTCAAGATGTGCTTGATTTACAAAGTCCAAACTAGTTTTCCTTCATTCTTTTGTATCGTAACTTCCAAATCATCTCAAGTTTTTGCTCTCCTGGGAAGACTGACTCACAACCAACTTTCAAAAGCCGGAATGCCATTTTTAAAATCCATCATTTGGACCTACTGTTCTTGTGCCTGGACTTGTCTGAAGTTGAGCATCTCTGATGCAATATACTCTATCCTACTAGGAAACACTTGCCTGGACACCCTCTCTTTAGTTAAACTCACTGTGTCACAAATAAGTACCCATGAAAGCTGTTTTTGCCAACTGTAGCAGCAATAGCATTTTTTGGAAATGCTGTTCAGTATTAGATCAGAGTAAGGGAGATTTCTTGGTAAACAGAGTACAGGAGTAAAATCAAGATTGCAACAGGACTGCACAGTTTATAAGCCTCTCAGGCTCCAGATCAAAGTGTGCATGCCTATGAGCAGGAGACAGCAGGGAGCAGAGTGAATAGAAAGACTGGAGAAGTAAGACTGTAGGAAGCAAACATGAACATGAGGGAAGGATAGTGAACTATGTTTTGTAGAAAAGATACCTTGTAACTTAACTTTTCAGGTTGCCTTAGCTTTTCCCTGTTTTTATAATTCCTACATTACAGAAATTACTAAGCTAATAGATGCATATTAGTGCAAAGCAAGTTGACATTCCCAAGTCTTTCCTTTCTTCTTAACAAGTTGCAAGTGCAAAACTACTTTTCTAAAATGCTTTGCTTATTAATGTGATTTTGATTTGTTCTTTTCCCCACATGACTGGGGTTAACCAGTTAAGCACTGACAGCATGGTGCAGAAATGCAGACACGGGCACACTGTTAATTTGAGGAGTGGGAGAAGCCTTCTTCAGCAATTTCACAGAAAATGACATTAGGGAATGCAAAGTGCCAAAAATTTTCCTGTGAAGCCCTGAAAAAATCTGCAAACTCTAGATGTCTCACACCACTCTGGCAGATAATAAACATAGAGCATATGGAGTCAAATGCTGTGTGTTCATGAAAACACACGTGTGTTTGACACTGTGCAGAGCTTCTGAGGACATGAATGCAATTTCAGAAAAGATTTAAACTCTTGTTATTCAGGTGTATGGATAACCAAACAATGGACATTCAGAAAAAGGCTTATTTGTGAGCTGGCTTATTCCTTAATAAATTACAGTATTTCTTTCTTATATCTTTCTCTGACGCAGCTTGAATGGGCAATTTTTAGACTATTCAATATTGTCTCTTTCCTGCTATGAACAAATTAGTTAATTTAGGTCCTGAAAACACTACTTCCCTTGAAGATTAATTCTCAAAAGAAAGGACTGTGATTAATTTTTAAGAAAGTGTTTTGTGATGCCTGATTTTGAATTTTTTCTAGATTTTCACTTCTCCCCCCCCCCCACTACCCCTGAGGTGTGCACATTATGTGAAGAAGAGATTTTTTTTTTCAGTCCAACCTTAACCTTATTCATTTAGCACTCACGGTCGTGCTTTTGCAACTCTGCTGACAGAATCAGATAGGAGGAGGAGGAAGAGGCTGAGTAGGCAAGAGGACCTTTTGTTTGCATATAAATACCTTGGTGTTATCAGAAGGAAAACAAGGAGTGAGCAGCATGCACTACAAAAAAAAAAAATCACAGCACTGTTACTCGGCCTTTCCCCCTTCTCTTGCAGAACTCTAAGTGAGCCTCTGTGTGTAAGAGAAGGGCTGGCATGCAGAACAACTGTCACTTCACTGCCTCCCATTCACTGCTAAACGGCATCCCTGCAGCAATTATAACAGTTGCTAACCTGGAGAAATACTGAGAAACGAGTTGTTCTCAGTAAGCAGCATTAAAACTCCACATAGGAACTAGCTCTTAAGGAAAGAAGTTCTGAAAACCAAACGAAGATGGGATCTAGAAGAACGGATTTAGACACACATTCCTAAGGCCAGAGTCCAAAACGGTGCATGCCAGCACTTTTCTGTGTATCTGTGCATCTTTCTGCCTCTTCAGTTTCGTATCCAGAGAAGGGATTTTCACACTAGAGACCAAATCAGCAGAGGACTTAGCACAAAGCTGCACACAAAGCACCTGCATTTAGCAAGACATAGCTCCTTTTCTGTTGTTTTGTTTTTGTCAAAGATACACACGTGAACACAGTGCCCAGACTGTACTGCCCAGAGAGGCAGATGCAGCGTTGGCCCTGACTGGGACAGGAGCACAGTTCCTCTGCATCACAATTTCTAGTTCTTTCTCAAATTCAGGTCACTGATTGAGTTAATTTTTTAAATTTTTTTGCACAGCCTCCATCTCCATGCAACACGAAGGATCTTCAAGGCTCAGAGCTTAAGCTGAGGAATGCTTCTCCCTGCAGCTTCCCCAGTGGTCTGGCAGGTCCCACAGCCTGGGAGCACCAATGCACACACATTTCTGATGACTCTGTTAATCTCCACTAAATCCAGTTCCTCAGGACATTCTCTCTCTAACTATGGGGATAAGGGGAGGAAGACAAAATCATTTGGGTTCTTCTTTTTGCATGGCAGAAAGATCACACTGGTTTTTTCAGTCTTTGCCTTCTTGCTTAAGTAATGCTACTCGTGTGGTTATCTTTTAAGCCTGGGAAGCAGTGACTTCAATAAAGCAGCATTAACACACTGGATGCACTCTCAGGGTGTGCACCCAATCCAGAGTTAACACTTCAGCCAACCCATTCATCAGACCGTAACCTCTGGCTGCCTCTGGACAACTGAGGCAGAGTCAAACCCCAGCTATGAAAAATCCTCATGAACATGTTGTATTGACCATTAATTTAATTTACCCAGCTGAATGTTAAGCAAGTGACTAGTTAATGCCTGCCCAAGGTTTTGAAAATACTGGCTTGGAAAGCATGTCTGCATCTCCTGTGAAAATCAGTGGTAATTGGTAATCTTAAAAATTTAGCTGCAGTGCTAAGAGTAGTATGCAAGGCACTAAAAAGGAGAGAAAAGTTTCTCAGAACATCAGAAGGCTCATATTGCTAATTTTGAACCTAACGGCTTCCATTTGTGTTACATACCAAAACACTTTATAAATCATGACACACTTTGGTGTTTGGAAAAATCTGTGTAAGATCATATGCTGCTTTCCTGTGTTTCTCTTTGGCTCAACCAGTTGTGAGAGTGTATTTAATCAAAGAGAGCAGCACACCTTGACCAGGCAGGCTGACTTGGGCTGAACAGCAGGAAGAGCTTCTTCTTCCCTTCTCACTTCAGAATGGGAGTCAGGATGGAGGGACACCAGTGCCTTCAAAGAAATCTGGGACTATTTCTGTACCCCTGTCAAAGCCTAGTGGTTTCTTTGCTCCCTTTGCTTGCTAGAACCCATATGAAATTGTAAAAATGGTACTGGAATACCATCAGGGTGCTTATCCTGTTCAGGATTCATTTAATATCTCTGTCAACCTCTTAAAAAGACATAAAAGAGGAGATAATTTTTTATTTCGTTTCACAGTATGGTTGCCAACATCGCAGGCTAAAGCTGCATCTCCTAAGAGGGAGCTGAGTATGTCCATAGCTGCTATTTCCTAATTGGCAGGCATGGTGGAGAGGCCTTTTGCTTGCCCTGATAAGGTCATTTGCATAACTCTACCCAAGTGGCTTTGCATGTATTTTTTCCCCTCTTTTTCTTTCTCTCTCCACTCCATAAGTTCTCAGGCATTTCTCCATATGTCAGAGAAGCACTATGAAAACCTTATCTGTAGTTAATAACAATATTCATTCTATTATACGCTTACTAATTTATTTTTATTTCTTGTACAGAGCTGGTGTACATTCTGGTAACTCTATTCTTACTTACACAATGTGAAATAAAGAAAATTGTGCTGTTACTGCAAAAAGAATTCTGCTTTCTCTGCATAGGTTCCTTTTACATTCAGTCAAAGTGGCTGTGTGGGTTTTTTCTGCTTTTAAAAGAAAGATTCCTAATTCCTTTTGTTTAAAGTAATCCAACTTTGTTCAAATTAAAAGCAATTCTAAACAAAAGCATAAGTGATATTCATACCTGCATTGTCAAAATTGAGATAAATGTAAAATTGCAAAGCAACCCTCATAAATAGTGGATTGAATACCAAAGTGCATCAATTTAAGTAAATATGACATTGAAGTAATAAACGAGACACTCAGAACTGCATGGGTTAACCCATACTCCTGTGAGCAATTCCAGTGATTTTGGTGGGATGTCTCACTTGGATAACTGCCATCCAGGGAAAGAAAGGCTGAAAAGGCTGTCCTTCTCTCTTTTTTTTTTTTTTTTTAAATACACATTCTTAACTTGGGGGGGGGTGTCTCCTCAATTCCAAATTTATTACTCTGAAAAGGATTATGCTGAAATTTGGGCACATTTTGAAGTTCTTCCTAACAACACAAACCCTTGCCTTGTTTTTCATGGCAGCTTAAAAATATCTAGTATCTTTAAACCAGTGGGCCTGATGCCCTGTTTGTACAGAAAGACAGAACACAGTTATTTCCTAACTACAGCAGCTCATACAATAAGGCCCTGGTCCATGGGAAGGGCCAGGACATGCTCTCCAAGTTGAAATCAAATGATCTTCATAATTCAATTCAGTAGGCCTACATTACTACTTTGAATAATTGTACTGTTTCAGTTGAAATCATAAACCAGGACCTCAGTGTGCTTGGCAATGCACAAACAGAAGAAAAATGCTATTTTTGTCCAGAGAGTTTCCCTGGATTGTAATCTCTATGCAGATCTATTAAGAGGATGTATTTGATTGGTTTTTTTTTCCTAAATCCCCAGCTAAACAAAACAGAAATGATGGGGTAACACCATGGATTTTGCTATAGGAGGCAGCATTTTGGTTGTGGGAAAAAGAAAAAATGAGAGTTCACAATACTCAGGAGAATGGTGAGACTAACAAAGTTTGAATATGCAAAATCAGATCCACTGAAAAAATAAAACTGAAGAAATTTGGAATATTTCAATGTTGGCATTGATCTATCACATTCAAGATACAACCTCTCTTTGGTGCTTTGGTTTCATAACACCTATTGTAAGGTCTACTTTGAGTTTTGGGGTAAGACAGATTTTGGGGCAAGCAAAATTTTCCATAATTGTTAAGAGAATCAGTTTGATAACCAGTTCTAAAAGCTCTTTTTTCCAACTGAGAATATTTTGGAATAACAGTACAAATGTTACATTGTTGACCTCTTCTTAGAAGAATTTGTTTTAAAGACACTACTTCTACAGTGTGAAAAAGAAAGTTTACTGACAGATAAGGTCTATTAATGACTCCACTTCTGAGCTTTACTATCTATATTTACAAATTAAGAGTGTGAATCCTCAGTTTATTAATCTGCCAGTTGGGTCATTTTTGGCAGCCTTGAGCTGTTTCACTTCACCGAAAATATTTAATAGCCAACCTCTAGTGAACTTGAGTTTTCCCAATACTTTACTATGTTTACACAATATATCACAAATTTCCTAGTGCCTTATTAACATTATAGATTATTAAAATGAAACTACATTTTTTTGAATGAAAAATACAGTGCTTTATCCTTGACTAACCATAGCTTACTTAGTCAGTTTGTCCAAGCACACGTGAAGGTTATGTCTATCTCCACAGCATGGCAAACACTTTACAAGCACATACCCTCCTATGCAGATCTCTGAACAAAACATCTTTGGACCTAAAAGGGATTTAACCCAAAGCTTACTACTCAATGGAAGAGTTTACTCATTATTTGAATGATATTAACTACAGGTCTGCTCATGAATGCATTTCCAGCTTGATAGTATGTGTTTCTGTTTAGCAACCTTTGCATTGTCTCAGTTGAGCTTCCCAATCCTCCAGCTCCAGCCTGCAAAGCACGTATTGGATGTCTGCTGGCTCTCCCTCTCTCATTTTTTTCATCTGGTAAAAATTACATTACAGACTGCTAAAAATATAATAAATACTTCCGTATCACCCCATGTAAACAGCTAAGTTATTTGCCACAGAGATATTAAATATGAATGAAAGAAAAAGTAGGTCTCCATGTTGAAAAGGAAGCTTCTAGAAAGGAAGACACCAGTCAAGGAACCAGGAAAATCCAAGTTTAGCTGCAGGCCTCCTCTGTGATTTGGTACAAACCACTTGTGTGTACTGAAGGCAGACAGGAAGAAACTCTCCCATTCTTCAAGACAACCATTACAGGGCAGCTGTAGTTACCAAAGCTGATGTGGTTACTGGACAACCCACGAGCTGCAAAAACACAGCTCATGCTGAGATATCAGTGAGCAGATCAAGAGTCCCTGTAGATTTAACAACTTTTTCCTGCAATTATACTCTCTCCTGACTGAGGTTCACCCCTTTTCCGCTTTATTAGTATTTAGTAAAGTTATTAATGCATCCCCTAGAGTCCACACTTTGCTGCATGTGCTTGATCCATATGCAAAGGCCATGTAACTGAAGGATCAATGTACACACCAGCAATGTTAATTCTGATATTTCCTCATCTTTAAAACCTTAGTAGCTATAATGCAGAATAAATACACTGAGTGTAACTTTTTCTCTGTTTTTTTAAGTATCAGTAATGGTGAAAAAAACTCTCAGAAATTCCATCATGGCATCATAATGAAACCTGCATGGATCAGCAGGAGGAGGGTTAGCACTTTTAGATCCAACCCACAGACCTTTGCCACTTTTTTGCTAAAGGGACAAGTGGGAGCAGCAGGAATATATCATCAATTTTTATAGGAACCAACACCGTCAGGAGGGCATGAGACACCCTGCCATAACCCTGACTCATTTTTCCAGCAAGTGGTGCAGCAGCAGCTATGTACATGACAGCAGAGTGAAGGCTAGACTAAGAAATCTGTCCTTCTAGCTCAACTTCACATCCCTCTCTCTTGAATTGTAATTGTGCCAGTGTGCAATGCCAATCTCCCTGACCAGCCTCCTAGCTCCAGGCTCTTCCTCCTACCCCACCCCAAGTTAGACTTCTCTCCCATCCACACGGCCCAGCAGTGCAGCACTGAGAACACAGGAGAGGTTACTTCTCTGTAAGGTCTGTTCCAGACCTTAGGGCACTAGACATTTTGAGAGTTCAACACCCATGTATTGGTGTCTGTCCTGGCAAAGAAATTACCAGCCACAGCAGTTAATAAATAGACAAACTATCGAACACAAGTTCTTATACTGGGAAGTGTCTGGAAGCCTGATAAACAAGTGGTTCAACCACTTACCCCAGAAAAGAAGCCTGTCATTTTTCCCGGAAACATAACATAGGGACTGTTGACCATAACCCTGAAGCTGTTTCTTTGCTTCTCTCTCTGGAGACCTGAGACCCAGCAGTGCCTCATTCCTGTCTCCCCCATAGCTGAGAAGCAGTATTTGCAATTTTGGGGTCCCCTGTTAGCCAAGAAATGACAGCCAGCCGGCCAATCTCACCAACTCAAAGACTGGCTGGTTGGACCAGCTGGCCAGCCTGCACACATTTGTGAGTCAATTCCATTAATTAAACCCCAACAGCTGAACAGTTTGAACAGGCTGAATGAAGGTTATATTGAAATTATGCCATATTGAAAACTAAAAGCTTAAGACATCTGCTTTTCCTAGTCTAGGGGGAGCGACCAAAAGAGATTCTTTCAGGACTTCATAGTTCAATTTAATTTGATCTTAACCTGAATTTTTAAAATAAGACAAACAGAAAAGAAATGAAGCAAATGAAATGCCTTCACTAGATTCAAGAGGCTGAGCTCTGAAGAGAAACAGGAACATTAAGGTCAAAATGTCTGTAAGACTGTTCTCTTTTCCATCTTTTGGCAAAAAATTGCCATAGGTTCCTGGGATAAATCAACATACAGAAGAATTAATGCAAGCAAAAAACCCTATTGTGTAGGCAATGTTTAGGCAACAGATCACAAATGAAGAAGAATACTACCAACAAGGAGGCTTAAGGAATGTTACCAGTAATGAGTAACCTTTGTGTGAGGAACTGTAAAAATCATTGTATGGCACAGATGAATTCAGCAGACAGCATGGAATGCTGACATATTTTAGGGGCAGAGGGAAAGATTTGAAGATTTGAACAGGACATTGTAGAGACTAGAAGAGCAGAGGGGGTAGCTTAGTGAGAGGGAAGCTCAAAGTATGGTTTATGGGGCAGGTACACCTCTGGGCTGACAGACTGACAATTCTGAAGTCCTTGACAGAGGAGATGTCAATAGGGTCAGAAAGAAGCAGTAGCATCACAACACTGTACATGAGGGGAGTAGTTCCCCTGTTCTATCAACCCCAGATCACTCAAGACAGTGGTTGACTCTTCCTGCTGCCCAATCTCCTATGGCAGAAAGTGCCAGGTGACAATGCTTCCTCAGCTGCTGCGGTTTGCAGGCTCCAATGTCTTTGTTATCTGCCCCCTGCAGCCTCTCCTCTGACAGGAAGCTTCCCCAGAGTTTTCCATCACAGGAAATTTCCTGTGGGGAAGCACTTAGTGAGCAAACAAAGAGTTCCTTGGTACAAAAGAAAAGTGAACAGCTGTAAGAAAAAAATCCAAATGCTGAAACAGCAAAGGCAAGGGCATTAGCTCACAGGACCCAAACTGTGAGGAGAACCACGCTACCTGAGAGGTGAAGAAATAACAAGTGAGACCATTATATACTGAAGTTTGGCTCACAAGGCTGAAGTTCAAATGTTACAGTCTGCTTCTATTTGGCTTCTCTGAAGATAGTCAGCAGCCTTAATGCCACATTTAACAGAGGGCTACAGGGAGCACAGACAACCACCTCAAGCACCATTTCAGTGGCATTTTCTGTGGTGCCTCCTCTAGCAAGGTCAAGGACTGGCTACAGGTGGAGGGCATATGACTGTCATCACAGAATAAGCTGAGACTGCAGTCTGGGATGAACTGCCAAGTGTCCCTATCAAGCTCACTTTGCCATTACCTAATAATGGGTTTGACATGCCCTGGCTCACAAATTCCCTCTTGTGTAGGATCTAATCATGCTCTGTACATACTGTTAGAAAAAATACATTTGTCTCCAGACTGTCCAGTTTCCCTGTTTATAAAATCTGTGCTCTTGGGTTTTTCAGGGGTATATATGCAATCTATATCTCTTACTCTCTTGAGCACTTCTAGAAGTCCACCATGGCCCCCATGGTCTTTTTATTTCTGTCCCCTACTCCTTCTGCCCTTTGAACTACACTAATTTCCTCCTATTATCCAGTTGTCTCTTTCCTTCCTTTTTACTATAGCATTTTATGTTAGCGTCCTGTGCCCCTCCTAATTTTTTGTCTCCTCACTCCTCTCTTCAGAATCAGTTCCCCTGACCCCTGCAAGTGTTGTTTCAGAGAGCTGGGGAAAGAGATGCACGTCTGCTATAAGCAAAAATAAAGATGACTCAAAAAGAAGGGTCTTCCATGCTGGAAATCTGGCAGCTGACACAAGTTTCTGGCATCATGCACATGGGATATGGCTTGCCTAAAGATCTGCCTGGGAAGTACCTACCTGGAAGCCTCAGGCAGGGACAGTACTGACACAGGAAAACCTTGCTGGAGGGTACAGGCTGACTAGCAATGTCTCATAAATCCTGCATGGTACAAGTCTACAGTGGTGTACAAGGTGCAAGTACAAACCACACATTTCACTCTCAGGCACAGGGTATGAAGCTTGAAGAGGTCACCTTCTAGCATCATCAAACTTGGGGATACTCTCACGTACACCAAGTTAGTTTATGAGATGGGCACGAAGCACGAAGTGTGAGCAGAGATGGCCTGAAATTCTGTACCATTCATATTTTCTTTGTTTTTGAGAGCAATCATCTACAAACCCACTCTGATTTACCACAGTTTATGCTGTGGATTTTTTAAGTGCCTAGTTCAGGCTCTTCTCGAATTATTTGACTGCAAAAGGCAGTGCTGACTATTTTCCAGCCTCTTCTGGTTAACTGCATCTGTGGTAAAGGGACTTCTGCCAAGAGACCCACAATGCTCTGCTCCACAGGAAGTTCTAAGATCTCTTCCTGCACAGGAAATTTCCTGTGGTCCAACAGACACTCCTCTTGGCTTTTATCACTCACATACATTTGTTTTGGCAAGTGGCTGTTATTAGGAACAACGAGAAACAGACAGAGCGAAAGCAAACACTGCCACAAAGAAAAAAAAAAGGCAGTTATGGTTAGAGTAACAAGTACGACCAAATTAGCTCCTGTCACACATGAAAATATATGCTACTGGAGAAAATATACACTGCTGGAGCTGACTTGTGACGTTTTCTACCTTAAATGTTATTCAGAAATAAAGCCTGATTGATATACAGATGTAACGTTTTTTAAGATTCCATACGTAAGTTTTCTTTGCCTTTTTAAAACAATTTACTGAGGCATTTCCTTGGAAATGTGCTAGGTGGTATGAAATGAATTCTGGATCTTTCCTTTCTCTGCAAACCTCATGTAATTATGGCTCTAGTGCTGACCTTACCACATCATTATGAAGAAAGTTAAAGGAAGGAAATGCTTAAAAAGAAATGCTTTAGTTATATTTCACCAGACACACCTTCTTGTAAATCAGAGACTCTCCAAATCCTAAATCATTGCTCATAAACTGTGGTGGTTTGAAACTCCCAAGAATCTAATTTTTAAGTTCAAGCCCCCCTCCCACAGTTTGCCCCTGTGAGAGGGTTTAGTGATGGTATGGACTTGATATCTTTTTCACCTCATGTGGAGAGTTTTCAGACAAAACACAACCATTCGTTACTGGGGGGAAGGGGAAAATATTTACAAAGGTTTATTTACACCCACATATATATATTTACATTAAATTAAATTTCTCCTCTTCTTCAATAAAAGTCCAAGAAGAAAAGAGAAAAGTCTTTCTGTCACTTCTCAGGCCACAGTTCCTTCATTTCAGTTTTTTGTGGCATTGGTTAGTGTCCTTCATTTTCCTGAGGCAGCAGATTTATGTATGGCAGTCAGGTTTTTTATTCTTACTTTGTGGAAATTTCATCCTCGAGCCCGAGCCTTCGGGGGATTTCCTTGTAGATCTTCACTCCTCTTGGGTTAGAACATTGAAGGCAGCTTTCAGTTCAGTCTCACCAATGCTCTTTTGCTCTGTCTCAGCTCAACAGCTTGATAGAAACAGCAACAGCAGCAGCAGAGGGCACGGCCACCTCCTCCGCATTCCGTCCTGGCTCAGCTCTCAGGACAAACTCCGGGTTTTCAGCTCCTTTCTCCCTCTCTCTCGCTGCTGCTGCATTTCGGGACTCCCTAAGAGTTTGGAAGTCCACCCTTCCTCTTCAGAGAGTCTCTGGTTTTTGGGAAAATAATAGTCTTACCCCAAACCAGCTCTGTTGAGTTTACCTCTGTTTTGTTGCCAGCTCTCCCTCCTGCAGGAACATCTCTGCGTCTTTCAGCCGGTTTCACGTTATCTCGCTGCTACTGGCTATCTTTTGGCTTTTAGCCATGGCTGTCTATGTTCAGGACTGCTCAGCTGCTGCTTTCAGTGTCTTCTGCTGTTCCTGACAGTAAGGAAACTTTTCCAGCTCTTGATTATGGGACCCAGTCCAACTTTGACACTATACCGGGTCTCCCGTAGCCTCGGCTGGGGGCTGGGGGCCCTTGGTCCCCAGAGTGGCTCACTGGCCCCCTGCTCCCTCGTGGCTCAGATCATGGCTACCCCCTTCTAAACTATCTTCACCACCTTCTCTTCTGTTTCTGTGGGCATGTAATTTCCGTAGGGCGCACGTGGACTATTGATTGGTCCAGTATTATCAGTAGGGCAAACCATTACTACCTCAGAGAAAAGGTTTTTCAAACCACCACATAAAGATAATAAAATCAGTATTTTGGAAAGGGAAGATATTTCAGTTTCAATCTTCCAAATTCTTTAAGTTATGAAGCCCAGGAGACATTGGGTAAGATTTTTCAGATGCCATTCCACACTTCAAAATAAAATAAAGGCCATGGGGGACTTCTAGAAGTGCTCAAGAGAGTAAGAGATCTAGATTGCATATATACCCCTGGAAAAACCCCAAAAGCACCTATTGTTACCTTCATTTACCTAAAAACAAGAAAGTTGAAGAGCAAAAGATTCAGACAGGAGAATCTTTTTCAATATGAGGACAGTCAAGCACTGAGACAGGTTGCCCTGAGATGTTGTGCAATCTTCATCTTCGGAGGTTTAAAAGACTCAACTTGATAAAGCACTGAGGCACTTTGTCTCCCCTCACAGTTGATCCTGCTTTAAGCAGGAGGTTGGAGTAGAGACCTCTTAAGGTCCCTTCTAACATGAATTATTCTGTGATCCTAAATCTCTCTGTAAATGCAACTCACTATCCTCTAAGTCCTAATTTGACACTTCTTGAAAGGAGAGTTAGAGCTTACTATCCCATCTAAAAGTCAGAAGTTTTGAATGAACTTCAGTGAAAATAAAGGGAATAGATGATATCTTGTAAATGAGGTTTTCAAATAATTTAGTGAATGCTTATGCTTCTAAACTGTTCTGAAACTGTTAGCAACTACAGTTCCATTCAGTCCTCTTCTCCCTGGATCAGCTCGTTTTGCCAGGTTTATTTTATCCTAACAGCAGACTAAGGATAACAGTCAACAGTAGCCTGAGGTTCCTTCCTATACGCTTTTCCTGGGCTTTGTCAGCCTGCATATGGCACAGAATAGTTCAGGTTGGAAGACATCTTAAGAGATCCCTCCTGAGTCAAAACAGGGCCAACCAGAGCAAGTTGCTCAGGATCACATCCAGTTGGGTTTTGAGTATCTCCAAAAACAAGGGCTCCAGAACCTTTCTGGGTAGGCTGCTGCAGTATTTGATCATCCTCCCTGTAAATAATTTTTTCTTATGTGAAAATGGAATATTTTGTATTTCAGTTTGTGCCCATTGACTCTACTTTTCCATCAAATATTTACATATTTATACATACTGACAAGACACCTACAAACACGCTCTTCTTGAGGCTGAACAGCTGCAGCTCTCTCAGTCTCTCCTTTCATGTTAGATGCTCCAGACCCTTAATAAACTACATGGCACTTCACTGGACTTCCTCCAGTCTGTCCATCTCTCAGGCATACTGAGGAGACCAGGACTGGACAAAGCACTGCTGATAGAGACTCATAGGGCTGAGCAGAAGGGAAGGATACCCTCTCTCTATCTGCTGGCAAGGCTCTGCCTAATGCCATTCCAGGATGCTGTTGGCATATCTGGGAGACTAAGGCAGAAAAAATATGTTTCTATGCCACCAACAGAAATGTTACATCCTAATATCAAACATTAGATCAGGTCAGTGAAGATCATCAGAGTTCAAACATGCAAGTTCAGAGCCAAAACTTTTCCTTAAGTCTTTAAGGCAGTAAGGAGAAGTGTCAGTTAAAACAGGAGGTATTACAAAAGATGTTTCCCATTTCCAAGGCAGTGTGACAGAGAATTGTTCTACAACATAAATTAGACCATGACACCCATGACTGACAGTTCAACAATAACAGTGAGCTTAGTGTTTACTTTTTGCCCCGAACATCTAATTATGCCACAAAAATTTTAGTGATCTATTTATTATGGGTATACAATTGCACCATTTCCTGGAATATTTTGCTCTCTGGACCAGGCAATTTGTTATATTGTAAGTGCCAATGTTACACCCTGTCCAGTAAAAGTCATTACTCTTACACATTTTGAAAAATCTGCTGTACAATCAAAATGTGCTGTACAATCCATAGAGAACTTGGAATTTGATACTCAGGTTGTTTGTACATGTGCAAGTACCTGGAGTTAGTTTCCACTTGGAGTTCCAAGACTTTTAGGGACATTTAGATGTGTATAAGGATTTTGTTTCCCCCATTACACCTCTCTAAAAATGTGCCTGACTTCTCACTATTTCCATTCTTCCAGCTTTCAGACACAATTTCCTCACTGGCAGCTCCCTATCTTCCTCTCTCATTCTCAGACAGTGAGACATAAAAGCACTGCAATTTAAACACATGCTTAAACACACCCATCTGCAAATAAACGTAGAGAAAGAAAGAGAAATCTAGTGCAAAGTAGCACGGGGTTGACTGTAGTTTCTGAAGCAGACATAGTACATAGTGAAGAAGGAATACACCAGGTAGCCATGATGCTGACTGGCTATTTGTTCAAGATCCATCTTTTAAAATCCATGGTAGGCAGCAACAAATTTCTGCAAATCACCAGCAGCTGATGAAGCAGATGTATACACACACGCACACTGAATGACCTAATTAATTCAATCAGCACACCCAGGTGTAAACGGAGCACATGAATGTATTAGGTCCTGCTGTAAGAAGCTCTCTCAGAGTGGGGCACAACAAAACGTAGGAGATTACAGCCTGCAATCACCAAAACGTGCCCTCCTAAGAAAAACACCAGGAAGATGGTCTGGTAGGAGGAAAATACTACAGCTTTTTCCCCTCTGCTTTTAACAGCATTTTGCTAAGAACTTGGATATGTTTCAGACTGAAGGAGCAGGAGAGGACAGACAGGTGAGTTGAGACAGCTAACCTGCACTCCAGACAGTGACAAACAGGGGCCTTCACTAAACCCTGGAGGAATAGCAGGTGGCTGCAGAAGCCCAGTACCATCATATCTCCCTGCCCAACTCTTTCATTCCCTGACACCATCCTAACCACAGCAATACCTAAGCTCAGTGCAGTGGCCTTCCCACAGTTCTAGGTGGGCTTAGGAGAAACATCCACATGTTCTAGCCTCTCCTGGGCCTGGCTCTTCCAACAGATGAGTTGCACTGATGGACATCACTCGGAAATAATTTCCTTGTAATCTCAAAGTCGGCTATCTATTCTCTGTTTACTAAAAGTTGTTACTCTAATCTAAATAAAAAAGTGGCCATAAATCACACTTAGTAAAGGAGGTGTGCAGTCTCCCTCATAGTATATGCAGGGTAAAAGCCAGAACCTTCAGTATACGAAGCACAGGGATCAGCTCTGCAGTTAAAAACCATAATGCCCATCATTTACGTGGCAGAAGCTCGGGTAAGGTTGACTGTAAAGTGATGAACTTTACACACCCATACACAAACTATTCATATACAAACCAATCAGTGCTTTTATAATGCAATAAAACAAAGACCTTGCATGCTTTAAGCAATGTAGCAGTTGTTTTCCCGCAGTATACTTTAAAAAAAACCAAACCGCAGATGCTGGACTGTTACTTTGTAGAGCAAATCTCTGACACAGTTTATTACCACTTGACTGCTACTGATCTCCATCACGCTTCTTCCAAGTGATACCTCTTCAGCTGCAGAGGAGAGGTGGAAGGCTTTTGAAGTCACACAGCAGCAGGTGATTAAGACACCTTCTCAAGGGACCTCGTCCAGTCATGTTTGTTCTAATTTTCCTTGGCATGATCTCGGCTTCCACAAGTTTCAGATTAAAAGTATTTTAGAAAGCAGGGAGAGGAAATAATGAAGACTCGGGGTTTTCTTAAGAGAGGTGATACAGCCTCACTTGTTCTCTCTTTTTCTCCTTTGTGTGTATATGGAATTTACAAGTTAATACCAAGTTCTTATGAGAAGACAATGAACCACAAGTCAGTGTGTTCTGTGAGATTTAGGTTAAGGCAAAAACTGAGGGAGCTTTGGCACATCTGAACATGTTTACAGGACTTCTCTCTGCCCCATACATCCTTCAAAAGCTGAAAATCATGCCTTGCCAGGAAATATCGCTTCCTTGTCCTTTTTTTCACTGGCTGATCTTACATTTGAGGAGTAGAGGTTTCATGCTTGTAAATCAGCCATTACAAAAAAAGGAAAAAACATCACAACCAATGAAGTACTATTATAAGGAAGTGTGCTTTTTCACTGCTCTGGAGAACACAGATGAGGATTACTGGATTCTGCATCTTGCACTGTTGATTCCATTTCTGCTCTGCACCCACCACTTCATCTGCAGCCAATGTGGGCCAGGCCAGGTTGGCTACAATTCAGATGCATCAGCAAAAGACTCAATTTGACTGGGACCCCGTGCACATTAGCTTACTATAGTAAAGGTGACTTGGGGAAGCCCACGAGAGTGATGTGAACAAGCACTTCAAAAGGCTATTTACCTGTACCTCAGGCCACAGTTTTATGAGTACTTTAAGTTGGTTTAAAGTGGCACTGCCACAATAAATAAATCCTACCTACCATCTCACGTTCCAGTTTTCATACAGCTACCTGAAACTTGTTAGTGTTCAAGTAGCTGTACAAACAGTCTGATCAAGGTAAAAGAACCAAACCCCATCTATTTTCTCCTAACATTAGTTTTAATCCAGAGGAATTTCTCAGTCTGAATATTTGAACAGTGGTAAAAGAGATTTTGCCAGCAGCCAGCATGCAGGTGAGAATAACAGCCAGAGCAACAGAAGGGCAGGACTGGCATTTTTCAGCAGGGGCACTACATTACCCTAGTTTACTGGATTTGGCAAAACTGGAGCCTCCATTTTCCCTTCTCCAAAAATGGACAACTCTAATAGCATCAATACCATGTTCCTCTGGGGGACTCTAAAGGTTTTGAAAGACCCTCAGCAAAAACGGTATATGAGGATCTTGATATGAAGCATCATCACAATATACACTCGCATTTATTAGCAGCCAAACCAAGGACTACATTAGCAAATAATCTCCAGTGGATGCTACTTTTGTCAATGGCGTGTAATACTACCAAGGCTTTCATATTGCCTCTGTGCCAGGTATGGACAATTAGCATGTTGTCAAGCTCTTTGACTCCTTAAGCCTGTAAAAGTAGGTCCAACAAATTGCCTTCAGCATACCGAACAATTTATTCATAAAAGAGACTTAATCTCTTAATGGTTATTTGCTGAAGGGCATCTTGCTGTGTTGAAGAGAATTATGATGGTTGATGGTTGGAATCCTTGTACATGTTTTGTCATTATTGTTTTACTGATGATTAAAGCCCTAACTGTGAAGGAAATTCTGGGAGGTGAAGTGACTGACAAAATGCTGAGTTTTTTAATTTTTAATTTGTTCAGCTGACAAGGGCATTTTTTTTGGCTTCCCTCCCCCTTCTGATGCTGTACTACCCAGTTAAGTTTTCTCTATCACTTTCCATAACACTTCTATATCAGGAGGGAAGTCAGTGCTCAGGAGAGCATGAAGCACCAGCCAACAACAAAGTCACTACCATGTAGACTAGAGAAGAGCTAGTTTACATGATTTCACCTCAGCCATGGGATAACCCTGAGACAGAGAGGCCGTCTTGAGCTTTGAGAATCTGTTTTGCTCTCTGATTCCTCCAGGCCTGGCAGATTAGCCCTGAGCTCACAGATGCACCTGCAGCTGGTTTAGTGATATGGGATGGATGTGCACGGCCAGTTCTTCACTGAGGACAGGACAGATACCACCCGTTCATTTAACAGAAAACACTGAATCACCACTAAGTGTTTATTTACCATCACTGCTAGAATGATCTGGAGTCAAACCACATCTATTAATGTCCCCCTGAGCCAGCTTGTTCTCCTTTCTCACTGGCCCCTCTCCCCCATTTTTGCCCTTAAGACTGATCCATGACTGAACAAAAAATGGTGTTTAGTGGGTCTGTGATGTATGCTACATGGTTTTTATAGTTGTGGGTTCTGGAGAAGTGAAGATGGTGTGGTGCTGTGCAAAGAAAACCTATTCCAATAAGAAGGACAGAATAAAAAAAGTTTAAAAAACCCCAAAACACAACATACAGGAGGTCTATGGCATAATGAATCCTATCTTTGAAACATCTGAATTCTGGTGTGTTTGAGAGTATGGGAGGAGAGAGAAGAAAGTTGTTGAAGCAGCTTAGGTATTGCAACCAGACCTTATACAGCTGAAGTTGTTCAATATCCCTGTCTGTGGCTGCACAAGAAGTTTAGAGTCAGAGGATATGGATCACCTCACTGGAGCAATTCCTCCAGTGCAGCCTAAGATTTCCCCATCTATCTTCTTTATTATCTCTGTAAAGAAGATTCCTGTTTCAGTACCTTGTTTCTCTCACAACAAGCGTGGAATATGATAAAGCAGAACCTGGTCCAGGACAACCACAGGCACAGGAGTAATAGAGTCACACTGAACTTCCTAATTTCCCTTAACCTTAAGAATACCAGAGAGCCTCATGTGAAAGAACTGAGTGGAAATACTGGCTCTGAACCAACCCCAGCAACAATGGTTTTTTGTTTCCTAATGCTCTTGAAGATACCTGGACTATGACAAGCTTATGTTCTCCATTTAAAATGGCCTACTTAAGCTGGAAATTTTTTCTGCATTACTGGACTTTTTCTGTTAAGCCTCACTTGAAACAATCAGATAGCTCTCAACTAGCAACAACATTATGTCTTTTCTAACCCAGTCCTCTATAGTTGCAGGTGTTCACCAAGAACACCTCTTTGACACTGTCAAGAAACATGCTTTTCAAAGACTGCTACTGTCTTTTAAGAGCCATGTCTTTATATTTACATGTTTAGTAGTCATCTTTATATTTCCCTGGAAAGTAAATGGTTGGAAGTCTATGATTGGCAGAAACCACCCAAGTCAGTAAACCACCAATAATGTGAAGGACTTCCCTTTTGTTACACAAGTGTAACACATGCCAAGGCCTTTAAAACAGGACAAATATCACCACTGGTCTCAAATACTGAAGCTTAATTCTCTTTTCCTTTAGCACAAGTTCTGTGCTGCTGCACATCTGTTCAATTGCTGTCCTTCTGAAATGACATCAAGAAGACCAAAACACCTTTTACATCAAACACAGTCAAATCAGTGCCTCTTAAAAATGAATTAAAATTATATTGCCTTTCATACTACAGAAACACCGTGGAAAATACAAAATCTGCATTTGTTTTATATATGAAATAAAATCCCACAGAAGAAACAATGTCAGAGGTACTCTTTCTAAAGCTCCCAGCATGTGCATTCACCACCATAAGTGAAAAAACAAGAAGCCAACTAGTCTTGCTTACAGTAATAGTGCCAGAAGATTTTCCAAAATGCAGTCCCGCCATGTTTGTGAGCCTTCATAGACTCTTGCCACCATTCTGGGGACAGACCAAAATGGTCCATGGAGGAGAATTAAGGTGTCAACAACAATGTAGCCACACTCAAAGTCCTGATAACTACAACTGAGGCAACATCTCCCTGGATCTTGTTTTGTTCCCTCTCTGAGCTCTTATGATTTATTTTTGTATGCTAGAGACTTGCCATCCATCTAGAGCTGACTTTGGAAACACAGATGTGGTTGGACAAGGTTATTATGGGGCTCCGGCTTCTCTCTGCGTTGCTCAGTGCAAAGGCTGCACTCAGTCACCCTCCCTCACATGGGCACAGCTCTTCTACTCTAAAGGCAGGCCTGTTAGATAAACTTCTGTCAATGCCTTTTGACCCACATTCCCTGTTCTTCCATCTTCTTCAGACAGAATTATTACTAATACTCTGGAATAGTGGAAAGAAGCACCTTTCATCAGCAGATTTAGACATATTTTCTAAGAGATAATGTGTTTATCCTTGCAAAGGATCTTCTTCTAGGTAGGGAAAGTAAGGAGCATCATGCAATAAAGTGTCACAGCCAGTAAAGGATTGCAGAAGACTTGATAACCTGTAGATCATTAAATACAGCAAATGGGACAGTTTTTACCAGTAATGCAAGCCTTGGGCAAACTCATGTATGTGAATAATGACACAAACCCTCTCTGTTCGACGGTCAGATAAAGAAACCATATCTGTCATTCTGCTGATGAGTATTAGCAGTTGATTATCACCCAATAATATGTAAGAGTGTATTGATTCATTTATATTCACTGACTTCAGAAAACCAATTATTTCTGCTGGAATAATGTGTTTTGCACACATTTGCAAGTTGCATGCTGCCAAATATGCCGGTTTTCTGTCCTGATGCAGGTAGCTTATGTCTGGATCCCTGTTTGGTTTTTTTCACAGAGCAGATTGAAGGTCTCTTGCCTACGTCTTCACTCTTGGTTTCACCAAAAACACCTACTCTGTAATTCCCTAACTCCTCATGTAATCCTTTTGCTCATATCAACTCTCTCATCATCTCAGTCTCAACTCTAGTCTCTTTCACAAATATACACACCTTCAGTCTGCATGGGACAAGGGGTTTTGTGGCATGTGATAACCACAAGAAAGTCAATAAAACTCAGCTTTTGCACACACCTTAGGCAACCTCATAAATCTTGACCTGGAAAACTTAAAAAACTTCACCAAGAACTCCAGATTTGTGCAAGCAGCACACAGAGCTTTAAGACCACAAGGCATTGGTTTAGAAGAGACCTCTAAGTGGATTGGTAGGAGACCAAAGGGATGTCTGACTGGCTCAAAACAACCAGGTGGGAAGTCGGGAGGGGGGTGGGGAACAGGGCGAACTCTGTGTACGTAGGACGGCCACTGCTCCCCTCCCTGCCTCCTGGAGCCTTAGTCAGCCTCTGGTCCACATGGGAATGGCGGTGGCTGACTGCATGGCCTGCCCCAAAATGGCACCAGCCAACTGCATGATGCCTGCAAGAAACACTAAAGCACAGGCACACACCTGGGGCAGGGCTCCAGCGGATGGGAGCAGGTAAAAGGACGGTGACACGTGTGCCAAGCAGCTTGCTCCACTGCCCAGGATTTAGAAGCTGCTGGGACCATGCAGTCCCAGGTAGTGACTATCTACCTTTCTCTCTCCCTTTTCTTTCTTTTTCTTTCTCTCTTTTTCTTCTCCTACCTTCTTCTTCTCAGAATATAATGTAAGCCAGACCAGAAAATTTCAGTAAGTGCCTTGTTGTGTCTGAATAAGTTAAAGTTTGAGAAGTGGCTTACTTTGTCTGGATGTTTTAAAATTTGTTGAGTACCCTATTCTACTGAAATGTTCTAAAGTTTCCAAGAAAAAGTTGTTATTGAACCTCCTAAGAATTTGGTTGTTTCTCCTGCACACTGCCCAGGGTGAATCCAACTACCTTACCCGAAATCCATCAAGCAAGCTAGGACGTTACAGGATCACCCTTCAGAAAGTATCAACAAATTGAATCCTCTCTACAGCAATCCTGTTTAAAAGAGTACCAGCTCTATTAGCTGCTTAGACTGCTTGAGCCATTAATCCTGCTGTATGACTTTTGTAGAACCTCACTACTCCAACAGCCATACATATCCCAGATCAATATGTTCATGGCCATTACTGGTTTTGGTTTTCACTCACCCAAAGGCAGACATTGGTGTTGAGTTTTTACTTACCTTAATCACCTAATGATCTCAATTTTTATAAGTCTCATCACTACCACAGCCAAGCACCCTTGTAATAATGGAAGCTATAGTACTGAAAGACAAAAAAGGTATTCCACCCTTACAGGCATAACCGGGCCTGATGTGAATTTATACAGTGGAAACAGCAGCAAAACAATAGAGCCTAGTAGTTCATTTATGGGAGTGTACCTAGGATGTAGCCTGATGGGCAAGCTTCAGGTTTCTAGGTAAGAATATAAAGTTAGTTGATTTAAGTACAGCATATTGCTGAAAGCTGAAACATGTATCATTGCCGGGTTGGTGCCTGTGTTGCATCTTTCACAGAAGTATTTGCAGCGGAGTTATATCCCAGAGCTAGCTAGCTGTTGTCACAGGTCATACAGAATCCCATGGAAGTACAAAGGAAAAACTTTAACGCACCAGGAAGCACTGCATAGCTTTAACACCTATAGCAGCATTGCTTAAATCTTCTCTTAGTGCTACTTCTTTGAGTGAATGGTAAATCTCATGCACTAGCCCTCCAAACAACCCCTGTGGTTTGGCACTGCACACAGACACTTAGCCAGATAGTATTCATACCCTCTTGTGTGTTAAGTCAATGAACAGGGAAGAAGAAAGGTATATTTATTCTCTCTGTTCCAACAGCTACAGAGAGTGCACAGCCTTTCAATACTAATGCATCAGCGTTCATGTTTATTTAATCACTCAGATTGTTTCTGAAATTGTGCAATTCAGCCCATGGAAATTTCCTTGTTTGCATAATTCTGTCATGTTAATATCGTTGGGGTTAAACTCAAAACAAGATGTTGCAGGATGATGATTTTAAAACTAAAAAATCTCTTATGGTAGAAGTAGGAGGGGGCAGATTTTTATGCTTTTGTGTTTTGTTTTGTGGTGGTTGGATTTTTTTTTTTTACGTTGACTTCCAGTAAGGCTTAGAGGTCATTTTGAGTTGAACAAATTGCAGTCACAAGTCATGCTCTTCTGAGCATAAGCGACACAATTCCCAGAGTCTTAGACGTAACAGCTAAAATGGTATTAGGAAGTTCTTGCTTATCCACTCCAAGATTTCCTGGACAGGCGTTTAACACATGCTAGAAAAACTTGAATTAGTAGCAATGAAATACAGAAGTTCAATTCTACAGCTTTCCTCTTTTCTGAACTGAATTTCTCATACATGCACAAACCCATCCTTAACCCCTAGGCAGGTACTACAGAGCTCCTTGTGGGCTGCTGCTCACCAGTAAATAAAGCATCATCCTGAATTTCATGGGAAATCTGACTGTCGTGCTTGTTGTGCCTCTTTTGTACTTCTTCCTCCCTGCATTTTAAGTTGTGGCATTAAGCTGCACAGCCTCATTAATGACAAATAAGAGCAAGCAGACTTTGTTTTTACTTATTTTGTTAAATCAGAATAGTTTACTGTTTTCCAACCAGGACCATGAATCTGCAGCTGCTAATGATCTACACATGGTCACTGAGGGTGGATTAAAAAAGAAAGAACAAGGAAATGTTGATGACCTGTACTTTTAAAATATTCTTTCCTTTTCAAACAGTTAATAGAAAAGAGCTACTTCTAACTGTCGATTTTCATTAGTCAGTGGTACGTCACCAACGGCCTCTTCCAGGAAATGTGTAATCAGGGCACTCCCTCAGCCCATACTGGATTTAAAAATAATAATAGTTATTTCATATGACTAACTTCCTTAGAAAGGAAATTTCCTTAAGAAAAATATCCCTTTGTGTCTCTTACAGTTTTTCCCACATTTAAGCAAATTTAGTGTCAGTGTAAAGAGAGATATCACATCCCTTCACCTGCTTCAGAAAAGCTAACTGTTCATTTGCAAAAGCATTTAAACCAGACAGCTAGGGTCACATTAGTCTAGCTAGGCAGAACTGAATCTCTGACGTGTAAAAGGGACAAGGGAAATTCAAGTGATTACGGTTTCAAAACTGCTGAACTGAAAAGACATTCTGTAAAATGGACAAATATTTCCTTTCCAAATTCTAGTTTGTGGCTTTCAGGCAGTTTTTCAAATTATCTCCAAGAAGGCTTTGAAAGATAATTGCAAAAGTAAACCTAGTGTCCATACCCCTTGCCTAGTTAGACACTGCTTGCAGCCCACTCTGGAAAAAATTAAAAGAGGATCATTGGAAAAAAATGCAAATTATTAAAGACTATGAAAAATTTGACTTTGCCTATGTTATCTGTGCCTTATGCTGAATTTTAGCTCAGGTCTTCCCTACCATGTTATCCATGCTTTAGTAAAGTGAGTTACGTGGGGATTTACGTTACCTTTTCCCTTTAAGCAATATTTGTTCAAATACTGAGAGACAGATTTCCTGGAGAAAACCATTACATACTTCAGCAGTTAAGAAGTTAAATATTTTCATATACAATCTGGCACAGTGATTGAAAATCCCTAAATAGGGATTGTGCAAGAGAGGAAAGTCGTGTCCCTGGTTTTCTCTTTCTCTGTGTTCTCCATGCCAATCCACTTTCTCATGGGAAGCAAATGCAGCTGGTGTAGAACTGTCCTTGTTACCATGTTGAAATGCTGTCATAGTGACAGCTTGGGCAACATACCAACTAGCATTGCTGCACACATAATTCTCCCTTCCTCCAGATTCCCAAGAGACGAACCTACCTCAACTCCTAGGGTTGACTGGAAAGATTTATTTTATTCTTAACTGAATAACTCCATCAACACATATAGATATTTAGAGGAAGTAAAACACAGTTGGAGTGTTTACATTTCCTTCCTGTTAACATTTCTTGCTGCAATAGATATGTGATTGTAAATCATACTGAGGTGAAAAACGAAGCATTTCAAATGATCAGGACAAAATCCAGCTGGATAAAACATCAGTTACTGTCCTGACAACCTGTGAGCCAGAGTAGTAGAAGAAGAATACTAAGAACAGCTACCTTGAAATGATCTTTGGCTCACATATTCCTTCCCCAACTTTTGCGACACCAAACCTGCTGAGCTTCCAGAAACACTGCACGTACGTCATGCTGCACTTCAGGAGAAGCAAACAGTTTAGCAGGAGAGATGCCTGCAAATATTTGGTATAAGCACCCCACAAGCAGAGATTTAGAGTGGTCTGACTCAGTATAATTCAGAAGATGAAAACATAGCTTGATAAAAGGAAAACAGAGGCTGAACGTCAGCCTCCTAAGGGCAAGACTTAAATTGTCTCAAAAGGATGTCTCAGAAATTCTGCCAAAGCGGACAAACATAACAAAATGAACTGTTCTGGAGTAAAGACATGTATTATAGCCTAGCTTTCTCATTTCAAGCAGAAATATATGCTACATGGAAGGACAGAGGTCAAGATAAGGCCTTAGAACATCACCTGCAAGAGTAAAGGTAGTAAGATACATCCTACCTCACCTCTCCAGTCTTTCCTTTGTCCTCAAAGACTCTGTATTGTAGGAACTATTCCTATGACAGGAATAATTGCCTACAATTTATTGAAACTCCATCACTGCTAGTTTTTAGCTGATTAGAGAAATCCCTATTGACCCAGTATTTCCAGAAATGACATAAAATTTCCACCTTCTGCCAACCCAGCAAGAATGTCTACTAGGAATCTCTGGGCTTTCCATGTGGAAGTAGGAACAATACTCTTACAGATCAGTCATGCAGTTGTGATTTTCATGTCCCTTTTCTACCTCATTTCCTTCCAGCACTGTTTTGATATCATGCCAAGAACAAACAGTGTGAGTGTTTAAAGCAATAAAAAAAGTACAAATTAAGTTTCCTCCCACCTGCATTTTACTGGAACTCACTACCATGAAGCTGAACAGTGAGACTGGAGTGACACCTGATTAACAACACAGACTTCTATTACAGACAAAACCTTGGTGAAACTGTTCTGTTCTGTAAGCAGCTCATCAGTTGTGCTCCCACTCAGATTTCCTTCTGGTGTGGCTATAGCTGCCACCATTGCAAGATGTTACCTACATTTTATTTCTGAGTAGATTGGAAGTAATTCTGTTTAGTTTTTGCTCAGAACAGAAAGGCGACAGAAATTAGTCCCATGTTCTTTGGGGAGAAAGATGATCTATTGTGGGGGAACAACTAGTTGAGGTTGTGTCAAGCACAGAAAGAGAGGAGCACGCATCAACTTAGCCTAGGAAGGAGGCAGGCAATATAGAAAATGCAAGGACGTTTCTTTAGGTGGAGATTAGTCGAACAAAATACATCAGCAAGGGCAAAAAGAAGAGCAACTTATGTTAACAGTATGTGGTATGTTGATTTTAATCATTAATTTAACACTATCAAGAGGTGGTAACAGCATAATAGCCCTGAGCCCAGTGCTTATCCACCCTTTGTAGTCACATTGCCTAGTACACTTCTGGGTGCCTCACAACTCAAAACAAAACCATCTGAGCAGTAAGCCTTATCACAGCTCCATCCAAGGTGTGTCCTACCTATTAGGCAAATGCTAAGAACACAGCCTCTAAGCTCTCAGGCTGAACAGCTGGCATGGAAGCTATTTCTGAGAGACCACCCTCAACTTCAAATCTGCCTCTACAATCAATAGCACTGCAAGTAAAAATTGCCAGATGTCTAATAAAATAGATTAAAAACAAAGCAGATATTTCCCATATGGTTCTCTGCTCATCTATACTACGTTTTGACTAGGGAAACTGTTTTCTAAAAACCAGAATTACTTATAACCATATTAAGTGTTGCCATTTGAATATTTCCACAAAACTTTAATCTCTTTAGGAAAGCAAGCACCTCACAATGCAAGCCATGGTGAGGACTTTTCTGCTACGAACCATTTTTAGTTTTCAACCCAGTCTAGCCCGATGATACACCTGAATGAAGAAGCGAGTCTAGTACTATACAGCAGAAGTCTCTTCCTCCGAGGAACTCCTGTATGCTGTAGCTTGGGGGCTGGTATGTCTCTAGTACAGGCTTCTTAGGACAGCTCCTTCTTAACTTTCATTTAAGCAGCATTCGTCTCCTTGGACAGCTGTAAGACAGCCCTGGCCATTGCACGGTAAGATTTACCCTCATGGTGCTGGCATGCACCATGGGCATGTGCTGTGGTGTGTTATATCAATCACAAACAGCCAAGTTCTACATTTCAGACTTTACATTTTGCAGATTTGTAAAATATGAGTAATACATTGTTACTAACGAGATAATTTCCCAAATTAATACTAGAGTCCCATTTCTTGAACACCTCCAGAACTACCAATCCCAAGAATTTTATGAGGCAACATGCCTTCAAAAGAGAGAAGGTAAAAACTACCAAACCTATAAAAAACATATAACATGATTACACACACATATATACATTTCTTTGGGATCCTTTGTATCTGACTTTTGAGCCATGTGAACCACATTTTCTAGTTTTTCTTTATAAAGGCCAGAAACTTGCTTTAAAAAATACAAATAAAACCTCAAATTCTTTCACTGTCATAAAAGGTCATCGTATGCATTTTTAAGAAAAACTTCCCAAAATTACAATACTTATTATAAAACCATGCACTGTTCTGCCAAATTTCAGTGTTTCAAAATTCTTAAGAAATTCACTAAGCAATGGAAAGGGATAAGGCTTCCTTGGCAGAACAAGGCACGTAAAATACACCAATTCTGCAGAGTTCTGAAAAGAATTAAAACAACTTTAACTGCTAGCCAAATAGTAGACAGGGAATAAAGGTTTTCTCTCGAGGGAGAAAAGAAAATGTTGACAGCACACTTGTATGAGTGCATGTCAGATCACTTTTTGGAACTAGGCACTGTGAGTAGGATCCCCCAACAAGTTTACAGACAATATAATTGAGACAAAGAAAGGTAACATGAAACTCTTCCTTGTTTGTTCCCCCTACTCCATGCCATCTGAAATTATATCCTCCATCTGCATGTACAATGTGTTTAGCAACCCAAGAAGTCTAATCAAAGCTCTTCACCCAGTTCACCTGAGCTCACAGCTATAGGCATCCCTTAGGGTACAGACACCAATAAGCCTTCCCTTTTCAACAGACTGGGATAGAGCAGAGCAGAGAAATAATATAAACTGGTTTGTGCCTATTGAAAACAGCTTGAGCTCTCTGGCGACACCCTCCCTCCATTGAGTCTTGAACTGGGATGGAGCAAAGGTCCTTTTTTTCCCTCTTATTTAACAGGAAACAGCTATCTGCAACCCTTCCTCCCAGATATTTTCATTACTGTACCAAGACATTCCTTACAGGCACTGACTTAAACTCTGCTGATACCCCTAATTTCTCCTTGCTCCAACCGCAGCAGCAGCCATGGCACCCAGTTTTCAGGGCAGCCCCACGCCAATTCTATGACTCACATCCAGGACACTCACACCATGCCAGCCAGCATAGCAGGGCTTAAATCAGAGGTGCCTGCTCCATGGAGGAAGAATTACACTTAGGAAACAATTTCAAACATCATGCTTCTTTGCCTGTTGGTTAGAGAGGCCTGCAAAAGTTAGATGACAGTGAAGCAAATAGCAGGGTAGGGGGAAAGGGAGATGGACGGTAAAAAAGCAAGATCTACAGGGAAGAAGGCTGAGGGGAAGGATATGCTCCATTACGAAGAATCCTGTCAGGATGCAATTTGTTTTCATTCTGCGCAGGAGTATAATGGTGAGCTCTCTCAATAGCTGTTTTGAAGTGAACCAGGCTGGTATGTCTTTAATTTATCATTTCATTATGAAACCGTTTCCCTTCCAAGAAGCCTTCAAGTCAGGAAGCTCTGTCTGCCCACACAGGAAATTCCTTTGCAGCAACTTCCCCAAAAAGGAAATTTCCCTCAGAAGTGAGCCCAGCTCATGCCTTTGAGCAGAGTTGTTTGAAGAATCTGGCATGCAAGTGCCGCAAACAACCCTGCCTGCTCACTGCAGCCAGCATACCTACGATCAGCAGCACTGCCCTTGCACAGGCATGTGGAGACCCCACTGCACTCAGCTTTTCTCCTGCTCCCTTCTCCCCAGAGAAAGACAGGAGCCATTAAGAGGGGACAAGCTGCTGAGCTTTTACTAGAAAAAAATACTTTTATTCATGAGAGAGGCACAGGACACACACAGCTGAGAAAGAGCAGAGGAAGAGCAGGGGGAGCTGTAGAAAAGCTTCGTGAACTATTCTAATCTTCTGCTTGGAAATTAGGGGGAAAATCCTGCACCCTATCTTAGATCTCTTCTGATGGCATGTAGGAGACTGCAGTCTGTCCCTTACATGTAACTGTGGGTTTTATTTAACGAACTTTTGCAGTGAAGACTCGAAAACAAAGGAGGGGGGAGGTGAGAATATACAGAGGGAAGATTAATTGACAAAAATTAATCTCAAAGACATCTTGTGAATCATTAAGTGTGAGAGAGCCAAGAACATCCAGGCCAGAGTGACTAACAACATGTGGTATTTTATGAAGCACCTTAGGAAAGGGGAGACAGATCAGAAGCACTACCAGACTTTTTAATTTACCATTTCAAATCGCAAATAATACCGAATAACTTGTTTTAATGACTACGCCTGTTGTTTGGGGGAGGAGAGGAAAAAGAAATGAAATGTGTGTTACATGTTAAATGGATGTGAGACAGGGCCATAGAAGGGGCACAAGCTGAACTGGATCTTGGACTGGACAACAGCAGGAAAATGAAAACAATTTTTTGGTGTGTATGAGGGTGTATGAGGATGTATGAGAGGGAAAAAAGGCCAGGGATAACAGAATCGCTGTGGTGACTACAATCCACTGGATGCCTATATGCTAGGGAGAGAGGCTTTGCCCTGTTCTCTCGCCAGCTAATTTACATGACGGGTTTTTTTCTCTATTGCTGCCCTTGGCATTACATTCAGTGATTCAGTCAGCTGTTGTGTAAAGAGACTTTTGTCAGAACTGCTTAAAGGCAAATCCCCCCACTTAACTTTCTTCTGTGGCCTCTAGTTGATGAGTTAGTTATCACCTAAAAGAGCCCTCTGGCGTAGCATATGCGTACTGAATATATATCTGCTTGGATGGCATCCACACTACTGTCAAATCACTGGAGATGATTATGAGATGGGGTAAAATGTAAAAACTGTCATACTAGAAAAAATCCCCGACCCATCTAATCAAACATTTACACTAGTAGAGGCATACACAAAAAGTATGAGGAATAAGGAAACATGAAGCAATCTCTACTATAACATATATTACTTATCTCAGCCTCTGGTAATCTGTGGTTTAAGGACATCATGAGCTGTCGTTGCAGTCAGGCCATTGTTTCCATATTGATCACACAGCCTATCCCTCTCTCCCCAGGTTTATCTGATTCCTCTTAGAAATCCATTTACACTTACAGTCCTGAAAACATCTTCATTGCATCTTGCTGCAATGATTTCTTTCATGTAGTGATGCATTCTCATTCCTGTTTTAGACATGTTGCCCAATGATTCATCTTTGATCCCTGGATTTGCTGCTCTGTAAGGAACTATGAATTTCCTGGTCACCACCTTCTCCGTACCACATATGATTTCATAGCCACGTGATAACTTTCTCCCTGCCAACCCATTCACTTACAAAACTACCTTTTCCTCAAACTGTAGAGTTCTATTTTCCTCTCTAGTTTTGTGGGAATGGGAGGATTGGGGAAATAGTCTGCTCTGGCTAGGTTCCCTAGCACATTACAAATGATCATGTAGATGAGCCCACCACATCCTGAATGGGAGTTTGAACAAACTGAGTTTGAACAAAAGGAAGGCATTAAGACACATCTCTAGAAATTCATGAGCTTCAACAAGACTGTGTCAGAACTTCAACTTTCTAGCAGTTTTGGTATAAAATTGTGAAATCAATGCAGAGTTGCTATAAAATTTGAGACTGGTGACTGATTTTTGACAAATATCTTTGCTTAACTCTACAATCAAGGGACATTCATAGGTCTTCTGTACAACCACATGAAAAAGTTATGAGCTACTCACATCAATAATTGTTTTCTGCTTAACAACCACAACATCCTTCTGAATGAGATATCCCTGTACTGTGGTCCCATATAAAGGAGCTGCTGTGTCTGAAGAAAAATTTAAAAAATACTATTAAAACAAGAATAATTTACTTTATTCTCAATTGTGAGTGACACTGGGAGCAGTCAATTTAGTACATGACCATAACTTCAAGTTGTAATGACATGCCAGGCATTTTATTCATAAAGAGAATGTCCCTGCTCTTCCAGCTGTCAAGATCTATTAAAGTGTGACGGTCCTAATGCTCAAATTTAGAGGTGGTCAAGAGACATGTTTTGTACCACAAATTGTATTTTTACAGCCTTTACATTGTTGGTGTTATATCGACTTATAAAACTGTACTGTGAAAATGCTTCAGAATGGGGGCCAAGTCATTTCAGGATAAAATTATCAGTGTGAGCTACCTTTATTCACAATGGGTTATAGTACTCTGATTATTTCAGCTTCCAAACTGGTGCCAAGACTGTTTGTGGATTACACTTCACATTAGTACTCTTTGGGAAGTGGCTTATGGAGTGCACTCAAGAAAGCATTAAAGGCAGCTAATTGAGCCCCATTTACAGTTTTAAGCCAACTTAGAAATTTCAAACATATACAGTACTGCTGACTCTGCACACTTGATCTAGTAAAAATGGATTGAAAGAGCAGTTCAAACTTGGGCCTGTTGTCTCAAACACAGCCTAACCCTCTTGTGACTGCTCGACGCTGCAGAGACGTAGGGAGGATAACACTGTGAGCCTGCTTGGCAGTGCATGTGACACAAAAGGCACCTTCCACTGTCTTCTGCATCCTTTTTTCTTCATCATAGACAGTAATTTTACAACTTTGTCTAAAAGAAATGGTTGTAAGACATTCTAAGTGTTAATTAGCTACACAACAAAAAGGAAAAGCTACATTCTCTGTGCATAAAACCTAAGTGCTTGAGCAAGCCTCCTTTCTGAAGGATCTAAATATACACATGTACACAGAGATATATGTCAGATTAAAAAAAAAAATTCAAAACTTCTCAGCTTTGAAACAAATTTTGATTGTTAACTCTTGTCTGAGTCTCAGTGGGTTTTGTGTGCACACATTTTCTCACTGCAAATGATGGAGGCACCAGAAAGGCCATGGGCAAGAAGCTGTGCTCTCAGGGTTTTTCTGGACTAGCTAGATTCTCCCAGAATTCTCACAAGAAAATCATAATTACACCATAACACTACAGATCCAACCAATTTAAAAGACATCTTGATTTGGGTGTTCTGTTGAACTGAATCAACACCAAACTTTCTGAGATTCAGCCATTGCTATTGCACACAGTGATAATAGTGTGGCAGGAGGCCAACAGCAAATACTGTCTCCTTTTACAGCCCAGATGCTTCAGGTCTGCCCATCACAAACACAGCTCATCTCACCATCACTGTTAACCTCTGCTGTCACCCCCAGTTCCTCTGCTTGCTTTTCATTCTGCATGATTTTAAAACTGAGAGAGGGTGTAAAAACTGAAGATCTCTAAATGTCCCAGTTACTACAGATATTAAGTGCTATCTCTTGTTCCTATTTTGCTGAGATACAAGGCTTCAAATCCTGCACCAAACCTTGACCAGCTTCTCCTGCATATGGCCCATTCATCACTACCCCACACAATGCACTGCATCCCTGAGAATATAAAGTGGAAGCAGAGAACAACTCCTGTGAGTTGGTTACGCTTACTTTCAAGAAGTGAAAAACCACTGAACAAGCTGTAAAGCAGTGACGAGACAAATCCTTTTAGTATTTAAAGAGCAGTAAAAACCCCAAACCTCTAATAAAAAGTTCAAGGTGCCTTGAACAACTGCATACCCAGCAACACAATAATGACTACAGAGTAAGGAAGTTAAAAGCCCAGAGGTAGTAAGACTACTAAGGAAGTTTCCAAGGAAGTGAGATACAAAGACGTATAACACAGAAAAAAAAAAAAAGGAACAAAGAAGTATTTGTGTACAGAGGGTTTTTTCTGACAAAATGTGTTCACTGAATCATAAAGAGGAAGTGAAAGCCAGCAAAGAGGTTAAAAATTGAAGGAGACAGATTGCTTAGAATAAATCAGAACAAAAGAGAGAATAGGAAGGAGGAACTTAAATACATAAAGGGAGATTTCCCCCACTAGGAAATACACAAGGACTCACTGGAGCGGCAGAACTGAAATGAGTAACTGGTTTGTGGACCAGTAGGAACTGGGGCTACTTCCTTCTGCACTACCGAGAAGGAGGAAGTAGAAAGGGAGAAATTCTCAGTATTGCATAAACCAAAGCAGTACACTCGTTCTTTCATCTCTCTTCCCCTAAACATTGGCCAAATAAGTAGAAGCACAGTGCAAACCTACACATTTACTCACACACACACACACAGTCTCAATAAAACTGTGGGAGTTACTGGAGTCAGTGAGACAACTATTCACTTCAGCAGGTCCAGAAGGTCACTTTTCACACCTATTAAGCTGGCTCAACAAACCATTTCTGTTTCAGCCCCAACCTAGGACTTGCGCAATTGAGGGTCAAGCCCCGATTATGCTTTCTAAACCCTCCTCCCTAACCACCCTGCTTGTGCCCAGGGTGGTTGAAATGCATGCTCTGGAGTCTGTGCAGAGGGAGGGTATAAATATCACAGAATCTCTCTGCTGGCTTGAGTTGATGGAAATGTTCTTTAAAGCTCAGCATCAAAGCATTCACTTTATAAGCTGTAAGCCTTGGTTCTTGTGCCAGCAGCAACTTCTCCCCATAATTAATTAATGCTGTATTAATTGTGCATGTTCCACGGGCCTGTGGAGGAGGTGTGGCAAGGCCTGCACACAGAGATCAAACCTTTCTGGTGCAGCCAAGAGAGGAGCACAGGAGAGAGGAGGTAAAACCCCTTCAGGTACCTACAAAGGAAAACTGTGTACAAGCAATGTGCTCAAGGGCTATGGAACCAATGTCTGAGGAGGGACATGTGCTGAGCCCTGCCACATCGTTCCAGCAAACAATGAATGATAAGGGCAAGGAAGAATCTTCCACCAGCTGTACCCTTCTGCAATCTGTTTGGCTCTGGGCCAGCTGGGAGCACCATCAGCAGGCCAAAAGGAGGGGCCCGTGGCAGCTGAGTGACCTTACGGGTAGGATTTGGCTACAAGACCCTCTGAAATAGATGGAAGGAGAAAAGGAGAGGAGGAGGAAAAGGGAGATTATTCCACCTCCTCTCCGCTGTGCTGGGACTCAACTCTCTGCTGACTGCACTTGAGGAAGTTGCACCCTCACCTTCTAGTGGCTTTGGCCATGGTTCAACCAGTGCTGTAATGGACAGAGTCCACTAGGACCACCTCACCCACCTCCCCAGGAAACTAGGAAGCACACTCACAACAGGAACAAGCGAGAAAAGAGATGACCCAGCTACTAACATCCCCTGTGAAGAAGCCTGTCTTCAGGCATGCCTCAGGATTTTGCTGGAGATACCTGCCCATCAGCAGCCTACAAGCAGACCTACAGATCCTTCCCCACTGTAGCACAGAAACCAAGGACTAAGGTCTCAGATCTGCTCAAGATGATTTACAAAAGCACTCATCCTCTACAAAAAACATCAAGGTAGTGAACGTGTATATATTTTCAGCTGTAATCTGAATGACTTCATGAGAGGAAAGTCCTGCTTATCAAACCTGATTTCCTTCTATGACAAGGTAACCCACCTAGTTGATCAAGGGAAGCCAGTTGATGTAATCTTTTTGGATTTCAGTAAAGCTTTCAATACTGTCTCTCACAGGATCCTTCTGGACAAAACGTCCAGCACATAGTCAGATAAACACATCACACAATGGGTGAGCAATTGGCTCACAGGTTGAGCACAGAGGGTAACATCAGACTGGCCACCTGTCACTGGTGGGGTTCTGCAGGGCTCCATCTTGGGCCCTGTGCTCTTCAACATCTTCATAAATTACTTGGATGCAGGACTGGAAGGGACAGTAAGCAAGTCTGCAGGCCACACAAAATTCAGAGGAGCTGTTGACTCCCTCGAAAGCAGGAAGACCCTGCAGAGAGACCTCAACAAATCAGGGGACTGGGCAGTCACCAACCTTATGAAGTTCAACAAGGGGAAGTGCCTCATTATGCACTTGGGATGGGGCAAACCTGGCTGCTCATACAGACTGGGGAATGAGATGCTGTAAATCAGTGCCCTGGAAAGGGACCTGGGGATCCTTGTTGATGGCAAGCTGAATAAGGGCCAACCATGTTCCTGGGGGGCATCAGGCAAAGCATCGCCAGCTGGGCAAGGGAGGTGATTGTCCCACTCGGCTCTGCTCTGGGGTGGCCTTACCTGGAATATTGGGGCAGTTTTGGGTACCACAATATAATAAAGACATTAAGGCATTAGAAAGCGCCCAAAGGAGGGCAGTTTAAGACGGTGAAGGGGCTTGAGGGGAAGCCATGTGAGGAGCAGCTGAGGGCATTTGGTGTGTTCAGCTGGAGAAGAGACTGAGGGGAGACCTTATTGCAGTTACAACTTCCTCCTGAGGGGGAGGGAGAGGAGGGGGCAGGCATTGATCTCTTCTCTGTGGTGACCAGCAAGAAGACTTGAGGGAATGGCCTGAAGTTGTGTCAGTGGAGGTTTAGGTTAGATATTAGAAAAAGGTTCTTCACCCAGATGGTGGTTTGGCACTGGAAGAGGCTCCCCAGGGAAGTGGTTACAGCACCAAGACTGACAGAGTTAAGAAGCATTGGGATGATACTCTCAGGCACATGGTGTGACTCCTGGGGATGGTCCTGTGCAGGGCTAAGGGTTTGCCTCAATGATCCTTGTGAGCCCCTTCCAACTCGGCATATTTTGTGATTCTGACTAGTACAGCTGGCTTGAAATCTAACCTGCAAAGACATTTTCACACTAACTCTTGCACCAAATTTATTCATCTCTATAAATTTTTGTGTAGGTAAACAATTATTTGTTTTTCTGAAGGTACTGCGTGTTTGGCAATTGCTTTTTGAAGAACAAAGAAAACCAGGACTGGCAAGGGAAAACTTTAGTAAGAGTCCAAAGTAAAAGGCATGAAATTAAAAATACATTAAACAGAAGAAAGGGGGAGATAATGCAGAAAAGTCAGAATTGTCTCAGCAAGTTACTTTTAGAAAAAAGGAATTTATGTCTAACCAGGAATTTGATACAGCACATCCACAGTAAATGTGAAAAAAAAAATGCAGGTAAAGATCACGCTACTTATTCTGAGATGACAAAACACCTTAACAAACTATATATAGGGAAGCACTAAAATATAGGCACGTAGCAAAAGCATTAAGAATTCTGCTTAAAGCAGGTAATACTTTCCCTTCATGAGGAAGGCAAATGCAATTTATGTTTATCATATAAAAAGGTGAGGTTTTTTTCTTTTACAATGTTGTCAGAAGCACGAGCAGAAATAAACAGACATCTAAACTTTATGTAATTAAATGTATTGATGCAGATTAAAATCTTAATTTATCTGGAAAGCAAATGGGTGCCAAACCTAAGCCTTTCATCTGACTCTGTCCCTTTCTTTCAGTAGTTTGAAAGAAAAGCGAAACAGATCTCCTTACATTTTTAAAAAAGAAAAATGCAGCTATTTATAGCTGCATTTATTGGAGCTGTTTCCTTATCAGGAAGTATGTAGCTGGGAATTACTATCTGCCTGCATCGGAAATTCTTTCAGGGATACAAAAACCCAAAAAGGAAATTTCCCTTCAAAGATATTCTGCATTTTTTTGCTGCTGCTGGGTTTAAAATAAAATGTCAATGCTCTGACCAGCTCACAGCCCCTTCGGGACAGTTGTTTTGCAAACTAGAAGCTTTAAGACACCTGAGGGAAATATTAAAAAAATGCTTCCAGAAAACTGAAAGAGAATGCTGGGAACATATTAATAAGAAAATAAACCTTTTTTTGCAGGATGCTGAGATTGTGCAAATTCATTACCAGCATTATAATATCTTTCTCTGAAATAAGCATGTTCCTAGAGCTTATCTTTACAGAAAGCATTTGCAAACTTTATCACTGGCAAAGAGCTGATTCTTGCAGTTCTAACTAGAGCTGGTTTGTTCAGACCAGGTCTTCAGATCAGGACTTCAATGTGGTCTGTATAGCTGACATACCCGCCTGACTGAACTTCTGTTGCCCAATTCACTGCTTCCACCTCCACCCCCAGGGCATGAGTGTTGCATAGTCCAAAAGCCAGTGAAACTACCACTCTTCTTTTGAGAAGGGAACAGGTAATGCAAAAAGCCTGTATGGGGGTACCACACTGGTACCACACCCTTCTGCATGTCACAGCACTAGGACAGGGCAAAGGCCATGTAGGACACGGGCAGAATATTGTTTGCCTGCAAGAGAGGTCCAATTTTTGCAGCCCATGGGATCTAGTGCTACGAGCAACTTTGGACTTGGATAGTCCAGCTACAAGGATCTACTCAGTAAACTCTCAAACAGGAAGATTTCCACTGTCTCCAAAGCAGTCCCTATAACTGATAATTTTGCCAGAGTCCCTTATCCTTCCTCTCCATTAGCAGCATAACACCCCCACACTATGCCTGTGGACTCTAAAGGCAGGAATAATACATTAGTTAATCATTAGAGACATTAATTTAATTTTTACTTGTCATGGTATAACTTGACATTTTCATTTTCTAGTCTGTATAATTGCTATAGAGCTATTTAACCATGCTGCCAGTGCAGAGTGGACACTTTTTTTTTCAGTGGGATACAAAAGTATAGGGAGATCAAAACCAGACAAGCAGATGGCCTAAACAAAGCAGGGTGCTTAGGGCTATTCCTGGGGTATGACTTTTATGCACAAAAACTCATAAGGAAAGATTTGGAGCTAAGCAAGTTTCCTAATGCTTTGACTCTCAAAAGCCAATCAGTGGTGATTATTTATTAACTCACAACATCAGCAACCATATGCCTATTAAATATATATAAACTTCTTGAACAAGGATCACTGCTACATTAATAGCAGCATGCTAGTCCTGCACAAAAAAATTTACATGAATGAGCATATTCAAATATATTCATCCCATAAGACAGCACGCAAGCACGCCACAACAATGGAATGGCTGATGCATAAATGCTTCTCCCTCCCAAGTATCTTTGGAGAATGATCTTAAAAAGAGGCTCTTGGCTGAGGTGTTGGATTGGGTCTCCAAATCTGGATGGAATCATTTTACCAAAAATCTCTTCAACAAACTTAAAAATCATTTACTGCTCCAGCAGTAAAATGGGGAGTTAGAAAAATGGCATAAAACCCCATTTAATGGATATTTTGCTAGGGTGTATTTGCACCAGAAGGAGTGCCAACACAGGAGAGGGAAGCCATAGAAGTACAGCAGAAGGAAATCCAACTTTTCATAAAGGGCATCAAATAACGTGGTTCTTTTCTGCGTGTGTGTATACACACAACCCATCACATTAATTCCTGGGAGTTTGAAGCTACCAGCAGCTTTCTCCTCAGACGCTATACACCCCTCTCAATGCTGCACAGTGTTGCTCTCTTCCAACAGTCAGCAGCTCAGCTCTGCTAAAAGAGCATGCATGTTATGTTGTTTCTGCAGGGGTTTTTGCCACACTTGTGTTTTGTTGCAAGGCTCTCACCACACAGCGGTTTCTTATTGTGGAGTTGTTAGTCATGGCTTACACACAGTTTCTCTTCTGTGTTTTCTTTAATTGTAAGGCTGTTTATGAATACTGCATTCTTTGCATTCATTTTATTTCTTACAAAAAATAATAAAAGAACTTGGAAGCATTTATAATACAAATGAAAAACTAAACAAAACATGCTTGGGATGGAAAGAGAAAAGCAAGCTAATTTTAGGTTCATTGGAATTGACAGCGCCCCTTTAAGACAAAGCTAGAAATGCTTCAAACCCAGTAATACCATAAATGTCCTGATGTTTTTGCTTCTTATTCCTCTCCACACTTTCCAGGGGAATTCCACAAGGGATCAAGCTTGAATCCCAGATTAAAGCAACATGGCCTCCTTTCCCCTCTGAATAAAGGTGAGTGTGTGTTTTGGAGATTTAAAACCCTAAAGTGAAGCTTTCCAGAAGGGGAAAAGACTGGCTTAGCACCACTGGGACTCCCACACTGCCAGTTCTCTGTACCCTGCAGCACAGGTCTCTTGACCTCCCACCTCAGGACTGTTTTAAAAGTTCCCACCGAGGCAGGAAGGATTCTATCCCTCCACATGTTTCCACTGAGGACTCTTGGTGCAGGAAACTGCTGTTAACTCTGGGCAATGACCAGGTACATAAAAAAAATAAAAAGCACTCGGCTCTGGAATAATCTTCCAAGAAACAGAAACCAGCAAGTGAGCTCCGTTTACAAGGTTTTTCACACTTAATCTGGATGCTTCTGCCACAGTGACTAGACAGCAGTCAGGAGCTAACAGATTTAGGGTTCAACTCACCAGCAGTTTACATCAAAGATGACAAGTGAAGTGGCCCTGTGTCATTCCAATGCAACCCCAGTGACAAGAGGCTTAAGTTTCCTACAGGTGATGAACAAAGACAATGCCAGAAATGTGCAAAGCACAGTCTTCATGATCCAAAGCCCACAGCTGTCCCAGCTGGATCAGTAATGGGGTTTTACTCTCCCCAGTCCAATATATTCCAGATGAAAAAACTGCATCTATATTGTGCCCAGCCATGGTATAAGAGCAACTCTGAGACTGGGCTTCCCACCCATCCAAGTTCCCTGTTTGTATAATTGCTTTGGAACAGGCCTGAGATTCACTGTAAGAAATCTCTGGGATGCAGGCTGGAGTAGATATGTTAAATTCAGATGAACATTTGAGGATGCCCATGGAAGATGCCACCTTAGGTAAGAGGCAGGCATAACCAATGTCTTTCCAGCTCATGATTTTCATCCTATTTATCTAAAAACTGGATATAGCTCACAATCATGAAGGAGCTAGGCCCAGTCACTTTGCTAGAGTTAACCAAAGTAATGGTCACTGAGGTTGACAGGATGGCTGGCTGGGATTTCTACAGTCCAGTCAGCATGTCAGTAGATTATTAAGAGTTATAAATTGAAAGACTGAGGCACTGCTCAACAGAGGAAGCAGATGGACCCTGCTTTGCATAGCTCATAACATAAAAGTGCAAGAATAGCCCATGGCAGAACACAAAGATGCAACATCAATATTAAATACTGCAGTTGGATTTTAGCAAACAGTGCCACTGTGTCAGCCTAATAATTTTTTTTTTTTAGTAGTGGGTTGGTATTGATTATTAGAGGACTAGCTACCCAGAAAGGGAATGACACATAAGGTGAAAAGCAGACTAGGAGAAAAGGCAAGCATATAAAGAGAGAGGAATGAGGTTTAAGTGTCATAATGTCAGAGAAGAGCAAAGAGGGGTCTAGAAGAAGCCAATCATTTGAGAAAGAGGCCAGTCCAGGTCCCACTAAACTCAGTGGGGATTTAAGCACTCGATTCAGTGGGACAAGGATTATTCTCAGAGTCACTAATTTGACATTCTGGCCACCTCTCAGTCCCTTTGTCATATGAAGCTTTATTGTATTTTCCTAGTATGTGCGTCAGTCAGTTTTGTTCCGCAAAGATCCTTCCAAAGCAAACATTTTTATTGCTTTCTGCTCTGAATGTGGCTTAGGGTGAAGGGCTTTTTTTCCCATCTCACTACATACTCTCAGTTCAGTGCATTGAATATTCTAGTAACTAAATAACAATCTGCTTAATGCTTCAAAGTAGCTTTCCATCTGCTAGCCAAAACTGTAGAATATTCAACAGGTGACAAAGAATTAATAAAAGGAGCAGCATAATCAATAGACACTATACAGGAGAAAAATGGATCCTTGGCAAACCTGAGAGAGTTGTTGCTTCCTCTTCCTCTGGTTTCCTGCATTCCTTTAATAATAATAATAATAATAATAATAAAGAAAAAAAAAAGAAAACAATTGGTGCCCTTAAAACACAAAACCCACAAATGATACATATAAGCAACAATGCACAATCGAGAGAAAGAAGCTGTTAATAAACTGCCTTCAGGTATTATAAATGACTTAGTTTAAAGAAACTGCCCAACTGAGAGCCCAACTACCTGTCCTACCTTACTACTCATGTTCCCACTTGGGACAGACAACTTTTTTTCAGTATGTAGTACAGATAGGGTCACAAAGATGCCAAACCGACACAGAACCACTGGACTAGTTCCCACCAAATCAGAGTATCAAATAATACTACAAACAGACATGTACAAAGATTGCTATGAAACACTCACTAAAAACTTAAAGCCTTTAATACAATTATTGCAGAAAACTAAACAAATTTCCTTTCTGTCCTCCTTAATGAGGGTAATAGAACAGAAAGTAACAACAAGGGACACGCAGAGATGTTGAAATAAAAAATGTCATCTCACTAGCTGTGTGCAATCAGGTCTGCATATGGTGAAGTTCATCAAAATCACTTGTGGTCTGGAATTTATCACACACGGGAAAACCAAAAACCAGAACCCTAGCCTACAATGGAAAAAAAAAGTACTCAAATGATTTTACAAACAGGTCTTTAGCTTTCCCTACCACCACGACACCCCAAAAGCAAATGCAGTCAAGATGACAACACTGCAGTCCCAATGTAAAAGTTCTCCCCTATGAGGTGATGCATGTTCTGTGGCATGTTGAGTTGTATCATCTCACTCTGAACATCAGTGCAGACTGTTGGCGGGGTTCAGAAAAAAGGCAATAGCAAGAAAAATCAGTTGCTGTCAAGAAAAATTGCTTCATCTGTACAGAAAATTATGTGCAGTGTGTCTTATTATGACAATGGGCAGTAGACATACAAAAGATGCCAACCCTAAAGAGAGAAGAGTCATTAGTTCAGAGGAAGAAATTAACTCATGCTCACGTTTGTATCAAGAGAAAACTCTGAAATCTTTGCCCATAAGATCCACCTCCCTAAACAAACACACACATGTTCCCAAGATAACATACCCTTCAGAGATAAAAATCAAACATACAAATCAACGTAAACGCGCAAGGGGGAATGCTTTGCACAGGATCAGAGCGTGCAACATGTCCTTTCTTAGCACTGATATTTCTTCTGTATCTCTTGTTGAAGTTTTTTGTTGAAGGCGACAAAATAAAACCATGAAGCCTCTAGCACATATTTACTGTTGCTGTTATAGAAGGCAACCCATCTTATTTTAATCTTGTGTATTACAAAAAAGGAAAAACCTATTTTCTCTCTGATTCAGAGACTATTAATAGACACAGGAAAGGGTTCTCATATAAATCTCTTAAATGCTGTATCCTCTATGGAGTTCCAAGGACTTTTTACTACAAGGTATCGGCTATGGCATAAAATAAGCAACTAATGACATTTTACCAGATGAGACAAAGATTTGCTTTAATAGAAATAGAATAAAAAAAATACGGACCCCATCCAAAAAACCCACTAACTCTCTCTGTGGCAATATTAAGTGTGTCCTCAGAGATAAGGGGTATGCAGATAGTTTCAGAGGACTTCCACCTATCTTAGCATTCTTCATTATCACAATATCTGGGCAGTTAAGAGTCTTTGCACTCATGACTTTTTTTAATTTTACAGTGGGGAAACTAAAACAAGATGTCCAAGGTCACAGAAGGCACCAAGGGCAGAGTCTTGTGTGAGAGCCAAACTTGCTTCTCTTCAATCTTCAGTAAAAATCTCCATTTTCCAAACACTCCTTCGGTCTGACATTAGTCTAGCGGAGATCAGATATGCTGCAAAACTACCACAGCATACCCACCAGGGCCAAAGAGCAACTGTTTTTTGACTACATACTTAAAATGCAGGAAAGTACATTCTCCAGCTCCCCGCTGATCCTTTGTTTACAATGCCCCCAATACTCTGTTCCTAGGTAATAAGTGGATGATATAGACAAACAAGTATGTTTAAAAGTAGGGGTAACAGTCCCTTACAGAGAAGTGCAGCATGAGAGAAAGGTATGTTTTATCAGAAAATTATTCTTTACTATCCCAGAGATTTAAAGTTAGGACTACTTACACTGTACTTCTATACTACAGGAACAGGGCTGACTGGGGAGAAAACGGCTTCTTAAAACAAGAAAGGTTGTGTGAGAAGGAAAAGGGTGCCTTTATATCACCCCCAGAAAAAGGTGTTTGTCTACATAATCTAGCTGTGCTGGCCAAAGAGGAGTCCTCCTATGCAAGACTGTAGCAAAGAGGGATCTGCATTCTACTCTTCTAAATTTTGCACTTCTCCGTTTTCCAGTTTCTGGATCAAATCAGCTCAGCATAGCTGAGACCCATTTGCTCACCAAACAGTGAGAAATAATTTATTGCACAATAGGAAATTTTTCTACTAATTATCCTCATACTATTCTTGTTAGCAGTTTCAGAGTGCTTTTAAACATCAGAAATAGTGAAATTTCTAATAGGAAGGCACAAAACACTGCCCGAATCCACAGGGTGTACTTCATGTTCCAGCTGAAATGTTTGTCTCTAGTTCTCTCTTCGCTTGGGCTAACTGTTGTTTTCAGCTGCATCTGTAGCATAGCTAAGTGAAGATGTATGGGTTAGGACTGAACTCTGCCTTTATTTTGGTAAATGCCAACAGAACATCACGGAAACAGAAGGAGTAGAGGCCTGACAAGCTATCAGCTCTGTGTATGAACAGAGAAACTCACCGTACCTCTCTGTTGCACTGGAATTAGTGAGGGTTCAAAGAAGTTATTATATTTCAGCTAATCGACAAAAACAGCGGTAAGGCTGGAACCAAACAAAATCTCAGACCTAGAAAACCCTCAGACTTTGTGGGTCGAAACCCAATCTCCACACAGTACCACAGCCTGAACTAGAAAATTACTACCTTGCCTTACTTCTGAGGTAGTTTGGATTTAGGATAAAAAACGTGACTCAGATGCATCTCTAAAATAAACAAACAGACAAAAAATAAAAGAGAGGGGTCCATGCAGGAACTGAAAAATCCCATATTAATACCTCTTAAACCTCATTACTCGGAATCCAAAAGGTGCTGAATTATTTCTATACATGGTATCAGGAACACTACTCCTGGAATATCATCCTCAGTGCTGTTGTCTTCACTTTAAGAAGGATGTCTGAAGTGGGAAACAGTTCACAGAGATGATACAAACAGAATTTAAAATCTGGAAGCTTAACAGGAAGATTGACAGCTTTAAAAACTTCTCTTCCTATCCAGTTTAGCTGAGAAAAGGTTAAGAAGTGACTATCTAAAAGCACCTATATCAGGAGTAGTCTTTTGATAATATTTAGCAGGAAAGGAGATAATGAGATCTAATAGTTGGAAACTGAAGCTTGACTAATTCAAACTATAAATAGGGCACTTAAAAAAAGCAAATAAGGAGGATAATTAAGCATTGAAAGAACATCTAGAGACTTTATATCCTCCCCATCACTTAAGTCTTTTACATAAAGAGCAGAAATCTTTCTGCACCTGTTGTAACTCAGTTACTGGACCCAAACACAGCAGTTACTGCATGAAGTTCTGTAACTGAAGTTATACCAGAGATCATTTTAGGAATTCAGAATGGTCGCTCGTGGCCTAGCTATGAATCTATGTACTTTAAAAACAGTGGTTTTAACAGTGTTTGGCTCTGCTGGTTGATGACAGTGTTTTGTGTCAATATTAACTGCATAGTGAGCTACAAAATACTACACTGCCACAGACTACAACTAGTAAGGCTATGTAAATGTGTTCCATGCTGTTTATGATCTCTGACACTAACTATATAGAAGGCTATTTCACAGATATTTCATGATTAATCATCTGTGCTTTTACACTGCAACAAGTCAGACTGGTGTGGAAACACTAATGCGAAAGAAGCCTTGCAAGTTTAAAAATGTGCCAACCAAAAGAACAGGAAAACCAAAACAAAAATCAAGGTGAAAAAATATCACACCTAAAAATACTGGATAAAAAGCCTTCACTGAGAGGAAGCCTTATAAGCTCTACATTATCTAGCATGCTGGCTAGCTGACATGAAGGAAGTAGGTAAAACAACCACCACTTTCAGTATCAAGGGGCTCTGCCTTTCCTGCCTTATGCATCTTCCAGACACAGCAGGGAGTGCAATACGTAACTGTAAAGCCAGCCATGATCATAGCTGTGGAGGGGACAGACAGTAGCTCCCACAGCAGAAGTAAGCAGTAACAATTAATGCAATGAGGAATAGACCTGGGAATTAACAGCACCTGTGGGGAAAAGAACTGCTGGAGAACTGTTTCTGTGTTGGTGGGTTTTTTTGTGTTTAAGTTTTGGGCAAAGCACAGAAATGCTCTGTGACTGTGGCATTAAGTCCTCCCTGGCCTAGAGAACAGATCAGCAGCCACATGTATGTGCCAGCCAAGCCAGGCCTGGGAGCTCATGGATACTCAGGCAGTGACCAGACAGGGTCAGAAATGTCACAGTGCCAGATCCCACTCCTGTCAGAAAGCAGAGAAAAGGTATAACCCAGGCTATGCAGGACCATGCAGAATGCTGCACAGGCAACGAATGACCTCGGGGCAGAGCAACTCAGTGGCCAGCAAAGGAGTGAGCACAGACTACAAAAACGCTTGAAACAGTCTTCATACAGAAAAGGAGTGTGTGTGTGTGTAAGACAGCTGAGGACAGCAGTGAGAATGTCTTGTGATAAACATGGACTTTACTCCCCTGCCCCCCTGAAATCCCAAATCCATTTCTCAGTTGGCAAAACACAAAGTTTTGCTTGCTCCTGGCCCTCTTGCTCACTGTTGCTCAAGTAACCCAGAAACGCAACACCTGAAAAAAGTTTACTTAAAACATTTCTATTTCCATTAGAACTGCTTCTCCTCCAAATAGGAAAATTCCACTCTTCTTGTCCTCATCCTATCTCCCTAATTCACTTCTCGCTTGCCAACAGTCCTTGGCCTTTCCTATTTCTCAAACATTAAATCATCTCAGCAAGAAGTACCTGGCTCTCACCTTGCCCCTAGCTCCAGTTTTTGTTTCAATGTCAGTGATATGTCCTCCTTGCTTTGCAGCATCCTTTTGTGCTCAGCTAAGCTCATTCTTCCTCCTTTCCCACTGCCTCTGTTAGCCCTCATGCTCTATACTAAAGAGCCTGGGCACCATAAGTATTTGAGAACATTAGCAACCTGAAAAATACCCACAGCACAAATACATTCCACTCGCCACAGATTGTGAAATCGACCTTGTGTCACAGCACATAACCAAGCAATTCCTCTAAAGTGGAAGAAACATAGGACTTCCTGTCAAAATAAACCCTCCATACTCGTGCCTGTCATGAGAAATGACAGCCCAACTGTTTGGCAAGGAGATGGGAGGGGGAGATACAACGTACTGTATTTAAGACTAATTTCCTTTAGCTAAAAACAGTAGCTAGGAAAACCAAACCAGCTAGATCTTAAAAAGAAAAAAAATAAGTATAAAGTCAGGGACTTCCTTGCTCTCTTCCATAAAACCAGTGATAACTCCTCACCCCGCCCTGCCCCCTCCTCAGTCCAAGAACTGAAGACGCCTCTGTGCTGACACTCACGCAGGTGTGCTGGCAGTCTGATCGCGTCCTCATCCATCCTGATCGCTTGAGGCACTGGGACATGTAGTGGTGACGAAGTGTAAGTCGGTACCGGGCTCGCTGGAGGTGTGTACGAAATTCTTTCCTGCTGTTAAAAAGAAAATGGGAGGGGGGAGGGAGAGAGAGAGGACAATGTGAACTTTGGAGTGGAGGTGTGAAACCAAGGTAGAGGAGGGAGAAGTAGGTGGAAGGAAGGAAGAGTGTGAGTGTGTGTGTGTGTGTGTGTGGTGATGGTGAGCAGCACTAGTGATGCACCTGGCTGCCCAGGGAACCACAGAGCACAGCACACTTTGCGGGCAAGCACTGCACAGGCTAAGTGCTGCCCCGCGCTGCAGCCAGAGGCCAAACAGCTTTTAGGGTGATGGGTCTAATTTTCAAAAGGTCCATAAAGTTTCCAAGGTACTTCTCAGAAATTTGCCAAGGGAAGAAAGGGAAGTGACACATAAGTGGGGAGACTCCGAAGGTTTTATGTCAGTGAAAATCTGACAGCAACTCCATGATACAACCATGAGTACCACTGAAGTGCCAAAACCACTACACTAACAAATCAGTTATGATCTGAACAGGTTTGTTACACATTTAACACTACTCCTTCCTAGCATTTTAAAGACATTAATAAATTACTTTTGTCTTTGCTGCAGAAAAATATATCACTACAAACTACTCTATTTACCATCAAGTAATGTAATACTTCTGTTTTTGCCTAACCTGGTTACTATTATCTTCTTTGAAGTAATTTAACTTGCAACCAAATAAGTAAGTTGGCATACAGAAAGCAGCTATGCAAGGACACTCACAGAAGCATATATCACAGAATATTCTGATTTGGAAGGGATTATTAAGTCCAACTCTTAAGTGAATGGCCCATACAGGGGATTCAACCAGTGACCTTGGCATTATTACCATCAAGATTTAACCAACTGAAGTAATCTCAGGGTCAAATAGAGTCAAAAGACAATTTGTGAATGTTGCATTAGTTTCATACCTATCACAGGTTTTTATTTACAAAAACGCCTGTCAAGAAATCTAGACCGAAACTTCATGAGATCTGATGGGAAAATTCTTCCATATTCTAAGCCTGTACTCCAATCACAGCACAAATTATGCCCTTTGTAAATAAATATAGCCACAATTTTACAGGAACATAAAAAAAAATTATCATATGATTCCTGAAAGGCAATTCATGCTATTCTCCAAACCATGCTACTGAAATTTAAGAACAGCAGTGCAAACAGTATGGATTTACATCTCTGCATGCACAGAAGCAGGAGGAGTAACCTTAATTTCTGAGCATTTGCAGGACAGTACGAGTGCAGCTCCTTACCCTGACCTCAATCTCTGGCAAATGGAAAAGACAAATTTGGTGCTGGTCCAAGAGAAGGTAACTATTTCCATGACAAACCACAACATCATCACAGCCATAAGACAGGGAAATAGACTGAAGCTGATAGAGGCACCTGCAGAACGTAATGTTAGCACCCTTACCCCCAAAAGGACGGGGAGGCTTGTAAAAAAACTCTTTGAGGCAGATTAGGTGACATGTCTTAAACTAAATGTAACATGGAGCACCTAGAAAGTCTTGCATTTTTCAGCCACCACTTCAAAGCAAGCCCAGTTCATTCTTCTGCAAGGTGCTGCTAGCTGCTTACTGCTCAGGGCTCAGGCAGAACCAGAAGTTTAGCCTCAACATCAGGGGTTCCACCCCTATATACACTGTAGCCACATGGCAGAGAACACTGAAACATGTGGTGAGCAAACCTCATGGGTTTAGAGGGAGTGAAGACAGGCCTGTTTCACTCCACCATCCTGATGTTATTTCTGCAAGGACAGTCTCTGTGGCTTTTAGCTCAGTACTTTTTAACCAGAAATTGTTCAATCTTATGACTCTGTCTTCCATAAACTCAATTTCTTTCTATTTATCACTGTCCAGGCAACAGCAATCCATTAGATCATATGAATTCAGCTTTTTGTAGGTAACAAACATGAATGTTCATTGTGACACAATGAAAGACAAACTTGTGGAGCTACAAAACATTATTCTGTTTTCTGCTTATGTAATTCCTTCCCCGACCCAAAACAGCTGCCTCTATGCTTCCCATTCTCGCAAGGTGCAGCTCTCTGTGCCCGTTCTGCAGTCTCACTGTTCATTTGCACTTCTCACCCCAGAGGACAGCACCAGCAGACTGCAACGAAACGAGGCACTTCCCAGCATTTTCTGCTGCAATCCACAGTTCTGATAATCGAATCACACTGCTCCTTTTTGTTTATTGAGATATTTATAAAAAGAGGAACGCTTCTGAAACACTTCTGAAACACTTGCCTCTGCAAACAGGTACTAGAGGATAGGTGGGAGACCTAAGTCTTTTTCCTCCCTCCTGAAGATTGCAGGATACAGTCCTGTATTCGGTCCATTTTATGCTCACAGAAATAATGAATCATCGCTTCAAAGACAAAGGCTAATTGGCTTCAAAGGGCCAAAAGCAGGTGAAAAGTGAAAACAAAAAATGAAATTAAATCTAGAATCTGTGCACTTCCCTCAACACCCAGGAGGCACTGGATCAAATTAAGATATTATGCTTCCAGTACCTGCCTTTACTGATCAACCTCCTAAAGGCATACCATAACTTGATTTATACCATGACAGTTTCACTGAGATTTACTGTTATAAACAGATACATTTCATTAATTTTTTCCTAGTATTCTTAGGAACAGGACAGTCAAAACCCGAAGATATGGAAATGCTTACTTTTTCCATACACCTTGGATGTCCACAGTAATGTGTGAATTAGTAGTATTTACAGAACACAATTCACAAGGCACAAAGGGGAGTTAGCTATCCAACTTCTATTAGTGCCTTTGAAATGCCCTCTCTTACTAATCTTGCATTTTTTTCCAGCACCTTCAGCCTAAATATCAAAGTAATTTACAGACATTAGGTAAGTATTTTTCTTTTTATTAGACACATGGACAACCTGAGTTACAGCAAGTGCAAAGCTCAAATGAGCTAAGTAATTTCAGCGCTAAGCTGTCTTGAAAAAGGACAGCATGTGCCTCTCAAGGGCAATACATTTTACAATTGCATGCTGAAAGAGTTGCCTTTGTAACTGTCCTGGACAGATTTCCAAAAGGTGTGGAATGGTAATGGCACAAGGAGGTCAAGGCATCTCATGGGAAAAATGAGCTTCATGCCTGTTTGCAGCACAGGGCAGTAACGTGGCTGGAAGCAGAACTGCAGAGATTAGTCCAGTTCTGCAACCTACCTCTGTGCATCAGCCACACACAACTCCCAGCCTACACGGACACAGTCACATGTGTTCCTCCACGCTTTTTGAGGCTTTTTAGAGTCATATTTCCAGGAGGTAACTGTTGTGCTCACACCAGTGAGAACAGGTATTAACCTTCACAACTCCAGAACTGCCCAGTGCTTCTCTCTGTGGGATCCATCAAACAAAAACATGGCTGGCATCTCATGCTTCTAAGGTTACGCAACCAGACACTCTGCTACTAAGAATTTTTCTGAAAGAGTTTCCTAACTAGTCAGTTTAATATTTCTCTTTGTATTAAGGCCAAGAATGGTAGGGTTGTTCAAGCCACAGCTTGGGATGAAGGATAGGCAGTGCTGGTAGAACCAGCATGAACCTTGCGTGTACTTGGGCAAACACCCTTGCTGCAACTTAATCTACTGGTAAAAGAAACTAAATCAATACACATTTGGTGTGATCCTTTGAAATGTTTGGTGATGAGTGCTAGGAAAGCACTTGGTATTACCACATTCCATATTTGCCATCTGCCAGGGGACTCTATAAACATTTAAACCTACAAGTGACCAGATGCTCAGTCCCAAACAACTACCAGCTACTAGCAATTTCAAAATAGCAACTCCCTAGTATTTTGCCAGTAGCCACAAAGAAGTGGATGAAAAAGCTGGCATACTGATTGCCATCATCATTTTTGATAGGTTTCTTCAGCTCACAGTGAGTCAGGAAAGTTTCACTATGAAATTTCACCTTGACTACAACAACTGAACAGATGCATTAAGTCAACTTTTATGGAGGCCCTCCCTGGGGTTTACTCTAGTGGCTGGTGCTACAACAGTGCCACCAGGACAACCAGCCAGGTGTGCTGAGACTGGGGCACACCTGATTTAGCAGAGACACGTTGAAACACATGGTTAAGAATCAAAAGAATTTATGCTTTTGTTCTCTTTGTACTAGAAAAGTACAAAATACTAAATATCCAGCAGCTGAGAATGCTGTAGATCATCCTATCTAAATCAGGAAGGTAACTCAAAAGCTGTATTGATCATGACTATGTAGTAAGAGTGAATGTAACAGTTGACTAGACTCCCAAAGTCATCAAAGCACACACCAGTTTCAGTTTAATGAATTGTGGTTGATCCTTTTCAGATGAAACCTACCTGAACAGGTTTTTTTCTGTTTGGAACACAAACAATTCATATTGCTAAAATAAAACCAGTAATAATAATAATAAAAAAATCAAAATAGCAAAGTTTAAAGGCAATTTTAAAAGAAGTCCAACAGTTGAGGATGAGGGAAGCTGCAAGTAAAAACCGCTTCAGGCTTTTGCTAAAATTACACCCTTCTAAACTCCAAAGCAACAGCCTTGCAATCTGATAGTCTTTTTGTCCCTTTACTAAGTTCACTCAGATGCCAGGCACAAAGGACATAAATGCTTTTGTAGAAATGAAAATAAAATATGTAAGAAAGTCTGCTAAAACAAGCTTTCTTGTTGTCACAATGACACGACTACTTCAGTAATTGGCTAGGTGGTATACTAAAACTACTTTTTTTAATTGATAAAGCAAAGAAATGCATTACCTATGCAGCAGTTTTCAGGAAATCAAAACAGACTATGTCGCCTGCAAATACCCTGTGCTGGACAGAAAAGGCAGCTGAACCCAATCACCTCACAGAAACTTACTCCTACACTGCATGTAATGGGACAAATTAACCAAGAGGGAAAGCTGACACATTTGGCCCCCAAGGTTCTGGCGTACCTGTGCCACTCCACACCTGTCTTATTGCATTTGCTGTCCATCTTTGCTTCTACAAACATCCCAGACTCCCTCTGCTCCCCAGAGAAGCAGGCAAGGTAGAGATACAGCAGTTTGCACTGTGGTAACTTCTGGGCAGCCAACAGTAGAAGTGGGGGAAGTTACTTGTTGTGTTCTCACAGGCCATTCTTGCTTACTCACAGGACAGCGGAAGCAGGACACTGCTTTGAGGGGAGTTTCCACTTCCCTGGGTATCATCCCATCACCTGGCTCCAACTCCTCACTTGTTGGACATACGTTTAGAGAGGTGAGCAGGTGAGGTGAGCAGTGTTCTGGTGCCCTCTTAGATTTCTGGGGAAGCTCTAGGCTTAAAACCCCCTGTGCAACATGCCCTTGGCTTAAGTAAATCCAGGTTTGAAACATATGGTTGTAGCTCTCAGGACTGTGGAAGTTGGTGTTCTGGACACAACACTCTATATCCCAAATCACAGAGGATGTCCAGCTCTAAGAGGACATGGGACCAATCTCTTTTGGTAAGCACACTGAGGCAAGAAAAATGAAAAGACAAGCCCAGGGACCAGGAGCTGGGGGGAGCTCATAGTGGTCTGGTTTTTCTACTGTGGATCCTTACAGCAGTATGTGTCTCGAGTAGGGTAGAGGAGAAGAAATAGCCTTAGAGAAAAGGGTTGTTGGGAGGAAATGAGGTGTTTGCAGGGCAGATTCAGAAGGCCCTGAACATGTAGGCACTCAGCAGGGCTATGCCAGCAAACCAGCCACAGAGCAGCACAGGGGACAACAGCAGCAGATTCAAGTAAGTTAATCATTAGGGAGGCATGCGAGGGGAAGCAGAAAGGGGAGGAAGACATGCAGTGTTCACCAGTGGTTTGTATGCAACACTATAGCTGGATATGAAAGTCCAAAAGACCACTATGAGACGAGTTTGAGGGTCTAGCACAGAGAGTAGGAGGGAAATCAGAGCCCCTAATAGACTATATGGCACATTTGGGGACTGTGGTCAATGTTATAGCTTGCATACTCCAACTTCTGCCAGGGACAAAGGCTCAGGCTCCAGAAAAAGCAAACTACAGCTCTGCAGTACCATGGTATGTATTAAACTCTCCACTTCTCTCCTTTCCCCCAGTTGCTGTCGTCTTCTTAATTTCCATGGCAGACATCTCATTTTTTATCCCATTAATATAGCAATTCATGTCAAATCTATAACAGCATAATCAGCACATTATCAGTAATTAGAGAAATTGAAACAAACACAGCTCTCTGGAATGGACCTTATGCAAAGCAGCACTGGGAAAAGATTAACATCTCATTTCCTGCACACTGAGAGCAGAGATTGTCTCTGTAAGCTTAGCAATTTTGTGAAGTTCAGTTCCTCCCTGACTCCTTCCTTCAGCCTGTCCCTCCTGGGTCAGGGGCAGGTGATGGTTACCCTCTCATGTCTTGATCCTTATTTAAGTAAATAAAAAACCAGCATGGAGGTGCAATGGTGCATCACAAAGGGAAGGGGAAAGGAGACAGTGGGGAAGTTCATGCTTCTCCCATAATGATTACAGCCACTGTTCTAATTAAACTAAAATTATACAGACAACAATATTGATGCACTCAAGTGTTATGGAAAGGCAACCTGAAGAGATCAATGTTGTCATTGAAAATGCCATGATACAGTTGCATTGCTGTATAAGCACTCCAAAATATTTCAAATTAGCAAATACCAATGAAGCAAATAAATAGTTGAACCACATGCTCAAAAAGTATTTCTTCACTGAGGTCACTGCTAATATGGGGGAATAGGGAATAGAACAGGTTGTGAGAAGATACTATCAGGTAAAACTAGAAGATAATCCTAAGACAAAAATCTTAGTACAATTCATGAAATGATTAGTCATTTATATGTATAATAAAGAATTTTATCCATAGATATCTCAGCTAGGCAGCACAAAATACACAAGAGGCAGATTCTGATTCAGAATTTAGAAGTGGAATCATCATACTCTAAATGGGAGTAAAGCCTTATCTTTCCACCCACCCTTCTTCAACAAGGCACCAAGAAGAGGCACTACTGCTTCAAGAGACCTACTACTTCAAGGCAGAAACCAGCCATGGATTCAACTGCCTGATGTTAAGAAACGACCTATTGCCAGCTCTTTTACACGTGCAACTCCAAAATTTGCGTTATGTGGTTGTCACTGCAACACTCCTCTGAAGAGCTTGCTACTGACCTTTGTTTAAGCAGGGCACTGAAAAAGCTGGGCCACTGCTGTGATCCACAGGGTTCCTTTGGCATTTATCATGGTTTTGTTAGTACACTTGCTTCACACAAAGCACCACAGAAGGTTTGAGACAGACAGACAGTTGCACAGCTAGGAAAAGTACTGTGGCCAGCGAGTAAGCGGTAGGGAAGCAAGGAGGGCAACACAGAAGGACCTTCCAAGCTTGGATAGCTGCGCCTCAGGGATAGTTCACTGCACTTTTTTTTGTTCCTTTGTCTAAAACAGGGAGGGCTGGAGAGCCTCATCTCTGTACCATATGGTAGTTGTACAACCCTGCCTGCATGCATGGGAATTAACACTCTGAACACCCGTTACTGGAGCCATGTGCTCATTTCAGTGCAAGATTTCTGGAGGCCATGAAACTGAGATGGGAAAACTAAGGGAAACATGGTGTACAAGGACCTGCCCTCTCATGTGTTATGGGAAAGCTCCTTTTCAGCATCTCAAGGCTGGCCTGGCAGCACAAGTGTTCTTACTTGGTTGCATTATGAAGCTGTCAAAATACTGCAATTGCTTACTATGCATTCAAACATATTTTCAAGCACAATCATCACTTCTGGTCTTTCTATCAGGGATGTGCATTGCTTTCTGAACATTTTTACTGAAGCTACAATTACTGTGAACAGTATCCTTCACAAGAGAAGGTTTCAAATATTTACATAACACAAACCACAGGTGAGAACTGTCACATGGACAAGGTCAACTCATTCACTGCCCTGGGATATCTATGTGCCCATCAGTTAAGTAGTGGAAAAATCATAGGAGAGTAATTCACATAAAAGTCACAGGTTCTTTTAATCCTCAGTCACTGATGGAAACAGAATTCATGTGGAGTTACAACACCCTGAAATACACATTTTAAAAATATCATTTACAATTATAAGAAGTGACTCTTCTTGGTCCCATTGCACACCTGGACTCTGCTCCCATCTGTACCTGCAAAACTCTCACGTTTGTGGGGTTTTTTTAAACCACGTTTCTGATTCTGATTTACATTAGTGTGGAAGTAAAATTCACATATGGACCTCAATATTTATCTTCTACAGTTCATTAACTTAAGTCTACTCTCTCTCCTTATCTACATGAAATCAGTTTGAACCTGAGAGTTGACAGTGCGTATACGTATATGCTTATTTGGAAACAAATTGCATCATGATATGCCATAATTATCTTGTATCTGTTACCATTTGGAAATGGCACACCCAAAAAATCAGCTACTATACCAAATTGGAAAAAACTCGTTTATGTGTGATCATGTGCCTTCTCAAAGAAAAGTCATCCACTGCTGGAGGCACTGCAAAAACAACCCTGATCGCAGATTTGGATTCTGGTATTGAAGACCACTTCAGACCAGAGAACTGGTGTACCTACTTGCTGTCCTGTGAAACAACAGTTTAACCTGCCAGGCATCTTCACTACTTTCCTCACTGGCAAAAAACCCCCCACTATTGGCATACACAGCACCATTGCATTTCATCACGCTTCAGAATTCTGGCAGACTTTCCATGAAAAAAGGACATACCAAACACACAGCAAAACCTGGGAGTGCCATGACAAGGTCTAAGGTTACACCTTAGAGTTGCTGCTCCTGAAGATTCAAGTGGTGCAACAGTAACCAAGCATACACAGCATGGAACGGAGGGTGCTATATCCTCTTCTTCAACAACACCTCCAAGTAGGTAAAGGTAACTTTCCAGAGGGAATCTAGGCCAGCCTGAGAATAGGAGAGCTATAATAAGCGCTGCTGGTGAAAAAATGAGCAGATCCACTTGAGTGCTCAGGAAAACCGAACAGCATCCACAACAGGAGAAAGACAGCCAAATAAAATACCCATTCTCAAAGACTGTCTTAATAAGCTAGTCCAGAAACAAGAAATGATGGATGTTTGCCACTATAAAATATCAGAAAGATTCAGATTATTTGACTCCCAGCACATTACATGCAGAAGGAGTTCCTAGAAAGGACCATACTTGCACTGACCTTGACTACTATACAGAAACTGGAAATGGAAGAAACAACAAATTACAATCTTCCTCTCCTACTATTCTTTCACCTACTTCAGCTACTTACTTTAACATGAATGAAATAAGATCAGTGTGACTATAAAAGGAAAGTCTAGCTGAAGAAGGAGAGTATATAAAAACGCCTGGTAGGATTTCACTTCGAAAACTGCATCCTGCACATTTCCAGGCACTTCATTCTGCATCATATATACACACACCCCCCATATATGCAAGACAGACAAGTTTTACAAGAGTGAAACAGTCTAGCTTATAAGGAAGAAATAAAGGAACTACAGAAATGGACAGAGATATGACAGATACAATCCAATATCCAAAGAGAAATAAAAACAGAGGAAAAAGAAGGTAACCTGGAAGACATTGCAGAAGGATAAACTAATAAGAAGCTGTGATTAAAACATTAAGATGCATTGGGAAAACACAGAAAGAAGCTGAGTTACATAAAAAGAAACAAAATCTGCAGCAGGTCAGACTGGACAAGAACTGGGTTACTTTTTTTACAATTTATTTAACAAGCTACTTAGCAGCTTTTGGAAGGTCTCTCCAGTCAGCTGTCTATGGGTATGAGAATGCAAACTAGAATAAATTGAACTTTCTGCTGATCAGTGCATCAGACATGAAAATATTACTTAGAAAAAGTAAACAAACCATCTCAGGGATAGCTTCAGGCACAGCAAGATCTTTTATTTTCTCTAAAATATAGTTCTTCCAGCACAGGGCCATCAGGATTGGCAGAACTTTAAGGAGGGTTTTAAAATATATTCATACAGAAACAGCTGGTCATGGTACTGCATATCTGATTCAAAAGAAGAAGAGATGTGCTCTCAAACGTGTTTGAAAAGAAGCTGAAGCTCACGAGCCAGACATACTTTTAAGAAGGGGTATTGACAGGAGGAGAGCTTAGCCTGAATCAGACAATATGTTCTGTATTCCGAGGACAATGACAGTGTCGAGTGATGGCTCATATTAAATGCTTTCTCTCCATTAATGCTGTACACTGTAATAATCTGACCATTACTATTACCAAATCTGCAATGTCCCTGCCTGGAGCTAATAAGTAATGAACTAAGTGGGTGAATATTCTGTTGCGTAAGGAGACCTATTAGCAATCCTTTCCCAACCACTCTGAAAACAAGAGATGCCTTCCAGGTATGACCTATCCTGTGACAGGGTACATCCCACACAGTCCTTATTCCTTCAGTCTGGAAATTCCAGGGGCACTCCCAGCACTCAGAAGAGGAATAAAAAGTGGATCACCTCCTGAACAGTGGTTCTGCACAAGGCTGGGCGGCAGATGTCAGACTGCAAAGGACAGGATAAAACAAGCTGTGCAGAAGAGGTTTGAAGAGAAATAGTAAGAAGGACACAGGTCTGTTCCCAGTCCTGCTACTGATGCTCCAAAACAAACTGTGGCATTACCACAGCGCTCATTGCCTTGGTTGTGACAACAGGACAATGGGATAATGCTGAGCCCACAGGTGCGTCAAGCCCTGTGACAAGTCTCAGTTTAGCTGCTTTCCTTTTGCCATAGCTTTTCCTGTTTGTTAAGTTCCCCAATTGTTTTAATTGTTCCTTTCAACCTCTGCATCACTTTTTGTTCTTCCTCAAATTATTATTTTGTTTTAGCTCGTAATCCCAGAGCATTGGTTATGATGTTATTCCTGGCAGAACAGAAGTGCTTAAGTTTCACTCTGGCTATCTTTGGTTTGTTTTCACAACTAAGCATTGCTGGTTCACATCTGAAGAGACACTGCCGTGAGAGCCACTCCACCCTTACCATAAGACTGCTTCTGACCTTCAAATATTGCCTCACTACATAAGTGGGAAGTTTGGGAACCGAGACAGCTGAAATAGAGCAAACTCCAGACATTTTTAAGAAAAAGAGTAAAGTGCTGGTCTTGAACTCATTTTAACTCAATCTGAAGGCTTGTTCATGGTCCTCATTACTACACTATTTAAATAAGTCCTATAATACCTTTAGCACTTTTTTGCAATAGAGAGAACTGTTATTACACTCACCTTTACAAGTGGAGGGACCAAAACATATGCAGATAAGGTGGCTAGCCCATTCAGGTGACAGAAGCTGAGCAAAAACCTACTTTGACACCTTAGAAAATAATACTCTCTCCCAAGAACTCTACTGGGCTTCACTGTTAGGACTTGACATTTATACAGTGACTGCACTCAAAAGCAAACTGAAACACAGGGCCATTGTCCAAGGCATTCCAGAAATACCAAGCAGAAGGCAGCCCTGAAGAGCTCAAAGCCAAAATAGTTAAGATAGTGAAGCACTAGAGGAAGGATCTGTCTGAATCCTAGTTTACAGTTAGGAACAGAGGTGCAGGAAGAAGCAGCAAGTTGCCTAAATCCCATTTCGACCCTCTGCCGACATGGCCATGTTTCTGGGATTATGTTGCTGATCTAGAAATAGAAGAAAAAGAAAGAGAAAAGTACAATGACATGGACATCTTGCCAGAGCTCTCAGAATGCATCATTTCACTTTGCAATTGAGCATTGATTTTAAACACACACCCCCATGGGAACAACTGATTTCTAATGCTCTTCTTTGTCAAAGCATTGACTGAAATCTCTCCACTCACAAGGGGCAGCAAAAATGGATGGCTTGCATCGTAAGAGAGCTTCAAAATCATTCCAGAAACACATCACTCCTTTGCCACAAGAATCAGGATAGAGGCACTCCAAACCCTTCCCATGGTTTTACATGGCACAAATCCATCTAGGAAGGGTGGATTCCTCACCCGACCCAACTCACAGCTAAACAGTCTAAACCAGCAAAGCTCTCTGCTGGTACAAGCAAAACAGGAGGGCATCAATCAATCACCCCAGCTAACCAAGCAGGGTGCTTTTAACACCAGAGCTGAGCTGGGAGACTGTCAGAGGAGATGGGGGAAGGAAAAAAACCAAACCTGCTTACAAGAAGCATGAAAAATGCTTCTTCTTTTCCTATAGCCAAGAAGGTGACTGAGACAATATTCTCAGCATTTGAGGACACACATGTTCCTTCCAGCAAGCAACCTCCAAGCCCCTTCCATCATGTGCCCTCCCCCACAGTCCTCCTCATGAACAGCAAAGGCTGAGGTTTTCATTAGGAGAAAATTAACCTGAATTTTTTTAAGCTGGCAACAAAGACATATGACTTTTCCTGGCATTTTGCCTGTTTATACAGGACCTGCCAGACTGGTTATGTGATTTTTATGCTGCTTGCTTTTCCACAAAGTCCTTCGAAAGGCAGAATAAGAGAAAGCAACCAAGGAAAAACTTTAGTTATACAGGTCCAAAGATCAAACCTTGGTAATATAGTTGGAAAATCAAAAATCAAACACAATCTTCCTAAATTTATTTTTACTATCCTAAGACCATAACTGTTTACATTTATTAAGTATGTGTTGAAGTTGAACAGTTGTTTTCAGCAGCGAAACGCAGACCCATTCAAAATCGTTTAACAGCTAAAGAGATAAGTTATGTGGCAGATAAAATGGGAAACTGAGGTACAATGTAGTGAAATGAGCTGCCCAAGGTAGGCAGAGCCAGGCACAGAGATCAGGTCTTCTAAGTAACCATATGGTTCCCTGCATGGTCACGCCACTTCTACATACATGTGCCTAATTCCCAACCAATGCTGGGATATGAATGCCTTAACTCTAACACCAAACAGTTCAGAATCCTACAAAATGATGCTGCTTTACTGTCCTACAATACACTAAACAGAAAATAATTCATCAGTCACAACTGCCTGCTGTAAGTCCACTGCCAGAGGCCTGAAGACCAGAAGTGGTAACAAATGTTATAGTAAACATTTCCCTCAATACATGCAATCTTGCTAACATCAAAATATTACACCAAAAATAGCCCTTTCAATTGCCACACAGGTTTAAATGTTGAGGGTTGTTGGTTTGGGTTGTTTTGGTTTTTTTTTTCAGAGTAACTTATCTAGAGCACAACAGCAAACTGTGCTGCTACACTTTCCAAGTGGAACACTTGGTCTTTGATTCAGAAAATTCTGTTTTAATATTAATTTTCCTCTTCATGTGCAAAATAAAATGCAAGTTTAGCTTTCTGTTTGGAGCGCTCTTGTCTTGATCTAACATAAAAAAATTTCCTCACAGAACAAAAATGCTATGGGCGTGAGAAAAAAAAATTAAAAAATAAAAAGTAAAAATCAATTCAGTGTACCAAACCAGTCACCCTACCCACACAGCCTGGGGTGCCCCACTGTTTACTCAGGTGTCTCTATCTTCTCCAATGGTACAGAAAGCACAGCCTTCCCCTCCAACACTCGCGTATTGCTCTGCTCTCTCACCCTTGAGGCCACCTAGCACACACGGAGTCTGCCTCTCAGATAGCCCTGGTTTAACTGACATGGTAAATATTCATTTTCACTGGGCTGTATAATAAAGGATGAGATAAAACCTTGAGTAAATAGACGGGCAAAGTTCGAGCATACAGCTGCTCCTCACAGGCTACTTTGAGCTGACACACCTGCTTCTTTGGCAGCTGGTTTAGCTCCCTAAGGTTTGGGCTTTGCAGGGCTGGGATCATTCTGTCAGTTAGAAAGATCCCAAAGCGATTTACAAACAATTTATGAGGGATTGACAATCTCACTGCACAACAAGTAAATGGGCACCACTGCTTACACACCTGCAAGCAAAAAAAAAAAAAAAAAAAAATCATTCACCAGAAAGACAGTTGTTTGAGAGTCCTTAGAGTCAACTTAAATGAGAATGAGCCCTCCTGACCCTGCAAGCCCTACAGAAACACCACCTCCTATGGTTGTAAGCTGCCCGAGCTTGTCCAGGTCCCTTGGTAGCCACCACGGAGGAATTCATGGAGGCAACAGTAATATCAACATACATAACCACACAGTGTGTAAGAAAGGATCTCTCAAAACAGACCGGATGCTTACAGCTCACGTGGATCAGACTTCATGGACACAGTGAAGCCATCCTACAGACCCCTCCTCTACAGCATGCATCCTTGGACTGCTTTTAGGCTAAGACATATAAGACACTGATGGCAAGTGTGATTCTTCACACCAGGAAAATCCAGCCTGAATTAGACAGAACAATGTACACTCTGTGTGTGATAGGATGACATGCACGCAACAAACTGCATTCATTATGGAACTAGAGACCATTCTACTTGCCTCCTGTCTGACAATCCTGTGCTAAAATTACATAACTTTGTAAGCTGCCATAAAGAAAAAAAAAAGTATTTCTTTATTTATTTACACCAAAAGCTTCTCCTCTTCCTATCTCCATCCAGACTGGAATCCTAATAAATGATCCAAGGCCCCAGAGTGGAAATACTAAAGCTACTAATACATTTAAAAGCTGAGTAAGCCTGGTTTGGATGGAAATGTGAAACTTTTTATTGGCCTAGTTGATGTAGGTGAAAGAGTGGACAGGCTCTCAAACAAAGCTCTGCTATCTTTCAACATACACACTTATGCACATGCACATACACTTATGCTATATATGCATATTATTACATATCTCCATTGCAACTTCAATCTTAACATTAAGATTTATAGTATTAATCAGGAACTTGTGCTGGAACTCATCTCAATCTGCAAGTGTGCAAAAATAAATGCAAGATCTTAACACTTGATGTTGCATGAACTAATCTGAAACTGTGAGCAAGCATGTGCATTCCTAACTGACACAAGGAACTACAGGTTTTGCTGAACACTGAAAATTGCAAATATGGAAAACAGAAATACTGGTATCTTTAGTGAGCAGAACTACCTGCTCCTATTACTTGCAACAGGTAGCTGGTCACACAGTCAGTGATACCTTGCAGCATGATAATACCCCTTGCCATAGCTAAGCCTGTAATTACAGAACAGATAAAAAAAAAATGCATCAATCCTGTTGGGAGATGCATATACCATCCTTGGCACATCAGAATTTAGTATCACATGTACACAGAGTTCCTAGTTTGGAGAGAGAATGAGGAATCCTGTTACCAAGAGACAGGTGAGAATTCAGGGGCACAAATTCTCTAATGCAGGGAAGAAAAATGGGAAACAGAGAGAGTCACAAATACAGCAGAGAACATGAAAAAGGATCAGATCTCACTGATGAGAATGGAAAGGAAACACACGAGAGCAAGTGAGAGGAACCACCACAAGCCTCTGGTTTTTAGAAGCAGCACAAGCTCTTATCTTCAAGGTTTAACTATAAGAGCTGTGGAAGTCAGAAAAAAACCATAAAAATCTTCTTTTGTTAAAGGTCATGGGTTTCTTTCCCACCCTCTATGGAAACACAAATTCTAAGGGCACTAGATATGCAGATTTCAGACAAAACTGCAAATCCAAATACCTCAACAAGTCCTAGAGAACAGTCCTAGAGATCAGAGAGCTAGAGGGATTTTTTACTATTCAGAATACCTACAGGTGCCTATTAATACAACAAAGACGGTAGGGTTTTTTTCTAAAAGAAAACCATCTTATTCCACCCTCGCACCCTAGCAAAAGTAGTCCTTCTGATTAAATCAAAATTGGAAGATTTCTTTTGGTCAGCAACACCAGCTGCATCTGAAACATTACTTAGAAAAAGTCATCTCCATTCTTTACAGAGACACAACTCAACACTAATCTTGTAATACAACTCATTGCTATGCAATGGGTCATCTAGAAGTTTTTTTGCCCTGTATTAATTCAAACTAATTTATCTCAATATGTGTGAGAACAGACACTGCACCAAACATACAGCATGCCATTGGTCTCAAAAGTGGTGCATCAGCCCATAAAAATCACCCAAAGTGATCACCCTGAAGCCAATGTTGGCTAGTAAATTTTACACCTGTGTTAGTTAATGGGTGTCAGTTGTAATATCTTCCTTTCAATTTACACTGGACCATAAATTCCCATCTAGTCAAAGGTCAAGGTTTAATAAACAATTGCAGGGATTTAACTCCTGTTCCTTACCACCCTGTCATCAGGAGTTACAATCCCAAAGCAGACTAGGCAAAAGGGAATGCCTGAGTGATCTTTACCTGCTCCAGAGCAAAGTCCAGGAGCTTACTTGAAGCCACTGGGGGCTCAAACCCAAGAAAAATTGACCCTCAAGTTAAACAGAGGTATTTGATTAGCTACACACAGTGACCGCATCAGCAAGCGCAGATTTAATGTAACTAGGATGCCTTGCACTCTAACATTTTTGTAATAAGTAGTTTCAACCACTGAAACTCAAGAAGAAAGCAACACTCTAGTAGAGATAAGGATGTGCATACAAACAGAAAAGGGGGTAGTGGGGAAACTGGAATTATCAGGTATATATGTTCCCCATATGCACAAATTACTCACAAACTTCTACCAGTCAATTTGTACAGTGATGAGGGTAATCCCAGGCACAAGTGCTTTGTTCCCTGACAAAGACTTACAGAGTAATTTGTGTCATTAAAGAACATTATCATCCATATAAATATCTTTTTCTTTGTATCTTTTTCTACCTTTAAATTTCAGACACTTGTTTCAGAGAACAAGAGAAAAGAACAAACAAACAAACAGCTATGTTCACTTACACTGACAAGATACCAAATCTAGGCCAACAGTAATCCTCAGCACCCAGCAAGACAGGCTGCATTTCTAAACATATACATAAGGTAGTAGTTGCCCATGCTATCATTTAACCACACCAGTATAGGCAGCAAAAGCCTAAATGAGCTTTGATGGCTGAAGAGCAGGGCCTGACTGAGCCTTCAAAGCAGAAATGGTAAGGCCACAAGGATCCCCTCTGCTCTCGCACTGCACTTGAGGCTACGATTCCCTGATGCATCTATATAATTCCCTGATGCATCTATATAATCTTTGGCCAAAACACTAACCCAGTCTTTAGAAAACTTCAGGTCTATATAAAAAAAAAACACTCCATACCTGACTATTCCCTGTGATATAAGAGCCCACTAAGGATGATTGTACAAACTGTAGGTGTCACACACTGTTTCACTTGCTGTCATTCAGCTAGACTTCAGAAATATAACTCTTTATTCAAAGACCTTTGAAGCTGGGGGGAAGGGAGGAAATCTTCCAGGAAAAAATAAACAAACAAACCAGAAGTTATATCTTCAGTTAAATTTTACTTGCACTGACATAATACCTCCTTCACCATTGTAAACTCCTGAAGTCTACTTGAACCTTGACCTCATTTTCTTCAAGTTTCATGCAGAAAACAGGTTTTCAGAGAGCTTGGACTCTTCTTAATATCCTTACCATGGGGATGGCTGTTCACACTTCACAGTTTGCAGCTCCTGAAGCATGTGTCTACTGTCACCCACGGTAAGTTAAGATTTCAGGTGGGAAACTAGCAGCAAGGGCAGACATTCTCAGGAAGCAAAAGATGCTGTTCTCATGATGACATCATTTGTAATGAGAAGTCACAGGAGAAATTTCCTGCCTCTCTCAACTATGTCAAAGCAGAATTTTATCAAGGAAAAATCCTGACCAAAGTTTCTCCTCAGAGGTTCTATGAAGGAAATATTACAACATATTTCCTTTTAAACCAGTGTCAGCTGCTCCTGTCAAACCGCAAACATCTGATCATGGACTCCTTAATTAATCAGGCAATTTGGGATGCAACTAAACCATTGAACAAGAGAATGGCTTCAGCACTGAAGGAAAAGCCTGTTGTTACATGATAGATCACAGCTACTTCCTTTTAGACAGCGCTGAGAGAGCGAGCCAGCCTGTCTCTCACTACAGTCATTCCACTGACGCCTATATTGGTTGCTTAATCCTAGCTCATGTCCTGCACCATGTCCTTCCTAGCAAAACATAAAATCAGCAGGAAACAGAGACAGTTTAGGGACTACACGCTGCTGCTGAGTACAAGCCTGCTCATTCACCACAACAATTAAATTTAGTACAAAAGAGAGGGCGTGAAAGAAGGGATGCTTTGCACCACCAGGCTCACAAGCCCATTTGCTTTAGCTCTTTTTTGTTCTCCCTTCCCCTGCCCTTTTGGAAAGCACAGTCACTTCCTCGCTGGCTAGCAGGGGGACAAAAATTGAGCTAAGCAGATGTTGCAAGGCTCCTGATACAGGGTAATGAGCATTAACACACTGAGTACATGCATAATAGCTGGAGCAGCAGAGGAGCCATGGTTTGAAGGGAAGAACTCCCAACCTCTCACGGTAACTGTGCCAAATCAAGCCAAAAGATTGGTGACAGCAGGTCAGCCCAAGCAATGCTGGGATCCCAAAATACACCATGGCAATGAACTACCTGATGATTAAAGCTGCTAGGGGATAATTTCAATTACCTGAATCTGAAACCCAGTGTATAGGCAGATGGGAACAGCACCTCAGCCATTTAGCACTTAATCCATTCCGGTGGTACCTAAGTTTGTAGTACAGTTTAGGCTATGAGGGGAAGGAGTCTCTTTGTCCCCACTGACATACAGAACAAGAGGATTCTGTTGCAAGCCAAAGCCTGTACTAGAAACACTGAGAGACTGCACCAGCAAGGCCGGGGATGAGGCCAGGCACATGGAATTGCCTTGCACACTGGGCTGCTGGGCAGATTTCAGGTGCACATGTGCAACCAGTCACAACACATCACATCAGCAGCATTGCCACCTCCTCCATGCAGAACCTTTCAAAGGAGACCCACATCTTAACCCACCTTATTAGTGCACAAACAAGCAAAGCCTATTTCCAAGTTTGTCTCTCCAGTCAATGGCAGAGTCAGGGGAAGGGGCCAAGTTCTTTCTCACCATCATCCCTGCATGGCTGTGCCACATGTAAGGACAACAAAGCATGGCAGATACATTTGGGAAGAGGGGGTAAGGATAGTTGCTGCTCCAAGGAGCCCCACAGCAAATGGGCTGCTTTGAACTTTGGCCACAGAATGGGTCAAGATACATCTGGGATGGCTCTGCAGCACGAGAGCATGCAAATCAGGTCACACCCCACATGCCACTCTCCAGAACAAGCCCTTTTCTACCAGCAGATGAAGTCCCACTGTCAAAAATTCCTACCATCTGCTTTTTATTTCTCCCTATAATGGTAAAATAGATTCTCTGCTATTTGTAAAACAGAATTTGTCTGCAGTCTTAACTTCTTTGCTTTCTAATAAACATTTTTACCTCAAGACATAGATGTCACTCAGAAAACACGCTTTAGAAACAGGGAAAAGCTGGCTCAGGAGACCACAACCAAGACCACTGAGAGGTAAATCTCCCTGAGACCAGTACCTCAACTTCCCAATTTCATTATTCAAAAAAATGACACGTTTCTACTAAAAATAAATAAATCCAGAATACATTAAGGAAAAAAAAACCCAAACTGATAATTTTAATTGAACTGGATTAGGAAGCAACTACAGAGGCAAACCTGAGAAAATAAGAGCCTTTCATGAGCAGTGGAATGAAGGTGGAAGGGACAAATAATATCATGATAAATACCTTGAGGCAGCACCTCTTCAGTTTGGATTAATTGCTGGCAGAACATCATGTCTGACCAGGTTTTCAACCAGATTTCTCCAAGATCAGTCTAGTGGTATACTGGTAAGCTTCTACACCTACTTTAATTGATGAAAGTATTCACGACAGACATTAACAGCAGTCATCTTAAGATAGGAAGTAATACACAGAAGTGGCTGATTTTCTGTTTGTGGAAAAAAAGTATTTCTTCTGAAATTGGACATAAAAGAACTTTTTCCATTACAAAGGAAAAATCTATTAAAAAATCTTTTGAGATTTTTCATGGGAAATGACACTTGCAACCAGTTCTACTTCTATGTAACAAACACACTACAGAGATGTAACAGCACATGCAACGTACCTGGTTATTTAAAGCAAAAAAAGCAGGGAAACAAACTAACAACTCATCCTGCAAATTCTGTATTTGTACATGAATTTATGTATTTAAAAAAAAGGGACTGAATAAGTCTCACTTTAAGCAAGTTTAAGGAGTTTTTGTTAGTTGAACTTCTGCTTTATTTCTAAACTACATGCTTTAAAGTTAACACATCATCATGTGGGTGAAAGTCTAAAAACTGTCTTATGAAATGTCTGGAATTAATACTCTCTGTGTGTGTAGTGGATTAGCCAGTACTCAGGTTAATTGAAAAGTTAGGGTGTTAAAGGAATAGCTAGATAGACAAGAGTAATATAGTAGCTTCGAAATAAGCTTAAAATGCTTAAGCCTACAGGTCTTGTTAGATCCATGCTCAAAATAGAAACTGTAAAATCTCAGCCTTGAAGCCTGTTCCAAGTCCATTTATAGGATCTATACACATATTACAAAAAGAGTTAATTTACTGAGTGTTTTGATTCATCTGTAGTAGTGCAAAAAGGCAATGACACATATAGCTTTTCCTCCCAATGACTTATTAACATCTCCATATAATATAGGGCTCCCATTAAACTGTGAGAGTGGGTAGGTTTGCTCAGGGATCTCAAAGATAGCACACTTCCCGGGCTTTGAACTACCTGGGTCCTATTCCACATTTCCCATGCACTCATTGCTAAACAAAGAGCAACACTTGTGCTCTCTCACTTGCGTGGGATCACCATCCTGTCATCAGATCTGCACAGTGGGTATCTGCACATACACAGTGTCCCACCAAAGTCACAGGCACAGAGGTGCATCTACACAGATCCAAATTTACGCTCAGGAGTTTAGCTGGAGCCTACAGTAAGGGCTTGTGCAAACTTGGGTTTGGGGGGTTGGATATTTTAGTTTCATTTTATAAACTAGGATAACAATAATTCAGGACAAATTTGCAGAAGATAGGCTGTGCTGATTTAAAAAGGGATTCACATTACTGCCTTTCACCTCAAGCATCAGTTTAAAAACACCTTGCCTACAGAAAGCAACCAAGTAGCAGAGCTATTGCACATGAAGCCATTGCCCAATTTTTATTTTGGAGTAGCTCTCTATACAGAGACAATTCTGGAATCACAGTATTTTTGTTCCAGAATAATTAAGTTGCTAGTAATGTGGGCAATTTATTCCGTGATAATAAATGTACAGCAGGACAGTCATTCTAGAAGACTTAAGATGGTTATGCATTCCCATACACACACCCAATAGATTAGGCCGTAAGGAATATGGGATAGATGCAAATGCCAGCTAAAAACAGTAGGAGTCTTCCCAGTGAGTTCAGTGGGCTTTGGCTGAGGTACTCTGTAAAGGAAATTGCTTAATTCCTGTGTATTTTTAAAAAGGATTCTTAAAAAAAAAAATAAAATAAAATAAAACTGAGCTGCAAGCCTGCAGGCATTCAGACACACGAGTAATCCCGCCAAACCCAGCGGGACCCATGTGCATTTGTAGAACTGCGTTCTTCACGGTGTGTGAAGACTACATTTATACATCAAGAGGAGACAGAAAAAATAATTAACTCTTAGCCTTCTCACTGAGAGACGGTCCAAGAAAAAGCCTCAAACCGTGTTTAACCACGATACACACCTTGCTTTAAACTACCGTCCTCTTTTTTAGCTTTAGCAGTATGAAATTAGTAGTGTGAATTGAAAACATCGAGGTGAGAAGCGCTGCAATCAACCCCTGCCAAAAAAAAAAACAAAAACACTCCATATGATGTTTTGTATTTCCTGAGGGATTTATTTTGTGACTGCTAAGTATAAGCATCAGTGATTTAGTACTTTTTGTAAGGATAAAAATCTTTCCATCTAGAAATTCTAAGCAGATGTGAACTTCAGACTTCCAAATTTGGGAATGTTCAGATCAAGAGCTGTTGTTCTAGTCTTTTAGCCATAATCATCAGTGTAAATATAAAAGTTTTCAATTATTTCACCCTCAAACCATCAAGATGTTCAACCTTTATTTGGCCAAAACTAAGTCCAGGCCTGGAAAATCCCAGTAGACATTTACAGGACCCAGGTTTAAACCACAGAACCTTAGATCACACAAGTTCTGCACAATTCTGGTAATTTAGTTATTGAAGTTCAGTAAAATTTTTGATGTAAATCTCATGTATGGCAATTACCTGGGTGAGCTAAGGCTAAGTTTCAAAATTAGTACACGTACCTGCCATTGATTTGCATCACAAATTGCAGGTTTCTAAGGAGGAAAGACTATGTTCCTTTCTCTTTCTTTAGCTGGGCTCTGTTAGTCTAATCTTGACCTTCTGAGGTGTTGCAGAAGACGAGCAAACCCTTTCTGAACCATCAGTTCTGTCTGCCCTGTGCATCTCGCAAAACAAAAGAGAAAAATGAGAAAATATTCCTTGTATTGCAGCTCTAGCTTTCTACTAGTTAATAAATTTAATTCAACCTTTTATTAAATCATTTAACCATTTAATAAATCATTATGTAGACATTATTTAAATAAATCTTAACCCTTCTGGCTATGGAATTAAGATGTTAACCCAATGCTTACCAATTTAGTAGTACCTTTATGGCAGTGACCAATTTCTGTTCTTCCATGTACAATCTTTAGACACCAATTCACCCCCTTCAATCCTTTACAGAATTTGCTTCTCTGTGGAAACGAAGTTGTCTACGTGTTTCAAACATCACTGACAACATCAGTCCACTGTTGCTACTAGCTTGTGCTTATGATCTGTGGAGCAAAATGTCTGAGGGTTGCTGCATGCTGCACAGTTCAAGTCTCCCAGTACTACAACAGAACTGCATTTTTAAAACTTTACATTTGTTTTCTTTTTTTTAAATGCAGCGTATACTGAGGCACAGACAAGGAGCATGCAGGGAGCTCAAGGAGTCACCCATAAGAAAATCCAGCTGTCTGCAGAATTGGACAAAAAAAAAAAAAATCTACTTCGCACTAACTCTTTAGACAGCCTACAATAATCTCTTTTTAGAAAGTAACATTACTTAAAAGTAAATGTAACAGGCAACAGCATGTATTGCACATAACATTATGATATATATAATCTATATTGCACTTAGTGTAGCATATTGTATGTATGGCCAGTCTTCGCGACCGAAGGTTTGGGAAAGGTCATTACCCTTCAAGCCTGCGCAGTGGATTTTTTAGGTGAGACCCAGTGTGCGCTGAACCGAGCCCACCCTTTAATCCTGAGGTTCATCTGCCGGGGCCGAGCAAGCTTGGACAGTGGCAGTGAGGTCCTCAGGACATAGGTTTGTTTAGAGTGACCTTCTCTTAGATGGATGGCCTTACAGGGCTGACGAGCTCCATCTGCCCGGGGGAGTTTTTCCCTGGCCTGGAATTGAACCCGGGTCGCAGTGGTGAGAGTGCTGCAACCTAACCACTAGACCACCAGGGGCCCCCTTAGTGTAGCATATAACAATAACATAATACATTTTGACTAAAATTTATGAGCTGGAATTTATGTCAGACACAATTAGTAATGGAAACTCCCACTAGTTCTAATCAGAGTGGATTAAGTCCTGATACTAAGATTGAAACACTCACAAAAATCCTGGATCTACAGACGGAAAGAAACAAAAGTATATAAAATCCTGAGATATTATCCTGAAATTTGTTCTCTCATAAACAACCTCACTGAGAAAATCCAACCCAGGTAAAAGTTCTGAATCATATCCTTCCAAAATCAGTGGCCAAGACCACAAGATGATCAACGTGCCCAGAGGGATATAGTGAACTGAGGTCTTCAGAGGAAAAAAAAAAAAATGGTGTCTCATACGACGCACGAAAAGAACACAAGCAGCAAATGCAGTTGTAAGACTCTTTCTAGGCACTGGGATCCCACAACCCTGCGAACAGTTCCTGAGTTTAGATCCTGATCTTGCCATCGACAAATTGCTGCTCTAAAAAAAGTCAGGTTGACAGTCAAACCTTGGGGTTCACTAAAGCAGCTTCCACTGCTGACACAAGTCTGCCTCTCAGCATAACCACACGACATTTTATGCCAGGGCAACTGCGAAGACTGAAACTCTCTTTGAAGACAGGCAAGCAGATGTATTGGAACAGGTATTGCTCATTTTGTTTGGAGTTTGTTGTTCTTTTAGGTTGTTACTTGTTTTTAACCAGAGGTACTACACCGCTTAAATGCTCAATGACTAACGATCATTACAGCACTGTATGAAAGTGTTTGCTTGGTGACCCTGTGCTGTCTCTTTGTGACTGTTCTGAGCTCACCTGGAGGTTCAGGAGTCTCTTCTCAAGGCAACTGCATCCAAGAGGCACCTGTCAAGACAAGTTTGTTTCCATCTCCTGCAACCCAACTACTAGCACTTCCTCACTGTTAAGATGTCTCTTTCCTCCACCTTCTGTATCCCTAATGATAAGACAGGTTCTACAGGCCAGATGTTGACATCCTTTACACCAGCTGTGTCCTGACTGACAGCTTGGGTGATTCCAACAGGTTGGCACGAGTGGGAACAGCCCTGCAGTTTGTGTTCAGTAAAAAGTACTGTTTATGATGCTCTGAAAGGAGGAAATGGTAAGTAAGCCATTGCCATGCTTATCATTAAGCATATGCTTAAATGTCTTATTGAACAAGTGTCCAAAGCACCAGGCTAAAAGCAAAACAGGTTGCTATTCTCATTTTAGGATTGTAGGTGCTAAATAAGCTGTTCCCTTTTCACCCCTGCTCCTCCCCTCTGTCTCAGTTTTCCCATTAGAAAAACAAAGGAAATTACACTGATTTGCTTTGTAAGGCCTTTGGAAACAGCAGCTGAAAGGTGAACCAAAATGCTTCCTCACTCCACTGAGGACCTAAGGATGTGTCTTTCAAGTAAGGAGTTTAATCATCCTCAGGAAGGACCTTCTACAAGCTGGAGGGAGGACCCAAGAACCACTGGACCAGTAATAACCATTCACATTACAGATCTGCAACAGGAGAATACACAGCTATCTTGTCCCTCCTCCCAGGGGCAGAGCATGTCCCAAGACATGATCTGAGTTGTTCCTCACATCTCCTCCATAATTTTTATAAGGGCTGCACATACACTACAGACATGTGCAGACTTACCAGCGTTCATCAGGTCTGACTAACGTAGCTATGTGAGCAGGAAGTGTGTACTGTGGACCCCAGCATACCAATAAAACTGCACTCATGATGAAAGAATTTGTTTAGCTAGTGGACAGCAGCGATTTTTACAACAGTAACACTTTGCTACACAGCAGCACTTACCCTCAGACTGCATTGTCAATACACTGCTATTCTCGTCCATGTAAAGCACTGATACAGCTTCAAAAAGATTTCTTTTCCTTTCTCTGGCCTGTACTCCCACACTTTCAGGAAGCTGTTTGAGCCTCCCAACCTCTCATTTTCTAATCGGCTATTCCCACACACACACACACACAGACCTCAGCAACTCTGCTTCAAGCCACAGAAGGCAAAAAATCCACAACCACCGCAGGACCATGGGAGTCAGCAGGTGTACATAAAAACACGCAGCAGCACTACTAGAGATGTAAGTGGTGAGTGAGACTCAGTTCCAAGAAATGCAGAGCAAGGGGCATTTTTTTTCCTCATTGCAAAGTGACTACAAGTGCAAGCAAAATTCGTCAGGGGTCCCCGAGGGAAAGAAAACTCTTCCAGGAACCTATTCCCTTGCCCTTTCTCAACCCATTTAAGAACCCACAGTTTTTCATAGGGATACCTCACAGGCAGGCAAGATGCTTAAAGAAAGCTTTCTCTCCCTCAGCACTTCCAACCACCTTTCCGAAAAGCTGTTAAGTGAAGCTCAAATTGGCACCTAACTTCCAAAGGAAACCTTATCTCAGGAGTAAAACATGCAGGAACAGTCTTTGGCAGTAATGGAAGAAGAAAGAGGTGACCAGTGAAGAGCTGGAGATAATGATGATTATTATTATTTATAGGGCTGAAAACATCCTCCCACACACATACACACACCTTTCTTTGTCTGTTGTATTGATCGAGCTGATCTAATTCAAGAATGGAGCTAACAAAAACAACTCTCAGAAACTAAAGTAAGCCCAGCAGGGGCAGCTCCAAAATCCTCTGTGCATCTGCTCAAATAATCTAAGAGGGATATACAAACAGCTGCTGCAGCTTGGAAAGTGCCTGTTCTCAAACAAGGTAGCAAACATAGACTGTTTCAGCCTACAAAAGGAAAATGAAGGGAGTAATGCCTGGGAGCTGACTGTCAGGTCAGAGCTGCTGTCCCTTAACAGAGCTGAGTCCACACCACCAGTGACACAGGAGCACTGGCAGGAGAAGCAGGAAGGGCAATGCACAGACATGCAGCAGGGCTAGTGTAGAAGCTACATTTCTAAACCAAGGATTTCTATTCTTACCTAATTTGTTGCCATCCCCCCCAAAAATTTAAAATTTAAAAATTAATATCGCACTTTCATATCTGATAATTACAATGTCCCAAGAACTAATGGCTGTCTATTCACTGAGAACTGAATAGAAGTTCTCTCCTTTTTTAAATTAAACTCAACAAAACCATTCAGCATCAAACCTCTTCAATGTCTGATATCCATTCAGTCCATGCTGAACAGGTCTACAATACTATTTTCTGTACTACAGTACTACTAACTTGGCACCTAGGTACCTCTTTATACCGTGTGAAGTTTTCAGCAAGGAATAGTAGAAGAAAGGACATCACATTTCTGACATAGGACAAGACACAAAACCAAGAAAGACAACCACTTTAAACAAATCTAAAAGGGATTTAACAACTGGAGATTTCTTCCAGTCACACAAGGAGATGATAATAAAATAATAGCCAGATGAACAGAAGACAGAGGGATAGAAGTAAGTTGAACTAATGAGGTAGTTCCTGCACCAATTTCATATTTGTTAGAGACATTCTGAACGGTTTACATTTTGCAGGGAGTGGGGGGGAATACAAACCTTTCCTCAGTATGTGAAACTAGTTAGTTTTCCAACTTTGCAGGCAATGCAGAGACTCAGGAGTAAAAGATGCCTCCATCTGATGCACTAAGAGCAGTAGAAAGCAGTCTTGTATCAAGTTGCAAAGTCTTGAGTTGGTGCAAGGGAGGAGACAGGTAATCAGTCACCTCTTGAAGCTGCAGAGAAGCAACAGCATCAGTGGTACCCACTGTTTGGGAGCAAGAATGGTTAGTGAGTTGTGTCTGCACTCCCCATGCTGCCTGTCAGAGACATGAAGCAGACTGGTATATTTTTTATAACCACATTGCAAGGTCAGCATAGAAGATATAAGAATCATAAAACAAGACCAGTGAGCTGGCCTCACTTTCCATAGAAAGGATGTCACAAATACTTTTCACATCAAATAGCATATACACCCAGGAAAGCTATGGTGAGCATGGTTTAAAGAGTCAAAGAGTCATTTATGGACTGAACATAACACTTCCATGTTTGCATCCTTTGAGACACAATTTTAATAGAAACGCTAAAATGACCTCTAGGTTAGGCACGTGGGACAGACTTCCTCCCCTGACCCAGGGAGGGTTCCTGCTTTGCTGCATGGTTAAACAGGTCCAGACTGTCAGCATCAGTGGTACAGAACAGCACAGATTTGCAATCAAAGTAGGGAGGTTTGGCTTTCAGTGTTTTCAGTTTATTTCAGAAAACTCAATACATGCGAGTGCCTCTTTCTATTAAAGCAGCGTTCTCTTACAATTAAACCTAAACAGCTCAGCCAAGGTGTGTTCAGAAACACAAAGCATGCCACAGCACCGTTGGAAGTCTGCAGATGACAGCAGCAAGGCCTCACACTGATATAAGAAGGCTCATTCATACCTCAGGCAACAGCTCTACCCTTCACACTAGAAGACCAAACCATGGCTGCTTCAGACCCTTGGTGTCTGCTGGTATTAAAAACAAGGCAGAGACAGCTTCTCTGCAAAAGAACCATCATGTTTTCCGCAACCAGTGACCATTTTTACTATAGTTAATCTATCTAGCCTAAAGGGACAAAAATAGGCATGAATACTTAAAAACTTTGGTTCTGATGTCAGGTAACACAGACCTGGCCAATGCCCAAAGCCTGAGTAGGAAATTCAGGAGCTAAGTAGTTGAGTGCAAACATCAGTGAGTAAGAAATTAAAGATTACCTACAAAACCTGAGCAAATAATACAGCCTTTGGTCACAGGATCATGTAGCTGCTGTGCTTGTGCACTGAGTTATGAAAGTGCAGGTCCAGACTCCACATGTGGTACATAGACATACTTTCCTTCACTTTTGTATGGAATGATAAAATTAACTTCCTTGTGTTTAACACTGGGAAAACAGAATTCCTTCAGCTATCAGCATCTTTTGGGAAACTCTGCTCCTGTTTTAATGTGGTGGTAAGCAGGTACAATGTCTTTAGATATTGAGGCTCTACAGACAACACCTGGAAACAGCAAAGGAAGAGCCTGTCCCCAGAGGGACCATCCAGGCTGGTGCACTGGGACAGGACCTCAGGAGAGTTAGAAGTGAGCAAGTAATGCTTCACAGGCATCACAACTAAGTTCTACCTAAAGCCAGGCAACTATGTATACTACATGAGAGCAAGCTGTTATGGTATCTGCCCGCTGCAGGACACCATTCCAGATATGGCTCTTGGTAAAGGACACATGAGCATTTGCAGGTTGAGTTTTTTGGTTTTTAGCCAGCTCACTTTTCTAGTTCTAATTGCTCATTAACTGCAGTATCACAAGATATTTGAGAAACAGCTCAACTTGCACTGAAGGTAAACATTTAGTGTACAGACTGTCCCACAACAAGGTCCTCTCTGCTGGCTTACTCATTTCTTAATGGCTATGTGTAGAAAACCGAAGTCCAGGCACTCCATAAACAACACTTTCTCATCAATTTTCTCAGCTATTAGGAACTTGAAACGAGGAGTCAGGGACTAAAAGGCAAAGAGGTTGAACTATCAAATCAAAATAGTCACTCCAACCCAGGTTTCAGGCATGTCGATGGAATAAATTAATAGAATTGCTGAATTGCCCCTGTATTGTATAACACCTGTTCATCAGCCACCCAGTGGCTCATGTGGGTACATATTTGTTCCATCTAAAGAAACGCATCCTTGTCTTGCAAGGAACTGTGTTCACTTGTCTCTTACCAGACATCAGAAGATGTGTGGCTGACACAGCACGCAGCATTTGAATTATCTAAAAATCTCACTGTTTTTCCCACCCTCCATCAGCCAAATCTTGGGAGAGAACCTCGAGAAATAAAACAGGTCAGGGAACTTTATGCCAATAAGTAGTATCACAGCCCAAAAGAAGAGTCAAGGATTTTCCCAAACAAAATTAACTGAGAAGTCCTTCATAACCTGAAGAACATTCTTCTTATGAATTTCAGATGGTCAGGTTACCTTTGCTGAGGAAACATCACAACAAGACCAAGAAACAGAGCAAAAGGTCTGATTCACATGAGAGGTTTTCTCAACTGTTATTTTTCCACTCGTCAGAGGCATCTGTACGGAGTCAAGCACCAAAGTATTTAAGTCCTAAATGGAAGTGGAAAAGCACAGTAGTTCTGGTCAGCTCAAAGGTCTGTCTAGGGTAGTACCACATTTCCAGCAACATCCAACAGGAAATGCTCAAGGTCAGAGGAATAAACTCTCCCTTGCCCACAACCCCAGAAATCTACAGGTTAGGGGCTTTCTGAGCTTTTTTTGACCACAGCTGTTATCTTTGCAATTCATGGTCCCAAACAGACTCATCTAGTGTGAACTGTCTTCCGAAACCAATTGCCTGTTTGTCCCTACATTACAACTCCCAGCAGCAGTTTTGTTAACCTCACTGTATGTTGTATGAAAACATACTTCCCTGTTTAAAACTGCTGGACGCTTCTATCTAATCCTCCCTGTTCCCATACAATGAGAAATAACCCTTCCCAATTTAGCTTCTCCCTGCTTCTGCCTCTCTAAAAGCAAATTTTTAGACCTTCTAAAGCAAATTTTTATGATTTTCACAGGAGTCTGCAATGGATCCAGCTGCTTGCCGTTGCTGCCACAGCAAACTCCTTGCCATCACTTCCTAATTCCTTCACTTTCAATCCCATCCTATTTTTCTGGCTCCTATTTTCCTTCTTACAATAACCTCCAGTCTCATAGCTTAGAGTAGATATATAGCAAGATAGATACCAGATCTCTGTTTGGTTCAACCCCCTCCCTGCCTATATATGTGTGGAGAGTCTCCCCATGTCAAAGCTTGCATCTTGCAGCAGTGCTGAATATCTTTAAATTTCTGAGTGTCTGCTGTGAGCACAGATAGGCTGAGAGCAGCACACCCTAGGAACCTTGGAGGAAGTCAAGACAGAAGCTTCAACCCTGAAGTGCAGGACTGCTCACCTGGTATCATCACCAGCGGCATGTGTCTACAAAAACCTGTAGGTGACCAGTGTGTTGGAACTTTCAAGACTATGATAAGTTTCCTCAGAAAATCCACAAGGACAAATTCTGAATAAAAAAAATGTGTATTTTTCAAGTATGTGTAGTAATTTTATTTCCGTAAGTATAGATATCAACCGAGTCATTCATTTTTGTGAGCAAGTAATTTGAACAAAAATATTCTGTGGACTAGTCAGAAGTGGCTCTTTTTCTCAGGTGTTATATAGAAAGCAACTTCCGCCATCCCCAAAAGCTATCATTCTAACCAATTCTACTAATTAATTCCCTTAATTTTTGGGGGGTTTGCTGCTTTTTCTCTTTAGAAGATGAAAATTTAAATATGCATATAGTCACTATAAGGCTTAAGTTTAAATATGCTCTAAAACCAAGTCTTGCTCCAGGCCAGCCATTCAGTGTCCTTTGTAAGAAAATCATCAACGGGGCTATATATCGATGCCTTCAATCCACGGCTTTCACACTTTCTTCATTGCTTTGCCAACCACCTGCTGACAGCTTGGGTTTACAGAACTTCAGTTATTGTTTTGGGACAGACTTTTTCCTCTTTTTCAGCAAAATGGAGGCCAAGGCCCATACAAGTGAATGAGTATTTTTCAGACGACAGAGCGCTCTGTGGACCAATGAAAAACAGACAGAGAATTATGAAACCCCAGTCTAGACTGAAGGAAAACAGACCTCTCTTTCACCAGTATTTGAAGTTCACCTTGTAACTGAACTTGCTGAAGTGATGTCTTCAAGTCTTCACCCCCTATGGACACGCACTAGGACCGTGAGGCTCTCAACTCAAGCAAGAAGAACAAGCATGTCTGATGGGATAGGCTAGTCTAAGCACAGTATCATCTGCCAAGCAAACAGTGAGGAGGAGACCCAGGCAGGCACAGGCAAAGGGCCCAAGGAGACCACAGTGGTAAAGCATAGCATTATTTTGTTGCAGCTGTAGGCACCAAAAAACTACATGACGCCACTTCATTTCCCATCTGTGAAGCAGGGCAACCCTACCTCTCTACCTCACAGGGAACTGGTTGTGACAACAAACATACTAAAACATTGAACTAATGGAGACTTTTGAGTATCTTAAAAAGCATACAGACATCTCTACTATAGGACATGAGTTAAAACCTGTTTTTTCTTTTAAAGAACACTACTATTATAAAGGGAACCAGGAGGCTTGTTCTGCATCTACGACAGCTTCCCTTCTTGTTTGCAAAGCAAAACCTTCAGGCTAAACTGGAGGAATATCCCTCATGTCAGCTGCTTTTCCATTGCTTCAGCCCCCCGTGGCTAAAGAAGATGGGTCTCACCGCTAAAGCATTAAAACACAGTATAGAGGGTAATATGAAGAAGAGAGGAAGAGGTTCTGACAAGCACTGTATTCAAGATCTGTCAAGGCATTATGTCTAAACATTTACAATTTTTCTAAGCCTCTTCTTTTAAAAACTGAAATTTTAAAGGTTTTTTTTTCTCATTTAAAACAAACTAAGAAACGTGAAACTATAGTGTATTGAGATCCAGTTAAAACTACAACAGAAAAAAAGTAATTTTGAAGATAAATCCCAAGCATAATACTTAGTGCCAAAGTATTAAAGAAAGTTCTACCATTCAAACAAGTGAGGCTCACTCTTGTACACCTAGACTCCAAGCCTGCCAAAGAGCCAAGCCAGCTTTAACAGATAAAGAGAGAATATTTTCTTTTTTCAGCTTCATCAATTAGTTCATTACAATGACTAGTTTACCCAAAGTTGGAAAATGCTTTGGAGTCACAAAAACAGGAAGCTTGTTTTCTTCCTCCAGTCAACCAAAATGAGGGGTGAGGGAGCAAATAATAGTAGATGAACATGACAGAAAACAATCAGTGTGATAAAAAAACAGTATTTCATGTGCTTAATAAAAAAGCTTGTTATTTATTATGTAATATTACTTCAAAATGTATCAGATACTTCCATTTCATGTACAAAAATAAAACTTTTTTTTTTCTTTTTTTTTCTTTTTTTTTTACAACTACTTCTAATGCTCAGGTTTTTGATGTAGGAGACTGCACTTGTAATTACATTTCACTGCAAAGCCAAGTGTAGTCGATCATAACCAGCATGTAAAAGTAAAAAAAAAAAAAAACAACAAAAAACAATAATACAGCAAAAAAAGTAATTCATTATTTTCCAAAATAAAAACCTAACTAAATCTGTATGAGGCTATGCAGTTACTTAAATAGATATCTGTGGACATTGTACATATTAGCAGAAAGGAAAACTAAATTTAGATTAAAGGCCATATTTAGCTGCATATTAATACATTTTAATGGCTATCTAACACCGCGAATCACTCCCTCTTTAGGAAAAATAACTAAAAAGTACACATACAAAACAATATCAGAATTTATTTTGTATAGTCATTAATGTTTGCCATTAAAAAAAATAAACTTCAGTGTCAAAGCGTGATGCAAGGTCTGTACAAATGACAGTATTTCTTAGCAAGTGAGACACTTCAGTGTCTCAACACTTGGTCAGGCAGTGAAAGCAGCAACTCTTATGTCCACTGCTACAAGCTCCAGTTAGGACATCATTTGTCACATATGTGAAAAGGAGTTAATGCTTTTTATACATTTCATGTGAGTGACAATGGGAACTGGGAGACCTTTGGAAAAGCACGGGTAACCCACACTTGGCTCCCAGAAGCAAACAACGTCTTTTCCCCATAACCCAAAAACTTCTCTTTTTCAAATGCTGATCTGTAATTCCCATTCCACGTATTCCCTGAAGGGGTTTCCCTTTTTCATTTCAATCTGGGTAAATAAAGCAGCAAAGCCAATCTCTTGCTAGTAATCTCTAGTCCTAGCAGTCCTGACTTCACAAGTCTCTGAGTCACAGACAAATTCTTCCTCTGGTCTCTTCCCATTAACAATTAACTAGTCCTTCTTGAAATCAAGACTGCTGGCACTGAGACTTAGGAAATAATTCAGAAGAGATGAGCGCTTAAGACCATCCTTCCAGGGTGCAAAATTTTACATCGGAGCATCTGAATGCCTATACATCATCAGAGCAAGGCTATCTTGCCTGCAATCTGATTCCCAAAAGAAAAGAAGTCTCTGTTTCAGGAATGGCTTACCAAACAGAAAAAACAATCTTTCCCCTGAGAAAGGCTTTCCCCCCATACAGGCTGTTAATCTTAATATCATCCTCATATTCCTCTACCTTCTTTTTCAAATCCATTTGTACTTTTAGCCTTCATACCATCCTGCAGCACTGAGTTCCTGAACTTAACACAGATGGAATAAGTACTTGTTTTAATCTTCCTGGCTAGTAATTTCATTGCCTCCTCTAGTTTTGTACTATCAGAAATTGCTCTCTGTACTACACTGTTGTGCAATTTCAGAGATTTCTATTATACCTCCCTCAGCAGTCTCCAACCCAAAAAGTACTTGGCAATATAGCTTCTCTTCCTGTGGAAGTTTCCCCAGGTAACTTCACTACTCACTTCTGTGTCTTTTTCAGTGCCACTGCAAACCTGCCTAGTTGTCAGAAGAGCATGACGTCATCGGAACTGATACACAGCACAGATTCAAACTTCAATATACAGATATTTTATATTTTACTGCCTGCTGCTTTCCCACTATGGTTTTATTTGCCCATTTCACCCCAGACTGAAAACTGAATTCAGTAGTCTCTTGTATTCACTAACCAAACCATTTCCAAAAATATGAACCCAGATGCCAGAACAGTTCTGCGAGGTCTATCAGCAAACAGTACTGAACAGCTCAAAGAGACCTCACTGTATTTGTTAAGTAGAAAAGCCTTAAAGAGTACCTCACTCAAAACTACCAAGAAAAAAAAAAAACTCGAACCCTGTAATTTCTACCTACTTCTCCAAGCCTGCAGCCACTGCCTGTCAACATGGTTCAGCTGGCTGTACTAATTGGCACTGCATACACCATCAATTCACTCTTCTTACTTTGAGGTTGTAATTTGTCCCTGTTGGGAGGTAATAAAAGCCAGCACATGGTCAGTCATGGATGGCTCTGGTGACTCAGCTGGTGTGAGGCAGTTTGTTAGGACAGTGTATTTGAGCTCAGTGTTTACTGTGCAATGTGTGATACATATCCCAAGCCACATGCCATGAAATATTTTACAGGCCATAGCCTTCTCCTGGAAGCTGCTCCCACAGTCTCCCCATTTGCTCAGTGACACAACCACTCAATCTGCCAACTGAGAAGTATCTTTTATACCTATCAGCACTCCTGTTTCTGCAACTTGGTACGCTTCCTGGCACCCTTAGCAGCATCCTCATCCCTCTGTAAAAACAGCTCAGCCCTTCATTTCCTCATCCCCAAGGAGATGGCAGGTCTGTCACTGAGTTGGGCATCCATGGGCATGGCATGGGTATCCATGCCAGGTGGGCATCCGGTACCTACATGTGCCTACACCAGGCTGCCCAACCCAGCACAGTGGTGCTCTAAACTGGAGGGAGCTGTTCCTCTGGAGCTGGAATGATGCTGCTGGGACCACAGCCACCACAGTAGAAAGGCAGTGACACAGCTAACAGCTGCCCATCAGCACTACCTCGATTGTTCTGCAGGCTTCAAGTTGCAACCAGCCTTGCAGTGGTGCCCACTGGAAATCTCCAAACAGCTTCTCACAGATGTGGCAAGGGAGGACCCATCTACCGAGGAATATTTTTTCTGATAGCCTCCAGTGAGACTCATCCCAGAATCTGAAGTTCCTCACACCGTACTACCTCAAAACTGGGCAGGTCTGACAATGCTTGACTTTGCTCGTGTTTTAAAGCACATCACAGGTAGGAAGATGAGAACTAGCCATTTAAGTGGGAATATGGTGAAACAACAATCTCGAGTCCTAACCCACCAGAACTAAAAAGGATTGGTTGTCATGGTGTGAATCACAACAGAGACCTCAAAGGAGTTCCCAGAAAGTGGGAAGGAGCTCCCCAGCATCGCTGTAATGCTGGGTTCACTTCATTTCACCTCCAAGAACATCAGCAGAGCTTTACAGTGCTCCATCAATGATGGAAAGTACTTTTATGTGAAATCCTTTATAAGAAAAAAAGGAGAAAGATGAAAGGAAAATGCAGTTCACAGATACAGAATGCCTTGTTGTAGCCCTACTAATTGGATAAATCTGTCCCTGAATTCTATCTATAGTACTACTATCTCTGGCAGTTTTATTAGACATTTCATTTACCTGGTAGAACTCCAAGCTCCTAGATTTTCACAGAATCTTATACCAATGTAAAAAAACATTCCTAATTTCTGTTAATAGATGTTTTGGAGGTTCCCACTGAAGACATAATGAAAAAATCACTTCACCCCTATTCAGCTGAAATTCAAACCATACAAAGAATTGCAACTTCTCCTGCATTTCATCAGTTTTAAGGATAATCCTGACTGGATGCCAGTTGGTTTTCTCCAGATTAAACTCTCAAAACAAATAATTTACAATTTCTTGATCAGACTCTACTTGAGCTAGCTAGAAAAAGCCCAAAACAAAACCTACAAAAAAACCCAAGCAAAAACCCCCAAGAAATCACTCGTTCCTACTTACAATCACATTTAATGTTATTTTAAAATTAAACATCCAAACTTGGGATTTCATATTAGCCAATTGTTAATAGTTTAACATGTGAGGTCCAGCTGTCATATTCAAATTTTTTTTTGTGGAGTTGTACTAACATTTGGTTCTTGCAGTTACACCCATGTGCAAACATTCCATAGAACACCAACACACACACTGCAGTGAAAATCTCTTTCATACCAATTTTCTCTCCAGTCTTAACTAGGAAAGTATTTGCAAACTATAGAAGAACAACTTAGAAGTAAAGACATTGCATGTGGTTTAACGAGGAATAACCTTTGGAAAATCATTTAGATGAAGAATCATTTATAGTTTTCCTTAATTGCTATACCCTGTTCACTTTGGAGCTCAGTAGCATTACAGAAGATGAGCAATACCATTATCAGTAAAAAGCTTAACTCTTTTCAAACTCCTTTATTTTGGCTGGAGTTTTCTGCATTTATTTTCCTTTCAGCAGTGCCACTTTTGTAAAAAAAAAGGTCTCTAATCTTGAGACCTATATGCTACTAAAGAAGTAGATGAAGAGAGTAGCTCTCTTCTGTGCTTTAACAAAACACTGCCTGAAGACAACTCTGCAACATTAGAACCAATATGGTCTAAATTTGGCTTGGGTTGTAAACCTGAAAAATAACCCACACTTGCAGGAATCAATTGCCACAACTCCACTGGTAAAAGGCACAGAAGTTTTGGTGGCCTGTCTGCTCTCTTTGCTCAGGTTGAACCCGAGCATAAACCTGGAACTTGGTTTGGCTTTTTCATTAATGCCTAGAGGAACATCCCACCCATGGGCTGTTCTAGGTGGCCTCCTTCCTTCAGGAGGCATGGGGACACCTTACATCCTAAAAATAGTGTTCTTGTGACAATGCTAGCAGTTGATCATTATCCACTGTCTTTACCAGGGGGTCCTCCCTTGTCAGATGCTGAAGCTGTATTTGATCTAATAGAAAGTGATGCCCTCCTACCACCAGGAAAGAATAACACCTGGGACAACTGAGTATGCAGCCTCCTCTGCATTCAGCTTCGGGGAGCCCTGGGAAGGGCTGTGGTCAGGGTAAGGTGGTAGGGATAGCTCTAGCAGCCACATCTGGCTACCATCCCTTCCAGGTGCTCCTGCCCTGGACCAGGAACAGGATTGTGGCAGAACAGCTATGCCTGCAACATGTGCCAGCCTCTCTGAAAGCCACCTTCAATGCAGGCTGCAGGCACAGAAATGCCAGCTTACCCACGTGGGGCTGATACAAACAGGAGGACACAGTGAAGCCATAAGATCTTGCTCTCTCTGACTGCTCAGCAGAGGTAGGTGGTCCACACCAAAAAAGCCAACAGACAACCAACCACCACCACTCCCCTGCTCCCAAATGCTGTGTGAACTAAAAAGCCAGGAACAAATCAGATCACTCTATCATTGATTTCTCTAATAAACACAATTTCCATGCTGCATTACAAGTGCTAAGTCTTGCCACTGCCCTGCATAGGTAAGTTCATTATTATTTTGTTTCACAGATACAGCCAAAGTGATCATTTTCAGGAGCCCTGGATTTTGAGTTGCTGGTTCTTCGGGGATGCCCCGCTCAAGGCAGTGAACTACAAATATTCCACAACAAGCACATGCAAAAAAATCCAAACACAAATTATCCAATTTTTGGACTGTAGGTCAGAACTACATGACTGGCTAAAAACACAGGCTGCCTTAGGGAGAGCCCTTTCCCACAGTAAGCACTTTATTAGGAAAGCTTTAATCAGAAGACTTCAGAAGACACATACTCAAGAACCCAGATAACTTTTCTAAAAGGCAGAAACGTCACTTATGTGTAGATTTCATCTCCTGCTTATCATCATTTCTATCAGCAGAGCACCACTTAGCCACCTCCCTCCAAAAGACACTTTGGGATACATGGTGCAATAAGCATATAAATTATCACTAAAGTATACTCTGTTTCATTGGGGCATTTCAGATTCAAGATGCTGTTTTAATGGGTTGCCTCTCAGGAAACCGCCCTCACCTGCAGTGACACATTGAATACTAAAGACTGGTGTTTAATTGGGGCAGTGCTAGTAAAATTTTGCTTCAGAGGGATTCAATTTAGGTGGTGCCAAGAAATTAAGTGATTTATCAGGTGTTAAATAGTATGTACTTCTAAACTCTGGTCTTCTACCATGCAATCCTACACCCACTGAACTTAATGAGTTTTGCCATTGACAGTACTAGAAGGATCCTCCTCCTAGTAAACAAGTTAACTAGTAAACATTAAGTCATATACTCTGCACTAACAGATACTCAGCCTTGGCTAAGGGTAACGGGATTCTGGTTGTGTGATGCTGAACAGTCCTTCATCATGGGAAGTCTTCAGTGGGAGAGGGCTCTTTGCAAAAACAGCATCAATGAAGTATTAGGAGACATAACCCATTAGCAAAAAATTAAGTAAATCTGGGGAAGCCAGCTAAGATTGAAAGCTCAGACACTCTGCTGATTGTTTGCCCTTTGGCTTTTCTGTTTTTCCTCTCTCTTATTTTAAACGATTACAAAGTACATCCTCCAATCCAAAATGAGCACCCATGAGACAAGTCCTGGAGCTACAGGTTTACTGTGCTGACTCCTGCATACCTGCACCACATACAGGTCAACACAAGAGAAAGTGCCTATATCCCCCAGCGTGCATCTAGAAAAAAACCTCCACTGAAACCAGTTGTGAAATCTGAATCACAGTAAGGCTTTGTGCCTTCACTGCTGCCCACAGAAAGTACTCGCAGCTCAAGCATCAGCCAGGTGGCACACAAGGGAGCCTGGGCTCAGAGAAGCCCTGGTCTGGGAGACCTGAAGCAGCCGATCTCCCCCCATATCTCCAGTTTTAGTTTCCCCACGACTCCACACTTGTGCCAGCACAACTGTTTGTATGGTCACATGGTAAATCAAACAAAACAACTCATATCTATAAAAAGGAAAATAAACTGTGTTCTTTGGGACCCTTCCATTTGCCTACTGAATTTTGAGTCTCTGCATGACACCATGGCTATATTCTCAAGCTATAATAATTTCAGGCAAAAAATAAGGAGATCCTGATAATTAGAAAGCTCCAGGTGAGGTTTTAAACAGAATTTACCATCAACTGGACCTTAACCACAAAAATCATCAACTGTGTCTAAACTCCTAATACTGTCTCCTGTTGAGCTTTTGCTCTCATGAAAGCCTTTGCAAAATGTTTACACTCTCCTAGTGCCTCAGTTCTCCCATCTGTGGGAGGAGAGGTGAGGCCGAAAGGATCACTTTGCCAATACTGTAATGAGTGCCAACATTGTGGTAGTGTTTACAATAATATAATCAGTTAACTACTATGGCTCAGGATCAGAGGAACAGGTTTGCTACCAACACAGATATTCCAACAACTGGGGAAAAAAAAGTGTCTGAATATGACAACCATACCAAACACCCCTTCCCAACCCACCGCAGAGTCAAAGCTTCAGACCCTCTCGGACTGGAGACTGACACAACCCCAAAGCCTACCAATTCACGTGGAGAGTATACTGATGTTCTAAGCTATAGCAAACACTTCATTCTCATCTCTGACCCCCAAGGTTTTATTTTTTAAACCCCAGTGATAACTTCTCTCTGCAGCTTTAGACTCTACACACACGCTTAATTTCTGTGCTACAACAGCACAGCGGGACTGCTTGCCATCCACCAGGCAAGCACACATCCAAGTGCTGGCAAGGTCTGGATATTAGCACTGTATTTTTCATTTCTCAGAGAAGGAGTCAGTAAGCAGCTGGGGTATAAGCAAAGCACTAGCCTTAACTCTTTGCTGAAGCTTTCCATGGTTCATCACCACAGGTATTACGGCATTTACTGCGTGCACCCTTGTCCCACACCCAAGGAGGAAGAGGAGAAAAAACCCAAGCAGAAGAACAACAAAACAACACACTCACCAGCACCACTGCTTCCAGTTCACAGGCTCCTAATGAAACTTCCTGACACCCTTGTAGCACAGTACTTGCCTACTTTTCAGAACAACACAGCAGCTTAGCAGCGAAGTTGGGGTACAGTGGGGATATCAAGCTCCATACCACCAACCAGACTGGAACACTGAAAAAACTATCAATTGTACTCATATAATCACACTACCAGTTAAACGGCTCCTCTTAAAGCCAGCTGCTGAGTACAATCACCTCGAACACTGCTTGGTTGAAAGAAGAGTCAAAAAAACAATGAAAAGCTGAAGTGAAAGTTACCCGGAATGGTTTGACTCGTGAAGAAAAGCTTTCATTTGAAGTTCACATTTCTGTCTGAAAAGTTGTACTTTCTGTATTTGAAATCATCAAAATAACCACCAGAGAAGCCAGTAACAGCAGTTTTTGTCCTCTGACAAGATAATTGTAAGGGTCTGCATGGAAACTGCACATAAACAAACTATACATTAAAAAATTAAAGTAAGTTCAGATCATAACGTTTAGAATTAGTCACTTAAAAAAAAGTTTTCCAATGTCTGTCTAAATGTAATGAAAATTTGGCATTTATTCATTACAAGACTGAAGCAGAAGTTTGCTTGTATCTCTCCTGCTAGGTAGCTGATTCCTTACAGTATGATTCTATAATGTACCTTACTGCGGCTAGGGAAGAACCAGCTTTACAGTTCCTGAAATCAACAGTAGAATTTCTCCTGACTTCAGTAAGAGCAGAAGTAAGCCTTGTATTTTCAAAATGACACGGTGAAAAAACAAGGAAATACAACTAATATGACACTACTTTTTCATGACATTCATTTGTGTTCTTCTGTCCAGAGAACACATCCTACCTTCCCATAGGGTTTACTAAAAAAAGACAAGCAGTAGTTATATTTAATTTTATATATATAGGAATTCAATGAGTCAATTGCACACGTTTTGTCTGCATTAGCATTTCACCAATACTGTAATGCGCATACAATACCCCATTATCCAATTTGTGTGTCTGTGCTATGAAAAGTCAAACTAGACTCTAAGCCACGAGACTTCACGGGATACAGGCCTGACTGCATTTAACTCAGCAAGAGAAAATACACCCAGAAGCTTTCAAATTGTGTTCATACCGTATAGAACACAAGACTCCCCCGAACACACACGGGACAAGCAAAGAAAAGAACATCATGCTGAATAAGTGTTTATGCTAGGCTCTTCTCCTTAAGAGAGAGTCTGGAAATCACCTCTTCCTTCCAGAGTGGGAGAGACAACCACGCAAGATCTCTTACTCGGGCAGAATTAGTCAGGAGCAGAAGGTAGACTCCTGGCTTGCAATAAGGCAAAGTGTCTCCTAAACAAAACACAAAACTGAGGGGCAAAGGAGAGAGGAAAGCACTGTTTCTAATGGGCTGCTAGATAGGAAGGGTCTGGACAAAAATGGAAACTCAGTTTTGCTTCCATTGTCTCAGCTTCATGCTACCTCCACTTTAAACAATAAACTTCACGGGGTAACCTCCTTTTCAACAGGCCAAGGCACGGAGAAACACATTCCCCAGTCCCTGGTAGAGAGGGCCGGGCTGCGCAGTCCTAGCTCCCCTACCTGCCAGCCGGCAAGCGATGCCAGTAATTGCAGCGCCTAAAAATAAATCATACTAATGAGGATATAAAAAAAAAATTAAAATAAAAAAAAACAAAACAAAACAAAAAAAACCCAAACCTACAACTCACTGCTGGTGGAAGCAGCAGCGGTTGCATCTCCCGGACGGCAGAAAACTTTCTACGAAGTTGCTGGCGGGAACGGCGGGTAGCTGGCCCCGGGGGAGGCCGGGCCGGGCTCTGGGGCTCCCTTTAAAGCTCCCTGCCGTGAAGAACCACGCCACCACCAAACCCGGGTCGCGGCTGCCGTGTCCCCTGGGGCTGCGCAGGGCACTGACAGCCGCCGGGAGCCCCATTCCCCCGCCCGCGGCGGGAGCCAGCGCGGGGAGCGCCCCGCTCCGCGCTGCCGCACCCCGCGAACACGGTGGGGGGCGCGACCTCCCGGGTCCGCACTTCGCGCGGCGTAAAACGGGAGAGAGAAAAACAGTTATTTTCATCAAAATAACCCTGGGCAAAACACAGCGAAATCCACCGCCCCGAGGCGCCGGAGGATGCGACCCGCGCTGACAGGGGCCGGACAGAGGGACGGGGCTTTACCTTGATGCAACACTGAGCAGGAGCGTCGGACATCTCTCAGGAGGGACTCTGCGGAGCCCGGTGGGGCAGGCGCAGACGGGCAGACGGGAAGTTCTCGGGCTTTCCCCACTTTACGCTCCTCTCCCGGCCCGGCGGCGCGGCCCCACCCGGCCCGTCCCCTCAAGGGGAAGTTACCGCCGGCAGCGCGGCCGGGGGCGGGCGCGGCGCTGCCGGGGCTGGGGGGGTCACCCCGCCGGTCCCCGGTGCCGGGTCCCCTCCTCGATCCGCCGCCGCCGCCGCCGCCGCCGCCCCCCCCGCACGCCGACGGCTTCGCGCGCGCCTGCCCTGCGCGCTCTCTGCCCGCGCAGCTCCGCGTGAGAGGCGATGGGGGCGGGGGAAGAGGGAGGGGGCGCGGAAGGTGGGGGAGGGCGCGGCCCCGATCCTCGCCGGTGTTTTCCTTCCTGGAAAAGAGAGAAACCGAAAGGCGGCAGCGGGGGCCGGGCGTTACGCCCCGCCCCGCGCCACCGCTCATTGATCCGGAGTTTCGGGGCCGAAACTGACGTGGGTTCCCGGCACCCGCGCCGCCCCTTAAAGGGGCCGCGGCCGGCGGGAACGGCCGCGGCCGGCGGGGACGGGCCAGGGCGCGCCGGCGGCGGTACCGGTGCCGCGCGGGCGGAGCGGGAGCGCGGCTCGTTTTGGCCGGCCCGCATCGGCACCCAAGAGCGCCGGCCAAAGCGGAGGGGAGGCTGGAAGGCCGCAGTCGGGGTCGCGTCGCTTTATACAAAGTGCCGTTTGGCTCCACGCGGTGCCGCCGCCCCCGCGAGAGCTCGCGTGGGGCCTTTAGGCACCGCCCGCTGGTGCCGGGGCGGGCAGTGGATGTGGCCACGGGCGGACCTGCGGCAGCACAATGAACCTTGTTTCGCCTCCAGGGCCGCCGCTTTAAGAGCCCCGGCCAGGAAATGCGGCGCGGGTCACGGCGGGGCACGGGAAGTCCGCGGAGGCGCCGCCACCCCGTTTCCCCAGCCCTGCGCTCGGCCCGGCCCCGCGGCGCTGCCCGCGTTCAGACCCCGGCGCGGTCGCACCGGCTCAGGGTTTCGGGGAGGTGGTGTATCACCCGCCGCGTGTGGGACACGTAGGAGCGTGTGTGATTTCCAGCCGTGTCGGTGTTAACGCTGTTTTCCATCACCCTCTGGCTTCTGGACAGTACAGCCCCAGCCCTCGTGACGAGAGTGAAAAGGGTGGGGGGAAAGGTGAAAAATACCTCGGCCATATCTTCGTCTAAATCTCTCTGTGATTTTACAGGCAGTTTTTGGTGTCCTGGCTGGTTTTTGGATGTACCCCCTGTATTGCAAGTCCCGAACGTGCCTGGGAGCAGATGACTGCTTTGTACCCATCGCACTGCGAGGCAGAACTGCCTCGGGAGTCTGCTGTAAGGATGCTGTGCATTGGGATAGAACAGACTCCTATTAAGTGATTTGGCGCTACTGAAAATAGCGAACGAGAAGGAATCCAGCCTCGGTATTTCAAAGCAAACTTTAGCTCACATTACAAGACGCCTGCTTAAGCGTGGCATGCTGGCATCAAATGCAGTGCTGCTTCACCTGCGTGGCCAAGAGGCGAGACTGCTGAGGCCTCCCAGTAGGCACCCCTTAGTCCATTTTGCAAACCTGGACCAACTCCTTGTAATCTCTTACACCTTCATTTTGGCCAGTCCCTGAAAATGAGGAAGAGGGAGCAACCAATGACCCTTTTTTAACATAGGACCAACTCAGTAATGAAGGATTCTTATTTGCGTGTCTTCCCTCAGTGTGGCCGAACGGCTGGAGAAGAGCTGTTGCTATTGAGAATCATAGAATCATCAAGGTGGAAAGAGACTTCTGAGATCATCCAGTCCCATAATCAACCTAGCACTACTGGGTTAGAGTAAATCACATTACCCAGTGCCAGATCGAGACACCTTTGAACACCTTCAGGAATTGTGACTCCACCTCTCCCTGAGCAGTCCTGATGGCTGACCGCCCTAACAGTGAAAAAATTTTTTCTGTTACCCAATCTGAATCTCCCCTGTCTCAGTTTAAGGCCATTTCCTCTAGTCCTCTCACTGTAGGTATGGTAGAGGAGACTGGCCCCCACCTCACTACAGCCTCCCTTGATGTTGTAGAGAGCAATGAGAAGGACCTCTGGAGCCTCCTCTTCCCAAGACTACAAACACAGCTCCCTCACCCATTCCTCATAAGACATGTTTTCTACACCCTTCTAGGCCCTTCTCTGGACATGCTTTAGCACCTCAATGTCCTTTTTAAAGTGAGGGGCCCAAAACTCAAGGTGCAACCTCACCAATGCCTAATACAGGGGTACAATACAATGTCTGTCTTTCTCCCTTCTTATCCTTTCTGCTTCATCACCATGACATTTTGCCTTTTTACTTGCACAATTACCACTATGAAGGGCTGAGTTACTATTCTCTGTCTCATGGCAAGTTGGGAGTTTTTGTGATTCCTTATGCTAATATAGAAATTCAAGGCAGAAAAGTCCTGTTAGGTCATCTACTCTGCTCCCCTGCTGAGAGAGGATTTACAACAAGTGCATAATTGCTCTTTCATTTTAAATGCCTCAGGTGATGGGGCTTCCACCACTTTTGGAGTCTACTTCACAGTCCAGAACGTCCCATGGTCAGGAAGATATTTAGCTTATATTTTCATTTGTTCAGTTTCAGCCAATTACTCCTGGTTATAAGCAGCATGCCCATGGTTGCAGGACTGTGGTTCTGAAAAAGTAAGAGGAAAACTTCTCCATCTCCCCTTTAGATCTGCACAGCGCGGAAAGGAAGTCCATTATCTCTTGAACAAGCTCCCAGTTAGTTTCCTTCACTCTCACCTAGAAACTACTGCTTAGCTTATATCCATGGAGGAACCATTAGTTAAAGGCAGGATTTACAATCCAACAGAGCCACCTGTCATCAACACCCTATCCAGAATTCTCCTAACTTTTTGTTCGGGGAACTTGTTACAACTTAGTGTTGCCTGTATCAGCAACACTAATACAGGCAAAAGGTACCATGGCCTTGGGGCTCTCCCAGGAAGGGAGGGTGAGTGGCATGTTGGGGGACTGCAGCAGGATGAGAAAACCAGAATGAGAAAACAGGATGAGTATGTTCCTTCTCCTCATAGTGACCTGAAAAATCTGGCTTTAGATGCTTGTATTTTCTGGTCTAAAGTTTGTCTCTGAAAACAGAGTGAACCCTGAAATAAAAGAGGCAAACTACCCTTTCATTGGGACTTGTAATTTTCTGTCCACAGCAGTGCATCTCCATACCAGCTTCCACTGAGTCTCTGCCACTTGGGCCTCTTTTACAGCCATAGGACTCCCAGTGTCTTTCTACATGTACTTGCTCAACAGCTAGGCTAGGGGTTTTTTTCATATGTCCATAAAGGATGTTGAAGCCTTTTTCCCAAAGGTTTCCCAAAGCCAAGGTTTTCATTCCTTCTTTTGTGTACCTGTTTTCTGGTTTCAGCAGCGTGCAGCAATATCTCAGATGTTTGCAGTAATCATTGACTTTTATTAAGGAGACCTTGTTCATAGTAATATTTTTTCTTTTCTCTTTTTATTGCAAACTACTCATTAGTTTCCAGTGCCCAGTTATCATTAACTCATCCTACTGTTTCTCCGCTGTTGTCTTTTCCTTCCCTTTATCTTTCTCTAGCACAACTTAACTGACTCATTTAGTGCTTGCTTCTATGCTTCATTTGTATTACTAGTTTTATTTTTGTCTTCCATTGTTTGAGCAGATACAAATAGTCACTTCATTATGACTTGATGGATGTGTTGACATTACTGAGCCTCAACAGAGATGACTCTCTTCCAGACTGAGGGACAGGATCAACTCTTCAGGAACAAAGCACAGTAAGAGACAGTAAATTCCAAGATCATGGAAGGATACATGGACATTACCATGCAACTGAGTTTTTGGTCTTGAGGGCACACAAAGAAATCCGTGAGGGCTGGTACACGGAGGTGCTGTGGAAGTGACCCCCATTGCACGTTTAGCATTATGATTCTTTTTCCCTTACCAAATTAGTTTCTGAAAATAAATTGTATTTTATGGCCCTAGTATGCATCAGTCATGCTGCTTTTCTTATCATTAGCAGTAAGACTAGCTTTCACTCCATGTTCTCAGGCAAATCCTTTTTCCAAGATTTAGCCAGGTTAACATTTCTTGTGGTAAAAATCCCAAATCCTTGGCTGTTTAGGAATAGCTATTAAATTCAGTCTGTGGTGTTAGAATGAGAAATGCCATATCCATTTTATTTACATTCTTGCAAATTTGTTCATCTAGGATAATCTTCTTTGAGATTCTATGGTCTGGCTCTATGAATAGGATTTGCACCAGTATAATGATTTTGATAAAAGGTTTGTTTTGTTTTGCTTTCATTTGTTTTTAAATTAAAATAGCAATACTTGTGCATTTCCTAAAGCTGCAGGCATTTTGATATAAAGATACTTGTACAGTTTACATAGGCACTTTACATAGCTTTCCTATTTCAGAAATCCACATCAGTCAAAATAGAAATGCAAAAATCTTGGTAATGACACTTATTTGCCTGAACATTCTTTATGTCCAAGTCATGTCATCCTCACATATCATCATATACTGTCTTATTTTGAATCGAGTGTATTGCTTCTGAAAATAAGAGAAAAATTTTCCATTGCTATAAGTGTGACTTCTGTGTGAGAAAGGGGATGGGAAATTGAGGACTGTACTGATTTAACTCCTCTTTGTTGTTCAAAGCAGTACAACCTTTTCTGAGAGACAAATTCATAGTCATGTTTGAGAAGCAGACTCCATTGCCCAAGTCACTGCTTAGATACGTGCTGACAGTGCTACTCCTGGCACATACGCTCAAGTTGCAGCGTGTAAAAATGAGGCAGTGAGTAGCCCTGACAGAGCTCCTGATAGCACTGACTCCAGTGACACCAGCCTGGCAATAGCTATACCTGACTCTCAGGTTAGTCTAAATTGCTTTGGACCACAGATGCCTCTTATACCACTGTGGAACACCATGGCACCACAAGGCAGTTACAGCCAAGTCCTTTTGTGTTTTTGTTACAGCATGGTGCCAAAAAGCAAAGCTTCCAGGGCTAGTGCCCTGTAAAAGCACCCCATCCCACATTGCTGTGCTGTGCAGGTTACACCACATCCTCCTTTGGCCATGCCAGCAACTGCCTTTAGAACTGTGAAAAGGCACAGGAATATATCATCTGTATATCTGTACATATGCATGTTTGTCCCTGTGTTTAAAGCCAGCTCAGTTTCCCTGGCTGTGGTGTAAGCAGATGGAGACTGGCAGGGACACCTTAAACTGGAATCTTGTGATCCCTCAAAGGCACAGATGCAGCTTCTCCTCTCAGCTGGTAGCATCTCTTGCTCACCTCCAAAGAGACAAGAGGCTTGTTGAGGTGCCTTTCCTTGCCCCAAGACTACAAAATCTTGCCCCAACAAAATGTGTGGAAGGGCCAACAGGCATGCAAGGACCGAGGACTAAAATCTGTCTCTGCCTTTGGCTATCCAGCCTTTGGCTGGAGATGGACAAGGCCAGGCAGGTTGTATCAGACGCTCTTCAGAGGAGGGAGAGTGGCTCCTGAGCCTGGGAGGGCTGAGAGGAACAGAAAGTATTTCTGCTGGGGGAAGATCAGTAGTAGGGAGCTGTAGCAGAGCTGAGTTAAGAGGCTGGCCTGCACTGGGCAAAACCTCTCCACTCAACCTACTTCAGCAGGGCTGGTTGTTTTGTGGAATTTAAATCTCCGCAGATATGTGAGGAACTTCCTGGCATCACATGCAGTGACAGGGGCAGGGCAATGCTGTTCAGGGTCATCCACCAGCCACAGCCAGAGCAGGGACCAAAGTCCTTGATGCCACAGAGAAATTGCTGTGGAAGTGGGCTCATCATTTCTTGAGCAGGCAGGGTGTGCAAAGCACCAGTAAATAAAGGAAAGCAAGAGAAGTTACCAAAAATAGGATTTTTGGAAGACAATTCTGCAAAGCGCTAGATGCCCAGCTACCAATTTCAAACTATACCTTTGTGTTTTCTTGCATACTCCAGAACACTGAAGTGTATGTCTGTATTTACAACCTCATGAATTCAAAATAATGAGTTAGTTGCCTCTCACTTCAAAATCACTAGAGTTTGAGGGGAAAAATTACTTTGGAAAATTCTTTAAATTGTATGTGTCTGCATTTTCTTATCTTGCCTCTGGATTTTGTCATGTAAAGTGAATGTTTTCAAACTTTCCCCCACAAATTTTGAATGCTGAAAAATTTCTTTCTTCTCTTTCCTTCCATCTTTTCTTCTTTCTTCTCTTTGTTATTGTTCTCCCTCCCTTCTTACCTTCCCACCTGCCTTGTTATTTCATATGTAATTAAAATTATGTAGACCAGAAAAATTAAGAAATAATAAGATATATGATGAAACTCAAGGTAAAAGCAGAAAAATTATCAAGCTATATTCTGTTACTACAAAGCATTTAAAGCAAAGATAAAAATAGAAGCTGAAGGGACGGAGTTCGAATTCTGTGTCAGAAAAGTCCAAATTGATTTATGTTTTGCAGGTACTATGGCTGATTTTTACTTCTCTATTTTATTCACCTCAGTTGCAGAGGTGAAATAAATTTTTCTAAAAACCCAATCCTCTCTACTAGTAATATTTTCACAGGTTCACCACTCCCTCTCTCCTTTTTCAGCATAATTTTCTCCACAAGGTGTCGAGATTACAGCTGTCATAGCTGTTCAAAGCTGTAGTTCTCACTCTGTCATCTATGTCATTGTAACTCTCTATCTTACTGGCAGTAAAAGAGTGACACAAATTTTTTTCCTGCCAGGTAAAAACTGTCTAGTAGATTTAATGCTCATAATATAATGTGAGGAATAACTTTATATGAGCAACAGCAGTTAATCTGCTTATTATGGTATTGTGTCCCCTGGTATTGTTGGGGGGAAAATATTAGGTAGAAGCCTGTGGAAGCTCAGCACCTTTCTGACCAGTTCTGAACACTTTGGGGAAGGGGCTTATAGCAATATGACCACACAGCTGCAAACCCAGTGGGCTGATGTGAAAACTCAAGTTTGGAAATGGAAAAGAAAATGGAAACTCGGCTAATGGCTGAGTGTTGTGTGTGCTCAGCAAATGGCAGAATGAAACCCTGGCAAAGGAAAAGAAAGTAACATGAGTACAGCTTGTTGCACAGAATTGTGATTTATCTGCTTTTATTTTCAGCAGTTACAGTGGCACTGTGATGTAGGATTTTATAGTGTATTAAATCATGCCTGACGTTTATGGATATAGTTTAGAGTGCATGCATTATGATAGTTAGTGGCCTCTCTGTGACTAAGCAGCAGTTTCCACTCACAGGAAACTCTTTCCACTCCATCCTCGAGCCTTTATGTAGCTTTAGCTCAGATGCTGCCAAATACTCTCCAAAGAAAAAGATTTTGGTGAAGAACGCAAAAAATAAATCACTTTTCTATTCCTGTTGAGTTCAGACTGTCCTGATTTAAAATCGCCTTTATTTCTGTTATTGTCTTGCATTTCCAAAAGCAGGAAAGGGTTAACTGCAGCTTCTTCAGGTGCTGCATATTCTTCTATCTTCCATGAGAATAAACAGATTGCCCTCTCACAGGAAAGAGGTAGTTAGCAGCCTAAGTTGCTGATGATGTTTTTGTAGGGAGTGGCATAATTAAGACTGGAAATTTTAGCTGACCCCAATACTAGCTTGGGAGAGGACTGGAAAGAGGCACAGAGGCGGGTGGATCTGGGTGCATCTGGTTCATCCCTTAGATGGTGGGAGAGCAGCATCGCCACTGCTGCCTGCCCAGCACATGGTTCACTGCCCCTTCCCACCCTCGCAGGGGGACATCATCTCACTAGACTGACCCGTCTTTGCAGCCACTGCCTGAGGAAAGCAAAGGTTAAGTCTTGGGTTGTACCCATCAAGACAGGCCTGAGAGGGTAGCCAGGAAGGAGGAGGAGGAGGGAGGGCATCTTGAACAAGTCCTGTCAACTGTAGCAGAGAGAAAGGCAGCTGGTGAGGATGGAAAAGGCAGTTGAGATGAGGACCAGGATTTTGGTTCAGGAGAGGCCTCGCCAGCAATTTCAAGGGGAGAGAGAGGGAGAGAATGATCAGAGAAGTAGGTAGGATAGGTGACCTTGACTGGAGGGGAATTCAGCTTCCCTGCCTGTTGTCCCTGTGGCCAGAGAGACTCCTCTGTGTCAGAGGCCTATGGCACATGGAGGTTTGTGACCAGAAGAAGGGAAGGCTTTGGCTGCCTGTGGAAGACACATATGCCAGGGCCTGAGCTAAGTGCAGATTGCAGTGGTCACAGCTATCACTGCAAGAGATACTCTTAATTACCACCTTAGATACCACCTTACAAGGGTTAATTAAGTTTTTACATAATCCATGTGAGGTAAGCGCACAATTCTCACTCCTGTTTTAGAGCAAGGAGGAGACAGAGGATGAGCAGCGTGCAGACAGCCAGGTGGTGAGTCAGTGCCTGTGCTGCCATCACCAACCAGGAGCTCCTGGTTCCTAGCCTGGTCTGCAACCAGTCTCCCTGACGAGAGATGACAGTGAGCTGATTTTTCAAGCACTTTGATGAGAGAAGGAAGGTTAGAAATAGCCTGCAGCTGTTTCTAAAGAAAGTGTCAGGGCTGAAGGAGAATTTCAGAGGAGGGGAGCAGGAAAAGGGATGGTGGTGCAGTAACTACTGACACCAACAGTTATGAACAGGAAGGAAGAAAAAAATTAGAACCCAAAGATGGGGGATGGGTCAACAGAGAAGGTAGATTTTCTTGAGAAGGCTTGGTGGAGAGAGGAGGGGTGGCAGCAAGAAAAGAGCAAGCAGCAGTGGGGAAGAAGAAAAAAATACAGCGACAGTGTGCATGGTATTTGAAAGCTATTGTGTCAGGAGGCAGACAAGAAAAATGCCACCAAACATGGGGTCTTACAGGGTCTGGGCAATTATAATAATACTATTGTCTCTTACACAGCAGCTGGAGATCTTGGAGCCCTCCACTGAGCAGGGTAAGCATCATTACTTTTGTTTCACCTACGGGAGAACTGAGGCTCAGAGCAGTGAAGCCCCTTGCCTGTGGCCACTCAGCAAGGCCAACACATTATTCTGGTTTAAACTGTTATGATAAATGCAACTTGAAATAGGAATAGAACAGACAGGGACACACAGTTCTCAGTGGCATAGGAGAGAAAAAGAAGAGATGACTGATGTCAGCAGCCCAAATTTATTTTTTATAGCTCTAGAATACATAATGTGAAGTAAAATGACAGGTGGAAGCTGTAAGCTTTGGATCCTCAAAGCTTTAAACTATAAGCTAAGTAGTTGTAACAGGCAGACACTCCACTATATGCACAAATACATGTGCACACAATAGTTCTGATGTATGGTTTGTGCCCTTAAATAATTAATTTCCTTAGTTTTCCAACTTTCAGCAAAATTAAGGTAACTTACAACTACAAAAATGGAGACACGTGTATACACCAGAAGACTTTCACAGCCCCCAAAGTCCTTAGAGATAGAATAAGATAGGACAGAATAGAATATTCTGGTTAGAAGGGACTTGCAATTGTCTGGAAGCTGCATATGACCACTATCCTGTTGGGGTCATCTGTTTGGGGTAAGTTATGTATCACAGGGCAGAAACTATATGCCTGACAGCCTGTGGCTGCCACATCAGAAGGAGCATTATCTTAAAGAGTAGAAGCCCAGAAAATACCCACCAGTGTTACTGGTGGATTACACTCTTTGAGGTAGCATAATGTTTTTAAGGCCTAAGAAAGTAAGATGCTTTTGTTAAAGTTCCTCTTCCTTTAAAAAAATCGCCTTTCCTCACCTCTTCTTTCTGCTTTTCCTCACAAGAAATGAAGAATTGCAGCTATTTTTTACCTTACTTTGAGGAGACCATAGAGGCATTGTCCACCAGTGTAACGTTTCCTGAAGGAATCAGGAAAGAACAGTATAAAAGGCCTATTTTTAGCAACACTCTTTTGGTATTAAAAGTTCTAATTATTCTAATTTCATCACCTCTTCTTCTTCGTCCCCAGCTACTCGGGAGTATCAGGGGCTTCCTCATTCCTTCCCTCTTTCCCACTTCCATATTTCCTTTCCCTCCTCTTTGTGCAGAGGGCCATGGCACTTCAGCTGTGCAGTGCTACCACCCTCTGGGCACTGTCCACATCACAGTCCTGTCTGCAGGAGTGCCCTGAGCTCCACCATCTGCCTCGGATATCTCTGTGAGATAAATGCTGCCTTTCAGTGTACCCAGTAAAAAGAGACAGTGATTTACACCTTCTGATGCAGCTTTACACAATGCCTGTTTCGGCCACTTGATTTTGTAAAGAGACTTCAACTGGGTGAAAAATGCAAAGGTAAACACTTCCAAATGTATTGGTCCTCCACTGGTCCAGCACCCGTGGTTGGTGGGTTCATCTCCTCGTGAGTCCATGTAAGGATGCACCCTTTGAAAAAAAGTTCAGTAGTATCTCTAACACTTCTCAAAAACAAGCTATTCCTTCTTTTCCTCTAATCTACCATCTTGTCCATAGCCAAGTGCTCATTTATTTAAAGAACGAAAAGCTATCAGGAAAAAACACATCTACTATGCCCACCGTTTTGCTATAAAAGTATATTTCCCAAAATTAAAACCAGGAACTCTTGACACACAGGATTCATTTTTTCTTTTTTCACTTTCATCTACAAGAGAGACCGTGGCTATCTGCCCAGATGAAGAGGGAGCGACAGAAAACAGTGGCATCTTGCATCACACCATTTTCAATGGTCAAAACTGGCATGTCACAGGATGTGAAAAGCAATGAATGTCAAAGTCAAAGGAACTTTGTACCAAGGCTGTACTTTATCTCTGGTTCCTCTCTGGGTACCAACAGCAAATGCGTGTCTTTGGGTGATGATATTTGTGGAAAGTAAATATATTTTGTCTATGCCGTGGCTTACCTTTGGGGGTACTGCTTCTTACACCATTTTCTAATGTTGATGACACGATGTATTACAATAGTAATAATGAAAAACAACAACTACAATAACAAAAATAGAACAAAAAACCCCCAACCTAAAACCAACAACAAACACACCAAAAAAAACCCCCAACTTCATAATCCAATATAGAAAATTAAGTTCATCAGACAAAGATTTCCCACACTGCAGCTTATTTTCTCAGATGTGTGTTCCTTTTGAGAAGCAGATGCTCTATTTCATTTAATATAACAGATAATGATGGAAATTACAACACCTATTTGTAATCAAGATAAGGGTTTGGATTATTTTGCTTTATGATTCTAAATCTCTTACTAACTGAGTGGGTAAAAACATGCATAAGGCTGAATGACTCATCCTTGTGCTTCACAGGTGTCTGCCATCAAAACCTACTGAGAGAGCAGAGGTGAAGAGGGCATGTCTTAGATGTCCCTCCTTGATACACCTTCCCACAGATGAATCTCCAAAGATACAGAGAGTCCTTTCTCAAACTTTCTTACAAGCTGAAAAACTTCAAAATATCTTTGCAAAAGAAATAACATAGTTGTATGGTGTTCTTTTCCCCAGCAGCTTGCGTAGTTTCTACAACTCTGTCTCCAAAAATCCCAGTTGAACAGGCTGGCTCCTATACCATTTATTAAGCCCCAAACTCTTCTAGTTGCCCACCAACCAGCAAGTCTGACCAATGCAGAACAGAGGAAAGGATGGGGGAAAAATATCAAAAAGTGTCACAGTTTAAAGACACCAAATCTGTAAGGAAGGAAAGTGAGGAAAATGACAAGTTCAGATTTTCTCCCTGAAAAAACTTTCCACCAACTGGCTCTGTTTAAAATGCCTTGTTTGATGCCAAATGCCACTTTATTTTACAAAAAAAGAAGCTGATTGAAAAGTTGCTTCCTAGCTTGTGTGAGACAGAACTCAAGTAATCTAAAACTCTAGAGATCAGTGCTGTGAATGCTTGGTGAATGACAAGGCTTCCTGCATTTTGGTTAGGAAAATTCATTTTTCTGGATATGTATGTGTGCTCAAACTAAAAAAAAAGATTCACTTCAAATGAAAATAAAAATCAGAAACTGACTTTTATGAGATTTTTCATCTCTGATCCCAATCAGAATCAATCACAGCATCATAGAAATGTGTGCTGATGTGGCATGATGAAGATAGACAGATCCACGTGTCTGACGATTCTATACAGATATCATTATTACCTGAATGAGATGAGCCACAGTGGGCGAATTGCCTAGCTGGGGCATCGTCCTTCAAAAGGCAATGTACAGCTGATAAAAGAGATAGGAACAGCTCCTCAATCCTTTCAAATAGGCACATGAATTTAAATTAAAGCTGCCACTTCGCCCACTGCTGATCATAATTTTGTCCAGTGTACCTGGAGTCATTGGTCAACCCCAGAGTGCCAGACCATACGACTGTCACAGTGCCACCCTTATCTCCAGAGTCCAGAGAACACAAAAGCTTGGGGTTTAGTACCTTGCTGGGGGAATTTGCACATGTGAGTTCACCTCTTTGTTACAGCTTTCTCACCAAACACGGATGAGAATAATGGTAAAGCAGGTGACCATGAATGGATGAAAAAGAGAACAAGGGAGCTAGATTGTCATGTGAAAGGGGGGAGTTTAGATTTCTGCCTGTTGGTGCCCCCAGGAAAGTCGAGACCCATGTGTCTGACCAGTCTGGCAGCATCGCACAATGAGAGCCTTCACCAACAGATTCACAAGATTGGAGGGTGATTTGATTGCCTTTGTCAGGGGGTGCTTAGTCAACAGCATGAAGACCCCTCAGCGGGCCCTGCCAAAGTGTTATCTGCTGCTGGACCCACTCTAACAGTTCATGCAACAACACCTTTTATTAACACAAATTGTGGCAGGTTTGTGGTCGTCGGTGATAGGGTGCAAAAATATGTTTTAAAGCAATCTACTGGTATATGTATTAAGCAAGCAAAGCTCTAATCCTAAAAGCAGTATTTAACAAGCGTAGAATATAATTCTTACCAAATGCATCCCTGTGGGGAGAGAATATAGGCAGTTTCAAAGTACCACAAGTTCCCCCTTTCTGCCAGGATTTCAATGGAGGGAGGCCACGTAGTCTTCACTTCATTCCACTCTCCATTCCATCCCTCTAAGCAGATGATTATCATCGTACAGGGAGCACGTTGACTGCATTCTGTCCAGGCAGTAGCAGCTGCATTTATCACAGAATTCTTAACCTCCTCTAAATTTTAACCATATCCATCATCCCACATAGATATTATCATAGTGTAAGAGAAAAGGTTTATTTTGTCACTTGATTTACCACCCTTGGAGACACAAAGTCAGAACACACATAAGCTATAATAAAACCAGGTAACATGATTTGAAAGGTGAACACAGCTCTGACAGTTGTTAGTGTTGGCCTTCCATCAAACAAGAAGACACATTGCTTGTTAAACAAGTCTAACAGCACTAGTGTTTTCCAACAGCATTACTTTTTGGAGCCAAGTGTTGCAATCTATAAAGTATCTTGCTACCCTTATTTAGGAGAAGAGCCTTATGAATGTGATAATCTTTTAAGGTCCAATTTTATCATATAACATGCTGCAACTTATGTTTCGTATACATGGTTCATAATGAGATTAGTGGAGTATAAATGTTCATGCAATTTAAATAAATAGTCTCTTGAGTGTCTGGCATTAGAAATATAGTGTTCTGTATTTGCCTGCGGGCACTGATGTTGCATCCCATAATTGTAAATTATTTATGTCTGTCATATTAAAAGGCATTTGATTTTAATGGGAGAGTTTAATCTTTTCTTTGTTTCAACCACCATATAATTTGGTTAATTACCATTTGTTGGATTTTTTTCCATTTGCCACAAAAAGGCCAAAGTCTTTCATTTAGTATTTCAAAAGCAGGCCATACAGAGTTGCCATTGGCACAGCATATGGAGCAGCCATTGACTCAGTACTGTTCAGAGATCACTATTCAGAGACCACTGTTGTAACATAAAATTTACCCCATTAATCTTGTCTTTCCAGATTTCAATTTATATAATTTTCCATTCACACAATCTGAATGATTAATTCCCATATTAATATTCTTACCTAATTGTTCTGATACCCAGATATTTCTTAAGTTTCAGAAAATTAATATCCCTTCTTGGTTCAAAGCCCCTCTGTGGAAGTTAACCTTTCCATATCCTAGATAAAAGTCTTCTTTAGCTCATCACCCAGCTACTAGGCACCATAATAGTATAATCTTGATTCTCAGTAATATTCTGCTGGTGAAAGAAACAGTTATAAAGTATTTTGATAGAATTAATTGTTAATATTGAAGTTACTAGAGATAAACAAGAACTGCAAAGGTATTGTCTCACACTACAGAGCATAATTTTGCTAAGGTACTGCCATGATGAGTTTAACAGTGTTAAAAGTTCACCAATCATGATAATGCTGATATATGATGAAAGGTTTGCTCCCCATACAGACTCTTAACCAACAAGCTCTAAAACATCACCAGCAAAATTAAGTTTGTGATGTTGCTTTGATAAATGAGAGATCTGTGATTAACCTGCCCATCCCTGCCTCCTGATGCCTGCTCTCAGTGCTTGCAACTCTCCGGCTCAAACCCCAGCATTACAGCCTGGCCCTGCCTGCGCTGGAGCCAGACCAGGTGATAGAGCCAAGGAAGAGGAGGAGAAGGAAGAAACCTTCCTGTTTGCGTAACTGGGTGGCCTGACCTTTGATGCATGGCCTGGCAGAAAGGAATGGTGTTTCCTTTCCTCATTGTATGACTGGGTCTGTAATCAGTAATTCCATGCCTTTATCCACAGCTGCTATTTTAATTTCTTTTAAAGCAAGAACCAAATTTCTCAGGGCTATAGAACTCAAGCCTTTAAGAGAAGGCAACTGATTGAGATAACCATGAGCCAGTAGTGTGTCCTTGTGGACAAGAAGGCCAATGGTGTCCTGGAGTGCATTAGGAACAGTATTGCCAGTAAGTAGAGGGAGGTGATCCTGCCCCTCTACTCAGCCCTGGCGTGGCACATCTGAAGTGCTGTGTCCAGTCCTGGGCTCCTCAGTACAAGAGAGACATGGAGCTACTGGAGCAGGTCCAGTGGAAAGCTACAGAGATGCTGGAGGACTGCAGCATCTCTCAAGAAGAAAGGTTGAGGTATCTGGGCTTGTTCAGCCTCAAAAAGAGAGGACTGAGAGGGGACTTCATCAACGTATATCACTATATGAAAGGAGGATGTCAAGAGGCAGCATCAGCCTCTTCTCAGTGGTGCCAAATAATAGAATAAGAGGCAGAAATTGATTCCTACGAAGTTCCACCTGAAAATGAGGAAGAACTTTACTGTGCAGCTGACCATGAAATGGAACAGATTGCCAAGAGAGTTGTAGAGTCTCCCTCACTGGAAATAATGAAGAACTGTCTGTATACAATCCTGAGCAGTGTGCTCTAGCATGATCCTTCCTGAGCAGGGAGATAGGACTAGAAGAACCACTGTGGTCCCTTCCAAGCTTACCCATTCTGTGATTCTTTGAAAACTTTAGAAGGTTGGGATTTTTTTTTTTAATTTTCTGACTCTTCATCTAAACCAATTGTAAAATCTCTGAAGCAACACCTCCTGAGAACAGCAAGTTAATTTTCCCCTCAAGAGAAAAGGAGGACCAGCTGAGGCTGGCATAAGTGGCAAAGGAGAAGGACAGTTCAGGTAGTGAAAATACAGGGATCTGTGGTCAGATAAGATCAGATAGGATCTGAGGAGCTAGTCTGCATATGACTCCTCCTCAGCTAAGAAAGGCAGATGCTTAAGAGACTGCTAATTTCCTCTGCCTGGAAACATGTAAGGAATTCAGAGCAGAACAGCAAAAGGACACATCTATTAGTTTCTCCTAAGTTAGAAAGGGCTGAAAGCCAAGAGAGACATCTTGGGACGGATATGCTAGCCTGTCTACAGCATAGGAGAAAGTCTAAGTTCTGGAGAAAGCCTGGTACACTCTGCCTGTGAGCAGAGAAAGCTGGCAAGTGTCACTGGAAGCCTAAGGGAGATACAGCTATGGGACAGGAGAAAGGTTTGTTCTCTTCATAGAAAGGAAAGCCTGTAGCACCGGTGTTTTAGAGGTAGATGATAAGATGCCTGTGGAAGGAACTTACTAACAAGACCTTCCTTTCCAGGTATCTTTGGCCTGGGAGCAATCCTTTGATTCCCTTTCAGAAGACAACCACCAAAATTTTATTCCAAAAGTGATCCTGCCAGCCCCACCGCTCACAGGCAGCACTCTGCCCTGTGTGCTCCCTGCTCGTGCCTGACGGTCACCTGGGTCCTGTTCTCTGCTCATCCCTCAGCACATTCCCTAGGGAATATGCTGTCCTTGCCACCGCTGGGGCTGGGATATCCAGCAGCCCTGCTGGAGCCACGTCCCTCTCTCGCACTGTGCATTTTGCCAGCAGAGAAAGGCACAGCCAGAGCCCCTAGGCTGCTGCCCAGCAGGGCTCCTCTCCTTTTCCTGGGGACCTGGGAGAGAGGCATTCTTCCCAGGCAGATGAAGAAGGACAGGAGAGAAGCCAGAGAGGCAGAGGAGACACGTCTTCCACGAGGAAGCTGCCCTCAGCTCAGAGAGCTGAGGACAGCACGGGAAGATGCCAAAGGTGCAGCAGGGAAGAAGCCCCGGAGCTCCCAAAAGCCCAGCCTTTGGTGTGCAGCAGAGCAGGCGATTGCAAGTGGGGAGGGGAGGACTGCACTGCGAGCTGACCGGGAACAGCCCCTGCCCACGAGTGAAGCCCCAGAGCCAGGCAACGCTTAGAAAGCCATCAACCGAGGGAACCACAAGGGCTGCTGCTGGGAGAGGGAGAAAGCCAAAGAGAGCAGTTCAGGTACTGAAAGAATAGTTCATTTCTCTGCCCTCCTTCTTCCTTTGCTCCCCCAAGAGAGTCTTTCCTGGTAGCTCTTTTCTCTCGGGACAGGGAGGTGATTTCTGACCCTCTCAGCAAACAGGCAGGTTGGTCTCAGCATGAACTTCGGCTATGTCGTCTTCACTTTCTGCCTGGGCCACCTCCTCTCTATAGCCCGGCTTTTCATCAATGCATCCTTCTTCTTCCTCCCAGAAAACACTCAAAAGCCTTTTCAGGCCCCCTGGGGAAATACCACTGAATAGAGAAAAATCGTAGCAAATCTCGTACTTGCTGTCTTACATGTGTTCACTCCAGACGATCTTACTTCTGTAAGGAAACTAGGAGAGAAAGAAGAGAAAGCTCAGACTCCTTGTCTCTCTCTGCTCTTCCCTTCAACTTCTTTCTCTCCCTCTCCCTCTGTCTTCTCATGCACCTGCTGCCACCACAAGATATCTCGACTCTCTCTGCAGGCGCACATTTCTCCTTTTCTAAAGAAAATCAACAGATTCTTTCAAAGCTACCCCGGGCCTATCAAGCTCTCCTCTCACTACTTTTAATAATGCGTCTCATTCTTACACCCAGGCTGCCTTTGGCATGACTTTCTGTGTTCCCTAGGCTGGCAACACATTCAGGGATCCCTCTATGCAGGATCAGCGTTGTGTGTTCTCAAGGAGTGAGGAACTCGGGGATTGAGGAACCCTCAGAATTTACGCAGGTGACAGCGATGGGAAAGAGAAGGAACCTTTTTGATGTGCCTCTGAGTGCCTCTCAACCTGCTGCAGATGTGCTGGTTCCAGCACATCCAGTTCAGGTGTGACAGGCTGTTCCCTGCTCCGAGGAGCAAGGGGAGCAGGAGGATGGACACAGCACACCTCACCTACGGAGACTGCATCTCCATGAAGTCCAAAGCAGGTGGGAGATGCCATGCCATGTCCGAGCTTTCTCTGGGGAAGGTGCTTCTCCCATGAACTGCCTCACCGTAGCACTGGTGCCACAGCCCCCGACAAACCCCCAAAGTGGTCGTTGTCACCAGCAGAAGAGCTCCTGCTACCGGCAGGGATTCTCCCCGGGACAGGTTAAGAGAGGCTGAGCCCGGGGTGCTGAGCCCGGAGGGCTGTTCTGCTTCTCGTGCCCCTCGACCATTCTCAAAAGCGCGTACCCTGTAGGACAATTCAGGAGTCTCCACGTGTCGACAGAGGAGGGATGTGAGGGAAGAGACGATGGCGGTGAAAGGAGCTCATGACCTGTCAATCTTGAGCTCCCCGATACCAACCCGCACCCCTGCCACCCAGCCCGGCCCCACCGCCTCCGCGGTGCAGAGCCCCGACGGCCGCCCCGCTGCCGCCGCTCTCGCCAGGCGTCCCCATCCAGCCCGCACCCTACGAGACCCCAGCGGTGCCGGCGCCGGGCTCAGCCGCGGGCTGGAATTGTCGGAGGAGGGCAGGGGAGGGAGAGGAAGGCAGAGGAGGGACAGGAGGTGGACAAGAGGTGGCCCTTCCGGAGCAGAGAGTCGGATGCGGCGACTGGGGGAAAGCGGGGCTGGCGGCGCTGGCCCCGGTTCTGCTCGGTGCGCAGGGCTGGCGGTCGGCGACCGTGGGGACCGGGGTAGCGGTTAGGGTGGTCGTGCAGGTCTCTCGAGGCTGACGTCCTGCCTGGCATGGTCTTCACAGAGCTCTACCCCTGAACACTCCTCCCGTCAGTCCCTCCCTCTGCTCCATAAAGCATTCCCTCGGAACACTCATCGCTCTTTTCTTTGCCGAGCCGTTCCTGTTTCCTTGCTTTAATCTCAGTCCTTCAGAGAAATCCTGCAGTCCGTCCTTCCACTTCCCCTATTTTCTTTCTCTCTTTTCTTTGCTTAGTCCCGCAGGCTTTCCATTCTGCAGTGACTCCTCCAATCCACGTGTCTTTGCCGCACTCATCTCTGCAGCAAATACTAGTGGACACTTCCACTACTGCACACCTTGACGTCCTCTTAAAACTCTTCCCCGCGTGGTCCGGACTGCTTCTGTGTCCTTTTTCTGGGAAACAACATCCAGTGCAAAAATCAATTCTGACGGCTTTTCTTCTTTCTCTCCCCACCAGTGTCTGCAGGCCCCCCCCTCACCGAAAAACAACCCCCCCACTACCCAAACAAACCAAAAAACAAACACAAAAACAACCAACACAAACACAAGGCACCAACAAAAAAACTTCCCCGCGTGGTCCGGACTGCTTCTGTGTCCTTTTTCTGGGAAACAACATCCAGTGCAAAAATCAATTCTGACGGCTTTTCTTCTTTCTCTCCCCACCAGTGTCTGCAGGCGGATTCCAGGTGCAGCAGAACCCATTTTTAGAGACCACCGGGGGCGGTGAAATCATCATCAAGTGCCCACAGGCCAACATAAGGTTCGATGATTTTATCCATTTCTACCGGCAGCTGCCGGGCCACAGCCCCCAGCTCCTCGCACACGGGCTGCTAAAGGGTCCTGCGGGCGCCAGCGGGGCGGCTGTCGGTATCGGGAGATGGTCGTTGGACCTTCCTCTGGCTCTCCGGGCCCCGTCGTGGGGACGCGGCGCTGTATTCCTGCACCCTGGCGGACACGGTCTCATTGACACCGTCGTCTTTGGAGCTTTCAGGGGATTTTCTTAGAAATACACAACTCGGTTGAGGGTTTCTACAGCGGAGCAAAGTAGCGCCCCTATGAACACAAGGCGTTTGACTCCTACACAGAGTACGGGCTTATGAGAGCACGCCTGAGGGACGTACACATCACAGCGCAGCGCAAGTCCGGGCTTACGGCAATCAGCTGTAAACGCGTGTCCCGAACTTCTCCTGAACCATCGTTTCCTTGCACCGCGATTCTCTGGTTCATGAAGATCTTTCTCTTCGGGTAGGAGGAGGGTTCTGACCTGGCCTTGAGTGTGGAATAGACACAGTAAAGGTCCGCAAGACTTGGAGTGTCACTCGTCAAGGATCTGAACGCCTCATCTCGGACGTGTGCCGAAGAAGCTGTGAAGGTAGAGAGTGAGAGGGAGCGAGGTGCAGCCAAGCCAGACCAAGTGTTAGAGATGGTGAGAGAGGAGACAAAAGCAGTAAGAATAGTGAGACCTCCAGCCACGTGGCCCTCACAGTACAAATGCGGGCTCCTAACCTTCCTGTAAATGTGTTATCTCTGCTCTGATACCTAAGAGGGCGCAACCGTGTCAGGTGAACACAGGCATAGGGAGAATGAGCTTGATGCTGCTCTTCCACCTGGGAAGACTGTGAAAGTCTCAGGACCCTGCACGTGCCTAGAAATCTCTTTTACAACTTGAGAAGGTGCAGCACTTCTACTGGAATTCTCTTACTCTTACCTTTTTCGTCATTCCATCATTCTTCACCTCATCATAAATATTTTGTAGAGGAAAGGCCATTTTAGACATAACCAAATTGAACAGAATATTTCCTGTGGTGTGATGGGGGCTCTGGAGTTAATCTGGAGAAGGGGCCGGGATTAAGGGTCTCCATCTGCCAGACCTTCATCTGCCCTTACAGACGGGTGGGCCAGGGCTCTGCCAGCCCCACCGCTCACAGGCAGCACTCTGCCCTGTGTGCTCCCTGCTCGTGCCTGACGGTCACCTGGGTCCTGTTCTCTGCTCATCCCTCAGCACATTCCCTAGGGAATATGCTGTCCTTGCCACCGCTGGGGCTGGGATATCCAGCAGCCCTGCTGGAGCCACGTCCCTCTCTCGCACTGTGCATTTTGCCAGCAGAGAAAGGCACAGCCAGAGCCCCTAGGCTGCTGCCCAGCAGGGCTCCTCTCCTTTTCCTGGGGACCTGGGAGAGAGGCATTCTTCCCAGGCAGATGAAGAAGGACAGGAGAGAAGCCAGAGAGGCAGAGGAGACACGTCTTCCACGAGGAAGCTGCCCTCAGCTCAGAGAGCTGAGGACAGCACGGGAAGATGCCAAAGGTGCAGCAGGGAAGAAGCCCCGGAGCTCCCAAAAGCCCAGCCTTTGGTGTGCAGCAGAGCAGGCGATTGCAAGTGGGGAGGGGAGGACTGCACTGCGAGCTGACCGGGAACAGCCCCTGCCCACGAGTGAAGCCCCAGAGCCAGGCAACGCTTAGAAAGCCATCAACCGAGGGAACCACAAGGGCTGCTGCTGGGAGAGGGAGAAAGCCAAAGAGAGCAGTTCAGGTACTGAAAGAATAGTTCATTTCTCTGCCCTCCTTCTTCCTTTGCTCCCCCAAGAGAGTCTTTCCTGGTAGCTCTTTTCTCTCGGGACAGGGAGGTGATTTCTGACCCTCTCAGCAAACAGGCAGGTTGGTCTCAGCATGAACTTCGGCTATGTCGTCTTCACTTTCTGCCTGGGCCACCTCCTCTCTATAGCCCGGCTTTTCATCAATGCATCCTTCTTCTTCCTCCCAGAAAACACTCAAAAGCCTTTTCAGGCCCCCTGGGGAAATACCACTGAATAGAGAAAAATCGTAGCAAATCTCGTACTTGCTGTCTTACATGTGTTCACTCCAGACGATCTTACTTCTGTAAGGAAACTAGGAGAGAAAGAAGAGAAAGCTCAGACTCCTTGTCTCTCTCTGCTCTTCCCTTCAACTTCTTTCTCTCCCTCTCCCTCTGTCTTCTCATGCACCTGCTGCCACCACAAGATATCTCGACTCTCTCTGCAGGCGCACATTTCTCCTTTTCTAAAGAAAATCAACAGATTCTTTCAAAGCTACCCCGGGCCTATCAAGCTCTCCTCTCACTACTTTTAATAATGCGTCTCATTCTTACACCCAGGCTGCCTTTGGCATGACTTTCTGTGTTCCCTAGGCTGGCAACACATTCAGGGATCCCTCTATGCAGGATCAGCGTTGTGTGTTCTCAAGGAGTGAGGAACTCGGGGATTGAGGAACCCTCAGAATTTACGCAGGTGACAGCGATGGGAAAGAGAAGGAACCTTTTTGATGTGCCTCTGAGTGCCTCTCAACCTGCTGCAGATGTGCTGGTTCCAGCACATCCAGTTCAGGTGTGACAGGCTGTTCCCTGCTCCGAGGAGCAAGGGGAGCAGGAGGATGGACACAGCACACCTCACCTACGGAGACTGCATCTCCATGAAGTCCAAAGCAGGTGGGAGATGCCATGCCATGTCCGAGCTTTCTCTGGGGAAGGTGCTTCTCCCATGAACTGCCTCACCGTAGCACTGGTGCCACAGCCCCCGACAAAACCCCAAAGTGGTCGTTGTCACCAGCAGAAGAGCTCCTGCTACCGGCAGGGATTCTCCCCGGGACAGGTTAAGAGAGGCTGAGCCCGGGGTGCTGAGCCCGGAGGGATGTTCTGCTTCTCGTGCCCCTCGACCATTCTCAAAAGCGCGTACCCTGTAGGACAATTCAGGAGTCTCCACGTGTCGACAGAGGAGGGATGTGAGGGAAGAGACGATGGCGGTGAAAGGAGCTCATGGCCTGTCAATCTTGAGCTCCCCGATACCAACCCGCACCCCTGCCACCCAGCCCGGCCCCACCGCCTCCGCGGTGCAGAGCCCCGACGGCCGCCCCGCTGCCGCCGCTCTCGCCAGGCGTCCCCATCCAGCCCGCACCCTACGAGACCCCAGCGGTGCCGGCGCCGGGCTCAGCCGCGGGCTGGAATTGTCGGAGGAGGGCAGGGGAGGGAGAGGAAGGCAGAGGAGGGACAGGAGGTGGACAAGAGGTGGCCCTTCCGGAGCAGAGAGTCGGATGCGGCGACTGGGGGAAAGCGGGGCTGGCGGCGCTGGCCCCGGTTCTGCTCGGTGCGCAGGGCTGGCGGTCGGCGACCGTGGGGACCGGGGTAGCGGTTAGGGTGGTCGTGCAGGTCTCTCGAGGCTGACGTCCTGCCTGGCATGGTCTTCACAGAGCTCTACCCCTGAACACTCCTCCCGTCCGTCCCTCCCTCTGCTCCATAAAGCATTCCCTCGGAACACTCATCGCTCTTTTCTTTGTCGAGCCGTTCCTGTTTCCTTGCTTTAATCTCAGTCCTTCAGAGAAATCCTGCAGTCCGTCCTTCCACTTCCCCTATTTTCTTTCTCTCTTTTCTTTGCTTAGTCCCGCAGGCTTTCCATTCTGCAGTGACTCCTCCAATCCACGTGTCTTTGCCGCACTCATCTCTGCAGCAAATACTAGTGGACACTTCCACTACTGCACACCTTGACGTCCTCTTAAAACTCTTCCCCGCGTGGTCCGGACTGCTTCTGTGTCCTTTTTCTGGGAAACAACATCCAGTGCAAAAATCAATTCTGACGGCTTTTCTTCTTTCTCTCCCCACCAGTGTCTGCAGGCGGATTCCAGGTGCAGCAGAACCCATTTTTAGAGACCACCGGGGGCGGTGAAATCATCATCAAGTGCCCACAGGCCAACATAAGGTTCGATGATTTTATCCATTTCTACCGGCAGCTGCCGGGCCACAGCCCCCAGCTCCTCGCACACGCGCTGCTAAAGGGTCCTGCGGGCGCCAGCGGGGCGGCTGTCGGTATCGGGAGATGGTCGTTGGACCTTCCTCTGGCTCTCCGGGCCCCGTCGTGGGGACGCGGCGCTGTATTCCTGCACCCTGGCGGACACGGTCTCATTGACACCGTCGTCTTTGGAGCTTTCAGGGGATTTTCTTAGAAATACACAACTCGGTTGAGGGTTTCTACAGCGGAGCAAAGTAGCGCCCCTATGAACACAAGGCGTTTGACTCCTACACAGAGTACGGGCTTATGAGAGCACGCCTGAGGGACGTACACATCACAGCGCAGCGCAAGTCCGGGCTTACGGCAATCAGCTGTAAACGCGTGTCCCGAACTTCTCCTGAGCCATCGTTTCCTTGCACCGCGATTCTCTGGTTCATGAAGATCTTTCTCTTCGGGTAGGAGGAGGGTTCTGACCTGGCCTTGAGTGTGGAATAGACACAGTAAAGGTCCGCAAGACTTGGAGTGTCACTCGTCAAGGATCTGAACGCCTCATCTCGGACGTGTGCCGAAGAAGCTGTGAAGGTAGAGAGTGAGAGGGAGCGAGGTGCAGCCAAGCCAGACCAAGTGTTAGAGATGGTGAGAGAGGAGACAAAAGCAGTAAGAATAGTGAGACCTCCAGCCACGTGGCCCTCGCAGTACAAATGCGGGCTCCTAACCTTCCTGTAAATGTGTTATCTCTGCTCTGATACCTAAGAGGGCGCAACCGTGTCAGGTGAACACAGGCATAGGGAGAATGAGCTTGATGCTGCTCTTCCACCTGGGAAGACTGTGAAAGTCTCAGGACCCTGCATGTGCCTAGAAATCTCTTTTACAACTTGAGAAGGTGCAGCACTTCTACTGGAATTCTCTTACTCTTACCTTTTTCGTCATTCCATCATTCTTCACCTCATCATAAATATTTTGTAGAGGAAAGGCCATTTTAGACATAACCAAATTGAACAGAATATTTCCTGTGGTGTGATGGGGGCTCTGGAGTTAATCTGGAGAAGGGGCCGGGATTAAGGGTCTCCATCTGCCAGACCTTCATCTGCCCTTACAGACGGGTGGGCCAGGGCTCTGCCAGCCCCACCGCTCACAGGCAGCACTCTGCCCTGTGTGCTCCCTGCTCGTGCCTGACGGTCACCTGGGTCCTGTTCTCTGCTCGTCCCTCAGCACATTCCCTAGGGAATATGCTGTCCTTGCCACCGCTGGGGCTGGGATATCCAGCAGCCCTGCTGGAGCCACGTCCCTCTCTCGCACTGTGCATTTTGCCAGCAGAGAAAGGCACAGCCAGAGCCCCTAGGCTGCTGCCCAGCAGGGCTCCTCTCCTTTTCCTGGGGACCTGGGAGAGAGGCATTCTTCCCAGGCAGATGAAGAAGGACAGGAGAGAAGCCAGAGAGGCAGAGGAGACACGTCTTCCACGAGGAAGCTGCCCTCAGCTCAGAGAGCTGAGGACAGCACGGGAAGATGCCAAAGGTGCAGCAGGGAAGAAGCCCCGGAGCTCCCAAAAGCCCAGCCTTTGGTGTGCAGCAGAGCAGGCGATTGCAAGTGGGGAGGGGAGGACTGCACTGCGAGCTGACCGGGAACAGCCCCTGCCCACGAGTGAAGCCCCAGAGCCAGGCAACGCTTAGAAAGCCATCAACCGAGGGAACCACAAGGGCTGCTGCTGGGAGAGGGAGAAAGCCAAAGAGAGCAGTTCAGGTACTGAAAGAATAGTTCATTTCTCTGCCCTCCTTCTTCCTTTGCTCCCCCAAGAGAGTCTTTCCTGGTAGCTCTTTTCTCTCGGGACAGGGAGGTGATTTCTGACCCTCTCAGCAAACAGGCAGGTTGGTCTCAGCATGAACTTCGGCTATGTCGTCTTCACTTTCTGCCTGGGCCACCTCCTCTCTATAGCCCGGCTTTTCATCAATGCATCCTTCTTCTTCCTCCCAGAAAACACTCAAAAGCCTTTTCAGGCCCCCTGGGGAAATACCACTGAATAGAGAAAAATCGTAGCAAATCTCGTACTTGCTGTCTTACATGTGTTCACTCCAGACGATCTTACTTCTGTAAGGAAACTAGGAGAGAAAGAAGAGAAAGCTCAGACTCCTTGTCTCTCTCTGCTCTTCCCTTCAACTTCTTTCTCTCCCTCTCCCTCTGTCTTCTCATGCACCTGCTGCCACCACAAGATATCTCGACTCTCTCTGCAGGCGCACATTTCTCCTTTTCTAAAGAAAATCAACAGATTCTTTCAAAGCTACCCCGGGCCTATCAAGCTCTCCTCTCACTACTTTTAATAATGCGTCTCATTCTTACACCCAGGCTGCCTTTGGCATGACTTTCTGTGTTCCCTAGGCTGGCAACACATTCAGGGATCCCTCTATGCAGGATCAGCGTTGTGTGTTCTCAAGGAGTGAGGAACTCGGGGATTGAGGAACCCTCAGAATTTACGCAGGTGACAGCGATGGGAAAGAGAAGGAACCTTTTTGATGTGCCTCTGAGTGCCTCTCAACCTGCTGCAGATGTGCTGGTTCCAGCACATCCAGTTCAGGTGTGACAGGCTGTTCCCTGCTCCGAGGAGCAAGGGGAGCAGGAGGATGGACACAGCACACCTCACCTACGGAGACTGCATCTCCATGAAGTCCAAAGCAGGTGGGAGATGCCATGCCATGTCCGAGCTTTCTCTGGGGAAGGTGCTTCTCCCATGAACTGCCTCACCGTAGCACTGGTGCCACAGCCCCCGACAAAACCCCAAAGTGGTCGTTGTCACCAGCAGAAGAGCTCCTGCTACCGGCAGGGATTCTCCCCGGGACAGGTTAAGAGAGGCTGAGCCCGGGGTGCTGAGCCCGGAGGGATGTTCTGCTTCTCGTGCCCCTCGACCATTCTCAAAAGCGCGTACCCTGTAGGACAATTCAGGAGTCTCCACGTGTCGACAGAGGAGGGATGTGAGGGAAGAGACGATGGCGGTGAAAGGAGCTCATGGCCTGTCAATCTTGAGCTCCCCGATACCAACCCGCACCCCTGCCACCCAGCCCGGCCCCACCGCCTCCGCGGTGCAGAGCCCCGACGGCCGCCCCGCTGCCGCCGCTCTCGCCAGGCGTCCCCATCCAGCCCGCACCCTACGAGACCCCAGCGGTGCCGGCGCCGGGCTCAGCCGCGGGCTGGAATTGTCGGAGGAGGGCAGGGGAGGGAGAGGAAGGCAGAGGAGGGACAGGAGGTGGACAAGAGGTGGCCCTTCCGGAGCAGAGAGCCGGATGCGGCGACTGGGGGAAAGCGGGGCTGGCGGCGCTGGCCCCGGTTCTGCTCGGTGCGCAGGGCTGGCGGTCGGCGACCGTGGGGACCGGGGTAGCGGTTAGGGTGGTCGTGCAGGTCTCTCGAGGCTGACGTCCTGCCTGGCATGGTCTTCACAGAGCTCTACCCCTGAACACTCCTCCCGTCCGTCCCTCCCTCTGCTCCATAAAGCATTCCCTCGGAACACTCATCGCTCTTTTCTTTGTCGAGCCGTTCCTGTTTCCTTGCTTTAATCTCAGTCCTTCAGAGAAATCCTGCAGTCCGTCCTTCCACTTCCCCTATTTTCTTTCTCTCTTTTCTTTGCTTAGTCCCGCAGGCTTTCCATTCTGCAGTGACTCCTCCAATCCACGTGTCTTTGCCGCACTCATCTCTGCAGCAAATACTAGTGGACACTTCCACTACTGCACACCTTGACGTCCTCTTAAAACTCTTCCCCGCGTGGTCCGGACTGCTTCTGTGTCCTTTTTCTGGGAAACAACATCCAGTGCAAAAATCAATTCTGACGGCTTTTCTTCTTTCTCTCCCCACCAGTGTCTGCAGGCGGATTCCAGGTGCAGCAGAACCCATTTTTAGAGACCACCGGGGGCGGTGAAATCATCATCAAGTGCCCACAGGCCAACATAAGGTTCGATGATTTTATCCATTTCTACCGGCAGCTGCCGGGCCACAGCCCCCAGCTCCTCGCACACGCGCTGCTAAAGGGTCCTGCGGGCGCCAGCGGGGCGGCTGTCGGTATCGGGAGATGGTCGTTGGACCTTCCTCTGGCTCTCCGGGCCCCGTCGTGGGGACGCGGCGCTGTATTCCTGCACCCTGGCGGACACGGTCTCATTGACACCGTCGTCTTTGGAGCTTTCAGGGGATTTTCTTAGAAATACACAACTCGGTTGAGGGTTTCTACAGCGGAGCAAAGTAGCGCCCCTATGAACACACGGCGTTTGACTCCTACACAGAGTACGGGCTTATGAGAGCACGCCTGAGGGACGTACACATCACAGCGCAGCGCAAGTCCGGGCTTACGGCAATCAGCTGTAAACGCGTGTCCCGAACTTCTCCTGAGCCATCGTTTCCTTGCACCGCGATTCTCTGGTTCATGAAGATCTTTCTCTTCGGGTAGGAGGAGGGTTCTGACCTGGCCTTGAGTGTGGAATAGACACAGTAAAGGTCCGCAAGACTTGGAGTGTCACTCGTCAAGGATCTGAACGCCTCATCTCGGACGTGTGCCGAAGAAGCTGTGAAGGTAGAGAGTGAGAGGGAGCGAGGTGCAGCCAAGCCAGACCAAGTGTTAGAGATGGTGAGAGAGGAGACAAAAGCAGTAAGAATAGTGAGACCTCCAGCCACGTGGCCCTCGCAGTACAAATGCGGGCTCCTAACCTTCCTGTAAATGTGTTATCTCTGCTCTGATACCTAAGAGGGCGCAACCGTGTCAGGTGAACACAGGCATAGGGAGAATGAGCTTGATGCTGCTCTTCCACCTGGGAAGACTGTGAAAGTCTCAGGACCCTGCATGTGCCTAGAAATCTCTTTTACAACTTGAGAAGGTGCAGCACTTCTACTGGAATTCTCTTACTCTTACCTTTTTCGTCATTCCATCATTCTTCACCTCATCATAAATATTTTGTAGAGGAAAGGCCATTTTAGACATAACCAAATTGAACAGAATATTTCCTGTGGTGTGATGGGGGCTCTGGAGTTAATCTGGAGAAGGGGCCGGGATTAAGGGTCTCCATCTGCCAGACCTTCATCTGCCCTTACAGACGGGTGGGCCAGGGCTCTGCCAGCCCCACCGCTCACAGGCAGCACTCTGCCCTGTGTGCTCCCTGCTCGTGCCTGACGGTCACCTGGGTCCTGTTCTCTGCTCGTCCCTCAGCACATTCCCTAGGGAATATGCTGTCCTTGCCACCGCTGGGGCTGGGATATCCAGCAGCCCTGCTGGAGCCACGTCCCTCTCTCGCACTGTGCATTTTGCCAGCAGAGAAAGGCACAGCCAGAGCCCCTAGGCTGCTGCCCAGCAGGGCTCCTCTCCTTTTCCTGGGGACCTGGGAGAGAGGCATTCTTCCCAGGCAGATGAAGAAGGACAGGAGAGAAGCCAGAGAGGCAGAGGAGACACGTCTTCCACGAGGAAGCTGCCCTCAGCTCAGAGAGCTGAGGACAGCACGGGAAGATGCCAAAGGTGCAGCAGGGAAGAAGCCCCGGAGCTCCCAAAAGCCCAGCCTTTGGTGTGCAGCAGAGCAGGCGATTGCAAGTGGGGAGGGGAGGACTGCACTGCGAGCTGACCGGGAACAGCCCCTGCCCACGAGTGAAGCCCCAGAGCCAGGCAACGCTTAGAAAGCCATCAACCGAGGGAACCACAAGGGCTGCTGCTGGGAGAGGGAGAAAGCCAAAGAGAGCAGTTCAGGTACTGAAAGAATAGTTCATTTCTCTGCCCTCCTTCTTCCTTTGCTCCCCCAAGAGAGTCTTTCCTGGTAGCTCTTTTCTCTCGGGACAGGGAGGTGATTTCTGACCCTCTCAGCAAACAGGCAGGTTGGTCTCAGCATGAACTTCGGCTATGTCGTCTTCACTTTCTGCCTGGGCCACCTCCTCTCTATAGCCCGGCTTTTCATCAATGCATCCTTCTTCTTCCTCCCAGAAAACACTCAAAAGCCTTTTCAGGCCCCCTGGGGAAATACCACTGAATAGAGAAAAATCGTAGCAAATCTCGTACTTGCTGTCTTACATGTGTTCACTCCAGACGATCTTACTTCTGTAAGGAAACTAGGAGAGAAAGAAGAGAAAGCTCAGACTCCTTGTCTCTCTCTGCTCTTCCCTTCAACTTCTTTCTCTCCCTCTCCCTCTGTCTTCTCATGCACCTGCTGCCACCACAAGATATCTCGACTCTCTCTGCAGGCGCACATTTCTCCTTTTCTAAAGAAAATCAACAGATTCTTTCAAAGCTACCCCGGGCCTATCAAGCTCTCCTCTCACTACTTTTAATAATGCGTCTCATTCTTACACCCAGGCTGCCTTTGGCATGACTTTCTGTGTTCCCTAGGCTGGCAACACATTCAGGGATCCCTCTATGCAGGATCAGCGTTGTGTGTTCTCAAGGAGTGAGGAACTCGGGGATTGAGGAACCCTCAGAATTTACGCAGGTGACAGCGATGGGAAAGAGAAGGAACCTTTTTGATGTGCCTCTGAGTGCCTCTCAACCTGCTGCAGATGTGCTGGTTCCAGCACATCCAGTTCAGGTGTGACAGGCTGTTCCCTGCTCCGAGGAGCAAGGGGAGCAGGAGGATGGACACAGCACACCTCACCTACGGAGACTGCATCTCCATGAAGTCCAAAGCAGGTGGGAGATGCCATGCCATGTCCGAGCTTTCTCTGGGGAAGGTGCTTCTCCCATGAACTGCCTCACCGTAGCACTGGTGCCACAGCCCCCGACAAAACCCCAAAGTGGTCGTTGTCACCAGCAGAAGAGCTCCTGCTACCGGCAGGGATTCTCCCCGGGACAGGTTAAGAGAGGCTGAGCCCGGGGTGCTGAGCCCGGAGGGATGTTCTGCTTCTCGTGCCCCTCGACCATTCTCAAAAGCGCGTACCCTGTAGGACAATTCAGGAGTCTCCACGTGTCGACAGAGGAGGGATGTGAGGGAAGAGACGATGGCGGTGAAAGGAGCTCATGGCCTGTCAATCTTGAGCTCCCCGATACCAACCCGCACCCCTGCCACCCAGCCCGGCCCCACCGCCTCCGCGGTGCAGAGCCCCGACGGCCGCCCCGCTGCCGCCGCTCTCGCCAGGCGTCCCCATCCAGCCCGCACCCTACGAGACCCCAGCGGTGCCGGCGCCGGGCTCAGCCGCGGGCTGGAATTGTCGGAGGAGGGCAGGGGAGGGAGAGGAAGGCAGAGGAGGGACAGGAGGTGGACAAGAGGTGGCCCTTCCGGAGCAGAGAGCCGGATGCGGCGACTGGGGGAAAGCGGGGCTGGCGGCGCTGGCCCCGGTTCTGCTCGGTGCGCAGGGCTGGCGGTCGGCGACCGTGGGGACCGGGGTAGCGGTTAGGGTGGTCGTGCAGGTCTCTCGAGGCTGACGTCCTGCCTGGCATGGTCTTCACAGAGCTCTACCCCTGAACACTCCTCCCGTCAGTCCCTCCCTCTGCTCCATAAAGCATTCCCTCGGAACACTCATCGCTCTTTTCTTTGCCGAGCCGTTCCTGTTTCCTTGCTTTAATCTCAGTCCTTCAGAGAAATCCTGCAGTCCGTCCTTCCACTTCCCCTATTTTCTTTCTCTCTTTTCTTTGCTTAGTCCCGCAGGCTTTCCATTCTGCAGTGACTCCTCCAATCCACGTGTCTTTGCCGCACTCATCTCTGCAGCAAATACTAGTGGACACTTCCACTACTGCACACCTTGACGTCCTCTTAAAACTCTTCCCCGCGTGGTCCGGACTGCTTCTGTGTCCTTTTTCTGGGAAACAACATCCAGTGCAAAAATCAATTCTGACGGCTTTTCTTCTTTCTCTCCCCACCAGTGTCTGCAGGCGGATTCCAGGTGCAGCAGAACCCATTTTTAGAGACCACCGGGGGCGGTGAAATCATCATCAAGTGCCCACAGGCCAACATAAGGTTCGATGATTTTATCCATTTCTACCGGCAGCTGCCGGGCCACAGCCCCCAGCTCCTCGCACACGCGCTGCTAAAGGGTCCTGCGGGCGCCAGCGGGGCGGCTGTCGGTATCGGGAGATGGTCGTTGGACCTTCCTCTGGCTCTCCGGGCCCCGTCGTGGGGACGCGGCGCTGTATTCCTGCACCCTGGCGGACACGGTCTCATTGACACCGTCGTCTTTGGAGCTTTCAGGGGATTTTCTTAGAAATACACAACTCGGTTGAGGGTTTCTACAGCGGAGCAAAGTAGCGCCCCTATGAACACAAGGCGTTTGACTCCTACACAGAGTACGGGCTTATGAGAGCACGCCTGAGGGACGTACACATCACAGCGCAGCGCAAGTCCGGGCTTACGGCAATCAGCTGTAAACGCGTGTCCCGAACTTCTCCTGAGCCATCGTTTCCTTGCACCGCGATTCTCTGGTTCATGAAGATCTTTCTCTTCGGGTAGGAGGAGGGTTCTGACCTGGCCTTGAGTGTGGAATAGACACAGTAAAGGTCCGCAAGACTTGGAGTGTCACTCGTCAAGGATCTGAACGCCTCATCTCGGACGTGTGCCGAAGAAGCTGTGAAGGTAGAGAGTGAGAGGGAGCGAGGTGCAGCCAAGCCAGACCAAGTGTTAGAGATGGTGAGAGAGGAGACAAAAGCAGTAAGAATAGTGAGACCTCCAGCCACGTGGCCCTCGCAGTACAAATGCGGGCTCCTAACCTTCCTGTAAATGTGTTATCTCTGCTCTGATACCTAAGAGGGCGCAACCGTGTCAGGTGAACACAGGCATAGGGAGAATGAGCTTGATGCTGCTCTTCCACCTGGGAAGACTGTGAAAGTCTCAGGACCCTGCATGTGCCTAGAAATCTCTTTTACAACTTGAGAAGGTGCAGCACTTCTACTGGAATTCTCTTACTCTTACCTTTTTCGTCATTCCATCATTCTTCACCTCATCATAAATATTTTGTAGAGGAAAGGCCATTTTAGACATAACCAAATTGAACAGAATATTTCCTGTGGTGTGATGGGGGCTCTGGAGTTAATCTGGAGAAGGGGCCGGGATTAAGGGTCTCCATCTGCCAGACCTTCATCTGCCCTTACAGACGGGTGGGCCAGGGCTCTGCCAGCCCCACCGCTCACAGGCAGCACTCTGCCCTGTGTGCTCCCTGCTCGTGCCTGACGGTCACCTGGGTCCTGTTCTCTGCTCGTCCCTCAGCACATTCCCTAGGGAATATGCTGTCCTTGCCACCGCTGGGGCTGGGATATCCAGCAGCCCTGCTGGAGCCACGTCCCTCTCTCGCACTGTGCATTTTGCCAGCAGAGAAAGGCACAGCCAGAGCCCCTAGGCTGCTGCCCAGCAGGGCTCCTCTCCTTTTCCTGGGGACCTGGGAGAGAGGCATTCTTCCCAGGCAGATGAAGAAGGACAGGAGAGAAGCCAGAGAGGCAGAGGAGACACGTCTTCCACGAGGAAGCTGCCCTCAGCTCAGAGAGCTGAGGACAGCACGGGAAGATGCCAAAGGTGCAGCAGGGAAGAAGCCCCGGAGCTCCCAAAAGCCCAGCCTTTGGTGTGCAGCAGAGCAGGCGATTGCAAGTGGGGAGGGGAGGACTGCACTGCGAGCTGACCGGGAACAGCCCCTGCCCACGAGTGAAGCCCCAGAGCCAGGCAACGCTTAGAAAGCCATCAACCGAGGGAACCACAAGGGCTGCTGCTGGGAGAGGGAGAAAGCCAAAGAGAGCAGTTCAGGTACTGAAAGAATAGTTCATTTCTCTGCCCTCCTTCTTCCTTTGCTCCCCCAAGAGAGTCTTTCCTGGTAGCTCTTTTCTCTCGGGACAGGGAGGTGATTTCTGACCCTCTCAGCAAACAGGCAGGTTGGTCTCAGCATGAACTTCGGCTATGTCGTCTTCACTTTCTGCCTGGGCCACCTCTTCTCTATAGCCCGGCTTTTCATCAATGCATCCTTCTTCTTCCTCCCAGAAAACACTCAAAAGCCTTTTCAGGCCCCCTGGGGAAATACCACTGAATAGAGAAAAATCGTAGCAAATCTCGTACTTGCTGTCTTACATGTGTTCACTCCAGACGATCTTACTTCTGTAAGGAAACTAGGAGAGAAAGAAGAGAAAGCTCAGACTCCTTGTCTCTCTCTGCTCTTCCCTTCAACTTCTTTCTCTCCCTCTCCCTCTGTCTTCTCATGCACCTGCTGCCACCACAAGATATCTCGACTCTCTCTGCAGGCGCACATTTCTCCTTTTCTAAAGAAAATCAACAGATTCTTTCAAAGCTACCCCGGGCCTATCAAGCTCTCCTCTCACTACTTTTAATAATGCGTCTCATTCTTACACCCAGGCTGCCTTTGGCATGACTTTCTGTGTTCCCTAGGCTGGCAACACATTCAGGGATCCCTCTATGCAGGATCAGCGTTGTGTGTTCTCAAGGAGTGAGGAACTCGGGGATTGAGGAACCCTCAGAATTTACGCAGGTGACAGCGATGGGAAAGAGAAGGAACCTTTTTGATGTGCCTCTGAGTGCCTCTCAACCTGCTGCAGATGTGCTGGTTCCAGCACATCCAGTTCAGGTGTGACAGGCTGTTCCCTGCTCCGAGGAGCAAGGGGAGCAGGAGGATGGACACAGCACACCTCACCTACGGAGACTGCATCTCCATGAAGTCCAAAGCAGGTGGGAGATGCCATGCCATGTCCGAGCTTTCTCTGGGGAAGGTGCTTCTCCCATGAACTGCCTCACCGTAGCACTGGTGCCACAGCCCCCAACAAAACCCCAAAGTGGTCGTTGTCACCAGCAGAAGAGCTCCTGCTACCGGCAGGGATTCTCCCCGGGACAGGTTAAGAGAGGCTGAGCCCGGGGTGCTGAGCCCGGAGGGCTGTTCTGCTTCTCGTGCCCCTCGACCATTCTCAAAAGCGCGTACCCTGTAGGACAATTCAGGAGTCTCCACGTGTCGACAGAGGAGGGATGTGAGGGAAGAGACGATGGCGGTGAAAGGAGCTCATGGCCTGTCAATCTTGAGCTCCCCGATACCAACCCGCACCCCTGCCACCCAGCCCGGCCCCACTGCCTCCGCGGTGCAGAGCCCCGACGGCCGCCCCGCTGCCGCCGCTCTCGCCAGGCGTCCCCATCCAGCCCGCACCCTACGAGACCCCAGCGGTGCCGGCGCCGGGCTCAGCCGCGGGCTGGAAGTGTCGGAGGAGGGCAGGGGAGGGAGAGGAAGGCAGAGGAGGGACAGGAGGTGGACAAGAGGTGGCCCTTCCGGAGCAGAGAGCCGGATGCGGCGACTGGGGGAAAGCGGGGCTGGCGGCGCTGGCCCCGGTTCTGCTCGGTGCGCAGGGCTGGCGGTCGGCGACCGTGGGGACCGGGGTAGCGGTTAGGGTGGTCGTGCAGGTCTCTCGAGGCTGACGTCCTGCCTGGCATGGTCTTCACAGAGCTCTACCCCTGAACACTCCTCCCGTCCGTCCCTCCCTCTGCTCCATAAAGCATTCCCTCGGAACACTCATCTCTCTTTTCTTTGTCGAGCCGTTCCTGTTTCCTTGCTTTAATCTCAGTCCTTCAGAGAAATCCTGCAGTCCGTCCTTCCACTTCCCCTATTTTCTTTCTCTCTTTTCTTTGCTTAGTCCCGCAGGCTTTCCATTCTGCAGTGACTCCTCCAATCCACGTGTCTTTGCCGCACTCATCTCTGCAGCAAATACTAGTGGACACTTCCACTACTGCACACCTTGACGTCCTCTTAAAACTCTTCCCCGCGTGGTCCGGACTGCTTCTGTGTCCTTTTTCTGGGAAACAACATCCAGTGCAAAAATCAATTCTGACGGCTTTTCTTCTTTCTCTCCCCACCAGTGTCTGCAGGCGGATTCCAGGTGCAGCAGAACCCATTTTTAGAGACCACCGGGGGCGGTGAAATCATCATCAAGTGCCCACAGGCCAACATAAGGTTCGATGATTTTATCCATTTCTACCGGCAGCTGCCGGGCCACAGCCCCCAGCTCCTCGCACACGCGCTGCNGTCTGAGTGTGTGTCAGAGTGTGTCTGAGTGTGTCGGAGTGTGCCTGAGTGTTTCTGACCGTGTCGGAATGGATCTGAGTGTGTCTGGGTGTGTGCAAGTGTGTCTGAGTGTGTCTCAGTGTGTCTGAGTGTGTCTGAGCGTGTCGGAGTGTGTGTGAGTGTGCCTGAGGGTGTCTGAGTGTGTGTGAGAGTGTGGGAGTTTGTCTGGGTGTGTGTGAGTGTTTCTGAGCGTGTCGGAGTGTATCTGAGTGTGTCTGGGTGTGTGCAAGTGTGTCTGAGCGTGTCTGAGTGTGTCAGAGTGTATGCGAGTGTGCATGAGTGTTTCAGAGCGTGTCGGAGTGTATCTGAGTGTGTCTGGGTGTGTGCAAGTGTCTCTGAGTGTGTCTGAGCGTGTCGGAGTGTGCCTGAGTTTGTCTGAGAGTGTGTGAGTGTGTTTGAGTGTGCTCAAGTGTGTCTGAGTGTGTGCGAGTGTGTCTGGGCATCTCTCAGTGTGCCTGAGTGTGTCTGGTTGTGTGTAAGTGTGTCTGAGCATGTCTGAGCATGTCTGAGTGTGTGCGAGTGTGTCTGAGTGTGCGTGAGTTTACCTGAGCTTGTATTTATGGGCCTGATTGTTTCTCAGTGTTTAAGTGTGTCTGCCTGTGTGGGAGTGTGTCTGAGCGTATCTGAGTGAGCGAATGTGTCTGGGTGTGTCTAAGTGTGTCTGTGTGTGTCTCAGTGTGTTAAAGTGTGTCTGACTGTGTCTGAGTGTGTGCGAGTGTGCCTGAGGGTCTCTCAGTGGGTCTGAGTGTGTCTGAGCATATCTGAGTGTTAGCGAATATGTTTTGGTGTGTGCAAGTGTGCTTGAGTGTGTCTAAGTGTGTCTGAGTGTGTCTGAGTGTGTGCGAGTGTGTTTGCAGCTTTTTCTGAGCATGTGCGAGTGTGTCTGAGTGTGATTGAGTGTGTCTGAGAGTGTAGCCTGCCACCACCACTTGCACACCCCCCAGGGACTTCTTCCTGCTCCACCTCTCCCTCACGCACCTGGGCTGCATCTGCACCACTGTCCCCAAGGCCATGGCCAATTCCCTCTGGAACACCAGGGGCATCTCCTACTCAGGATGAGGTGCACAGGTGTTTTTTGCTTTTCTTCTTGATCACAGTGGAGCTTGCCCTTCTCACCATCATGTCCGAGGAACTCTACGTGGTCATCTGCAAAGCCCTGAGCTACAGGACCCTCCTGGATATCAGAGCTTGTGCCCACGTGGCAGCAGCTACCTGGGCCACTGGGAAGCAGGTCTGGCCCTGGGGCTGCAGGAGCTGTCACCTAAGCTGATGATCTCCTGAGTAGTCCAGACACGCAGTCACTGTCCCTGTCCTCTATTGCCTCCCCTTCTTGCTGCACGACCAGAAACGACTCTGCTGCTCTGCTGGGCTGGGGCGAGGAAGGGAGATGGGGGGACCGGGGAGGGGCTGGGCTGGGCATTTCCAGGGAGTAGAAAACCCCAATGTTCATTTGAAGTGTAGGAGTGGGCAGGGTGGGAGCACTACAGGGCAGAGGTGGCTCCAGGTTCTGGGAGTGGCAGCAGGAGCCCAGGGAGACACTGCCCCTGCTGCAATGAACTACCTGTGTGTGCCAGGGAAGGACTCGTGTCTCTGAACACCCCAGTAGGTGAGAGCAGTGCATCAGTCCAGCTCAGGTGTGGACACCTCTCAGAGCCCTGACACATTTCTGTGTGTGACTCCAGGAAAACCCCCACTGTGCCAGGGAGTTATTAGATCCTCTGCTGTCACCCTCCTGGTGTCCTGTGTAATGATGAAACTAGAAAAGGTGATCATCAGACCCTGTTAATTTTCTAAGGGGAGAAATGTCACTGCTGGAAAGTGTCACTGAAGAGGTGAGAAGAGGGAACATCATTGTTTCCTTCAGCCCGTTCCACAGCAGGTTCCCCTGGAGCCCCAGGGACACCTGCGGGGAACCCAGAGGGGCAGAGAAAGGGCTGCCTTTGGCTCTTGCTGTGCTGCTCAGCTGGGCCGGGCTCCTGGCACACGGGGAGCTCCTGGCAAGCGGGCAGCACTGCAGAGAGATAGCTCTGCTGGTGAGCAGCTCCTCTGCACAGTCCAGCAGGGCCGAGGGCACTGCCTGTAGCCATGAGAGAAGAGAAGCAAGGCAGAGGGAGGTTAAAGGCAGCGGAAAGATGGGAGGTGTTCAACTGAGATTTCCCTTGGGGACAGAACGTCACACTCCTCTGCAGAGTGAGTCTACAGGTGCAGGGCAATGTTGCTTGTGTTCCTGGAGGAATCTCCTAAAGCTACCACATCCCACAGCCTTGCGCATCTGTCAGGACTCTCCCAGTTCCTCTGTTGCACAGGAGGAGGATGTTCTCCAGGGCAGGCCTTCCCTGAAGCACCATCAGAGGGACAACGCAGGTGGGCTCCTTCTGCCAGGGATGGTTGTGGGCTGGGAAGGTGGGGGTGCAGCCAGAGGTGCCTGGGGCTGTCCTGCAGAGCAGGGTCCCTGCGCTCCGGGGTTTTCGTGTCAGGGCAGGGACTTTGCTGCCTGCCGGGTTCTGGTCTCATCCTGCCTGGGTAGTTGCCCACACCTCTGCAGGGAAAAGCTGTCGGTGGGTGGCGAGAACCCCAGCAGAAGCCAGGCAGGGTCTTCCTGCCATTGGATGAGTGCTGTGGGAGGTCAGGGCTGCTCACAGATCCAGATAACACCAGCACATTTCCAAGAGCACTCTCAAATTGGAAGGACAAAGCACAATCACTAAGAAGGAAAGGAGCTTTTCACATTGGGTGATTGGCAGCTTCCTCTGCATCACCCATGCACCCTGGGTTTCTTTGAAAAGTAATTTTCACTCCAAATGTGACACCACATTAGCCTGTCGGACATCCTGTCCCCAAATGGATAACTGTAAATATGAATAATAAAAAAGTGAGCCCCTCCATTATTCAAGAAAGCTTGTATCTCTGTACTAAAAGCATCCAAGGGTCATGTCTCCCAGTTTTCTAACTGACAAGGATTTGGAGGGGCTGCTTTGTGCACGGAACCCTTTGGGGGCCCCTTGCAGATGGGTGGGGTTGCACTCTGGGGTTGTGGGGCTTTGGTTCTTTGGTTGCCAGGGGTCACTGTCAGTCACTGAGTCGGGGTGGGGACAATGGGTAGGGCTGGTTGGGACAGGTTGTGGCGCCTGTGACATAAAAGGGAAGTGTCCCCGTGGGGCAGCTCTGCAGGGCCCATCAGGGGATGCTGCCCAGTGCAACCTCTGCTGTGAGGAGTGCGCACACAGGGAGAGGCTGGGCCAGACAAGGGTTGGGGCAGCAAGGCCGCCCCAGGGAGTGGGTTCTGCCCCTCTCTGCAGGGCCCAGCCCCTGGCAGGAGCGCCTTGGGCAGGGCCCAGTGCTGCTTCTGAGGTAGGGGGTGAGGCCTTGCAGCCTGCCAGCTGCCTGGACCCCTGTCCTTGCTGCACCACATCCCCGAGGTTCCCGTCCCTGCTCCCCCAGCGCCAGCTCCCTCCTTCCCAGCCCCAGTCAACCTCTTCTCTCTGTCCTTTTGGTGCTTGTGCAAAGCATCATCCAGTGTCGGGGAGCAGCTGCACAAGGCTCAGTGATATTGGAGGTCTTTTCCAAGTTGAAGGACTCTTGGATTCTGTGATCCTGTGCTGGATTCAAGTGGGCCAATGTTAGCAGCGTTAGTTTGCTCTCAAAGTTTCCTCGCTGTCAGCTGTTGTGGCCTAAGGCTTGAGCTCCTTTAGCTCCTTGTGCTGAGCTGCTGATGGGAAACGAGAGGCCTCTGCGAGCAGATTCCTGGTGTTCCCTGTAGAACAGTGAGGGGGAAGGTGTTGTCAAGTGGGAAGAGGAGTACTCTTTGTGTGTGGTCTCCTATGTGGCCTTGGCACCTTTGAGGGGCTTGAAAGAGAAAAGAGCTTTGTTAAAGTGAGAAGTGAAATAGTGTGTTGGCTGTAGGAATGGGAAGGGAAGAGGAATGGGGAATGGGAAGAGGAATGGAAAGGCATCTGCTGATGCTCTCATTTTTTGTTATGTCTGCGTGTAGCAGGGAGATTGCCAAAACTGAAACCAGTACACAGTTGAAAGCTGAACAAAACAACATTTATTCCAAAGAAAGTAGCAAACAAAATGAGAAACGGAGAGACAGAAAAGAGAAACAAACAAACCCCCAAGACAACCTCCCATTCACTCAAGTGTTACTTACCAGTTTGTCTTACCGACCCCAGAATGCTTAGAATTCCCCGTAGCAAAAGCTGCATCCTCATTATCCTCATGAGCCAATTTTCGTTAATATGAGGAAAGCTGGGAGACTGTAGAAACATCAGTTGAACTTCAAAGTCTCTTGGTTTCTTTCTCTCCTCAGACTTAGATTCAGAGTTGTCCGTGGTTTCTCAAGTCTCAATGCCAGGGTAAGACACTGGTTTATGAAGTTGCCTGACTGTCGCAGTCTGATGAGACTAGACTGTTTGCTAAAGAGGATGAGTTATGAGGTACACCAAACTCCTCTGTCTCAGCAATTGTAATATCAAAATTAAGGGGCTTTCCTCAAGGAAAATGTGGAAAAAACAGAAGACATAACAACCCTTAATTAAAAGATATATGTATGTTGGCAAAAAACAGTAACAAAAACACAAAAGAACTAGACAGCAATCCTAGAAAAAGAAAGAAAAAAAAAAACAACAAAAAAAAGTCTAAATGAGTACTTCTCTGTCCTTTAGCACAGTCCTAATCGTGGCCTGCAGGGGGCGCTGTTGGACCGCCAAAGATGTAGGGCCTGCAGTTCTCTGTCGTGGTCGGCAGGGGGCTCTGTGTGATCTCTGGCCGTCACAGTGCAGGGAGAGGGTTTGTCATCTGTGGTGATAAGGTCTGGCTGCAAAAATATGTTTTAAAGCGATCTTCTGACATTTGTGAAGCAAGTACAAGCTCTGGTCCTAAAAGCAATAGGTAACATGCCTTGCCAGTGCCCTTGGCCATCTCCAGCACAACTTGTCCTGTGCTGTCCCACAGCTGCTTCTGTTTCCCTGCAGGCTGCAGACACCCATCCGGCTTCCCCCCTGGTTCTCACCCCTGCCATTTGCAACCCTTCCCTGACCACTGCCCACCCTCACACTCTCTCTTCAAATACACACATGGAGTGATCTCATCTCCTCCCACAGCAATGCCCTTGCAGGGACATTTCTTTCTCCTCGTACCCTCTCTCCACCTTTCCAACTGCAGTGTGGGGCAGTGTCTCTGTCTCGGGCAGTTTCCTTCCTCCTAGGAAAGCTCCAGCAGGTGGGACACAGCCTTTCCAGCAGCATGCCAACCCCTCAGCCTTCCTGGGACCTTTCCCCTGCCCTGAGAGCAGCAGCTTCTGTGTGCTGTCCCCAGGCTGCTCCTTTCAGCTACTGGTACAGACAGGGCCCAGCTCTGCCAGCTGCTGTCCCATCCTGCGCTCAGCACGAGGGACGGGGCAGCCCAAAGAGAAGCCCCGTTGCTGGAGTGACCCCAGGCTCTCAGGCAGAGGGGATCTCTCAGTCCCTGTGACAGCCTGTTGGTCACAGCCTTGTGCTGGGCTGTCAGAGACCCTGCTCTGCCCCTCTCTGAGATGCCCCATGGCCTGAGGGACAGACACAGGGAGCTCTGTTCACAGAAGCACATCCCAGGGCTGCATTCAGGTGGTTTCCAAGGGGATGTGACTCTCAAAATGAAGTGATCTCAAGACACTGTCCTTCCTGGCCTCTCTAGAAGTAGCTGATGGCGTTTGTGCTCTCTCTGATTCCTCTCTACACACACACACAAAACACACACACAGAGTGTGAATGCTTAACTCTCTTCTTTACAGTGCAAATATGCTCATTTGATGTTCCTCCATGGGGGACAAACAATCCTTATGAGGTGGAGAGAGAGACCAGTGCTGGGAACAGTGACTGCAAGGGACTGGTCTGTGATGAGTGCACTGGGGCCTCTTGAGCAGGGGGCCCAGAATATAGGATCACAAACCAGACTATTTTGGTCACTGTTGGTCCTTCAAGAGTATTCATGGAGGCCTGGTTGTGGAAGGGACAGGGTTGTGTGCCCCCATCCTGTACAGTCACCAACTTCAGCTCTTCAGTGGTGCTTTATGCAGCAGGAAACTTCCTGGAGTTTGTTCTTGGCAGCAACTTTGAAAGAACACTTGAGCCTTCAGGTATTGCCCTGAGGAGATCCCCTTTCCTTTTGGAGTTCGGTTTTGTCCCAGCAGTGCCCATGGCCTGTCCCTGCCTGCATTGCAAGAGTGATACACAGTAGAACTGTGACAAAGCTGGCAGAGCACTCAGGTTTTACATCAGTAATCAGAGGTGGATCAGATCAGAGGGTGGAAGTTAAAGGGAGCAGCTCTGGAAGACCAAGTACTGGCGCTTCCTGGAAGATCTACCATGCCAGGAGTCTTTTCCTATCCATCGCTGCACACAGAACTGTCTCTGAAATCCAAAGAAAATCTTGGGTAAAGGATCTCAGGGAAAAAAAAGACCGAAGGGCCCTTTGTGTTTTTAAACACAGAGACTGATTCAAAAAATCCTTAAACAGTATGTAAAGCACAATTTATTACGACCGGGGGATACAGGGGGTTTCGCCCGCCCGTGCATTCCACTGAGAAAAGAGACAAAACATATTTTTATACATTTGGAAGAAGTGAGCTTCTACCAGATTCTGTCCCTGGGATGGGGTAACCCCGGATGTACGAACAGACTGGGAATGACATGCTGCATAACAGTGCTGGAAAATGGCCTCTGGGATCCTGGTGGATGGCCAGTTGGCCAAGAGTCAGTGGTGCCTTTGTAGGGGCTCGCTGCTCTGTCACACGAGGGTTTTCAGACACACGAGTCCTTTGCTTGCACACACACGCAGAGAGTTCATGGCAGCAGGGGCAGTATCTCCTGGATGCACCTCAGCCCTGTGGGGTACCACCTGCTCTGCCACTCTCTGAGATGCCCCACTGCCTGAGGGATGCACACGGGGAGTTCAGTCCACAGAAGCACATCCCAGAGCTGCATCCAGGGGCTTTGCCAGGCTTTAGTACTGTAAATGCAATGTGACACCAAGACACTCTTTGTCCCACATAACTTCAAGGCTCACCGAGGAGGCTGATGGCATTTGTACTTGCTCAGGGTCATGTCCCCACTTGAGGTGTGTGCTCAAGACTTGTCTGTGCAATGCAAAGAGAGACACCCTGTTTAGTCCTTCCATGTCTCTCCAGGGAAGGCTAAAGAACCTCTGTGGCCTGGGTGAGAAGTCAATGCTGGAAGTAGTGGTTCTACTGTGAGTGCCAAGCAAGAGTGTTTGGCAAGTCTGAGATGAATGCCCTGGGGAGTTGACCTGGTTTTTCCAGTGCACATGGCAATAGATCACACCCTGCCCTCGTGGTCCTTCATGTCTCTCCCAGGAGCCTGGAAGTGCACAGACACTGCTGAGTTCTTTCACCTAACACATTGCCACTCTTGAGAGGTTCACTTGTGTTTTTTCTCCTCAATATGTTCTTGAGAGAGGACTTACAAGAAGACCTAAACCTTCAGGAACTACCATGAGGAGATCCCTTGGTAGGATGGAAATACTGTTGCGGAGGGCAGCTGTGCCACAGAAGTGCTAATTGCCTGTCCCTGCCTGCAGGCCAGAGGGCTGACACCCTACAGCCCTTAAACTTCCAGAGAGCTCGGATCTTACACAGACAGCTCTGGAAAAACCAAAGGTTGATGCTCCCTGGCAGAGCTACAGTGAGCAGCATGACGGAAATGATGAAAAATACAGGCGGAGAACTGCAAGGGTAAGTTGAACAATTGTGAGAAACAGGGAATATAATCCTGGACATTGGTGGGGAATTCCTTTGGCCAAAAAGCCCCTTGATAAGGGGCAGGTTTTTGAGACATGGAAGGGAAGGTTAGAGAAAGGGGTGTCTGGAGTGCTCAGCGTGTTAAATGTAGGAAGAAGACCTCAAATAAGACAAAAATATCCAGATGCTTGATCTGGTGCTTTTTTGAAGACTTGCCTATCACTGTGAGTCCCCCACAAATTTGGGGGGACTCCCAAATCTCCCAATACTCTCCTAATGCTCTTCCAGCACCCAACGGTCCTCTATTTCCCTCTTCTCTCTCAAAATAAAATTCCACCTCTTTTACTCTAACATGACTCTACCTGGACTGGTGTCCCCAGTGATGTCAGCAATGTCCATATGATGTCACTGATGTCCCCAGGGGTGGCACGCATGTCCTCAAAGTTGTCACCCATATCCCTGTGTCTTTGCTGGCATCTTTGATCTGAGAGGAATGTTCATCCAAATGGAAATTTCGGGACACAGGCATGCAGAATAATTGAAGGGTTGAAAACAGGAAACAGCAGCCCTTTTCCCCAGCAAAGAAAGCCTGGAAGCTTTTGTTTTGTGGTGCAGTTGATGGGCCAACCTGGGTGCTCCATGGGTAGCAAAAGCTTTCTGTCCTGGCTTATTTGTTATGGGAGGAATCTTCCTCCATATGCAATTTTGGGAGTCAGGCTGACAGTTTCAGCGCAGGGCTGAAAAAAGCAAACAACAGCCATTCTCCCCAGGAAAGGAAGACTGGAAGATCTGGTTTTGTGGTGCAGTTCGTGGAGCAGCCTGGGCACTCCACGGGCAGCAAGAGTTTTCTGTCCTGACACCTTTGGTCTGGGAGGAATCTTTGTCCGTATGCAATTTTGGAAGTCAGGCTGTCAGTTTTGGAGGCAGGTGTGAAAAACTAAACAACGGCCCTTCTTCCCAGCCAAGAAAACCTGGAAGCTTTAGCACTGTGGTGGAGATGGTGGGCCAGTCTGGTCACTCCATGGGCAGCAAGAGCTTTCTGGTGTGGTACCTTTGGTCTGGGAGGAGTCTTCGTCCGTATGCAGCTTTGGGAGTCCCGCTGGCAGTTGTAGTGCAGGGCTGAGAAAAGCAAACAACCCTTCTCCCCAGGAAAGAAAGTCTGGAAGCTTTGGCTTTGTGGTGCACTTGCTGGGCCTCCCTGGGCACTCCATGGGCAGTAAGAGCTTTCTTGTGTGGCACCTTTGGTCTGGGAGGAATCTTCGTCAACTTGCAATTTTGGGGTGTTGGACTGGTCATTTCAGTGCTGGTCTTAAAAAAGAAAACAACAGCCCTTATCCTCAGGAAAGAAAGCCTGAAAGCTTTGACTTTCTGGTGCAGTTGGTGGGCCAACCTGTGCACTCCATAGGCAGCAAGAGCTTTCTCTCTTGGCACCATTGGTCTGGGAAGAATCTTCATCCATATGCAATTTTCGGAGTCGGGTTGCTAGTTCAGAGGCAGGTCTGAAAAAAGGAAAACAACATCTCTTATCCCCAGCAAAGAACGGCTGGAAGCTTTGGCTTTGCAGTGCAGTTGGTGGACCAACCTGAGCACTCCATGGGCAGCAAGAACTCCCTGGTGTGGCACCTTTGGTGTGGGAGGAACTTTAGTCGGTATGCAATTTTGGAAGTTGACCTCATAGTTGTAGCACAGGGCTGAAAAAAGATAAAAATAGTCCTTCTCCCCAGGAAAGAAAGTCTGGAAGCTTTGGTTTTGTAGTGAAGTTGGTGGGCCAGCCTGGGCACTCCACTGGCAGCAAGAGCTTTCTCTCCTGGCACCTTTGGACTGGAAGGAACTTTAGTCATTATGCAGTTCTGGATGTTGACCTCCAAGTTGCAGCGCAGGGTTGAGAAAAATAAACAACAGACCTTCTCCTCAGGATAGAAAGCCTGGAAGCCTTCGTTTTCTGGTGCAGATGGTGGGTCAGCCTGGGCACTCCATGGGCAGCAAGAGCCTTGTGGTGTGGCACTTTTGGTCTGTTAGGAATCTTCTTCCGTATGCAATTTTAGGAGTCAGTCTGGCAGTTTTGGAGGCAGGTCTGAAAAAACAAACAGCCTGTATCCCCAGGAAAGAAACCCTGGAATCTCTGGCTTTCTGGTGTAGTTGGTGGGCCAGCCTGGGTGCTCCATGGGCAGCAAGAGCTTTCTGTCCTGCCACCTTTTGTCTGGAAGGAATCTTCATCCGTATTTCATCTGGGTAGTCAGACTGGTAGTTCCAGCACAGGGCGGAGAAAAGCAAAAAACAACCTGTCCCCCAGGAAATAAAGCCTCTAACCTTTGGGTGTATGGTGTAGGTGGTGGGACACCCTGGGCACTCCATGGGCAGCAAGAGCTTTCTGTCCCCCCACCTTTTATCTTGGAGGAATCTTCATCCGTATTCAATTTTTGGAGTTACACTGGTAATTTCAGTGCAGGGCTCCAAAAAGCAAGTGACAGCCTTTCCACCCAGGAAAGAAAGCCTGCAACTTTTGGCTTTCCGGTGCAGTTGGTGGGCCACCCTCGGCACTCCATGGGCAGCAAGAGCTTTCTGTCCTATCATCTTTTGTCTGGGAGGAATCTTCTTTCATATTCAATTTGGGTAGTTGGGACAGTTATTTTGGTGCAGGGCTCCTTCAAGCAAATGACAGCCCTTTCCCCCAGGATAGAAAGCCTTTACCCATGGAATCTCTGGTGCAGGGCACTCAATATGAAGCATTCTGTCCTGGCATCTTTAGTCTGGGAGGAATCTTCGTCCGTGTTCAATTTTGGGACTCAGACCAGCTGTCTCGGAGCAGGGTCCTGGAAAGCAAAAAACACCCCTTTTCCCCAGGAAACAAAGTCCTTATGCTCAGGGTCTCAGGTGAAGGTGGTGGGACACTCCATGGGCAGCAAGAGCTTTCTGTCCTGGCCCCTTTTTTCTGGGAGGAATCTTCAGCTGTATTCAGTCTGGGGAGAGACTCAATGTTTCCGGTTTCATCTCTATGACCTTGGATGTCTAAGCTGTCAATTTCAGATTTGGACTTCATGGTTCTGGAAGCATCTCCATGCTCTTGGATATCTGACTGATCATTTCTGGGTTCAGACTCTATGGTTCCAGTGTTGACTGCATGGCCCAGAAAGGATCAACTCTCACTTCTGTTTTGTCTCTACAAGGAAGAAGCTGTGAGTTACGGGTTCAGAGTCTATGGATGCGGTTTCATCTCTGTGATCTTGAACGTTTCCTGTGGTCAGACTCTGTGGTTCCAGATCCCTCTCTATGGTCTTGTAGGACTTTCAGATTTTAGTTTGGGGTTTTCTTTGGTTTTTTGGGGTTTTTTTTGTCTGATATCTACAATTGTTCACTGAGGGGTTTTTTGTTTGTTTTTGTGAATTTTTTTAGCTATGGATGTTAAAGTTTCATTAGGGAAGGTAAAGGGAAAAAATTTTAACCCTCAAGTAATTAATGGTGAAATTACATAATTTCTCATTAATAATGACTCACAGAAACAAATGAACATGAAGGAAACTTCAAAGCACATGTATGCAACTCACATCTCCTCCACAAATCCCTGCTCTCCTGACTACTCTTACTGAAAAGACTGCAGAATCCTTGCCTCAATTGGCTAAGCTAGCTTTTCAACATGCTAACAGTACACAGTTAGGGACCTATTCCACCTATTCCTGAGTCTACACATTAGGCAGAGCAGTTCAAGGCCACAGGTATGTACAGACACCAACACATTACATTGCAAAGGGATGTGATGAGAGGAGAATGTTCTCATTGCAAAGAATGATTCCAAGAACCGAGATATTATTTAACAAGATGACATATGCAAGCTGAGAATGCACTGCAGAAGCCTCCGAAAAGTTTCGAAGATAATGACCTTCGACAAGAAGGGCCTGTAAAACCTCAGGGGGACACGCGAGAATGCTGTGTTCAGGATGTAAGGTTGGAAGGATACAAAGAACAAGTCCCCCTACTTTACGATGGAAGGCTGGAGAGCGCAGCTGACAACACAGCCTGTAATGAACCCATAAAAGACATCCGACTGTAAAATTCCAAGATGCAATTCTGTGGTAGTTTGGTCTAGGCCTTCCTTGGTGACCAGTCTGTAACCAAGGAAGGGCCCAGTTACCCAGTATTCCCTACGATTTTTACGTAAGCCAGGCTATAAGAAGAAAGGAGGAAAGGCCTCTCTTTCCTTTTGGCGGCTTGGAGTTGCAGGTTCCCTTCTGTTGAGTCTGTTGTGTTGGGGAGCGAGGCCTGGTAAGGCCTTGTCAACCTTGGGAGAGAGAGGTTGCCGGCGATCGTTCCAGCGTGACTTCCTGTTGTCCCAAGGAGAGTAGTAAGATAGTCTTTTGTTAATTTCTTTTAGTTGCTAGACCTCGGGCTACTGATTGGGATATATATATATTTTATTTTGGTTTTGTTCCTTTTCCCTTCCCCCTTCCCTTTCCCTTGTGAAATTGTATATATATTTCAATTGTATATAACTGTAATATAAGTGTAAATATATTTATATATATTGCTTTAGCTGTCTCTCTCTCATTTTGGTTTTCCTTGGTTGTTTTTTTCCTTCTTCTCCCTGAGGTTTCGGGGGGGGGAATTCTTGTGGTAAGGTTTGGAGACTTGCAGGGAACCAGCTTCAAACCATATCAAATTCTGATGCAAGACTGAGAGTCAAGGAATGGACGATATCAGCACCGTGCCGAGGAGATGTTCAAGACCCCGGGGATGATACCCGACGCTTCCCATAAGCCCCCTCAGGGCAGAACACAAAGACAACTGATCCAAGGAACACACAAGACGGACCAGACAAACTATGCGACACAGACCAGAACTGCTCTGCCCTGCACAGCCCAGTGCTGTGGTCAAAAGTAAGCCATCCCCTCTATGGGCACTAAGGAGCCTGTTATTGGACATCCCTCTCCCCCTATGCTCATTTCTAAATCCATCCCAGCAATTCCCAACCCGGTACCCTGCTCTCCTCCCCTCTCCGGGTCACAGCCCTCCACTTATCTTTCCGAGAGCTGGGGATGCGAATCCTTCTTCAACACAAAGGATACCTGGGTGAGCGACAGACAAAGTTATGTGGCATTTCGGAAAGCTCAGTGCACCTCTGCTCCTCCTACCACTGCCCTGACTCACCTCGAGTGCTCCTCTCTTTCCGAAGGCGAGCTGGGCAGCACCTGCAAATAGAAAAGGCACGTGTTTCAGCACTGAGCCCTTTAGTACTCTGGGATTACTCACGAGTCCAGCCCAAGACCACCAAAACTTGTCACAAAAAAACTACAGATGTTTGTAACTTTAAAACACCAGAAAAGTAGCATCTACTTCTGTCTAGGAGTCCCTGCTCATCCTTCTCACCAGGGCTCACCTCCACGCTTGTGCTGATAGCCTTTTCCCCCAGTTTGTACAGAAAGGACCAGGACAGAAAAGTTTTGCTGTCCTTTACCTCTACTGGGCAACCTGTCATCTACACCTTAAATCATGGGGCTATGTGCTTTCCATCCTATGGAAAAGGATTGTTATTCCCTCTCAGAAAGGCAGCACCAAAATATTGATTTCCTGTTTATTACTTTAATCACTCCCCCACTACCTGAGGTATTACATTCAAAATATACAGTCTGTCCCCTTTAGTTTACCTCCAATTTTATGGCCAAAATATTCATTCCATGCCTATGTTACCTAGATTTTACCACAAAAAAACCAACCCTGATTATCTCATCTGCAAAATGTTGACCGTCACACCTTTGGAGAGGTTTGTGAAGTCTTCAGCTGAGAGGAGGTGTATTAGGGAGGGTCCAAGACATACTGAAACTTGAAAACCCGGACATCGTTGGAACTCAATAACGCAAATATTTATTACAAAATGTGGCTAAGAAAACAAAATGGGCACTCGGGAGAAGGAGGAAAACCAAAGAGCAAAGTACGACACCCTACTCTCCTAGGTGTCATTTATGAGATGATCTTACCCACTCCAAAGACTATAAAGCCCTCTACAGCAGCAGCGTTTTCCAGAGGGTTAACAGGCTCCCACGACAGCAGGCATCCCTGCCAAAGACAATGTGGTCCTTCATGTAGAGCAGGTCGACCCGAACCAAAAAACATGTCTGCTTTTATACAATCAATGGAGCACCTCTACTCGGGAAGGCGTGGCCAGCACCGCCCCGCCAGAGGCTCTCAATCTCACCCTCTTAGTTATATAAGTTCATCCCTTCAGCGCATGCATGAGAACTTTGGAAATCCCCTAACGCATGTGCAGTCTGCTTCGGGGGTCTTTTCTAATTGAGTTGAGGGTCGAGCCTTCCTCCTCTCTTCCTCACCTTCTCCTTCAAATGCCCTTGGCAAACAGTGAACCAATAGAAGAACACCAATTAAAATGGTTTATACAGAAGTTCTCCCTCCAAGGACGAATTCTCTGTTTTATCAGTGAACTTGACAGAGAGAATATAAACTACCACAGGTGGCTGGGGCCAAACACAGACCAAACAAAAAAGAAAAAATCAACATTCCTGCTACAGGAGGAAAATGTATTTTGCATCTCCATTGGTACAGGTGTCTGTAGAGGCCGACAGAGCTTTTGCCTTTTCCAGACAATCGCACAATTTTTTGACTCCCTGGCAGCTGAATGTCACAGATCTCCTTTCCTACATCCATGCAGATATCACACACAGGTACCTATACACCTTTTCTCAAGCCTATGCAGAGCCAAGATTTCCTCACCTTGTACATCCAAAGGTGAGTATTCTGGTTAGTGAGTACAGCAACCCCCTTCTCCTTGCAAACAAGGAACCATTTTCCCTGGCCCTTTCTCTAAGGGTTAGAATTTTTTAAAACTGCTGTCTTGCCACCAAACCTGCTTGGGATCTCCCCTAGCTTTTGGCTGTCCTTGGATTTAAAAAGCACACACTCTATTCCATCTTCCAACAGCAAAAAAACAAAACGCTCCTGACCCGCAGTGTAACTGTAAGGATGGGCACCCCCACCTCGCCATTCTGACAGAGAGCCATCAAGCACCCCCAACCCACCCATCAGATCTGAGTATAACAGCACAGACACGGCAATGCTGAGAGCGGGAACAGCAGCCCCACTGATGGGATTCATGCAGCAGGAGACATGCACAGAGGGGCACATTTGGCCACAGACAACCAACACTGAATTTCCTCAAAATCTGTTCCCCAAAACCATCTGCTCGGAACACTGTGCCAAACAGCACGTGGTGATAAAATTTTAATGCATTCAAACCAGCAAATTCTTGGACGCTTGCTACTTGCTTCCCCTTACTGTTGTTCTTCCTTCAGAAATTCTACCTGTAGCCAAGTTACTGGCTACTTCTTCAAGCATTTCCCTCCCTGGTATTACCAACACATTTACACAGGCAAGGAACTTAACAGCTCTTCTAAAATTATCCAGGTGCCAATTACAGCCACAAAAGAAAAGCCAAAAGAAAAGAAGGGTCAGGCAACCAGAGAGCTCTGCAGGTGGCACCAGGCAATATCACACTTGCTAAAACACATCCTTTTGTACAGAGAAGGAGACAGGCCAAGATTATTGGAAGTTGTGCCCTTCCCCCAGTGCTGACAACGATCACACACAGCACAAATTAAGGTCCAATCATCCCTTTAGGAAAAGGGAAAGAAGCAAGGGTTCATCAAGCAGTGCACAACTTAGCAAGTGAGTTTAACAAATACCATCAGGTGTTGTGCAGAGAGGAAATAAAACTCACTTCTTTTAGTAGCTAAAATATGAGGATAAATTACTACCTGGCTACAGCAATAAGATTCCCACAGTAGTTTCAGGTGCCTTCCTTTGTAGCCCAGCCCCAAAGCATAAACTCCTCTCCCCTGCTCCTGAGAGAGGCAATTGGAACTTCAGGTGCTCAGGAAAGTGATGCTCTCCCCTAAGTCCTGGCTCACCTGCCCGAGCATCTAGAGTGCTTATATTCCACCTCACTCCCTGCTTTGTATGTTCATATCAAAAGAAACTTCCAAGCTCTTCCTCCAGTCCGAGCTGCATCTTCCCTGCGCCCCCACCTGTTCACATGCGCTGCTCCCCTTTCCTGCGCAGCCTACTGGCACAGGGCTCATCCTAGGTACATCAGGTGCTTCCTCCAGCCCCTGTGAGATACTCTCACCATCACTGCTTGGAGAGACCCACTGAGATCGACTGCTCCCCTGCAAAACCTCCCTACAAGAAGTGACCCAGATAACCACCCAGTAGAGCTCGCCCCTCGTCATCCTCACTGGCCACACCTGGGGTTGTCCCGCATAGGAGGGGAGAGAAGGGCGGGTGATATCACCCGCAATGGGTGCGCGACTTGGGGCGTGGGGAGAGGAGGCCGGGCGAGCCGCGGAGCAGTGCCGGCGCCAGCCGACGGCGCTTCGCTCTGGGATCTGGGGTTGTTTTGGGCTGGTTTGGGGGGACTGCGCACACCCTCCCCAGGTCAAAGCCCCAGGCCAGTTCCCTGCACCCTGCTGCACTCCCCACACCCCTTGCTCAGCTCCGCGGGGATTTGTACCTCCTCTGAAGGTGGCAAATGTCTGCAAAGCGAGTCGGGAAGCCACTCCCAGTCTTTCTTTTCCAGCCTTTTCTTCCCAGTACCACAGTGGTCGAAAAGGAAACCAGAAAACCAGGAAAAAAAACCAACCAAACAAACAAATCACACAAGGCCAACTGCCAGCTCCTCCCGCCTTTCCCCATCCGGCTGCGACAGTTGTCCCCGCTGCAGAGCCCACCCTGATCCTGGTCCTTCTTGGAGACAATTCCCCTGTCACAGCCCACTTCCTACAGAAAAACAGCAAAGATTGGACCTTTGGAGAGAATTCTTCCCTGGGAGGATGCTGAGACCCTGGTACAGCTTGCCCAGGGAAGCTGTGTCTGCCCCATCCCTTGAAGTGTCCCAGAACAGGCTGGACAGGGCTTGGAGCCACCTGGCACAGCGGCAGGTGTCCCTTCCTGGGGCAAGTGTCCCTGAATGTGATGATCCTTAAGGGCCCCCCAACCCAAACCACTCCAGGATTCCATGGGGATTCTGTGAGCTATCCCTGCCATTCATTTGTCATCCTTTCCCCTCCAAATGGAGAGGAAATTTAAATTCTCAAACTCACATGCTTTGTTAAAGTGATGCCAAAACCAGCATAAAATAACTGCTCAGAGACAATTTTGAGTCTTTAAGCAGCAAAGGTGTTTATTTTGAGCAACGTTGGGGGCTAACCAGCTGGACAAACTAGATCCAGAGTTTTCAGTGAAAAGTCAGGTAATTTATACAGTTTTAGTGAGAGATTACAATATTTTTTAAGAATATTCGTTAAAATTACATCATCTATTTGTAATATTCATATTATGTGGGGTTCAGGTGGAGCTTGAGGCGGAGTCATCATTTTGGGGATGTTTCTGGGTATCGTTCCTCTTTCTTCAGCTTCCTGAGTGTCGTTCTCTCTTCCTCATTGTCATGAACTTTTCAACTCTACCTGACTACGTGCGGAAGTCTTACTAAAAACCCCTTTACTCACCCCAAATGTCCATCCTATCTAATTTATGTCTACTAGGCCAACCTTTTCATTATCTTTCATTAGGATAGAGCATACCAAGGCAAGCAGGCCTCTCACAGGCCTCTCAGAGCCTGGTACCTTCTCTCTCTTAACTAATCTCATTACACATGCTCTCTGTCTCTGTCATTTTAACCTAAATGCAACATTCCTCAAAGTGGAATCTGTGAACCTCTTCTCAGAGCAGGATTACAGCATCTAAAAATCCTTGCTCTGTTTCGTTTCCCCGCTTTTCTCAGGACTTACGAATTCTTTTGTCAAGTTCTAAAGACAAAGCGTTTCGTTAAGTGAACACCATTGCCCACATTTTTTGTGTTCTCTTTACTATGATACTCAACTTATACCACAGGTAGATGTTCAAGAAAGATAATATGATCATTCCTCCCAATATGACTAGCATAGGATGTATTAGAAAATTAAATATTTGCATTGCTCTAGGAGAGTATCCTACTAGGATGTCCCACCAATTATGTTCCCTGATGCATTCTGCATCAGCTAAAATAGACTATATTTTCAGAGTCATGTTTCACTTGCCTCAGCATGCGTTGGGTTTTTCTGTTTACTTCTTGAACTAGCTTTTCTACATCTGGGCGTTTAAGCATTGCTTTAAAAAAATCGATATTCATGCCTATTTGTAATTTAGGTACACCATGATACAAAGTATAATTCATTCTAATCAATTGTTGAGTTGTTACTGGTGCAACATAATTAAAATCTCAATCTACCATCCTAGTGAAATTACATACACAAAAATTAGTACCATTAGTTATTTCATGACAAATCATCATGACTAGGTTTCACGAACGAAGATTTGGGAAGGGTTCTACCCACGTTTGTTGCAAGTGCATTGGTGGCTAAAAAGGCCAATACGAGATAGGCATGTCCAGTTGCAAAAGGCACAGCAGAAAGACTCCTTAGGTGGTATATTCTACAAGGCACAATTCTTTCTGCATTGTCTTTTCTCCTCAAGGGTGATCCTGCGGGCGTTCTCAAAAGCATCAGCAGCATTATAGTTGGTGTGTCTCCAGACCTCCCGATTGGAGGCCAGAGTAGACCAGTTATGGTGATCAATATGGTCAAGACTGAGATGTTGTTTCAGGGAGTCCTTGTATCTTCTCTTTGGTGCTCCTCTCTTGTGGCAACCGGTGGCAAGTTTACCATAAAGCAAGATCTTAGGGAGGCAGTGGTCCTTCATCCTGGAGACGTGCCCTGCCCAACGCAACTGTGTTCTCAGTAACATGGCCTCAATACTTGTGACTGCTGCTTGTTCTAGAACAGATGTATTCGTCACATAATCTGACCAGTGGATGTTTAGGATTGTGTTCATGACCAGTATCTATGGTAATATTATCACAAGCAGTTCTGGCACATGCACATCCATTTCCTACATAAAATACTTGTGATTGGACTTTAGTGTGTGAGAACATTTCAAAGGTACATGTACTTTCTTCTATATCTAAACACAGGTCTTCATTTTCTATTACTGCATTTTCACAGATATATCCTAACTATTCCCTGGGAATACAGGCCTCGGTGCTGATCGATTGCCATTTGCCTTTGGTCTGATCATAACTTGCCCAAACACTACGACCTAAGGGTCTGACGATGACATTTTGGTGTATAGCTCCCAGGGTTAGAACAGGAAAGATTGCCTGTTCTTGTACTGCACTAATGGTGAGCACATATGCTTCAATTCGTTCATGCTGTGGATTGTAGGTGAAATTTACTAATTACCACCAGGCCTGATGATCTTTTTCAAACTGAGTAGTTCTTCTCTCGCTATTAATTCTCTAATTTCTTGGGGTAATATCCCTGATGTTCCTTCTCTGAGTATTCCTGCAGCTATAGATTGTACCCATTGTAGAGTCTGGATACACTGGATTGCAAGTGCAACATTTTTGCTAATACTTCCAGTGTAGTTAGCAATTTTAGTAAAATCTTCGGCCATGTAGTTCACTACCAATGTTAATAATTTGACAACTAGAGATTGGTTTTCTGCCAGTGTGATCATAGATGATTTTAAACGGAATTTGAATTTTCCTAAATCAGAAGTGACAGCACTGAGTTTGTTAATTAGTACTTCTTGTATTTAATACACCTAAACCTGTGCCAACCCACACGGGTATATCTCTTTGTTTCCTCTTATGGTAGGACCTAGTTGCCAGCCAAGCCTCCCATCCTTTAAGACTCTGCTGTGTATTGGGCTGGTAATTTTTCTGCGTGTGGGATATATTCGCTTGGACATTTATTTGAACTCTTTTCAGGGAATATGTAGGATCTAGTAATAGCTTTTGTTCATTGGATTGTCTAATTACATGAGATCCAATAAAGGTTAAGTTATGTATCCTTTCACAGTTTGGAGAGGAAGTTGTGAGTGCCTCAGTAAGTGATTTGGAAGTCGTTTCAATAGGTGCTTTAGTAGGAGAAATGTTTTTAAGTCTAATAAAAATGTTTTGGAAGCACCTCTATCTTTACTCATCCATGAGCACTGAACTGAAACTGATTGATCTAACAGTAACTTCATCTCACGCTGGGCTTCATTCTGCTCATTTTCTTTAGTATCGTCCCATAGGCAAGAAATTGGACCCTTTCTTTCAAGCCAAACATCATTACTCGCATTTTCTGTTTGACTAAATTTAAGTGATTGGTTTGTCATGGGTGTTCCTGTCAGTTTGACTTGTTTTGTCTTTTGTGTTAAGGTATTAACACCTTTGCACCCTATTTGTGTTTCATCGTCCAAATTTCCTATTATGATATCTAATGAGTCTTGGGCCTTATTCCAGTCTTGTTGTGTATATCATCTGTTATTATGTAGGACATAAATGGCTAAGCTTGGCTGTGGAGAAAGCAGTATTGTGTGAGCAACCTATCCTGCATTTCTATAAGCCTTGCCTTGACATGGCTGGGCACAGACAGTGTAAAAAGTGCACAGTCATCATGGCTTCAGGTTCTGAGGCTGAAACAAAGAGAAATCTGTGCCAAAATTAAGGAGGAGTCCCAAGAGGTAAACAATGTCTTTACCTCGCATGGACATCTGTAATAATCCAATGAGAAGTGGGGCATGTTTACACCGTGGACACTCTCGTGTAACCAACAGTGTAAAAGTGATCACACGCCAGGGTGTAGAAAAAGTATAAAAAGGGCAGCTTAAATAAATAAAGCAGACATTTTGTGGATCAAATTGGTCGTATACAATCTGTCTCTGAACCCCTCTGTCAACACTTGGCTTAGGCTCTTGATCAGCTGAGGAATGTATCCCCACCCAGGGAAATGATTCTATAATCTGTGCACTCGACCATGCCACTTGGAGGAGTTTGGGATAAGGTTATACTATTCAAAAGTCCAAGAATCAGCATTGGTTTTAGGTCCATGGTTCAGGTTTCCTCAAGAGCTTTCTTTACCATCTTCTGGAGCTCTTTTGACTCTGGAGTAGTGGATCCAGGGTTGCTCTTTTACCCAGACTGCTGCGAAGGTGATCAGCAACACCTGGAAAGGTCCTTCCCACTTGTCTTGCAGAGGTTCTCCTGAAAGATTCTTAACATATACCGGGACTGAATGGATGTAGTTTACAATCAGGCTGTTTTGGTTGGTGTTCTAACACCACCGTAGCATTTTTATCAAATTATTTTCCTACAACTATAACATAATGTTATAGGTTATAAATTTAAGAGTGGAATTTTTCTTTCTCCTGCCCCTCTCCCCCCCACTGTAGGAAAGACAGAGTTTGAATGGAAAGGAGGAAGGGGTCAATTAGCCTTACAAAGGATCGAGCTGGCTGGACCACATTCCTAGCTGATGGCCCACCCAAGGCTGGGGGGAGAGGGGAGGAGTTTTGGGAGGGGGTGGTTGACTCTGCTTGGGGGGTGGGGGGAGAGGGGCAGACTGCGGAGTTCTCTCTCTTGAACAGAGATAGAGTCTGTGTGCAGGCATTTTTGAAGAAAAAGCCTGGAAGCCGGGCTTTTCTGGCTTCTTGTCCTGGTGAATCCAGATCACTGGTCTCAGCTGGTTTTGCACACTGCCTCATGACTCCAGCCGGACCCTACTGTGTTTTCATCTGAGAGCTCTGTGCTCACTGAGGGAGAGAGAAGAGGAGCTTTGAGACACTGTCATCTGGGAACAACAGTGAGTTCCGTTGGGGGTGGACTGCTTTCCTTTCCCCCTTTCTTCCATTGGGGGAAGGGTCCCCCATTTTCTTTTTCAGCTTCTCCCGTGACCTGAGACCACCCCCCCACACCCCCTCCCCGCGCAGTGACCGCCAGAGCCCTACAGCGCCCCCTGCAGGTCAACACAGAGAACTGCAGGCTCTGCATCTCCAGTAATCCAACAGCGCCCCCTGCAGGTCAACAAAGAGAACTGCAGGCTCTACACCTCCAGTGATCTAACTGCACTAGAAGAAAGAGAAGTATTCAGACTTTTTTTTCTTTTGTTTGAAGGGAATTTCTGGGTACAGGACTATTGTTTGGCTGTTTTTATATTCTGTTTCTGTTCTTGCCAATATACATATATATTTTAATAAAAAGTTGTTATTTCTTCTTTTCTTCCACACTTCCTCGATTAAAACCCCTTAATTTTTGAATTTACAATTGCTGAGAGAGACGAGTTTGGTCCGTCTCATAACTCATCCTCTTTAATAAACATTCCAGTCCCTTCAAACTGAGACACATAATCATACGCATGTTGATTGCCTATTTAATCTACTGCCTCACCATTTCCAATCTGCATTGCATAGGGTCTGCCATATAAAATCTCAAATGGACTCAATTTTTCTTTTATCTTGGTTTGACCCTCAATCTGATCAGAGCAATAGGTAAACCCTGATGCCACTGAAAATTTGTTTCTTGGCATATTTTAGCAATTTGTTGTTTAATGAGATGGTTCATTTTTTCTACTTGCCCACTCGCTTGGAGTCTGTAGGACGTATGCAATTGCCATTTGATTTTCAGTGCTTTACATATTGCTTGTACAACTTTTGCACAAAAATGTGAACCCCTGTCTGAAGAGATGCTCCTTAGCACCTCAAATCATGGTACAATCTCATTTAACAGAACGTTGATCACTTATCTTTCTTTACTTGTTTTGTGCGGGAAAGCTTCAGGCCATCCAGAAAATATATCTGTCAAAACTAGGAGATATCGATACCTCCCTTTTCTTGGTAACTCAGAGAAATCAATTTGCCAAAGTTCACCTGGGAATTTTCCTTTGCTTATTGCCCCCTGTTGTATTTTAGTCCCAGTATTTGGGTTATTTTTCAGGCAGCGGTCACATTGGGATGTAACCTGTTTTATTGCAGTAAATAATTTTGGTCCTACCACTCTAGTTTTTAGATGTTGATAGAGTGGATTTAAATCCCAATGAATCTTGTCATGTTTTGTTTTTACCAAATGCCATACCATTTTTTCCTGGCAATACTAGCTGTCCTGTTGGGGCCCCCTGGTGGTCTAGTGGTTAGGATGCAGCGTTCTCACCGCCGCAGCCCAGGTTCGATTCCCGGTCAGGGGACTTCCCCGGGCAGATGGAGTTCGTCAGCCCTGTAAGGCCATCCATCTAAGAGAAGGTCACTCTAAACAAACCTGCATCCTGAGGACCTCGCTGCCACTGCCCAAGCTTGCTTGGCCCCGGCAGATGAACCTCAGGGTTAAAGGGTGGGCCCAGTTCAGCGCACACTGCGTCTCACAGAAAAAAAAAAATCCACTGGCAGGCTGGAAGGGTAATGACCTTTCCCAAATCTTCGTTCGCGAAGACTGGTCATGATGACTAGCTGTCCTGTTATTAGCTGGCCCCACCCATTGTCCAATAGCTCACCTCCATTTTTATGTATCCACTTATGATCTGCCTCTTTGTATTCTGGTTGGAAATCTGTGTCTAGCTTCTCTGGCACTAAAGCTGCTATTGCTAATTCTCTGCTTCTTGTTTCAGTTTTCCTAATTTAGCTTCTGCAACAGTTTTCCGATTACCTATTTCTGGAACTGTGTTACTTTTCAGGTGTCCTTTACAGTGCATTATAGTCACCTGTGTTGGGAGCTGGATGGCTTCTAACAGTTGGAGAATTTCTTCCACATGCTTTACAGCTTTTCCTCGGGCAGTCAATAGCCCTCATTCTTTCCATATTGCGCCGTGGGTGTGTACAACCGAGAAGGCATACTTGGAATCTGTCCAGACGTTTATTCACTTCCCCTTTGCCAGTTGAAGAGCTCGGGTGAGAGCTATCAGTTCTGCTTTCTGGGCTGAAGTTCCTGCAGGTAAAGGGTTTGACTCAATTACCTTTTCTCTTGTAGTAACTGCATAACCAACCATTCTTACGCCTTGCTTCATGAAACTTCTGCCATCCAAAAACCAGTCATCTGCGTCTTGGAGTGGTTCTTCTTTAAGGTCCGGGCGGCTGTAGTACACTACTTCAGTGGTTTCTAAACAGTCGTGTTCAAGCGGTTCAGCTGACATTCTGCCTTCTAGGAATGAAGCTGGATTGACAATGTTAGTCACTTGAATGATCACAACATCTGATTCGGCCAGGATCGCCTGGTATTTCAGGAACTGGGAAGGTGATAGCCAGTGGTTACCCTTTTGTTCCAGTACTGCTGACAAAGTATGGGACACTAACACAGTCATTTTCTGCCCCATGGTAAGTTTTCTGACCTCTTCTATATTTATAACCACTGCAGCTACTGCCCTCAGGCAGGTGTGCCATCCTTTACTCACCTCATCCAATTGTTTGGAGAAGTAGGCTACTGCTCTCTTGTATGGCCCTAGCTGCTGAGTCAGGACCCCTAAAGCCATCCCTTGATGTTCATGTCAGAACAGCCAAAAGGGCTTTGTTATGTTGGGCAGACCCAGAGCCAGAGCCCTCATGAGTTCTTGCTTTAGTCATTTGAAGGCTTTGTCCGCTTCAGGGCTTCAAATTATGTTAATTTTGGTTGTTTTCAGCAGTTCGTAGAAAGGCCTTGCAAGTACCCCGTACTGATATATCCATAAACGGCACCAACCTGTCATTTCTAGAAAGGCTTGTAGATCTCTCACTGTTTCTGGTCTGGGTGTCTGGTAGATTGCTTCTTTCCTTGCTGTTCCTAGAGACCGCTGTCCTCCAGAGACTTCGTGTCCCAGGTTCACCACTTTCTCTTGCACCAGCTGTGCTTTCTGTTGGGAGACTCAATAACCATTTAAACCCAGGAAGTTTAAGAGAGAGATTGTCCACTGTACACATTCCTCTTCTGTTTCTGTTGCTATCAGTAAGTCATCTACATACTGCAGAAGAGCACCATCTCCCAGTGGCTGTTCCCATTGTTCTAATTCTTTGGTCAATTGACTACTAAACAAAGTTGGCGAATTTTTGAACCCCTGAGGTAAAACAGTGGGGGTTAATTGCATCTTTCTTCCACTACTGACTGATTCCCGTTTGAATGCGAATATCTTTTGGCCCTCTAGGGCCAACGGGAGACAGAAAAATGCGTCTTTTAAAGCTAATACTGTAAACCAAATCAAATTGCCTTTTAATTTTGTCAAAAGTGTACAGGGATTGACCACTATGGGGTAAATTGTTTTTGCTATTTCATTTACAGCTCTTAAATCTTGAACTAATCTATAGACCCCATTTGGTTTCTTGACTGGGACAATTGGGTGTTAATATCTGATTCATACTTCATTAAGAGACCCAATTTCAAAAAGTTTTCAATTACAGGCTCAATTCCCTTTCTGTCTTCTAGTCTCAATGGATACTGTTTTCTGGCTACTGGTTTTGCTCCTGGCAGTAGTTCTATTTGAATGGCAGTTGCTTGTTTTGATCTGCCAGGTATATTGGTAGCCCTGATCCAAAATTTGACTGATCTTTTGATTGCTTTGCTCTGGTTCTATGAAGCTCATGGCCAAACTCAGGGCTGCTACTAGTTGCTCTTCATTTACCTGAAATTCAAATTTACCCTTCTTAATTTTAATCACAGCTCCCAGGTTTTCTAATAAATCTCTCCCCAGCAAAGGTTTCGGAGAATTAGGCAAATATAAGAATTGATGAACTCCCATTTGTTTCCCAATTTTGTACCTGAGGGATTTCAGAAAGAAAGCTTTTTCTGGTTGACCTCCTATAACTTGAACAAACTCACCACTTTTAGATATTAGTTCTTGATTTAAAACCGAAAATGTAGCTCCAGTGTCAATTAGAAAATCTAATTCTTTTTCATTTTCCCCTAGCCCAGTTCTGACCAATGGATCCACCAGGGGTAAATCCACTGGTCATTCTCCATTCTGATGAGCGATGACAGCCCCTTCTGAGGTCTTATTTGCCAACTTAGGACAGTCTTGTTTCCAATGGCCCATTTGTAGGCAATAGGAACACTGATTTTGTCCTATTCTTGGCTGCTGGTAGGGGAAACCTCCTCTTCCCCTAGTAATCTGGCCTCTGCCCCAACCCCTTATGTCTGGTCCTGAGGAATTCGGGTTTTTGGTCAAAGCTGCCGCCATTACTCTTGCTAATTTTCTATCTTCCCTTTTCTCTCTATTGTTATATACTTTCCCAAGCTTCATTCATTAGCACCTCTAAGTCTTTGTTGGTTGGATGGTCTATTTTCTATAATTTTTTTCTAATATCAAGATTGCTTTGTCCCATTGGTAGTAACCCTACTAGTTGCAGTTTACACTCTTTTGACGCTGGGTCTAAGGTAGTGTATTTCCTCATAGCATCTCTAAGTCTGTCTAAAAATGCTGTGGGGGTTTCATCTTGTCCTTTTCTCACTTCATACAAAGCTGCCCAATTCACTGCTCTGGGTATGGCATTTCTTAATGCCACCAGGATTAAATTTCTATATTGTTCTAGCAACCCACCTTGCACTGGATCATTTGGATCCCAATTAAGGTTATGTTTTGGAAAAATGTTATCTATGTTTCCTCTTAAAACATTTGTAGCAATCTGTGCTTCTACATTTTGTCTAGCTGTGTTGATTACAAGTTCTTTTTCTGTTTCTGTCAGTTCTGATAACATTAAATCGCTATCAGCCCAGTCAATATCTTGGTTTTTCACAATCAATTCAAATCTTTTAGTCATTTTCCCAGGTTCTTCTCTAAATCTTTTGACTTTTTCTCTCCAACTATTTAAATCACCTGCAGAAAAGGGAGCTTTTATTCTGGTTTGAGTACCTGCAGGCGTTGGCGTAATGGTGCCACCGTGTGGCTTTGCCCCTCTTTTGGATCTAGCTTTGGTCCCAGCTTCGTTTTTGATTTTCCGTCTCCCAGTCCGACTATGTTGTGTGCTGCTTACCCTCTCCTCTGGTTCTTCTACACTTTCTGCTATACTCACCGAATCATCTATTCCTGATTGCTGTGGGCTGCTAGGTCCTTGTCTATCTTGCTCTGGTCCTCTAAAGTGTGCTAGCTGTAGTTCTTGGAAGTCTAAGATACTCTCTTCATCACTATCCCTCCTTCCTAACTTAAGACACTGCTGCCCAATACTGCAAGCATCACAACGTTTTTTTCGGTTTATGATTTTTCTGATCCTTTTCCAATGTTAAGACAAAAGGATCTTGGGGTGGGATATTTATTCCGCAGTTTTTCTGCCATTCGGGTTTATTTCTCAAGGTGAAAAACATCTCTGCATACATCACCTTGTCCCATTTTTGTTCTCTGCGGAGAAACAGCGTAAGCTGTAATATTGTACTGTAATTAAGACTTCCTTCTTGTGGCCACTTTTCACCATGATCTAATGTATAAAGCAACCACAAATCCTGGCACAACTTTAAAAGTGTTCTTTTGCTTAAATTTCCTCCAGGAATTCTGCCTAATTTCTTCCAATGTTTCAAAATGCACCCCAGAAGAGTTTTAATATATATTTCTTTACTTCACTCCCAATTCTTAAGGGTATATCAATTTACAATATATTGGTTTTTACTGATAAATATCATGGAATGCAGGGTATTCACTGGATCGTCCAACCATCTGAGTGTCAGTAATGTGCCAGGTAACCCAGGGGTCATGTTCCCAAACCGGTTCCCAGTTGCAAATACTCTGAATCACTGGAGGATTGTACCCTAATTTGTCTCTTCTTTGAACTAATTGTCTTAAAAACCCACTGAGATGATACACTATCGTGTCAAGCAATTCTTGTCTTTGGGCCCTTAGCTCAAGATCTAACTGAGCTAGGCTCCCACCAATGTCTTCCTCATCCAGCTGAGTGGTTTCTTTTATATAATCAAACTCTAGTTTAAGTTTCAACACTTTCTTTAATCTGTTCCACTGTCTTAAAGTATTTCTTACTTTATCCCACCACTTCATGGGTTGAATTATCACTCAGTTTGTTCTATTCTGGCCGATGCCTTCACGGGCAGATCGGAAACGGAGATTGGAAACTTGCTTTGCAGTGACACTGCGTCTCAGACGCACTCACACACATACACTTGCACACCTATTAAGTTCTTTAAAATTTTCTGTTTTGCATGTTCCAGTTGCATTACCACCTAAGGTCACAAGATGTCGCTGTAGACCATGAAATACACAGCTTACACACACAGTCAAATTGTTTTACCACGTAAAACCACAAGATGTCGCGGTAGACCACAAAATGTATATTCTACTGTTAACTTGAGTGAATCTTTAAAATTACGTACCTATCAGTTGTTTGACAATAATATTCACTCCCTCAGTCTCTTCCAAGCTCTGATTATCACCACACCTAATGAAATACAAATTCAAAGCTTGATTTAACCTTATTCCTTGCATCTCCTTGGGTCCTAAAATGTATCTATTGCAATTTCACGTACAATGCACAGTTACAAAAGGACAAATCTTAATTTGAGGTTTCAAATGGCACCGTAGAGTTTCTGTTACTCGTTTGGAATTACTGGGGTTACTTCCCGTGAGCAAACAAACAAACCACAACTTTTAGCACAGAACAAAGCAGCCTGTAAAATGAAACAAGAGACCCACAGTAATTATCTCCAGCTACCGCATTCCAGGGATTCTTTATCAGGACTAGAAGAAAATCGAAAGGAAGCTTCTCTGGGTTCTAAAGCCCTTGTCTCAAGAAAATCAAAAGGAAACTTAATCCCAAATCTTAAGACAGTTCAAAAGGCAACTTAAGGATTATTAGCCTCCCAGATCTTCAAGTCAAAATGAACAGTATTTGGCCAAATACAATACAACGCAAGCCAAATCTGGGATATACCAGATATATAGGAGGTGTCCCTCTAATTAACCCAGCCAGAACAGTGTCCTGTTGGGATACTCCAAGAGGGGCACAAAACCCGGTGCCCCGCAAATTTACAGGGCTCCTCTCCGAACATCGGAAAGGGAGACACCAGATGCCGCATCATCAATTTATCGGCAGCAACCTCAGGCAGGGTCAGATTGGACCTAGACATTGTCTCAGAAGTAACTCTTTATAATCCTATGGAGGTTGTTTTAGTAGGCACCGATGTATGGGGACCCTTACCCCAAGTCATGGCAGGATTAATTATTGGCAGATGCAGCATATCTTCAGTGTTTCAGTGTTACCTGGTCTTGTTGATTTGGACTATCAAGGGGAGATTAAAATAATGCTTGCTATCTTGTCTGGCTTTTCTGTACTCAGTAAAGGGCAACAAGTAGCTCAATTGTTGTTGATGCTCTTCTGGGTCCCTAATAGCAATACACAAGAATGAGGAGAGGGTGGATTTGGTAGCACTGATGTTCAAATAAACTGGACAGAAGAAATAACGAGACAACAGCTGATACTAACTTTGCGCGTAAAGGATAGGGATGTAACAGGATTGCTTGATACGGGGGCGGATATCTCCCTTAATTTTGGCTCAAATCTGGCCTGCGGGTTGGCCACTGAAGAATATATAACATATAATTTTGGGAATCGGGGACACTGAGGTACCTAAACAGAGTACGTATGTTTTACTGACACACAGTCCGGAAGGAAAGATGGCCTGCTTTCAGCCTTTTGTTTTGAACACTATAATCTCTCTGTGGGGACGAGATTTGCTGGAGCAGTAGAATGTACAGTTTGTAATTGTTGTGGGTTAAAAAAGGTTTTCCCCTGGAGCTGGAAAGTGGTTAACTCCAGGGAGTTGGTGTTCTTGGTGTTCACCCAATCAGTGCCCCTGCAAAATTAAACATATCACACCAGACTGGAAAAGGAGAGAGATTACGTAGCTGGAAGAAGAGCGGTAGCCACGTCTTGAGACCACGAGAGAGAGGGACCAGGGAGCCCTGCTGGGGGTCAAAGCCCCCCAGCCCCCGGTTGGGGCTGCAAGAACTTGGAACAGTGTTAAACTGGACCAGGTTCTGTGGCCAAAAGCTGAAGGAGTGAGTGGGCAGCAGGAGCGCCGGCAGCGACAACACTGAATAGAGAGCTGTGGCTGAAAGTCAAGAAGATAGCCAGCAGCAGTAAGATGGCATAGAGCCAAGCTGAGAGACAGAGAGATGTCTGATGGAGAGAGACAGAGCATCAAGCTCAGTAAAGACTGTTTGGGGTGAGATTGACTTTATTTTCCCCAAACCCTCGAGAGCCTTCTCGGAAGGAGGGAGTCCTGAAAGTGCAGCAGCAACTAGAGAGAGAGAGAGAGGAGTTGAGAAGCTCAGAGACGTTCTGGAGTTGGATCAAGACAGCAAGAAGGAATGCGGGGGAGAAGTGGCCTTCCTCCCCCCCTCTTTGCCACGTTGGCAGTTGAGACAGAGCAAAGGAGTTCTGGTAGAACTCTTGGGGCAAAAACTGAACTGAGAGCTGCCCTAACCGTTCTGACTCGAGGGAACTCCACCCCTCAAGAAAGGGACTGTCATAGGATGCCCTGCACCCTGTGATATGACTGTGGTAAGACAAGTTTTGTCCCTGCTTTGTGAGCCCACAGGAGACAGACCTTCGACTGGAACCAAAGGGTCAAGAGGGGTGAGCAAAAACCCCTATGTTGTAATGGAGAGAGAGAGAGATATTTTCCAGCTATGACAAATCCAGCTACAACTGCTGCCTTGAAGAGGAGAGACACTGCTGCCCTGAAAGCGGAAAAGACCATTCCTTCTCTCCTTCTGAACTTTTATTGGAGGGAAAGGAGGGATTTGATCTAATGTAAATATATTGCTTTACCATAGGATAGTTAGAATTGTGTATATAATGAATTATAGTATTTATTTGTGTAAGTAATAAATCGTAATATAATTCCCTTCCCCCCATACTGAGTTGTGTTATACCTGGAAAACCCTCTCACACTGAAGCAAACTGGGGGGCAGAGGGGGCTTGGAGGTTGGAAATTGGATTTTTGAGGGTCTCAAACCACCACGGTAATTCAACCTTCAAATTTGTGCTAGTGACCACTGGTGAACCTCATCTTCTCAAACTAACACGGTTAACAGACAAGCCAGTTTTGGTCAATCGGTGGCCCCTGAAAGGGGAGAAGCTCATCCAGGAACATAAATTAGTACAACAGCAACTGGATCCAGGGCACATAGTTCCATCTACCAGTCCTTGGAATTCTCCCATTTTTGTTATACCAAAAAAGAATGGGAAGTGGCGGCTGTTACATGATCTCAGAGTCATCAATGCTGTACTGCAGCCTATGGGACTGTTATAGCCAGGGGTTCCTGTGCCAACCCTATTGCAACAGGGACTGGGTTCTCACTATCACTGATGTTAAAGATTGCTTCTTCACAATACCGTTACATCCCGAGGACAGTGCTCATTTTGCTTTCTGTTTGCCTGTGATTAATAATGCAATGTCCATGCAACCATAACAATGGGTCATGTTGCCACAGGGTATGATGAACAGTCATACAATATGCCAGGTTTATGTGGCAGCTGTGCTGAAACCTATCAGGGAAAGGTATAGCTCTTGCATTTTTTATCACTACGTGGATGACATTTTGATATGTGCTGAGCAACAGGATCAAATAATATGGCACTGATGGAGCTGTTGCAGGAGCTGCAAGCTAATGGGTTACAGATTTCTGCTGAAAAAGTCCAGACGTGCTCACCGTGGAAATATTCAGGCTGGATATTATCCAAGCAGTCTGTCATGCCACAGCCATTAACTTTAAAGCCAGTGGTAAAAACACCAAATGATTTAGAGAAACTGTTGGGTACAATTAATTGGGTTCATCCACTTCTAGGCATCACTACATAGCAGCTGAAGAGTCTATTTGGTTTATTACAGAGCAATAGCAATCTGACATCACCACGCACCTTAGCAAAGGAAGTAGAGGAAGCAATAGGCCTTGTTAGTCAGCAAATAGCTTTGCGTAAATATAGCAGGGAGAAATGCTGAAACTGAAACCAGTACACTTTTGAAAGTTCAACAAAACAATATTTATTACAAAGAAGTGGTCAACAAAACAAGAAGCTGAGAGACAAGAAAGAGAAGGGAAACAAGCCCCCAAGACAACCCGCCACTCACTCACGTGTTACTTACAAGATTTTCTTCCTGACCTCAGAATGCTTAGAATTCCTCATATCAGAAGGTGCATCCTCGGAGCATTGGCAGGCTCATAAGATAGAGGGCATCCACGCATCCATTGTCCTCCATGTGAAGCTTGAATTTGCTCCCAGCAAGAGCTATCTGCTTTTTATACAATTAACCAGTGACATCTACCTGGGCAGGTGTGGTCAGCACAATCCAGCTAGAGGCCTTCAATCCCTCCCCATGTTGTGTAAGTGGTGCCCCTTCTGCACATGCATGTGTACATTGGAATTTGCCTGCACCTGCGTGCTGCACCTCAGGGCGTCTTTTCTAAATGAGTCTGTGGGCTTACTTCATCCTCCTCCTCTTCACTTTCCCCTTCAAATATCCTTGAAGGGCCATCAGCCAATAGCCAGTCACCAATTAATTTCAGTTTATACAAGATGCTTCCTTCAAGGATGAAGGTCTCGTTTATCAGTGCTTATTTCCACATAACTTGGCAGGAAAAGAAAAGACTCTCACAGGTGCAGGAGTTATGTGCAGAATTAATTAAGCGAGGGAGATATCGATGCCGGCAGCTCACAGGGTATGATCCTTCTTGTCTGCATTTGCCTCTCAATGGTCAAAGATTACGAATATCTACTGCAAAAAACAGAATGCTTTCAAATTGCTCCTTGATTTAGTGGGAAACATTTCCTTTTCTTTGCCAGCAGATAAATTTTTGCACGGGCTGGCACAGTTACCTTTAAACCTGAATGTCATTTTATCACCTGTCCCTATCCTGAGTGCAAGAAATGCATTTATAGATGGGTCTGGGAATACGAAAAAGGTCGTTGTAGAATGGCAAAAAAAAGGGATATGGAAACATGCTTGCACCCAAGAAAATAGTTTAACACAGCAGTGTGAGCTTCACACAGTAATCCTTACCTTTTTTCTCTTTGAAACTGAGGCAATTATTGTTATCGCTGATTCTCAGTATGTGGTGGGTGTTGTACAAAGAATTCATTCAGCTCTGCTGAAGGAAATAAATCAGAAAACTCTCTTTGAATTGTTTGTCCAGCTCAAGGCCCTTTTAGGAAAACGTATGGCCCCATTTTTCATCTTGCACATTCATAGCCACACTTGTCTTCCTGGCCCTGTTACTGAAGGCAATGCAGTTGCCGATCAATTTACTGCGGCAACTTTGCAGTTTGATTATACGAGGGCTTTGCATTCCTTTTTCCATCAAAATGCTTACGCAAACAGTTCAGCCTTACATTCACTCAGGCTAAGGATATCGTACAAACTTGTCCAGAATGTCAGAAAGTACAGTCTCCTATCCCTCTGCAGGGGGTTAATTCTCAGGGATTACAGGCCAATGATTTGTGGTAGTCAGATGTTACACATATTGCAGCATTTGCACAGCTTTGCTTTGTCCATGTCACAGCTGATACATTCTCAGGCTTTCTGTGTGCATCTGCTCATGCAGGAGAGAAAAGCAGTGACATGCATCGACATTGGACTCGGTACTTTGCAACGATGTGGCTGCCCCAGCAAATTAAGACAGATAATGGTCCCAGGTATTCGGCTACCAGCATGCAGAATTTTTTACAATAGTGAGGGTTTCGTCATCTCTTTGGCATTCCACATAACCCACAGGGGCAAGTTATTGTCGAATGGCACCAGTCAGTGTTAAAGGTTATGCTTTTAAAAAAAAATGGGGAAATATGACACCCCAGGAACAACTAGATAAAGCTGTATTTACTCTCAATTTTTTGAATTTGGATCATTTTAATTGTAGTAGAGCAAGCTGTCATTACAGGACCACTGCCTCATTACATGAACAAAAGCCCAAAGTATTATACAGGGATACACAGGGGGATGCTCAATGGCAGGGTTCTGTTGAGTTGTTAGCATGGGAGAGGGGGTATGCATGTGTTTTATCACCTGCAGGACCCCGTTGGCTTCCAGCACGTCTAGTAAAACCCTATCATGAGTGGGACCAACACAACATGCAATTTGATTCCTCAAATGAAGAAGTTGACCCTCAAGACTCCTAGAAAGAGGCTGAGGAATGCTGAGCCGCACAAGCCCTGCCTGGACATCACGTGGGGAAGCTTGAAAAGATTGCACGATGATGAAGGTTGCTGGAGATACATCTAATCCTCAAAACATCTTCCTAGCCTATCTGGCCATAGTGGCCAGCAACAGTATGGTAAAAGGGGTATTTCACGGTGTGATGTGGGTCTCCTTGTTCAATCTACCTAGGCTCATGTTTATTGGGCTCATATACTTGACCCTCCAATGTTAAGACTGGTGACATGGTGGAATGCAGAAACGCCATGCCACTCTCTAACAATGATACTAATTGGATTGGAGGTGTTTGGCTGCCACCTCGTGGCTCTTTGGAGGAAAACAAAGATTGGATTAAAAATAACAGAAGCCAAACCTTTTTTACACATCTTCCACCTCTATGTCTCATCAACCAACCAATTAAGGGCTACTTGTAGAAAAATTCCACTTATGTTATCAGCAGAAGGAAAATAGAGGACACACTAGCAGGAATTTAACCTTTTTCTCTGTCGCTGGATTTGATCATGTCCTGATTGACAAAGAAGCAGGGGAATTGTCGCCCTTTCAACTACCCATTTGCAAAATTTCACAAAGCACTACATCAGATACACTTGCTATGCAGTGGATCCCATGTAGACTAACAAGTCCCAGGATAGTAAACACTGGATTACGTGGGGTAAAGATGATGGAGTGGGGACCGAGGGGTCATTTGATCATCAACACATCACATCCTGTAAACTTTGCACAACCTACAAAAGAGACTCTTATACAGACAAAAGGGGGCCTCTCAGGACCGGTACTGCAAACAATATATAAAAACAGTTCTGGCCGTAGGGTAAGCAAACTATGGAGGGCTGCAATGTCATTCCTAATTAGACATATAGCACATGGACACTATTGTAGAAATAATTCCTTGTATCAACTTACTCTCACTGTCATAATGACTCAGTCATGATGTTTTCCTCTCATCCATATGTCTTTTTAGCAGGACCTGATGTTAGGATTAGTGTGACTAACACTAACATTACTGTAGATAATCCCTACTCTTTTAGTTGTTGTATTACAAATCAGAATCTATCTACTGTCAATTTATCAGTAATAATTCCTGTGTGCAGAAGGGATGAATTATAGCTCCCAATGAACCTAACCAGAAGCTGGGAGGATGATGCAGCATACAGTAAATTGGCAAAACTGTTAATCCAGTCAAGAAATCAAACAAAAAGGTTCATCAAATGGCTAATTGCTTTCATCATCTCTGCCATCATCATACCAGCTACCGCAGCCATGGTTACTGCTGCACTGGCCCATTTTGCACATACAGTGGCCAGTGTGTTGGGTAATATGTCATCATCAATGGCTATGCAAACAAATATAGACCATCAAATATTAGCCAGGTTGGAAGCAGTAGAAGCAACCTTAACATGGATCAGGGACAGACAGGATGCTATGAATAATAGGATGGCTTTAAAATGGGAGCATCAGCATAAATGATTATGTGTCACTCCATTAATATGGAATGACAGCCATTGTGACTGGGTACAAGTTCAAAAACATTTGCAGGGCACTTTCGCCACAAACATCAATGATGAAAGTTCAAGATTTGGCTAAAGCAATAAAATCACAGATGTCCGAAACTCGATCTTTAGGCAAACAAAGTGTCTGGTGGGAGTTGTCTGATAATGTTCAATGGTTAAATCCCAAACATTGGTTTGAAGGACTTAATTTAAGGATCTAGATATTTGTGGCAGTAGCAGGGTTTTTAACAATCTGTATGTTTTTAATATTTCAAGTCCTCTGGAAGCGTATTGGACAAACCCAAAAACAAGATGCCCGGGTCCTGGCCCTCTTCACTGTGAACTCTGCATGTCAAAACAAAAAGGGGGGAGATGTGAGAACAAGCTGCGTCACTCTGCACCTGCATTTAGTTAATCAAAAGGGAGGATCGACCTGGGCTAAGTCCTTTGAGAGAGAGAATGTTATGTCTCAAAGTGGAAAACCACTTTAACCAGCCTGCATGGTAAGCGCGTGGTTTTCTCTTGTGGCTGAACACAGACACCACTTGATGGAAGTGTGAATGTGTGGGATCAGGGCACTGGTTTGGGACGATCTTGGGAATTCTGGATAACAAAAAGAAAAACACTAGATGCTGTTTACGAGAGAATATGAATGAAAGGGGAACACCAAAAAGTGTTGGTAGACAAGTCCCAAAATCAAACCCTGTGTGTGCAGCCTCATTTTCTCCTTCAGCGCCCATACCTCTCCAGCTCTCTTGGAACCCCTTTAGGCACTGGAAGGGACTCTAAGGTCTCCCTGAAGCCTTCTCTTCTTTGGGCTGAACACCCTCAACTCTCCTAGTCTGTCTCCAGAGCAGACGTGCTCCAGCCCTTTGAGCATCTCTGTGGCCTCTCTGGACTTGCTCCCACAGCTCCACATCCTGATGTTGAGACTCCAAAGTTGGAGGCAACTCTGCAGCTGGGGTCTCACCTAAGCGAAGCAGAGGGGCAGAATCCCTCCGCTCACCTGCTGCCCACTCTACAGGATGAGCGAGCCCAGGACACAGTGGGTTTCTGGTTGCTGGTGCACGTGGCCAGGTGCTTCTCATTCACCAACACCCCCAAGTCCTTCTCTTCAGGGCTGCTCTTAATCCATTTTCTGCCCAAACTGTGCTTGAGATTGCCCTGACCCAGGTTCACGACCTTGCACTTGGCCTCATACCAACAGAATCACACTGACTTTGGTGGTGATGGTCTCTGGGCCTATGGCAATGACTCCAGCCCATTGAAACTTCAAGCTCCTCTTGCTGCCTCATGCCTTCTCAAGTCCCCCATGTGCCCCTTGATACAATCTCATCATCCTTGTATTGGGTTGACATAGTTTGAGACCCAAAACCAATTTTTCAAACCCCCACAAATTTGCTAAAATGTTGAGAGAAGTTTTCAGACAGGCAACAGACTCAGCATGGGGAAATTATATCAAAATTTATTGCTAACAGAATTGAAACTATAAAGTAATATATACAACAATACTAACTAGTTCTCCTATGATAAAACAATGTATTTACAAACATCACCCCTTCTTCCCCCATAAAGTCCAGGAGGAGAAGAAGTCTCTCCTTCACTCTCAGGGTCACAGCTCCAAATTAATTCTGCGGCACTTGGAAGTGTCTCTTCTCTTATCTTAAGGCAGCAGTTCTGATTTGTTGTAGATGAAAAATTCCTTTCTCTCTCCATCAAGGTGCAGGGAACCTCTCTGACCCCCCCACTGGCCACTTGGTTTCAGTCAAGGGTTCACCCATAGGCTGCAAGTAGGGACAAATTCGCCTCACCATGGTCGACATCACGGGTTACAAGGGGTTAAAGTTCTGAGTCTCTTCCCCGTTCCGTGGAGGTCCCTTTCCTTGGGGAGCAAGCTCTCGGGGGACCTCTCTAAGAGGTCCACCCCTTCCCTAGGCCAAAAGGTTCTGGAGTTTTTGGGTCAGTCCCACCCCAGAAACATTCCAGCTTGCCTTTCTCTCTGGTGCTGCTTCGAGTCTGCTGCCTGAGCTCTGCTGCCTCTGCTGCTTCTGCTTCAGGCACTGCTTTACTCCATGGTGTGCTTGCCACAGTATCCAGCCAGCCAATCACCACCCCTCCCCCTGCGGTGAGGGGAGTCGGTGAGGCCAGCCAGAGAACTCCTGGGACGTTTCTCTCTTTCGCTTTCTGGCTGCTGCATGTCTTAGCTAGGGGCTCAGCTCGGCTTCAGTGCTGCACTTGCCTCGGGCCAAAGCCAGGAGAGGGAAAGCCCTCCGGCCCCTGAGGGGCCCTGCAGCCCCTTTGCTGTCTCTACCCCATGGCTTCTCTAATGCCAACTGCGCCAACAAGCTTCCGATTTATGAGAATATATCATTTTCGCAGAGGCGTACCAAGCTTCCCATTGGCTCTACACTGGAATTCCACCCCTGGAACTAGCCATCTTCCAGCTCCAGGGGGGGATAATGGGCTCTCAAACCACGACATGGCTTTACATGACCAAGTTTGGGTAGCAGGGGGCTGCAGGGGTGTTCCTTGTTAGAAGACACCAGATGTTGCCCTCATGTCATGCAGAGCCAGCTTCAGGTGGCTCCAAGATAGAGCTGCTGCTGACCAAGGCTGAGTCCACCAGTGACGCTGGTAGTGTCTGCAAGAATGGATTTAAAAAGGGGTAAAAACTGCTGTGGAATGGCAGCTGGGAGGGAGGGACGAGAAGATGAGAGAGCCACAGCCCTGCAGGCACCAAGGCCAGGGAAGAAGGAGGGGTAGGAGGTACTCCAGGTACTGAAGAAGCCTGGTGAGGCAGGAGCAATCCTGCCATGGTGAGGCAGAATTTTGCCCCGTAGCCCATGGAGGTCAGTGGAGGAGCAGATACCCACCTGCAGCCCCATGTGAAGGACCTCACACCGCAGCAGGTGGAGATGCCTTGAAAGAAGCTGCAGCCTGTTAAGAGCCCACACTGGAGTACGTTCCTGGCAGGGGCTACGCTCTGTGGAGAGGAGTCCATGCAGGAGCAGGACTTGACAAGAGCTGTCACCTGTGGGGGACCCACACTGGAGCAGCGTGTCCCTGAAGGACTGCAACCCATGGAAAGGGACCCACAGTGGAGCAGTCCTTGGAGAACTGCAGCCTGTGGGAAGGATCCACATGGGAGAAGTTTAGTGCAGGACTGCCTCCCATGGAAGCAGCCTCATGCTGGTGCAGGGAAACAGTGTGAGGAGGAAGGACCAGATGAGACAAAGTGTTATGAGCTGACACCAATCCACATTCTCCGTCTCCTGCAGTGCTTAGGGGGAGGAGGTACAAGGACCAGGAGTGAAGCTGAGCCTGGGAAGAAGGGGGAAAGGTGTTTTCAGGTTTGTTCTTATTTCTTATTTTCCTACTCTGTTTAATTGGTAATAAGTTAAATCAATTTCCCCAAGTTGAGTCTGTTCTGACTGTGACAGTAATTGGTGAGTGATCTTCTGACCAATGGGATTTTCATCTGTCATAAATTTACTTGTTCTAAAAATCCAAGCAGGAATTTTTCTTTCCCCTGTCCCGCTGTAAAAGAAAGATGCTGAACTAACTGGCAGGGCCGCATTTCAAGCTGATGCCCCTCTCTAGGGCTGGGGGGGTGATGAGTTTTTTTTTTCTTTCCCTCCTCTCCTTGGAAACAGGGACATGGGGCTTTTGTCTTAACTTAGGCAAGGTGTGTGTTGAAAAGGTCCGGGGCTGTTTTGCTCTCGGCTTGGTCATCTGGCTGTTTTCTGGCCTCGGCTTGCCTGCACTCTGCTCTGCCCCCCAGCCCAGACCTGCTCGGACTTCGCTGGAGAGGTTTGGCCCACCTGCAGAGGAACTTTTTGGGTCGGGGGTCACTCTTTTCCCTCCTCCGCTCCCGTGTTTTGGCAGTGGTTTGTGCCCATCGACGAAGGGGGGGAGGGAAATCCTGGCCACAGCCAGCTGCAGACAGCATGAGTTTTTCATGGGAAGAACCTGCCCTTCTTTCCCCTTTTCCCCTTCCCCTCCTCGGTGTGGGGGGAAAATCCCCATTGTCAGCTTCTCCCGTGCTCTGGGGTTCCTGCTGGCAACACAGAGCGCTGCAGGTTCTGCTGCTCCAGTGATCCAACAGCGCCCCCTGCCGACCGTGATTGGAATTGCGCCAAAGGACAGAAAGTAATTGAACTGTTTCCTTTTTTTTTTTTTTTTTTTGAAGGGGACTTTTGGGTACAGGATTATTGTTTAGTTGCTTTTGTGTTCTACCAATACACATCTATCCTTTAATAAAGGGCTGTTATTCTTTCTTTCTCCATACTTCCTCGATTCGAGCCTCTTAATTTCAGATTTACAATTGCTGAGAGAGAGGAGTTTGGTCTACCTCATAACTCAACCTCCTTAGCAAAACACTTCAGTCTCATTAAACTGAGACATCATCATATTTTCTCCCCCTGTCAAAGAGGGGGAGTGATGGAGTGGTGTGGTGGGCAACTGACTAGCCAAGATCAAACCACCACAGTTCTCTAAACCCCTTCATCACCATCTCCACCTTCCACACACCACCAGCCACCCATGACCTCTCCATGTCCTCCGAGTCCACTGTCAGTGAAGGGTCTACCAGCACTGCAACATTTATTATTGTACTTTATTTCCCCTGCTCTTGTTGCAAAGCAATTTAAATTTTAGTAGTAGAATGGCTAAGGCTTAGTAGGAGAGTAGGCCTAGAAAAGCAACACTCCAAAGAAGTAAGTTAGCAACCTTGTTTATGTGCTGAAAAAAGTGGAAACCATAATCAAAGGATCTAGTCAAGCATGTATATAATGATTTGTTACCTAGGATATAGTAATTTGTTACCTAAGATGAAGTAAGGGTCTGTTAAACAGTTTCTAGGGGTAAGACAACTTAAGCAGATTTATGATTAGAGTAGATGATTATTAATTGTTATCAGTATGGAGCATGAGCTTGTTTGTAACTGCACCTGGTTTGCTGTGGAAACTGTAACTGTTTTGCCGTGGAAACTGCACGTAAACTTGTTTGTGTATAAAAGCTGAACTGAAAATGAGGGTCTTCGGAATCCTGACTTTGGACGCTAGTCCTCAGGTTCCCGGGGCCCCGAATAAAGCACCGCATAAACCGGCACTCTGTTGGTTTGTGTTTCTTTTGGTTACGGGCAACACTCTCAAGGCATGCCAATGGCACAGGCTACCCCGCAACATCCAGTGGCCTGGCCAATCTACTTCCAAAGCTCTCCTATCAGACCTGGACAGTCTGAAATTGCTTGTGACAGGCCTGTGGCAAGTCCATGATGAGTCCACAACAGGTCCGTGGTGGGTTTCTGGTGGGCCCATGGTGGTCCCTTAGCACAGCTGCCAGTGACCCTCTCTGGGGACATCCTCACTTTCTGCCCACATGGTCCTTCAATGTCCCCAGCACTTTCTGTGCCTGCTTCAGGACGTCCTCTTCATCCACGCTGGGGAAGGCCTCACTGGGGGTCATGGGGAAAGGGTGGTAATTTGGGTACTGTGTGGCCTTTCCATCCATACCCTGTTTACACAACCACTGCATGTCCAGTACCAGGCCCCCCAGTTCTGGCTCTTTCGCCTCCAGCCATTTGGCAAGGCCCATCAGCCCCCCCAGGCCCTCAAAGGCTTCACCACGGCAAAGTACAGCAGCCACCAGTGCCTTCTCCAGGGCCTGGTGCACTTTGAAGAGGACCCAGTTGGGGCAGCAGCGCCGAATGTCATTGTGGGCTGCCTGCAGGTCACTCGTGGCCTGACGCAGCCACCGTAAGGCCTCGGGGATGGACGGAGTCAGGGCCATGGGCTCCTCAGTGCTCAGCCTGGAGCCACAACCTTTCTGTCCCCAGTGGTTCTGGGCAGTGCTCACAGGTTCGTACTGGACGCAGAGCTCCTGCAACACCTTTGGTCACCTGACATCATGCAGCGGCCTCAAGGCTGCAAGGCCGGGATCCACATCGCCACTCACCTTCCATGGCTTCCCCTCTGCCACAGCCTCCTCCTGCAGCCTCTTCTCCAGCTCTGGTGCAGCACCCACCAGTGCCACATTGTTCTCCTCCAGAACAAAGGCCACATCCTGCGGCTCCTGGCAGACTAGCATTTCATGCAGCACGGACAAGGCAGATGCCTCCAGCTGTCCACCCAGCATGTTATTGATCTCCTGTGCTAGTGTCTCCAGGACCCTGAGCTGGTACCGGTTCAGCACCATCTCTGCATGCCGGATGTAGAGGAGCCGCTGGGCACCACCTGACAGGCACGCATGGATGACCTGTGACTGGGAGCTGCCCTCCACCTTTGTCCCATTGTGGAGCAGCACAGTGCAGATGTTCTCACAGCACTGCACTTTCAGCTGCTCCACTGCAAAGCCACCATCCCCGTCCACTCCCATCACAGCCTTGTGGCTCTGCCACTGGAGCAGGGACACCAGCCCCAATCTAAACCATGGTGATACCAGGAGAGTCTGCAGACGCCTCTGCCCAGGGCAGTGAGAGCCATAGCGACATGGCCATGGACTGCCCACCTCCAGCTGCTGCTCTGTCACCTCTGAGAGTGCCCGTGGCCGCAGGTGTGGTGGTAGCATTTGCAGCAGCCACCTGGCATTACATCCTGTCACTGGCAGGTCAGCCATGAACAAAAAGGTCTTCTTCAGGGCCTGAGCAGTCTCTGAGGGCAGGCAGTCATTGAAGCACAGCCTGTGGGATGGCTCTAGGCAGCCAGCAGTGCTCAGCAGGTACAGCTTAGCCACAGCAGAACAATCAGGGGGCTCTGGTGCCTCCCGCAGCAGCTGGAAGAAGTGCCGTGTGGCCAGCAGGACCACCTTCTTCTCAACACTAGTGAGGGTCCCACTGACATGGCTCTCCTGGTAGATTTGGGCCAGGACATGGCTGTAGTGAGTCAGTGTGGGGAACGTCACTACCCCAAGGTGTTGCAGGAGGTCTCCAAAGACAGCCACATGTGGGTCAGGCTTGAGGAGGTAGGGGTAAAAGTCAGCCTCATCTGGGAGCGATGTCACCACTTGCCGTGGCCTGGCCATGTCTCCTGACTTGGTCAGCACCACAGGCAGCTCAGCAAGGTGCTCTGCATCCACCTCCTTCAGATGAGTCTGCAAGAAGCTGTACATGTTCTGGAGCACTTTGGCCCGTGTGATCACCTGTTGTGGCGTCTGGCAGGCTGCCCTGCACACATGCTTCAGGTTGGCCACCACCAGGGCAGTGGGTACCTTTACAAGGACTCCCATGGCCTTCAGGAACTTCTTCTCGAGTTCAAGGGACTCTGGCAGAATGGTGGCTGATGACCACAGCAGCTCAGCCACATTTTGGCAGTGGTAAATGCTGCCTTTCAGGGCCACAGGCTTAATGCAGGTTGCAAAAGGGGGATGGAGGCTGCTCAAGCTTTGGGGGATGGCCAGTGGAGGCAGGAAGTGGATTGAGGCAATTTGCTCTGGGAAACCCGCTGACTCAGTATTTTCCAACAGGGTTTCAAGCTCTTTGAGCAACTCCTCCTGTCGCTTCAGCAGGTTTGCAGTGTGGCAGGTAGCCTGAGCAGCTTCATGCTCTATCTCCTGGGCCAGTGCCACAAAATCCTCTACAGAGAGACTGGTGCGGACACCTGCCTCTAACAGAAACTCTTCAACTTCCAAATTCATCCCTAGCTCCTTACAGAAAGATTTAGGCACAAAGCGGTTTTGGAGCCCCAGAGCGCGGAAGGAGGGCGCATCGATGTAAAAGTAGGAGGCTAAGCGCAGTGTACCACGGGCATCGGGTATAAAGGGCACATTCTGAAATGCTGCCACAACAGCCTTCCTGGTCTGACTATCACAGATGGGTCGCAGGACAAAGAACAACCGTACAGCTTCCATAAGGTCTTGCTGAGTGAGCTGGGACAGCCGGGGTAGCACCACGGTGATGAAGAGCTTTTGGTCATCAGTGTCCTCCCATTTCAAATCCTTGGCCAGCCGCTTGTGGATTGGGTCTGATGTGAGCAGCACTGTGTCTTTGTCCAGGTTGTACAGGGCTTGGGCACCCAGGGGCACTTCCAGGTACTGTCTGTGGAGCAACAGTACCTTGCGGTAGGCAGCCACTGCTACATAGCCCCCACCAAATTTCCGGAAGAGAGGCAGGAGCCGGAGCTGCTCCAGTGCACATGGATCCAGCTTTCCCTGCACAAAGCACAGCAGAGTAGTCACATGCTCCTCCCTTAAGTCCCCCCAGCAAAGATCAGCTCCAGTGTCTGCCACGTGGGCCACTACAGCCCTGGGCTCTGTGACCTGCAGTGCCCTTGGCTTCAAGCAGAGGTGGGCAATATGAAAGGGCAGCAGGGACCGCTGGAGCATAGGGATGCCCAGTTTGTGCAGCACCTTTTCCACTTCTGAGTGACAGTTAAAAAGAACTCTGGAGAGGGAGGATAGTGGCACTAGGTGCTTTGAGTCTGTCTTATTCCCCTGAATAGGCAGCACTGCCATGTCCTGGAGATGATCCATGAATGACTTCATGTTCGCATCCAACTCCACTGAGGCCTTTCCCTGTGTGTGGACAAAACTGTCAAAGAAGGTCCACAGTCCCTTGAGCCACTTTTCCCCCTCTGGGGTCCACTTCAGCTGACCCAGTGCCTCCTGGATGAGTGGTGTGGCTTCTGGGAGGCCAAGCTCCTTCACAAAGCAAGGTGGGATCCAATCAGGAACACACTTTTGGGCAAAGCGGTGCTTGTGGTGGGGGAAGAGGTGGGCAAAGGAGTTCTTGAAGACTGGATGACGGACGCTGAGAGTATTCAGATAACCATCTTGTGTGGCTAGCAAGGGCAAGCCTTCCAGTTCTTCCTTGTCCACATCCTTGGGAGTACCTTGGGAGTACCTGCTCCATCCTGCTAAGTACTTCAGCAGGATGGAGCAGCTCTCCGGGGTCCCCAGGGATGTCTCAGCCAGCTTGCAAGGCACAGGCAGAGCCAGGGCCTTGAGGAAGCGCTGGAGAGAGGCGGGGCTTAAGGCAGCAGCGCTCACCTGGGCTTCAATGAACTGCTCATGGATCTGCCGCAAGTGGGTGAATGCTGGAACCAGTTTCATGTTCAGGTGCTGCAGCACCTTCTGAACATCTGGGTCTGGCGTCACCTCAAGAAAGTATGGCTCCGTTAGCACATCCTTTCCACCTGGAGATGCCCAGGTTATTGTCACCGTGCTGCCAGGTGACTTCTCGTGGTACACAGGCACCAGGGGCAGGCGTGCATGACTCAGGTGCTTATAGACCTCCCTCACCATGTCCTGAAAGATAGGGAGCACCTTTGTCACAATAGGGAAAAAACAGAGGAAATGTAAGTCCAGGTGCTGCTGGCAGAGATTCAGGGACTTGTACCGGAGCTCTTCTGGCCCCAAGGCTTTCCACTGCCTGGTGAGAAAGTCACAGTACAGTGGAACCACCAAGTGCCGGAGCAAGAAGTCATTCCAGGCTGCCTCTGTGCAGCCTTTGTCCCAGCGAAGACTGCGCCTGGCTGCATCCACAGAGAAGTTGGCATTGATGTGCACAGGCAGCCCGGTTTTCAGCGGCAGTGGGAGGGTGCAGAAAGCTTTGCCTGTGATTGTGTTCAATGGCTCCAGGCAGGCAGCCACAGCCCCATAGGGCAGACACTCAAGCACCAGAGACTCCTCAGCCCCCTCCTGCACCCCAATTTGGGAGATCACCCTCCACACAGTTCTGGTCTTGGTCTTGCTGTTTTTGACTTTCATGATATAGGAGACAGAGGTGGGGCCGTTCCCATCCATGGCGTGGCTTAATCTTGCTTGAAAACCCCGTCTCAGCTCTGCATCACCATCTGTGAGCTCTGTTGTCACCCGCAGCCTCTCCACCAACTGTTTCCCATCTGGGGGGATCTCAGAGAAGACCACAGTGTGGATATGTCGGAGGAAGAGCACCAAATCCTCACCTTCCTCAGCCAGTGTTTCCTCTATGTCCACAAGGTCTTGGTCTCGCACGACCATGTCAGACACCCTGGAGTTGGGAGCCTCAGCTGCAGTGCGGAGTGGCAGTCGGAAAAGGACACCCTGACTCAGGTTGAAGAGGGAGGGTAGGAAGGTGTCATAAACATCTGGAAAATTCTTCTTGAATTCAGGGTTGACAGCGAACATCCCACCAGGCTTCTCAGTTGTGGCTATGGGCACGTAGTAGAGATGGGGGTCAGAGACACACAGGGCACTGTCTCCAGTCAGGAAGGCTGGGCAGTCAGTAAAGTGGAAGACAGTGCTGAAGCCAAGGCCATATTTGCCTGTGACATCCTGCCGGCCTTGCTTGCCACCCACCCCCAGACGCTGAATGCCTTCAATGTCCTGCTGCTGGAAGGGCCTGTCATTGTAGATGCAGAGGGCAGGGCCCTGCAGGACGTTCCATTTCTCACTGAAAGTGGCTTTCACTGGGTGCTGTCGGCGGTCCCACACAAAGTGCACAAGCCCCGCACCAGCATCATCTGCATTCTGGAGCACCTCTTTCACCATATCAGAAGCCGATGCTGGGTACTCCTTTAAGATGTTCTTCAGACGTGTTGGCAAGTCTTCACGGGCACCAAATGGCTGTGCCCAGAGGGTCAGGTCATCAGTAATGAGTTGACTCCTCTCCAGTGCTCGGTGAAGTGTGGTAGGCACCCCACAGCGCAGGGCTGCAGCTCGGGACAGCTGTTTATGGCACAGGAGGACATCTCTGTCCAATTGCATCCATGGTGTATCGTTGAAGTGAAGCTTGTCACGTGGACGCAAAATGCCCTCCTCATCAGGCAGAAAGAGTCGCTGGGTCTGGTAGGCATCTGGCTTGTTGCCATCTTCCATCAAGCCACAAGACACCAGCCGCAAGGCCAGAGCCAGCTCCAGGGCAGGCAGCGGCTTTCCAGCATGTGTCTCTGCCAGGGTGCAGAGCACTCGGGCATAATCATCCCAGGTGAAGGTGTGGCGCAGCCCCACACACTCCCAGAGTTGGCCATAGGGCTTGTATTGCTTTTGGAGCTGATGAAGGTATGGGACAGTGTCAAATGACAGTGTCTCAGCCACAGCTGTGACTGGCACAAAATGGGAGCCCACCAAGATGAAGGGTTCCCCTTGGGCCACTGCAGAAGCCACTTCATCCCAGCTGGAGTGACCTTTCTGGAGCAGCATGTTCAGGTGCTTGTAGCAGCAGTTGGTGCTGTCCTGCAAGTTCTCCAAAGGGAGAGAGTTGGAGCTACAGCTCAGTGCCTGCAGTTGCTTAAGGACTGTAGCTGATGGTATCTGCCGGTCCAGTCCCAAGAAGGATATAACCTCCCTGGGGAGGCTGAAGTTTTCCCCCAATGCTTTAGGAGCCAAGATAGGGTGAATGAGTCCCACTAGTGGGGCATGGAGGTGATGGTAGAGCTGGGCAGCTGGCAACAGCACATGTTCACCAGAGGGCAGTGTACCCGGGAGGAAGGGCACAGTCTGGAAAGCGACCTGCAGGGTATTGTTCACTCTCTCCTTCACTGCATCCTGAAGCAGCTCAAGGATACAGGCAGCCCTCTGGCAGCCTTGAGCACGATTCTTGGTCCAGACAAGCTGCACGGTCTTTGCCCGCTCCAGCAGCTCTGGCAGGGCCATTGTGTTCTTCACCATGCCCAGCCTCTCCAGTTGGTTTAGTCTCTCTGGGGAAAGGAAGGCATTCCCAGTGGGGAAGTACCCATCCTTAGGGTCATATAAAGGGGCAGCACGGCCTCTGGGATGCACCAAGCGATTGATGAGCTGCAGGTGGCCATGAGGGGTGGCAGGAATGCAGGGCACTGTCTGCAGCACTTTGTCCACATCATCATGGGCCATATCCAGTGCATGGAGAAGCAGTGGGTTCCTGTCAACAGCAGAGAGTTTTTCCAAGTTGGGAAGCACGAGATCACAGTAAAAGCGGGGCCAGTCATAGGTGCCAGCATCCACTGCCTTCCCAAGGCCCTTCTGCACATGCTCTGGCAAGGCCACAGCTAACAGGGGATGGGGCACAGTGGTGGCAAAGACACGCTTCACCACATCACCCAGCTTGGGGTGTCTGTCCACATCCTGGTGTAAGAAGCAGGCATCCTGCAGCGAGCACCATGAGTGGCCATCAGAAAAGAGCCTGGGGCCATTCCTGGCTGCCACAGCATGGTAGAAACCAGTCACGGCCTCTGTAAAGGGGTAACGGGCAGTGTTAAAGTCTGGCCAGAAGAGATGATACTCATAGTTCTTCAACTCACCTGCCTCATGCATGGCACGGAGGTGGTCTAGTGCCTGGAGCCAGGCAATTGGCACAGCATTGCGGAGCAGCAGCCGGTTCCACTTCCCCCGCTCCGCGGTGTCCCACAGCCCCTTGCGGTTTGAGAGGATGTTGAAGGCCCCATGCACATGGATTGGTAGCCCTGAGATGACTGGCATGGGAAGGTGGCAGAAGACTTGCCCCTTCTCGCCATCCAGGCGCGGCACCCACTTGCCATCTTCAGTAAGGGCAAGGGGAAGGCCCACACCAGCCATGGGATGTGGAGGACGGAGTCCTGCCCGTGTGTCCTGGTGAAACAATTCCAGCAGTTCCCCATTACCCTGACACACCAAAACCAAGTAGTGCCGTATGGTCTTGGATTCCTCCTTGCAGGTTGAGAGCTGCTCAATGGCCGCCCAGCTTGGGGGGTCCCCAGGGGACCCCAAGTCTTGGATCTCCTTTCGCCGCAGCGTGGTCAGAGGTATGGTATTCTCTGCAGAGGTGGTCATGTCTGGCAGCATCTCCAAGGACAGCTCCCTCACCTTCTTCAGGAAGAGCAGCAGGAGCCAGTTAGAGCCAAGGAAACCAGTGCCAAGGGACTGGATGCGCTCTGTACCAAAGGCCTCTGAGCAAATCTGCGATGTAATGGCTTCCTCTTCAGTGCGAAAAGGCAGGCGGAAAAGGCTCCCTAGAAAGGGTCCTGGCTCAGGCAGGCAGCACCCAAAGATACCATGGTAGGGCTGGAACTGCTCAGCAAAGACACGGAGGATGCATGGTCGGCTGGAGAAGTCCAGGCGGATGCCAGGGCAGCCAGCCCTGGGGATGTGTTTCCCCAGATGGGTGCCATTGGGATCAAAGATGAGCAGTGTCTCCCCACTCAGCACTGCTGGCACATCTGTGATACGGTAGACAGAGCTGAAGCCCAGCCCAAAGCGCCCAATCCGGCCTGCCTGCCCCTCCTTTGTAGCAGCCCCAATCCGCGTGATGTTACAGAGGTCATCCTCTGTGAACAGGGCATTGTTGTAGACCCAGAGGGCTGGGCCGTGGCAGGCAACCATGCCTGGGTCTAGCAGCCCAGAGGTGGCCTTTCTGCAGCACCGGAGGTCCAGGAGGAAGCGGCACACAGTAGCTCCAGCATCCTCTGCATTCTGGACCATCTCTGTGAAGAGGTCGCTCTCTTCGCCATACTCCCGGAGGATGTTGCGGAGGCGTAAGGTGATGGGCTCCGAGGGGCCACAGGCTGTGAATGGCTCTGGTCCCAGCACCCGCATACTGAGCAGCTCTGCACCAAGGAATATGGCTGTGCTGGATGGTACTGCCTCATGCACCACCTCCTGAACATCCTCCTCATCCTCCAGCTCCATGTCTAGGTACACGGTAGAGGCAGCTGGGCAAAGGGCAAAGCCTGAGCCCTCCGGAATCCTCACAGGAACTGGCACGGTGCCCTCGCCCTGGTGCCCCCGACTCTTCAGCCACTCCAGGACAGCTACAACCACCTGCAACTCTGTGGCAATGCCCGCTCTGGAGCTGCGTGTGTTTATGTCCTGCCCCAGGCAGCGCAGGGCTGACACTGCCCTCTCCTCACTCACTCCCACCGCCACCCCCCCAAGCACTGAAGAGGCAGCTGTAGGGCAGGAAGTCAGGGGGCACGCGGGGCACCAGCATCCCCAGCTCCAGCTCCTCAGGATAGCCCAGCACGGCATCACGTGGCAGGACAAATCCAGACCCAGTCCACACCACAGCATCATCCGGGGCGGTCCTAAAGACCTCCAGGTTTTCTTGCATGTGCCAGTAAATGGGCTGGAGAGCGGAACCCACCTTATCCATGTTCCCATGCCCTGCCAGCTTTCTCAGCTGCTCCCACACTCTCTCTGGTGGTGGAGTCTGGCTCAGCCCCAGCTCTTTCTCTGCCTCTGGCAAAAAGGCATCAGTCAGGGGCATGGCAAGCCCCACTAGGCACTGGTACTGAGTGGATCGCAGCTCCCTGGGCGGCAGGAAAGGCTACCCAGGCATTCCAGTGCACTTGGAGCAAGGCACCCACGGCAGGGTCTGAAGCCTCTGGAGCTCTGCAGCACTGAAGCCAGCCAGTGCCTTGGGGAGGTTGCAGACCTTGATCAGTGCCTCAGCCCTGTCCAGAGCCACTGTGTCACCCTGACTCACTTTTGCTGCAGCCGAGAGGATGTCTGAAGGCAGCAGGTACCCCTCACCGTGCCGCAAGCCCAGGGCCCTCAAGGCACGGAGGACAGAGAGACTGTGGAAGGCAGCAGGAGGAAAGCGCTCAGGTCCCAGCAGCGCCTGCAAAGTGCTGTCGCAGGGGTCGTAGAGGTCTCGCGGGCAGGCAGGGCCATTGGGGGTCTCCAGGAAGGCCAGCTCACTGCAGGCTTGCCGGAGCAGGGGGTTCTGTGCAAAGGCAACCTCTCCGTGCTGCAGCACCCACAGTAGCAGAGCCTGTGTCTCAGCCGCCCGCCCCTCATAGGCGCCTTGGGCCACGGCTTTGATGGCCTTCAGCATAACGTGGGCTGCACTGATGAGGGGCCTCTGGAGCCTCCCAAGGAGCTGCTGGTCAGCTTCATCTCGGCACTGCAACATGGCCTCCGGCAGAAGCATATCTCTGGGCAGCTCCAGCTCTGGCTCCAGCATCGGGGTGGCATTAGCTGGTACCAACTCCGTGGGCTGTGGGGTGGCCAAGCAGGGCAGTGGCATAAAGAGAGGCAGAGCAGCCAAGGTGGCCCTGTCCTGCTCTGTCAGGGATGGGACATCTGCCAGGTAGAGCCGGAGGGTGACCACATCCACATCAGGCAGCGAGGCCATGCGACAGGCCACTGCTACAACCCCCTGCCTGCCCAGGGCTCGCAAGGCATTGAGGGGGGATGGAGGCAGGACGTAGCAGGACAGGGAGCGGTGCCACATGCCCGGTGGCACCACTGGGCAACCCAGGACCTCCAGTACAGAGGCCACAGCAGGTGGCAGGTGCTGGTCCTCCCATGCCTGGAAAATGAGACTGGACTCAGGTATAAGCAGAGCCAGACAGATACTGGGGGCATCCAGTGGGGACAGGGATATGAGAGGAAGCCCCTCCAGCTGACCCAGGTCTTCCACGTGGCGGGCCAGGAATTGCCACAGGGCTGGGAGCCAGGAGGTTGGGGGCTGGGGAGGTCCTTGGGCCGGGCACCAGGTCACTGGGGTTGAAGACTGGGATGTCCAGGTGGGGGGCAGAGCCAAGTGCAGGGTCTGTACAATCACAGCTGGGTCCAGCAGAACCAGGTTGGGGAAGAGACCTGTGTGCAAGAGGCAGAGGCTGGACTAGAAGCACATGGGACCTGGGACCTGACAGGGGGACCCAGGATGTGGGGGAAAGAGCCTGAGATCTGCAGGGGATGGGTGGCCCCCCCATACTGGAGATGGGAGGACCTGGGTTCTGGAGGGATAGTGGATACCCTGAATAGGAGGACAGTAAAACCCCAGACTGGTGGAGAATAAAGGAGATCTGAGAAAGAAAAGAGGTGTTAGGGGGACCAGTATTAGGGGGCACTGGTCTTCAGATGAGGAACACAAAGAGACCCAGAATCCAAGGGAGCACAGGGGGGACAGGGGAATGTGGGAAGAACAGCAAGGACAGTGGAGTCCCCAGAGACACAGGGAGATACAGGGAGATACTGGGGCTGCAGAGGAGCTATACGAGGCTATACGAGGCTGTTGGTGTTTAGACGGTAACCAGGGGACCGAAGATAGTCCAGGGCCCCCCCCTCTCTTACCTGTCTTGGCAATGCCTCGCAGGAGGTTGTCCAAGCCCAGCTCCAGGTCTGAAGGCAGGAAGGACCCCATCAGGCCAGGCAGGAGCTCCCTGTGGGGACAAAGAGTGGTGCTGGGGGACTAGAGGGGTAATGGGGGGCAGGTAGCTTCCTAGACACCTGCTTCAGCTCCCACCTGGTGACACCAGGTGAGAAGAGGGCAGTGAGGATCCCAAATGTCCAGGTTCAGCTGTGGTCCCCCTTTCCAGCTCAAGAGTGGGAGCTGCACCTCTGGGCAACTGGCTCTCCTGTCCGCTCCACAGGGAATGGGGCTGCCAGGGGCTGAGGGCTTACCTGGGGCAGTCGGATGTGTCCACGTAGACAATGGTTGATGCAGTTCCAAAGGCCACGAAGGTCCCATCAGCGCGAGGCAGGAGGGGGAGACCCCGGAGCTCAGCATGGCACCCATCCCCGGCCACGTAACGCAGCAGGGAGAGACGGTCGGCAGCTGAGAGGTCGATGGCCCCATGGTGCCACAGCACCTCCCGCACGTGTCCCGCTGTGGCCTCCCGCATGCCCTTCGGCATCGCCAAAGCCAGTGCCCTCCACACGTGGGCTGGGACCTCAGCCAACGGCTCCCCAGCTGCCACCAGCAAGGCCCGGACTGCCTTCTGTGCAGCCACGTCCCCCACAGCCTCCGGCAGCAGCACAGCCTCAGGCGCCCGCAGATGCCCTGCCACCCCCTCTGCAGTTGGCACCAGGAGAGGGGCAGCTGCCAGTTCCTGGCAGACACGGGTCACCAGGCTGCAGATCCAGCCAGAGCTTGGCATGCATTCGGGGTCTGACCAGATGCTGTAGACATCTGCACCAGGCAGAGCCATGGCCACAGCGGCCAAGTGGCTGTAGACCCGGGGCAGGAGGTCAAGCAGCAACAGGGCGTTCCAGCAGGCATCTTCCTCGCCCTTCTCACCCTGCTCAGGCCAGCGGAGGTGGCGGCGGTCATCAGAGAGGGCGAAGGGAGCACTGACATGGACGGGCAGCCCCGTGGCCATCTGGTCAGTGGCTGGCAGGGGCAGGAAGCAGCAGACCCGCCCTTGGCAGGGCCCACAGAGGGGGTGTGCCAGGCTCAGTTCTGGGCAGCACCCTAGCCCTGTGCCCAGTGCCATGACTGGCCCCTCTGTGGCCCTGCCTGTGGCTACCAGCCACTCGCTCACGTCACCCACCCCATTCCCATGCAAGGCCACCAGGTTCCACGCCAGACTCAGCCCCTCATCCCCTGATGGCACTGGGACAGGGAGAGGCTGAGGGGATGCCACAAGAGTCCCCATGAGTGTCTGGACCCCATCAGGGGCCACACGGTGCAGGGTCACACGGCGGACATGGCGGAGGAAGAGGAGGGCAAGAGGGCCATCAGTGAGGAATGTCTGGATGAGGCTGCAAATGCGCTCAGGATCGGAGACCCCTGCAGCGATTTCTGAGGGTTGCCGACGAAGGGGAAAGCGGAAGAGGGTGCCCTGGGGAGAGGCACGGTGTTGTCCCACAGCTTCCAGTCCAGCCCAGAAGGGCTCGAAAAGGCCGGGAAAGTCCTGAGCTGCAGAGATGTCCCAGCGCTTGCCAGCACCTGGTAGCACCTGGCATTCGGGGTCCAGCACCCCCAAGTATGGGGGGCTCAACACACCTGGCAGGTCTGGAGACATGAGAACCATGAGGCCTTCACAGGGATGACATGGACACCACTGCCTCCCCAGATCATCCTAACCTATCAGTAACCCAAAGGCCCATCCAATACTCTCAAGTTCATCTCCACAGTGCTTCCCAGGATCCACAGCCTAATCCCAATTCATCAGCTCTCCCTCCGTTTTCTGCTGTTGCTCTGCCCTCCACTGCCACCTAGCCTCCCTTCAGCTTCCTGGTGCTTCAGATTGCCTCACTTCACAGTGCCCTCCATTTTGCATACCTCACTGCCCCCCAGTTCTCCCCCGCTCCTACAGTTCAGAGCCTCCAGTAAAACCCATGTCCCCAGTTCAATCACAGTTGAGGTTTCCGGTGCTACTCACCAGTGAGGTGGTAGACAGAAGTGAAGCCCAAGCCGAAGCGCCCCACAGTGTGGGGATCCTCCCGCTTGTGCGACACCCCTGGGCGCTGAATCCCTGTCCAGTCCTGAGGTGACATCACAGCATCATTGTAGGCCAGGAGAGCTGGGCCTGGTGACCAGGACCATGAGTTAGGAGAGAACTGGGACATGTAGGGGGCTCTGTGACCCAGACTCAGTGTTCCCACAATCTCAGTCCCATGAAACGCTCTTCAGTACCACTGAGTCTTCCCAGTACCCTTCAGTGACCTCAGAACATCCCCAAACCCCTCATCAGCTCCAGTTCCCCCAGTTCCCTGATCATTCTTCAATTCTTCACCAATATCACCCAGTCCATCCCAGCATCAGCCAGTGCCACCCCAGTGCTTCATCCGGTCTCTCCCAGTGCCCATAGCACCTCTCACCCTGGGTGCCCTCCAGTCCCCCTCCGTTGATGTTGAATTCCCGCTCATCGGACACAAACACGACCTCTTTAGCGCCAGCATCATCCGCATTCTGCACCAGCTCCTGGAATTAAGAATGAGTGCATGGTCACCTGGGCTGTCCCAGGCCCATGAGAAAAGCACCGACCTTCTCTAGCTGGGAACCAAGGTCCTGGAGCTGGTGCTGGGCAAGGACCAACCCCCCACTGCCTGGGTTGGTCTGCCCAGCTGGGCAGGAGAGTCTGGATAGGTGGGTTCCCCGGGAGTCTCACCTTGAGGATTTGCCCCCCATCTGGGTACTTCTGCAGGATGCTGTGCAGGTAATCAAGGAAGACGGGTGCCCGCTGGCAGAAAGTCTCCCTGTAAAGCAGAGAGAAGGGGAAAGAGTGTGGGGGAGGGTGCGTAACCAGGACTCTATGTCCTCCTTGAATCCCCCAGATGTCCCCTTCCTCGGAGTCAAGGACCCCATCTTTTCCCAGGACTCTCTGAAACAACCACCTCCAAGGATTACACCCACACTTTCCCAGGGTCCCCACCTCTTCCTGGAATGCTCCAATGTCCTGGTTTTGGCTGGGATAGAGTTAATTTTCTTCCCAGCACTGTGTTTGGGATTTGGCAGGAGAACAATGCTGGTAACACACTGATGCTGGAACTGGTGTTCAGTCATGCTTATTCCAAGTCAAGGACTTTTCAGTGTACCATGCTCTGCCAGCGAGGGGGGAGCATGGCCAGAAGAGCTGACCCAAACTGGTTGGGCACTAAGAAAACTGTCATGGCTTAATCCCAGCTGGGAACTCAGTCCCAAGCAGCCGCTCACTGCTCCCAGTGGGATGGGGAGGAGAATCAGGAAAAGCTAAAACCTGTGGGTCGACATAAGAACAATTTAATAACTGAAATAAAACTAAATACACTGATATTACTGCTACTACTAATAGTAATGAAAAGAGGAGAGAGAGAAACAAAACCCAAGATAAACCAGTAATGCCAAACAGTCACTCACCACCCCTCTGATCCATGCCCAGCCCGTCCCCCAGCAGTGACCAGCGGCTCCCGGACACCCCACCACTACCACTCTGTTTCTACACTGGGCAGGAGGTTTTGTGGTACAGAACTTCCCTCAGGCCAGTTCGGGTTGGCTCTCCTGGCCATGCTCCCCCCTCAGTGGCAGAGCATAGGACACTGAAAAGTCCTTGACTGGGAGTAAGCACGACTGAACACCAATTCCAGCATGTGTGTTACCAACGTTGTTCTCCTGCCAAATCCGAAGCACAGTGCTGGGCCAGCTTCTGGGAAGAAAATTAACTCTATCCCAGCCAAAATCAAGACATTCAGCAACCCGGAAACTCCCTCCCTGCAAGCCCTGACCCTCGCAGTCCCCACCTCCCTCAGTCACCCTTCAGCTCTCCCTGAGCTCCTGGTCTCACCAACAGCCCCCTGCGACCCCTGCAACGCTCCAGCCACCCCCTGTGTCCCCCCACAAGCCCCCAGTGAAACCCCAGTGACAAGCCCCAGACCGACTCACGCCTTTGGCTGCCTGAGGGCCATGAGGGACGCCCGGTGCCACTGCCCGGTGCCAGTGCCCGGTGCCGCTGCCGTATATCCACTGTCCCGTTGCCGCTGCCCGGTGCCTCTGCCTGGTGCCAGTGCCCGGTGCCGCTGCCGTATATTCACTGTCCCGGTGCCGCTGCCGTAAATCCACTGTCCCGGTCCGCCTCTCGCTCCCTGGCACTGGCCCCACCTCCCGGCTCAACAGTTTCGATTCCTCGCTGCACACACAGCCGGGGATGGAAGGAATGGGAGGAGCAGAGGACATGGAGGGCACTGAGAAAGGTATCTCTAGGGGCATTGGCACTGGGGAATGAAAGACGTGGGCGGTCCCTGTCCTGCAGAGTCCCTGAGCCTGGGGCAGTCAGGGACAGAGGGCCTGATGAGGGCCTGAGGGCCAGCAAGGATCCAAGTCGTGGACTCGGCTGGGCACAGAACTGGTTCTGTGGCCATCCACGGGGGTTTCTAGGGTGAGATAGGACCACGACATGTGTCCAGGTGAGAACTGAGGGACAATACATATGTTAAGGGTGTGGAGGAACCAAGACATACCTGAGGGCCACATATGGGAGCCAGACATTCATCCAGGAAGATATAGGAAGAGGCTGTGTGATTGTGGAGGGCAACTATCTCAGACCAGGGTCTCACAGACCCTCTCCATCCATCCATCCATCCATCCATCCATCCATCCATCCATCCATCCATCCATTCATCTTTCTGTCACTTACCATCCCACTACAGGGTGTTGGCTGCTCCAGCAGGGCAGCACACCAGTGAGTGTCCACAGGTTCCTTGGGGGACATCAGTGTTCAGGACAAGGCCGGAAGGGAGAGGGACCCCAGGGAGACCCAGTTTCTGGTCTCCTGCCTATGACAGGTCTTCAGAATCATCTCAGCTGTCCTGGATGAAGGAGCCATATGAAATGGATCATGGGGACCATACGGAGATCACTTGCACTGTACAGATCACAGAAGACCAATTTAGGCCCTATGGACTATTACAGACTACGTGAAGACCACAGGACATCACACTGATTGCACAGGCCACACAAGAACCCCAAGGAGACCACATTGAGGCTATTTGGACTGCAGACCACAGGCTGTACGAAGACCATAAAGACATGGAAACCACTTGGAATGTGTGAAAAAGTAACCTGTAGGACATGCTGCTTTAGGGGGAGTGTAGGACAGATTTCAGGGGGACACATCTCAAGGGAAACCTCCTCAGCTCTTCCTTCTATCCCCTTGCTCCTGACTGCAGTGGTGTGCAGGTAGGTGCTTCATGGTAGTAGGACTCGGACAATACATTGTTCATTAAAACCTTTTATATTTAAGCTCAAATGTGCCTCAAGGGGAAGAATAAGGGCCACATCTTGCTCAGCGGGATGAGGCTGTTGGTTCTGTTTGTGTGAGGGGGTGTGTGCCTCTATGGATTTGTGAGGTTGGTTGTGTGTATCCCTATGTGTCCTATGATGGCTCCACAATTGGTTGGACCTGGGGGCTTGGAGCTGTGGCAGCCTCGTCTTCCTTGGGCTGCTGGATGCAGTAACTTCTAACAGTGGTGACAGAGGGGGAAGCCCTTTCCATGGTCCTGATTCAAAGAAACCTTTGAACAATCTGAAAAGCACTTTTATTACAGCCGGGGAATGCAAAGGGGCAGGTGTTCTCCCCAGTGCACTCCACCGAGCCAAGAAATACCATAGCTTTTTATACAGTTCGAAAGTAGCAAGTTTAAAATTATCTATACACACACTCTTTTTGCAGTCTGCCTTATCTAAATAGACACTTAGTTTTACCTCCTATTCTTACCATTATAGTTACATAAAGTTTTATCATTTCAAGCAGTTTCAGGTTCCCCACCCCTCTCTATGTGCTAAAAAGCCTTCCCTATTCTCTAAGCTATTTTATCTTAATTGCCCGCAGTTTGGGCAGAAACTTTTAAGCAGTTTTACATTTTGCAAAGTCACACCTACATAGCTAAATAGCTAATATTTTATTTCATTTTCTATTTCAGTCCCATGCCCTGGATGTGCACCCAGAGGCTGGTGTCCAGCCAAGGGATGTGCCCCTCTCCAGAGGGGCACAAGGAGTCCAATATGCCCATGGATGAGCCCCATGGCAATGCCACCAACTCCATCCTGGATGGAGAGAGCCAGGGCAGAGCCTGCAGGGTGGGCCAGAGGTCGTTCTCCTCTGGGCTCTGGTAAGACCAGAGCAGTTTGTTGTGGCCAGTGGAGGCTGTGGAGGTGAATGGGCCTGAAGGGAGGCTCTCCAAGGAGGTGCCAAGAATCAGTCGAGCCTGGGGGAGGCAAAAGGGGGTTAGTCAGGAGACGGGGCCAGAGGAGGTGCCCAGAACAGGAGGAGGCCATAGGGCACCCTACTGCCCAAACTTCTCCTAGTCCATGATATCTCCAAGGGAGACCGAAAGGGCTGAAGGGGGAAGAAAGCAAAGGGTGGAGAGAGTCTAGGAGGGACCACAGGGGTTCTGGAGAAGTCCAGCGGCCACTTTGCCTTTCCCCTCTGGGTTACACCCATATAAACCCCAGCTGCCCAGCCTGGAGTCCTCCCGACTTTTCCTGCTGTGGCCAGCTGTGGCAGAGGTTGCACACACAAGAGGGGGCAGGACATGCTGCCCGCAGCTCACAGGAGGACAGGGAGCTACAGACGCTGCAGCCTTCAGAGCAGGACCACTGGACAAGCTGCCACGTGTCCCACACAACTCCAGTGCCACAACCCATCCATTCCCTGCTCCCACATCACCTGGAGATGTGACTTCCCCTGTTTAATCAGACGTACATTATAGCCAAAGGGAGTTCTGTCTACATCCCTGGCCAGCCCAGTCAAGATGCAGCTGAGGCTGGAGGTCTGGCTCCAGGAGGGGTGGAAGGGAGCAGCAATGTGGAGTAAGGATGTTCCATTGCTCCAGTGCGGGAATGAGGAAGCCTGGGTGGATGGAGATTGAGACCATTCCTGAAAGGTGCATCCAGACCTACAGGTTGGAGGTATTGCTGTCCCTCCTCCAATGACAGGCACTGCAGGCCAGGGGAAAAATCATCCCCCGAGAAGGTCAAAAGGGAAGCCAAGTTCCTCCCGTCCTATTCCATTCTGTTGAGCCACCAAGCCTGTGGTTTTGCAGTTGCAAAACAACTCCCTATTTCACAAGGCAGAAGGAAGACATTTCCCCACCAAGTGACCGGAACTAAGAAAGAGAAACAAAAAGTCCTGAGGGCTTTTCTCCCAGGGTCTGCAGGATCCTAAGACCAAGTCATCACGGGGGCCCAGACCCAGGCATGTGACTAGGACATTGTGGTTCCAGTTCAACCATCCCAGCCCTGCATTTGTGTTTGCAGAAACCCAAGCTGTGCGACAGAAGGTGGGTTGTGGCAACGAGGTCATATCAGGACCCACAAGAAGCCACCCAGCTGCTCAGTGCCTCCTAGCCAGCGCCTTCCTCTGAAGAAGCCCTGCTGAGTCGAGTACTGAGAGAGCCAAGAGGAATACGATGCTGCCTGTGACCCACGTGTTGGCCTTCGGTGAGTGCCAGAGGCTGTGCAGGCTCCCAGAGGGTGGCAGGAGGCATCCAGAGACTTCACATAGATGTTACACAGCTGCTTCTCTTGCAGGTGCTTGGCTGGTGGCACAGAGCAAGGCTACACCAAGTGAGTATCTTGAGGAGGTAGTTGGGGAGTTTGGACTCATCTCTGGTCCCCACCCATCTCCCAGGGCAGTTCTGCAGCCCCATGGAACAAAACTCACCCTTGTGTGGAGACTGTGCCCAGAGGCAGCCCCAGGCTCATGTCAGGGCAGCTGCTGGGGGCTCCCTGTCTGTCTAGTAGCATCTCTCTCTCCCTGTGCAGGTGCTCCAACAATCTCCATCTTCCTGAAGCCACCTGGGGTGATCCCACCAGGAGGCTCCACCACCATCTGCTGCAGCTGCCAGCATGGCAATGGGAACTTCATGCTGTACAAGGATGGCCACCAGCTCCGTACCCTGGAGCAGAGTGGCAGCAGGGCCGAGTTCTCCATCTCTAATGCCACCTACGAGGACACAGGTACCTACAACTGCCATTACCTGGAGGGAGGCACTGTGCTGGCTCGCAGCGATGGCCTGGATGTCATGGTGACAGGTGAGAGATGTGCTGTTACCCCTTCTTGCGGGGTCACATGCCCTATGTGCAGACTGGGATGCATGCAGACACTTGGCTTCCCTATCCATATGATGGGCAGGGGATTTCTCTTCTTCCCTGGCTTGGAGAGGTGGGGACCATCTGCACCTTCATCTAAGCCTTTTGATGGGTTTATGGAGATCTTGGCGGCTCCTGGCACCATGTCAAAGCCCTGTATGTCTTCTCAAGCCCTCTCCTGTCCCCCCAGGGATCCGTCTCCCTGGACCCGACCTCTCTGTCCTGCCTGGGCATGAGGTGACTGCAGGAACTCATGTGATATTCCGTTGCACCCCCCCACACCACAGTACTGGCTGTTTCCTGTACCTGGAGGGCCAGATCCGAGCCCAAGTACTCTCAAGGGAACAAGATGACTACAACTTCTCCCATGTGCAGGAAGGTGAGGGGGGCCGCTACAGCTGCCAGTGTTTCACCAAGAATGCTTCGATAGAATGGTCTGCTGTCAGCAAGACCCTGGATTTGGTGGTGAGAGGTGAGACATCCCCCCAGCCACATCCTACTCTTCTCTTCCTCCTTGCAATCCGTCACATCCTGGGGGAACTAGAAAAGAGGATTTAAGGGAGGAAAGCAGCTGTAAGAGGGATCCGAGCAGAGGATTTCAGCTTCCTTCAGCTGTTTGAGCCTGGCCAACTCCCAGAGACCCTACAGATGACCTACAGACCCTATTGACACAAGGTCACTAGGCTGACAGTTGGGGGTAAGAGTCAGGGGACACTGTCCCTGCACCTACCAGCCCCACGGACAATCATATGTCTTGTCACAGCTCAGTGGCACCGTCTGGCTGGCAGGAGCAGCTGAGGGCCACCTCAATGTTCCTTTGGTGCCAATGGGTGGGGTGACAGGTGAGAGGCTATGAGTAGAGGGTGTTCCAGGAGACAGGGATGTGGGAGGTGAAGCTGACAGGAGCCCATGGGGCTCCCTTTGCTCCCTGTGAACTTCTCTTTATCTGTCTTTAGCCCAGGAACTCCCCAGTGTGTCCCCTTATCCTTGTGTCTCTTTTCCCTCACTGCCCTGTGAATCCCCTTGGAGGATACCTTTGGTCTGGGATCTCCTGGGGGATCCTCCCAGGGGCTCCCAGTGACCGTCCCTTCCTGTCCCCTGCAGATTACACGTTGTGCAACGCAGTGCGCCTGGCGCTGGGGGCCGGGCTGCTGGTCCTGCTGGGGCTCATTACGGCTGAAGCCACGCGAGGTCGCTGCTGCCGGGGCGGGAGGGCCCACCCTCTCCCCGCAGGCAGTGCTCCCCTGACTGCGACCAGTGTGGGAACACCGGGATTCCCTTCCCGCGCTTCGCGGTGGGATAAATAAACCGTTCTCGTCGCTGTGCCTGTCCCTGTCCGCTCGGGGGTCCCCGCCGGACGGGCAAGGGGGGGTACCCGCCGGCACACGCAGAAGGGCGGGGCTTCGGGAGTGGGCGGGACCCATGCCTGTGAAGGGGCGGGGCTTGTGCTGGAGGCGGGGTCTGCGCTCCCACGCGCAGTGACCGTTCCCGTCCTGCAGTGACCGCTGCACTGACCTCTCCCTCTGCGCTGACCCCCTCTGTCTGCACAGTGACCACTCCACTGATGTCTCCTGCCACACAATGACCACCCTGGGCCACTCAGTGACCGCTCCTGCGCAGTGACCACTCCTGTGGCACAGTGACCACTGCCACGGTACAGTGACCACGCTCGTGAGCACAGTGACCGCTCTTGTGGCGCAGTGACTGCTCCCACTGCAGAGGCCTCCATTGCTTACATTCGTTTATTATTTTAAAACACTGACGAAACACATCACATCCTCATCTACATATATAAATTTACTTTTGCACCACTATAAATTTATATATATAGGGCCTTTAAAACTCTGTACGCTTAGGACACACAGTTCTGGAATAGCTGCACTGGCTACAACAAAAGGATTTTTGTTATGAAAAGGAGGCGCCGATATCAAAAACGCAGAAAAAAAGAAATTAAAAAAGAGTGCAAAATGAATGAAAGTGCAAAAAGCTTTTGTTATCATAATCACACTCTTTCCACAATATGCTCCCCATTTTTCCCTTCAAGGACAAGGAAGGCTCAGGCCCCCGAGGGAAAGTCAGGGCTGGAAGAAGGGAGCCTGGCTACAGCCCTCTTGTCTTTCCCTCTGCGCGCCTGAGGAGTTCTCTCCTGGAGGCTGAGGAGTGAGGAACAGGACTGGCCAAGTCACATCCCTCTCTCAGCTCCCTCCTCTTCTCCAATGCCCTCACTGCACTCATGGCCCCAGATGTGCCTCTGCAGACAGCAGCTGCCCTAAGCCCTCGACCCTCCTGGATAATTTGGAGGGGGTTTTTCTTTTCTAAGAGTGCTAGTGATCGCCATGGAAATCAGCAGAGGAAGGCAGGGGTGGGCAGCTGTGCTCTGGCGGGGCAGGCACAAAGCTTCAGCCTGCTGAGCTTCAGGCTGGCTGCTCTCATGGAAACAGAGACCTTGGCTCACAGTGTCCCAATGCTGCCCGTTTCCATGAGGAGGGAGAAACACTTTTCCAAGAGGCTCCAACTGCTCCCATGCACCCAGAGTCAGCCCCAGATCAGCCCCCCCAGAAGACACCCCATGCCTGAGGCTGGTGCATTTGGTGGGACCTCTCCCATGGCTCCAGCTAAGCCCCACCAGCACCAGTTGCAGGGGCAGGAATGGCAGAAACATAGGCTTGAGGGCCTCCAGTCAAAAAAACATTTGACTTCAAAAACTCTTCATTGACTTAGAAATTTTGGCTGCGGTCACATCTCTCAGAAGGGTCCCAGAGAGGAACTTGTGGGCCAGACCCAGCCCCACTTTCCTCTCTGGCTTCTTAGTGACACAGCAGTGAACATCCCTGTGAGCAATCTGGTCCGGCAACAGGGTAAGGACAAAAAACTTTGGTGCTTCTGCCTTGGTCACAGCTGTCCTTGATGGTTCCTGATAGGGGACTCCCACTCAATGCTCTGTGGGGATGGAGGACTTGCCAAGGCCAGCGGTACAGCAAACCTTCCTTCTTCTGGCTTCCTTGCTGGACCAGGGACAACTGCTCATGAAGGACACATCACCTGAGATCCTGTGACAGGCATCTGCTACCTTCACAGCCACAGAGACCACCCTGAAAGAGTGACACACCAACAGCAGGGGAATGGTGTCATGGTACTCCCACAAACACCCATCCACATGTACACACACGATCCTTTGGGTTTAGTTTTAAAGGACACGAGGAGGTTATAAGTTTTAACAGTAAATAGCCCTTGACCACCTACAAACCCTGTAACTCCCTCACCCAGATGAATCCAGCAGCTTTGTACCCCAGTGGCCGAGTGAGCCTGAGAGGCTGATGAAGTGATGCTCAATTCTGCAGGTGTGTGACACACACTCTCAGATCTCTCATCACCCTTCTTGTGGAGCTGGTGTTCCTGACAGTTGCTTCCTGTGCAGAGCTCAGACCCAGTGGAGACCTGGGCTCCAGCTGTGCAGCCAGACCCCCCAGCCAAGGGGCAGCACCCTGGCAATCCTGTTCATTTTGTGTCTGCTCTCGAGCCCAGGTCAGGCAGTGCCATGGTTGGCACAGTGTGGAGATGCAGCTCTGCCTGTTTTGCTGGGGCCCAGGCAGAGCATGGCTTGATTGCACCCAACAGCAGAGCAAGAGCTAGTGGTATTGGTTGTACCCAGACTTGTGGTCCAGCCAGGGCTTGGCTCATGCCTCCTATTCCCCTTCATCAGGACCTTCTAAGCTTCCCACCACCTCTGCTCTCCCAGGCAGCCCTGTGAGACACAAGGTTCTTCATCCTTCACACTAGTTTCAGATCTGATGCCTGGGTAGCAGCTCCTCTCCAGCACCCTGGGACGGTGCTTAGTCCCTTCCCCAACAGAAGGAATAACTTCACACATGGGAATGGAGAAGATGAAAACAGGATGCTTTCATAAGACATTTCCTTCTAAACTCAATAGCCATGTCCAGTGCTATTTTTGTGCCTGATCACATCTGGAGAGGTCTCAGCATCATTTGCAGTCTCACAGCTGAAGGTCCCAGGGCTCCTCCTCTTCTTCCCCAGCCCACAGTGGCCCAGAAAGAGACTCTCCATCAAATGAAGAGACCACCTTAAGGACCATTACTGCAGACAAAGTGTGTTGTGGGGAGCGGCTGTGGGAACCAGGGGCACAGCTGTTCCTTACCACTCCCTCTCTCCACAGCTTGCCACACTGCAGTGCTTGAAGAGATGGAAAGATCCCCCCCAGCCGACCACAGGGAAAAGAGAGGGAAAGCTGCCTAAATCAAACCCAAGCCTTGACAAAACAAAGACATGGACCAGTTGCAAGTCCTGCGTGAAGAGCAAGTGGCAGACGTTTCAAGAGCAGGTCAAGTGTGACCCCAAATATTCAATAAACAGAGTCAAAATGCTACATTTCCATTGGAAGCCTTGAACAGGTTGACCCAGGGGTGACAGCGGCTCTCAAGGCAGTGCTGCTCCAGGACATCTTGCTGGTACACTTGCTCACATCTCTTCATCCCTGTCTTTGAGCACTGGGAAAGGGGGAGATTGTTTTGCTACTGATATGTCGTTCCTAGGAATGGAAAAGAAAGTGAACATGGGACTGGGATCACATTGCTGCAGACTATGGAGAGCCTGTGGGCAGGTAGCCGTCCTCCAGCACTGCACTGCTCCAACGGCTCCCACAGTAGGCACACACAGGATGATGGATCATGGAGAGCAGCATGGGTGCTGCCAGGAGGCACAGGGACTCTCTGAGGACCCCCAGGCATGTTGGCTTTCCTGGCTTTGCAGCCCTAGCACTCTTGGTCTCTCTTCCATTACAAGGGACAGCACTACATGAACATTCCCAAAGTGCCTGTAGCCTTGTTGAACAGGTGCTACGTTCCAAAAAGGACAGAAACAAACCAGTTAAGTGCTGTGTTTCTTTTAGCTCTGCATGTAAGGGATCCAGGGACAGCAGAGGATCCAGCTCTTCAGACAGCAAAACCTGGGTGCCTTGTGAGGGTATAAAATGGGGAGAAGGCAGTTTGGCAGGATTGAGTCAGCCAACTCAGGAACACCTTCAGAGGTGACTGTGGAGCAGTGGATGCATCTTGTCCTTCACAGCTGCCTCCACTCTAGAGCGCCTTGCTCCTAATACATGGACCAAAGAGGGCCCAACTCTCCTTTGCAGAGAACTCTTTAATTGCTGTGAGGGGAACAAGTTATCCAAGCATCCTTTCTCCGGGAGAAGTGCTGGACAAAACAGTCTGAAGCTCAAGAAGAAACAGAGTCTGTTCTGCCCCCAGCCAGCCCTGGCCCTGCAGGGCCCTAAGGCTGCTGCATTACAGGAAAGAGGAAGAGAGAACAGGTGCTGGTCGTGGGCAGAGCAGCAGCCAGGACACCTGATTCCTGAAGGGGCAAGAGGTGGCCGCTGGTTTCCAGTGCAGCAAAGGGGCAAAGCAAAGTCATCATCTGGGCTTAAAAAGTCAAAAGAATTCAGAAGAAAAGGCAAAATGAGGAGAAGCTCCTTGGGAGTGTCCCTTGGGAATGGTGTCAGCACGAGCCTCGCCACAGGATCATAGTAAGGGAAAAAACCCAAATCTCTCTCAGCTGCTGAGCAAAGGCAAGAACAGCCCCTCAATGGTTGCGAGCACAGACACAGGCAGTCAGTCCCTTCCCATGTCTGGGTGAGTGGAGTAGTGGTTTCAGTCCCTACCCTCCACAGTGGTCCCTCATCCCTCAACACTTTCTGAACCAGTGCAGTCTCAGCAGGACATGGGGGCATCTGTGGTGCTCAGATAGGCCACCCTCCATCCCTGCAGCCACCCCCGAGGCCTGGGGTCAGCCTGTACCCAGCACTGGAAGAAAAGGGCAGTGTGGAGGGAAGAAGATGGGAGAGGGAGTGGTGAGAGAGCAGAGGTGTGGCATCTGAAAGGACATGAGCAGGACATGACAAGCTGTGGTTGGTTGGGGGGATCTCTGTCCTGACCAGACAGTTTGGCAGCACCAATGCTGAGGGAGGGTCCTGATCGGGCCAAGAAAAGTCACTTTAAGGTGTCATCAGCGTTCTTGAACATGAGGATGGCATTGTAGATCTTGAGTGCTGGGCCCAGCTTGACACTCATAATCTTGACTATGTCAGCCTGCGTCAGCAAGAGGAACGCCTCACCATCGATCATCTGGGGAGGAGAGCAGGAACAAAGGCACTCACCAAAAATCCAGGCTGGCATTCCTAGGGACAGCCAGCACAAGCACGACCTGAGAATCTGCACAGTCCCACTTACAGGTGAGTCCAGAGAGCCGGACAGGGCCCACCCACAGCACTCCCACACTGCCCCAGATAAACCACAGCTGGGAGCTTGTGTGCCCAGGAACAGGGCACAGGGGGAAAGGCCCTTCCAGGGGCCGTCCCAGCAGCTCACACTGCAGCCAGGCTGGGATTCTGCACTGGAGCCCAAAGGGTACAGCACAGAGACATCAGGCAAACACACATCCATTCCCTGCTCCAGGTCCTGGCACACTTGGAGGCTGCCCCCAGCTCAGCTTTGCCTGCCTGAGCTACCCTTAAAGCACAGGGGCCATTTACAAACAGGCCGTGGGACAGTGGGTGTCCCCAGCATGCCCAGCATCAGCTTACCCTGGGTTTCAGAGCCACAGAGGGGTCAAAAAACATCAACTCTGGTTGACAAACAGCAATGCCACCCAACCACTGTACTGGTGAGAGAGTGCAGATGGGGGAAGATGAAAGGGTGAGGAGGAAGCAGCTTCCCTCAGGAGGTGATGGTGTTATTAAGGTTGCAGCACGATCCTCCTCCTATTCCCCCATCCCAATCTCAGTGGGGCCCTCCCTCCCCCTGCCGGGAGAAGAGGGCAGCACAGTTCTCCTCCTGCCCCATATCTGCACAGCCAGACAGCTGCACACTCGAGAGCAGTGGGGCTGCAGGGCGGGATCACTGCCCCATGCTGGATGCACCCTCAGCATCCAGCAGCAGTCCACTCCAGGAAGGCCACTGGCCAATTCCTCCCAGCCCTGTTGGCAAACAGCTGTCCTTGGCCACCTGCTCTCATCCTACAGCCCTCCTCACCTCATCCTTGAAGAGCTTGGCTTGGTCCTCACAACCCGTCAGAGTCTGAACAAAGCTAAACACCTTGGAGTAAATGGAGAAAAATGTCAAGACAGAGCAATGGCTCTGACTGGAGAGCACCCTGAGCCCACACCCTCACTGCTACAGAGGCATTTTGTGCCCTCTAAGGTGCCACGTGGCTGTTGGGACAAAGGCTGCAATTGCTTCACCCTCCCATGCCCAGAGCCCACCCCTGGATCCAGGCACAGACACTGGCCTCCCCTGGCCCCAGAACAGCAAATGCTTCAGCAGCTTCATCTGCAACAAGCACCTCCAGCACAGTGAGAGGATTCCCACTGAGGGGCTGGGGAAGGAGAGAGGCACCCAGGGGCTAATGGGAAAATCAGGGAATTGTTAAGATTGGCAAAGCCCTCTGGGATCATCAAGTCCAACCATTAACCCAGCACTGCCAAGCCCACCACTAACCCATGGCCCCAAGATGCCACATCCACACCGCTTTTGGACACTTCAAGGAATGGTGACTCCACCTCTGCCCTGGGCAGCCTGTTCCAGTGCCTGAGATCAGGCAGGGCTGGCTGCTGGGCCTGGTGCCAGAGCTCCTCCAGCTACTCAGGCCTTAAGAGGGGCCATCATAAATGTCCAAGAAAGTGAATGAAGGTGATGATGAAGAATCTGAGGTAAATATTTCTCTTTCAGACAAAACAGGCACTGCTTATCTGCAGAGTCTGAGCTTTAATTTTTTAACTTGGCAAAGGTGAAACTTTGGAAAATTGTAACGTGCTAAATTAAGCGACTGCTATTTGTCTCCACCTGCCTGCCCTGGGCCTGGGGAAGTGTCATATTCAAGTGAGAACCTGGTTGTTCTGCATGTGCTTCCCAAGAGCTGTCCTCAGGGCTTGTGCCCCTCACCAGCGTGTCCAGTGGACCATCTCCTCAGTAGCCCAGAGGAGTGACCACTGAAGCCCCTGCATGCCTGGAGCATCTGCCGTAGTTCTGAACAGCTAGGCAGGTGCTCCCAGCCATGCCAGAGGACCAGGGGCCAGCATGAAGAGTTCCAAACCATCTCACCTCATCAATGGTCCACTTGGCCACCATGGCTGCTGTGATGCCAGCCACCCCTGGCAGCAGCTTGCAGTGCTGCTCCCAGCACAGAGACAGGGAGCGGTCGGGGTGGGCAGACAGGGCGGACATGAAGAGAGACTGGTGCATGCTGTCTGAAGAAATAGCTGGGGATACAAATGCAAGATGTGATACGAGGTAGAAGGCCGAGAACATCCCATCATATCCTACAAGCCTTGGGGAGAGCCTTGCCCAGGGGAGGGCCAAGGGGTGGCAGCAGATGGTCTGATAGGTCCAGGTATCAAGAGCTATGGGTTGTCCCCTGATTTACTAGGATATCAGTGTATCCTAGTGTTCTGTTTGGTGGGACTGGGGATAGAAGTTTAGAGACAAGCTTGGTTTTGCCCTGTTCTCACCACCTTCAATCATTCATTTTCTATACTGAACTAGGTTTATGTATCAAATTTCACACCAGAACTCCTTCCCATATAATCCAGTTCATTTCACGTTTTTAACAAAGGTTTTCACTTGCTCTCTGCTCCAAGGAGTCAAGGATGGCTCCCAAGTAAAGCTCTTTTTCATTCACCCCTAGCACTAGGGTAGATGGCCCATGGTAAAATGGAGACTGGCTGGGATAAATGTCAGGCATCTACTTCTGTCAGACATCAGAACTAAAGACCACGGAAACTGTTCAGCATCAGTTTCTGTGCAGCAGCAATAACTTGGCATTTCACAACCACACTGAAATTTTGTGGCACAGCATCCTATTATCCCTGTCTGAAGAGGACAAAGCACTGCAGAAAGTACACTGCCATAGAGAGGATCCTTATTCCCTGCCCTAAATCACTCAAAGATTCGCAGGCATAATCCAAGAGCCATGCTTGAGGGAGCTAACAGAGCTCTGGTATGAGGCAGGAACATTCCTTGTCGATGATCAACTCTGGCAGTCGACCACAAGCCCCTCACTGGGACGGACCTGTGTTAGCCAAGGGAGACCTGCCCCCAGCAGCCACCACCCCAGCTCTACCAGCCCTGCAATGACACTGTGGCAGAAGACGGCACTTACTCTGGAAGTCTTCCTGCTGGATCTTCCGGTACTTTGGAGGTCTCCCTCTAAAGAGACAGGAAGACTGATGTCCAACAGGGCTGGGACTGGCCCAAGGGCCCTCCTCCACACCGCACAGAGCAATGCCTCAGCAGTGGGAGCAGGGATTACCACTTGGACCCTCACCCAAAGAGTTGACAGCTAAAGACAGAAAATGTGGGAAATAAAACCAAGAGAAGTGCCCAACAGAGCTGAAAGGACCGAGGCCAGCTGCCAGCGACCGTGCTGCCCCAAGGCCAAGGAGCCTCTCTGACTGGGGGTATCCCTCCCATGGCAGGTAGTGGTGGCACAGGGGCCCTGCATGCAGCTTACTGGGTGTGCTCCTACCTCCCGTGGTGCCGAGATTTCTTTCGCTGAGAGAAGCCCATCAGGTTCCTCTTGCGAGTTGAGGCCTCGGTGTCAGACAAGTCAGCCTTCAGCCTGCCCTGGTTCTTCTCTGCCAGCGGGCACCCTGAGAGGCAGTAATGGGCTGTGAATCTCCCTGTCACGTGTCCTGACCCATCGCAGCCCGGTGTGGGGCACTTCCTAGAGAACAGAGGGGAGACAAGCATTGGACCCAGCTTGGAGCAGCATGGGGGGACCAACCAGCAGAGCCACCCTTCTGCCCCCAAGCATGGGCTGCCATAGCCCTGATCATGAAAAGCAGAGTAAACGTGCTGACCAAATTCCGGAGGTGAGGGCACTGGGTGCCCAGATAGGGCACACCCAGTCTTTTCAGGTACAAGCACTTGTCCATTTGCCATCACAATAACCCTGTACAAGTCACCACAGTGCTGAACAAGCAGGTTATTGGGGTTCACATCACAGACCTGCCTTCCCCATCCTCATGGATAATGCCACTTCTGTTAAGGATAACAAAAAGTCTTTCTACAGATACATCAGTAGCAAAAGGAGAGGCAAAGAAAACCCCCATTCTCTGTTGGACATAGGTGGGAATATAACTATCAAAGATGAAAAAAAGGCTGAGGTATTTAACAGCTTCTTTACCTCAGTTTTCAACAGTAAGACAGGTTGTCCTGAGGACAGCTGGCTTCCGGAGCTTGTAGACAGACATAAGAAGCTGAATAGCCCCCCTGTAATCCAGGAGGAAACAGTTTGTAACCTGCTGAGCAACTTGGATCCTCACAAGTCTATGGGACCAGACAGGATCCACCCAAGGGTGATGAGGAGCTGGCAGAAGAGCTCGCCAAGCCTCTCTCCATCATTTCCCAACAGCCCTGGCTCACTGGGGAGGTCCCAGATGACTGGAAGTTGGCGAATGTCACGCCCATCCACAAAAAGGGCCAGATGGAGGACCCGGGAAACTCCAGGCCCGTCAGCCTGACCCCAGTGCGTGGCAAGGTTATGGAGCAGATCATTCTAAGTGCAATCACACAGCACCTACAGGATGGACAAGGGATCAGACCCAGCCAGCACGGGTTTAGGAAGGGCAGGGTCCTGTCTGACCAACCTGATCTCCTTTTAGGATCAGGTGACCTGCCTGGTAGATGAGGGGAAGGCTGTGGATGTGTCTCCCTGGACTTCAGCAAAGCCTTGGACACCGTCTCCCATGGCACACTCCTGGAAAAGGCTTGGACAGGTGCGCTTTGTGCTGGGTCAGGAACTGGCTGGCTGGCCGGGCCCAGAGAGTGGTGGGAATGGAGCTGCATCCAGCTGGGATCCGGTCACTAGTGGTGTCCCCCAGGGATCAGAGTTGGGCCCAGTTCTGTTTAATATCTTTACTGAGGATTTAGATGAGGGGATTGAGTCCACCATTACCAAATTGGCAGATGACACCAAGTTGGGGGGGAGTGTCGATCTGCTGGAAGGCAGGAGGGCTCTGCAGAGGGACCTGGACAAGCTGGAGAGTTGGGCTGATTCCAAGGGCATGAGGTTGAGCAAGACCAAGTGCTGGGTCCTGCACTTTGGCCACAACAGCCCCCTGCAGCGCTACAGGCTGGGGACAGAGTGGCTGGAGAGCAGCCAGGCAGAAAAGGAGCTGGGAGTGTGGATGGACAGGAAGCTGAACATGAGCCAGCAGTGTGCCCAGGTGGCCAAGAAGGTCAATGGCATCCTGGCCTGGATCAGGAACAGTGTGGCCAAGAGGTCCAGGGAGGTGATTCTTCCTCTGGACTCAGCACTGGTGAGGCCACACCTCAAGTACTGTGTCCAGTTCTGGGCCCCTCAGTTCAGGAAGGATGTCAAGGTGCTGGAGCAGGTCCAGAGAAGAGCAACAAGGCTGGTGAAGGGACTCGAGCACAGGTCCTGTGAGGGAGCTGGGGTTGTTCAGCCTGGAGAAGAGGAGGCTCAGGGGAGACCTCATCACTCTCTACAATGCCCTGACAGGAGGTTGTAGCCAGGTGGGAGTTGGTCTCTTCTCCCAGACAGCCATCAGTAAGACAAGAGGGCATGGTCTTAAGCTCTGCCAGGGGAGGTTTAGGTTAGACATTAGGAAGAAATTCTTTACAGAGAGGGTAATCAGGCATTGGAATGGGCTGCCCGGGGAAGTGGTGGATTCTCCACCCCTGGAGGTTTTTAAGATGAGACTGGATGTGGCATCAGTGCCATGGTCTAGTAACCACGGCAGGGTTGGATCAAGGGTTGGACTTGATGATCTCAGAGGTCCCTTCCAACGTGGCTGATTCCATTATTCTATGATTCACCATACTGGCTCCTTCTGATGCCAACCTAGCACTGAGGTTGGCACTAGACTGAGTCTGTTATCCCGTGGAAAAGGTCCTGCAAGTGACTGCCTGAGCTGGGAAGATGCACTGTTCCTTCTTGGGACTTCCCAGCTCAGCCTCACAGTGAAAGGCATCCATGAGGGATGGGAGGAACAGTGTTCTCACAGCTGGTGTCAGGGAACACCATCTTATAGACATGGTCCTCTCTGAAGCCTATAGGTCCCCACAGGTACACAGGGCACCCCAGAGGGCTCTGGGTGCCACAGGACAGGCACAGGAGAGGATCATGGGGGTTACACCAGCTGTGAGCTCCATGCTGCCTTGGGGCCAAGCCTGGGGAAAGCAGGGGGCAGAGACAGGCATGGGGTGGGTGCAGGGAAGGAGTGGATGCTGGTGGGGGTGGTAGAAGAAGAGCTGGCATGGACTGGCAGGGAAGCTGTACCTCTCTGAGCTGTGCTGGGGAGCTCACCTGTGGTGAAAGCTGTACTTTGAACTCTTGGTATGAGGGATGCTCTTGCAGCCCAGGGTTGGGCAGCCTGCATGGGCAGAAGAGGCTGGTTCCTTTGGCCCTAGACCAGGAGGAGAAACAGGAGAGAGACTTTCATGGCTGCAAGCCCAGGCAGAGACAGGGCACTGGGCTCCCTGCCTGCCCTAAACAGGGAGGACTTTTCCAACTGACAAATCTGTGGAAAGGTCCTTCCTCTCTGCCCATCCATGTCCAGCACCCGCCCTCCCATTTCTGTGCAGGCAGTGACATTGGGGGTCTGGCGTGTTCGCGCCCTGCGATGAGGGACTGACACAGGCGCAGGACTTACTGAGAGGAGGCTGCAGTGGGTGTCCTGTTTTTGAGCACCAGCCTATGGGGTGGATGTCTGGATGATCCGCATCAATCCAGAAATCATAGATGTGACTCCAGCCATCAAAATGGATCTGGGAAAACAAGCAGAGGTCACTCTTCAAAATGCAGGACACGTCCCTGAGGAGCTCTGGAGCTTTCCAAGTTGCCAGCAAGCAGCAGGATAGAGCTGAACTGCAGCACAAGGCTCTTCTCTACTCCTGGAGCCAGTTACTGAGACCTGTCAACCTCTGCACAGTAGGCTTTGACAGACCTCCACTCCCAGTGAGCAGGGAAGGGCAGAAGCAAGCCAGCACAGTGCCTGGACACAGGCTCAGCACTGATCCTCCAGCACCCACCTTTATCCTGTGATCTTCCACATCCTCCACACTGGCCACTCGGATGAAGGAAGGAGTCCTCCTGTCCACTGCCTCCAGCTTCATGTTGACCAGGAAGCCATGGGGTGGGCGCTGTAAGAACCCAGATCAGCAGGGAGCAGGGCCATTCTTCAGGCTTCCTGCACCCCTTGGCAGCTTTCCCAGCAGTGCGTACTCCTCAATCCCAGTTTCAAGCCCTGGCCTGGCTGGGGAAAAGCCATCCCAGATCACAGCAGCAACAGGAGAGAGTGGGAACAGGCCTCCTGAATCTGAGCTGTGTTTTAACAAGATAGGGAAGCTGCCCCAGGGAAGAAGGTCTCTAAGAGAAACATTTTGGGGATCTATATTGCAACCACACTTGGCTGGATGCAGCTGCTGGTGGTGCAGTTGGAGAGAAACACTAATCAAGCAAACCTAAATTATTTCCCATCGCCCAGCTTCTGTCTAGCCAAAGGGATGTCACACTTCTAATTTTTCCCACTACTTGCCCTGACTTCTGAGCCTTGAGTGTAGATCCAAAGCCCAGGCCTGTGGCAGGAGCACATGGAACATCACTGGACTTCTCATAAAAAACCTAGCTACGGAGACAGCCCAAATTCCTGCTGAGGTGGGGTGAAGCAGATGATGTGGCACTCACCACTTTAAAGGCCCAAGCTGGGACAGCAGATGCTCCAGTTTCCTTCAAGTACTTTTCCCAGGTGAAGTTGTCAGGGTCAGGATAATCTGGAAGGGGGAAGATGCAGAAGGTGAGACACCCTTGCAGGAAAACAGCAAGTACCTCAGAATATCCCACTGCCTTCAAGGGCCAACCAAGTCTGTGCCAGGCACACAGGAACCTGAGAGACATCAAGAAGTGCTACTATTTTCTCATGTACCATGAAACCCAGGATACAAGGAAGCAGAAAACATCTGGGTGTGCACAGACAGCTTGGGTCCTCCTTGTCTCTCTGAGTGGGGAGACTTGGCCCAACACAGCCACCATGCTGCACCTGAATGTGTGTACAGGAGCCTTGGCAGGTACATGCTGCCTCCCTGGCTGTGGCCTTGCTGAAGGAAACTGTCTGGGCTTGCAAATAAGCAAGGATCATGGGGTTTGTGCCCCCAGGACCCCCATGCCACCCTGAAAAGCCTGTCCCCAAGGGATGCACTCCCAGGCTACTGACTCACCTTGAGGAGGTGTGAGGGGTTTGCCATGCTCATGACACCATCCAACTGGGTGGATGTATGGACTGCTGGGGTCACACCTAGAAAACACATCCAAGCTCTTACACAGGGCTGAAATACCCAGCTCATCACCATGGGTTGTGGGGGCCCAGGGAAGGATACGTGGCAGCACCCTCAGACCTGCACCACCAGCAAAAGCCCCTGCAGAAACTGAGGTTTTCTCCAGCACTCTTGTCCCTGAGTGACCCAGGGAACTCCAGGGCCCAGCAAGGCAAGAGCTAGAGCGGGGAACTCAGCTCAGAGGGGCAGGCCCAGGCACATGCCTCTGCCCAGGGAACGGCAGCCCTTTGCTGCAAGTAGGGAGGCAGAACACACCCTCCAGAGCTTGGAGCAGTGAGACAAGGGTAGTTGGGTGGGCTCATGTCTCCAGTATGGCTCCCAGTCAGTCACAGCAGTCACGGCACCCTCAGGAGATACTGCTTTGCAGGTCTGCCCTGGGATAGAGCAGGCAGCTGCCCAGCACCAGACGGGGACAGAACCTGCTGCAGTCCCACAGCCCCTTGGGGTGAGAAGAGAAGGTCAGAGGGCTCCAACCACAAAGCTAAGAAGCTGTTCTTAGGACCGTGGCTGTGCTAACTGGCCATTTTAACTGGCCTTAATCAGCCTTGACTGGGACATCTCCCCATCCTGGCCACAGTCCCCTGCCTACAGGCACAGGAACTGCTTTTTAAGATCAAGGCCTTCAGTCTCTGAAGTGCAGGTGACCCTGTCTCCCAAGTAGGTTTCAGGCTGAGCCCACAGCATGAGATCGTGCCTGTCTTTGCCCCATGTCAGCTACAAGCCATGGCAACATTCCACAAGGTGACATGGATCAGGTAAAGGTTTGTCCCCCAGAACAGGAGGGTGACCCTCTGCCTCCCTGGACCGCTCATGGCCTCTCTGCAGCAGCATGTTGGGATTGTCCCATGCATTCCCAAGCACCCCGTCACTCTTGCTGAAGCAGTGGCAGGGTGTCTCCCCACCACTGGCACTCCAGGAGCCTCTGTGCACTTACCAGTAGTCATAAGTATCATCCCAGTTGTCAAAGTGCACCAAAAAGCGATTGTCCACCACGTCAGTCACTGTGGCAACACAGATCAGGGAAGGGTTCATGCGGTCCACAGCTTCGAGCTTCATGCCCACCTCGAAGCCTGGAGAAGCCTTGTGCTGGCAGGAGAGAGGGGCAAGCTGCAGCACAGCTCCTTCCTCAACACTTCCCTTGCCTGCTGCAAGGAGGCACCTGCCCAAACCCTCCCAAAACCAGACCCTCTCTGGCCTCCAGGCAGGCCCAGGACCACTCAGGCTCCCAGTAGGGCAGTACCCTGCTGTGTATCCAAGGAAAGAGGCAGAGGGTAAGTAACTCAGCTTGGCCACACAAAGAAAGAGGAAAAGTGATCTTCCGATCCTCAGAATCTTCGATAAACAGTAACCTCCAAGAGAAAAACAGCCTCCAACTGACATTAGTTCCCATTTTGTCACAAAACATTTGTTTGAGGTCACAGTCCTTCAGTGTCAGCAGTGACCAATGCCCTAGACATGGCAGGAGCAGCTGGGATGGGCCCTTCTCCCTTCCTAGCCCTTATTTCTTGGATCCAAAATCTGTGTAAAATCCTGCATCATACACGCTGGTGGAATTGTTGCAGCAATGAACAGCAGGTTTGAGACACAATAAATAACTTAGAGAGGCTGATTTATCAACAGGCTGAGTTTCCTCTGCAGCTGACGAAGAAATGATCAGCATTTTGCACTCTGCTACATTCCCACTTCCCTTCACCAAGCTTCCGTGTGAAAAAAATAGTCAGACACATAAACAGTGAACATACATTAATAGACAAACGAATTATGAAACATTAACTGATTTTTTTTTTTTAGCAAAATAATTGTTGACAGTAACAGTTACTTCTCCTTACCAATACTTCTGTAACACGTTTAGCTGTCCATTAGACCAACCTGGATGAAACAGTGAATCAGACCAGCACCAATTCTGGGCACACCAAACTAGCGTTCAAGCTACAGATCCTGAGTAGCAAAGTGTGCCACAGCCAGCAGTACACACTGCTGGCCCTCTGCGCTGTGGGCTTGAGAAGTGTGGGGTGAACAGAGCAAAGGCCAGTGCTGGCAGAGGCATTTTGCTCAGCTGGAGCAGAAAACTCACACCTGAACCTGTAGGCTCTGGTAGGAAGGAGATGCTGCTACTCACAGTGTTTCGGACCAAGAAGAGGTGCTTAGGAGCTGCCTGAGCCTTTGTTAACTTCAGGTAGTTTGTCCAGCTGAATTCTTCTTCCTTATAACCTACAACCCCTCAGGAAGAGAAATGAGAGCAGTGAGTTCACAGTCAGGAGGTGGTGAGGGTGAGCCTGGCCATACCTGACCCGGCATCATCCTGCCAGGCATGTCCTGCTGTGGGCAAAGAGGATCCACAGAAGCCCTGGGATGCCCAAAGCCCACGGCTTAGGCCCAATGGCTGGTTTTGAAGGGGTGTTATGAAACGTGAGCAGTGGAAATCCATAGTGCAGCTCCTGCACAGAGAAAATCATTCCCGTCTGCTGACTCCAGCCTGGCAATGGGACATCCAACAGGGCTTTGCCCCAAAATGTGAACAAGAGACAGGTCTGTTTCTTTCAGGTGCCTGTAAGACACAGGTTGTCCTGTGGAACCCTCCCCCACCCCAAGTATCCCTTCTGGGCCAGTATCCGAGCAGCATCCCTCCTGGTCCCCATGGAGCCACCCTATCCCCACCTGATGCTCTACATTTGGCCCTACTGTTCACCCCCCTCCTTCACCAGGACCCAACACCCAAGACAAGATAACTCCTTACCTTTGGGGGGCTGGAGTTTGTGCCCTGTCTCCTCAAACCAGCCAGCAGGGTGGATGTCGGGAGAGTCAGCATTCAGCCAGAAATCATGGCACTCGGAGTAGCCATCAAAGTGGAGGCGCATCCGGTAACCACACACCTACCAGAAGGGAAAGGGAAAGGATCATGGAAACCTGCTGCTCTACCTGGCTGAGCGTCACATGCCCCACCCCTCCCACACACCATCTCAGCTTATATTGCCTTGAGAAGCCAAGAGTCAATCACAGGCCAGTGCCCAAAGCAGGAGGCACAAGCCACCAAAGGGTGCCCAGCCCGGAACAAGGTCAGTGCAAGGCCAGCACAAGCCAGCCCAAAGAAGGGATGTTCAGGTTGGTGCACAAAATGTCATGGTGGGGCAACTTCCTGGATCCAGCAAGTGCAAAGATTCCCTTTTCTGCACCTGGGGAACCTGCTGGTGCAGAGATTTTGGCTAAATGCCTGGGAAGCACCATGAGGCGAGTCTGGTTTGACTGCTACATGGCTGAGTGGAGAGCCCACACAGATAAAAGGAAGAGCAATGGGATGCCTCCATACGTTCCATCTCAAGAGAATGTCCTAGGGGCATCAGCACAAAGATAAGAAGCTGCTGCCATCACCACAACCCCTCCCCTCATGACCTGCTGTGTCAGGGGGATGGAGAGACCAACTAGGCCAGGACATGACAGCAGCTCCATGGCGCCGTGTCCTGTCCCTGTGAGCTGGCAGAGAACAAACCTGTTTGTTTGTCCAAACAAACAGGATGAGCACCAGCTCATCTCCTGCAGCAACAGGCAGGCAAAGGCACCAACTCCATCCATCTCTTCCATAGGCCAGGTAGCAGCACCTTCCCTGCCCCAGAGTCCAAAGAACCCACGAACATGGCAGGCACCTTACCTCAGCCACGGTCAGGATGAAGTACATAGATGGGTGCTGTGGGTCAATCCCCTCCAGCTTCATCCCCACTTTAAAGCCATTCTTGTGCTGGGAAGCTACTTGGTACTGGAAACAAAAATTAAACTACAACGTAAAAAACCAACGCAGGGAGCTGAGTCTAGAACCAGCCTGAGGAGCAACCACCAGGCAATGGGAGCTCCTGGGACCAGGAGACTATGGGCCACAGGTTATGTTGTCATCCAAATTTTAATTCTTTTCCCATAGAAAAACACATTGCTCTATGTCCTTGTGGGTTTGCATCTCTTCCTATTGGCAGTGCCTCTGGGCTAAAAGCCGCAGCTGGGGGGAGTGGGGCACCCTGGCAGTTGGACGCCTGGGAGCAGGGGTGCAGCACAGCAATGTGGCCTCAGGAGAGACCACACCTGGCTTCCAGGAAGGGCTGGAAAGGCTCCACAATGCCAGAGTCACAGGGGTGTCCTAGGAAAAGGTGGGGTGCTTGGGATGGGGAACAGCACCCTGCTGGGGAGTGGGACTCCAGGCAAATCAGATGACCAATCACCTCCAGGTGGCAATGGGAGCTTGATATTGCCCAATCCCACAAAATACCGAAGCAAAAAAGAGAGGAGAAGGAGGAGGCAGGGGGGTGGGGGGGAAGGGAAAGAACAGAGAAGATGAAAGAGGGAAAAAGACAGGAAAATCCCAACTCACATCCTGGAAGAGATCTAAAGGGGCAGCGACAGCTTTCTGCTCCTCCAAGTAGGACGCCCAAGACCAGCCTTCTTTCTTCTCCTCACTGGCACCTGAGCGCAGCACAAACGCACACAAACGCTGCTGAGAGGCTGCTCCAGCCCCAGCCCTGCTGCCTCCAGGCAGTGCCGAGGGCAGGCGGGTCCCGCTGGGGCCATCCCGCTCTCACACACAGTCCTGCATCCCTGCGAAGCTCAGCACCATCCTATCACCACCTCTTCTCCAGCAAACTTGGCCAGTGTGCGAGGAAGGACAGAACCAGGAGTCTCCATGCCCTGAATGTCCTCTGTCACTGTACCATGTCCTAGTAAGGCACCTGGTCTAGCGGAAGGTGCCCCTGCCCATGGCAGGGAGGTTGAAATGAGATGAGCTTCAAGATCCCTTCCAGCCCAAACCATTTCATTATTTTATGATTTTAAGGAGCCTGAGGGACAAGCCAATCTGGGCAAAGCATCAGGACACCTTTGCAAACAGGTCCTCCTCCAGCCAGTACATTTGATATGCCCACAGCACTGATGGATTTGGGACAACCAGCAGGATCCATGCAGAGACCTGGCAATCATTCCCAGCTGCAAACGGCTCCCAGCCAGTCAAACCAGCAGCAGGCTCATCTGCCAGCTTTGCTGTCCTCTGCTCTGACACAACAACCTGACACATCAGGGCCATCCTGATGCCCTAGAGGTGCATTTACCCAAAAAGAAGACAGACTCCACAGGCATGGAGGTGACCCTTCATGCCTTTGAGAAGGTCACAAAGGCCTCGGCAGAGGCACGAGACATAACCCAAGTTTCTTGCTCTCTAGCCACTTTCTCTCCCTAGTTTGTAGCACCTGAAGGGACTCCAGGAGCACTGTGCCTATTCCAGTACTGAGGAAATCACAGCTACAGGTCAGCCACGGCACACAGCCTCATGTAGGACAGGCCAGAAATGCACGGAAAAAACAGACTAAACCCATTCCTCCCTTGCACATAGGGGAAGTGGAGATGGAAAAAAAAAATTTGTGGAAGAAATTAAAGCTGAGCTTCAGTGAGCAAAGTGACTAACCTAGGTGCTTCACTGATATTTCAGAGCGATAAACACCTTTAGTATTCTTTAGGACATAGAAAAAGTGCTAGGCATGGCTGGGGAATCTGTGAGTACAAGCTCTGCACTTCTGGAGAACGACAAATACACCAGGAGACAGAGCATACACTGACAATGTTGCACTGAAGCATTTCTTTGCTGATGTCCGTCTAAAATAAGAGAAAATAAAATGCTGAAATAAAATGCTGAAATAACAAGGCTCAGCACTGCTTACTTGTATGCAGCACTGCTTACTTGTATGCAGCACTACTTACTTGTATGCAGCAGGGAAGTTACATGCTCTGGGCTCAGAAGACGAGCCATATGAGATTCCTTTTAAACAGTGGTTAACTCAGTGTTAACTCAGGGATTAATGACACCTGGCCCCTGCCACTGTGCCTGCACATGGCTATGGAGAAGACTATGAAGCTACAGCATTTTCATTTTAAAATTATTTTGAATATGACCTTTCACTACTCAAAGACAAAAGGTTTCCCATAAATGTTTATTTTCATTATTTCCCCAAGTTTTCCTTCCCCCTCACCCCCATCACACTGCAGGCAAAACAACAACCAAGCAAACACTGCCTCCCTCAGCTTGCCTTTTCCCTGTTGACAGCTCTGCTTTTGAGATCTCTGATACAATCCAGGAATAGATCCCCACAAGATAAGACAACCCCAAATCACATGGCTTCAGTGGCACCACATCTACAGGAGCAGCTCCCAAACTTGTGAGCTCCTGATGACATGAGGGATGCCCTGATCCCATGGGAAGGCAAAGCCACACATGGTGCAGAGTCCTCTTATTGCTCAGCATAGTGTCTCTGGGAGCAAACACGATATCCACGAGCCAGGAACAAATTTAGCTCCTGAGGGGAGGGACAGTACTGTACAGCACCGGCCAGTGCCTGAAGCCGACATAGCCATATCTGTAGGGGTGCACCCTTCCCACAGAGAGAAAGAGAGGAAAGGAGAGAAACGGAAAGAGACAGAGAGAGCAGGATCAAGCAAGTAGAGGAGCTCACAAGCCTTCAGGAACATATATGAGTGCATTGCACTGGGTGTTTGACTCTGCTGGAGCACCAAAATGGTCTAGACCCACAGTGGGATCCCCCAGCCATGGTGGGAACGCTGACCCCACCGCCCGTCTGGCCCTCCATACCGTGCTGGCTCCCATTCCATGCCTCAGCCTCCAGATTGCTCATAGCAGAGTCTCCCACAGAGTTTTTCCTCTCTTCCTGCTTTTCCTCCTAGGCGTGAGAACAGACAAAACAAAAACCCAGGTCCGCACAGAGATTTAGGCTGCGTGTTGTAACCTCACACCGGTGCCAAGGGCCTTACTGTGCCTCCATGATGTCCCTGATTTGACCAATGCTAGGTCCAGAAATGGGCTGCCAGAGAATCTGATGATGGGAGGGTGTAGGGGATTTTGGTGCTCAGTGGTAACAATCACACCTGGAATGGACCCGCTATAAGTCAGGGCTGGCAAGCAGACCTTCCTCGCCTTGTCAAAGTCTCTCCTTCCCAGGACACACAGCACAGAGACAGGCAATCCCTTACTTCAACGCTTACTTTGGTGGTCCAGACTCAAAAGAGCAGCTAAGAGTGCTCGATAGCTACAGCCCAGCCTGGACATGTCTAGCACTGCCCAGCCCATGGTAGACAAGCCAAACAGCCAGCCCAGTGTTAGAAGCCCCGATGCTCCACACATTCAAGTCTTTTTGGCCTTAAGAGCCAGTGGGTTACCCCTTTACCTACAGCTGACACACCCCAAAAAGCACTGATGAGAACTGTGCACACTCACAGTGCACATGGGGTGACCTATGGCCCCCACTTGACATTGGCATATCTGCACACACGCCCTCCCTGCCCTCATCCTACCATTTGCTCAGATTCATATTCTTCCTCTGAAGGGCTCTGATAGTCCTTCCTCTTTCTTTTCTTCACTGGCTTGAGGATTTCAGTGGCATTGGTGCTGCTGGCAGAGTTTTCCACGATGACAGACCTGCACAGAGGAAGGGAGGGTAAAGCACCATGGCATAGCACGTGACACTGGCTGAGGTATTGGTAAGGTAGGGGCTGCTGGAGAATCACTGTCCACCCGTTTCTTACTCACACACGCTCTCCTGACTAATGTACACGCTCCTCAGCACACAAGTTAGCAAGTGTTAGAACCAGGGACAGGTCACAGTTATCCTCACACACTTGGGTGTCAGAAATCAGTCTGAACACAGGGATGGATCAAAAGGGGTCTAGTTTTGTAACAAGGCTCTAAGCTGCACCAGAATCACACAGAGATGCTGGAAATCGAGTCCCAGGAGTCACACATTGGTCAGCAGAGTGGCTGGGAATGCCCCCGTGACCCATGCCTCCCACTGCTGCTCAGCCTGGAAGCACCCACTGCAGCAAGCTCCTGCAGCAGCCCTGCCCAGCAGATACGTGTTTATGAGGCCACAAATTGGCCAGGAGAAAATCTGGCTCCTGTGCTTCCTGCATGCTTCCCCTGCGACAAGTCTTCATCCCCTCACTCTGCAGCCAGGGCACTCTGCCTACAGGAATGAGGGGAACAAGAGGGATCCCCTAGAGGCAGATGTGCTCACATCCCTTGCTGGAGCACACGGCCCAAGGGAGGGAGGGCAGATGGATGGATATGGCTCTGCATGGTGCAGACTCCCCTTCCTTTACCTCTCTTTGAACTGCTGGTGACAGTGCTCGCTGCAGAAGCCCCTGCCTTCCCGGGCCCCATCCCACACGTGTCTCCGGCCACAGGTATCGCAGTGGCACATGCTTTCTGCTGTGGGCAGCTTGCTCTGCTCCGGCACATCTGGGAGGAGAGAGGAGCAGCAGTGAGGCACGAGGTGTAGCAAAGGAAGGAGAGCAGAAGCAGGAGACATTTGCCTCACTCAGGGACCACAGCAGACAGCATGTGCTGGATGGTGGTACCCACCCCTCAAGTGCCACCATGGTGCCCTTACCATTTGCCACAGTAGGATTGTCTCTGCTGGTGGGTGCCACCTCTGAGTCCCCATCTTTCTCTGTGTGACCCTCCTTTAGGGCTTCCACTGGAGGTATCTTATCAGCACTCACCACCTTCAGTGTCCCATACTCATTTATTCGAAACTATATCATTGAACCAAAAAAACAAAGAAGAGGAGTTAACAAGGAGAACAGAAATGTAACTCGATAGCTTGTGGGTGCAGCTGAGCTCTGAGAATGAGGGACATGGTTTGGTCATCAGTGTGTCCAACAAGAGGACAGCTCTTCGAGGACAGAGATGAGTACAGCACCCCAGTCTCCTGTGATGGTGCCCCTGCCTGCAGCCTGTGCTGGACACACTGTGGGCACTCGGGTGACCAGTTGGCAGAATAGCTGGAGGATGGCTGGAGTTGGCAGGTGGATGACTGGAGGATGCGGTGCCCTGAGGCTGAGAAGCAGCTGAGAAACGGGTGCATTTTCTGCAAGCTATGCCATGCACTGAGGGGTATCCCTGAAGGCACCCTCTGCCTGCTGAGTGCTGCTTCCAAGGTGAGTGCAGGAGCTGGGTGAGAGCCAGCTCCATGGCACAGCTTGGAAAGGAAAGATGTCCTGCGTAGCACGTAGCACCACTGTGCCTCCCTGTGAAGACCTGCTGCAGCCCCCAAGCACCATGTGCAAGCTCTGCTAAGCTCCCAGGATAGGAGGGGCATAGGGATGGGGCACAAGAAGAGCCGGAATAGCTGAGGGATCCTCCAGCAGGGGTGCAGGTACTGTCAGGGGCCACGTCCCATCCTGGTGGTGCCCACCTGGCAAAGGCTGGGGGACTTACAAGGTCAATGAGCTGCAGGGAGTGGCAGAGGGGACAAACACAGTGGCCCAGGGCTGAACTTACCCGCAGGTTACTCCCAGGCAAAGTAGCCACCCCATCTTTCCACTCCAGCACACGGACTGTGTTGCAAGTCTGCACCCCGCTGATCTGGGGAATGACAGTAGCTGTGATCGGCTCATTCCCTGTTCCCCTCTCTGGCCTCTCAGCCCCTGTGCTTCTCTGTGGTTCCCGGGGGAATCGCTGGATTTCTAAGGTGCTCGTGGGAAGGCTGATGGTAGTGGCATTTGCTTGAGAAGGGAAGAAAGGAGACAAACAACCAGAGGCATACACAGAACACTTTGTTAGTGCAAACAAGGCTCAAAGGAAGCACAAAATCACAGAGGACACGGTCTCCCAGCCGAGGGCTGTGCTGTGGGCCACAAGCAGTCAGAGTGACCCAAAAAATCTGCAGCCAGCAATGGCTTATGGTGGGGGGTGGCACCAACACTATCCACATTCAAGGGGTTCTACTTCAGCTTGATCTCGGCCTTTTTCCATGATCAGAATGCTCTGATGTAGCAGGAATGTCCTGGTGATCTCCTGGACTGCAACTTCAGTTTAAAACTTCCAGTTCAGTTACATTTCAAAGGAACATGCAGTGTTCCTGCAGTGAGAACTGAGGCACCAGCAGCAGGAAAAACTGGAAGATCTGCTTCTGAAGAACACCCCTGATCTCATCTAACACACATCCATGCTTTGCTCACATACCTCCTGAAAGACACCTGTCAGCTGGGCTGAAAATGGTCCCAATTTTCAAGAAGGGTAAGAAGGATGACCCTGGAAATTACAGGCCTGTCAGTCTCACTACAGGGCCTGATAAAACTATGGAGAAGGTTATTCTCAGAGTTACTGGAAAACACTGGAGAGGCAACAGTTGTCAGTCACAGCCAACACAGGTTCACAAGCTGACCAAGGAGAAAGCCAATAGATGTGGGGTTTTAGTATTTTAGCAAAGCTTTTGATACTGTCTCTCACAGTATCCTTCTGGACAAAGTGTCCAGCACAGAGCTTAACTAGTCCATCATATGTTGGGTGAACAATTGGCTGATGGTTGGGCTCAGAAACTTACAGACTGGTGGCCATCACGAGTGGGGTTCCCCAGGGCACTGGTTTAGGGTCGGTGCTCTTTAATGTTTTTATAAATTATGTGTATGCAGGAATCAAATGTACATTAAGTAAGTTTATTGATGACACTAAGTTAGGAGGAGCTGTGGACTTGCTCAAGGGTTGAGAGGCCTAACAGAGAGAACTGGATGGACCAGAGAGCTGGGCAATCACAAAGTGTATGAAATCTAACAAGAGTAACAGTTGGATTCTGTACCTGGGATGGGGTAATCCAGTTATATGTAGGAACAGGGGGACGAGCCCCACTGGGAGCTAGCAGTGCCCTGGCAGCCCCAAGGGCCAGCCCTGTACTGGGGGGCATCAGGCCCAGCATCGCTGGCTGGATGAGGGGGGTCTGTCCCGCTCTGCTCTGCTCTGGGGCAGCTTCACCTCAGGTCCTGGGGGTAGTTTGGGCACCTCAGCACATGAAGAACATCAGAGGGCTCCAGTGTGTCCAGAGGAGGGGGACCAGGACAGGGAAAGGGTTTGAGGGCAGGACTTAGGAGGAGCAGCTGAGGCCACTTGGCCCATTGAGTTCAGAGAAGAGAAGCCGAGGGGTGACCCCATCGCAGTCTGCACCTTCCTCACAGGGGGTAGCGCAGGCAGGGGCTGAGCTCCTCTCTCTGGGGCCAGGGATGGGACACAAGGAGGTGGAATGCAGGTGCATCACGAGAAGTTCAGATGGGATATTAGGAAAAGGTTCCTCACCCAGAGAGTGGTTGGTCCCTGGAACAGGCTCACCAGGGAAGTGGTCACAGCAGCAAGGCTGCCAGAGCTCAGAGAGCGTCCGTCTCCACTGTTGCCAGTGGACAACAGCCTTATGGTTTAGTTCTAGGTGGTCCAGCCCGGACAAGGGAGTTGGACTTGATCCTTATGGGTCCCTTCCAGCTTGAGGTATTCTGTGATTCTATGATATTGCAGCAGCCCAGGAGCCCACATCCCTGCAGAGCAGGGACCCAGCACATTGTGCTGCCCTGGCACAGGGCTCCAGATATCAGGGCTTTGGCTTAAAACTCAGGAAGTTTTGATTTACCACAAACCATCCAAGTGATGTGGAATAGCCACAGAGAACCTTTAAAATGGCAACAGCAGCACGGCTTTGCCTCCCAAGATTTGGGAGGAGCACAGACACACAAGGAGTGTGAGGTATCAGTGCGTGGGGAGAAGGCTGGGGAGACACCAGTTAGAGAGGACTGTTCCACATACCTGGTATGATGAAGGCAGTGGTTGGCAGGTGGGTGCTCTGCACAGTGCTCTCGGTGGTGACCACATGGACGCTGACCTCCCCAGCAGCATTGCCCTTCGTGCTCCTCACCACCTCCATCTCTGCCCTGCTGTCCATCACCTTGCCTGGGCACAGAGCGAGGCACTGCAGGAAAGAAATCAAGTTGGGTACCAGTACAAACACAACAAAGGAGTGAGAAAGTGACTGCAGAGATAGGTCTCTCCCTTTCCACCATCTCCCAGCAGAAATCCCTTCAAGATGTATTGAAGGTCCATGCAACCCAACACAGAACAACACGAAGGTCACAGCTGGCATCAACATGACCCAGTAAAGCCCCTGTTGTGAGATCCCACATCAGACCCTGCAAATGCCAAGAGATTTTTCTTACCTGGCACCACCATAAGATGGTATGAGGACGGCAGGTCTACAAGATGCTCCCGGCTCCTCCAGGTGCCTACACTACTCCAATGCAGACTGTGACTGAGGGCTGGCAAATGCTACCCTGGAGCAGGCAGAGGTCCATGAAGTTTCCCTTCCAGCTCTCCTGTTGGAGTGTCACCCTTGATCTTTTAACTGCCTGCAAGAAAGAATTTCTCAAGTGCCACGATTTGATGGGGGGAACAGGGGCGAGTCAGGGGAACTTGATGCCTTCTGCATGCAGTTTCTCACAGGACTGGTGATGTTCAACCTCTTAAGCCATGAATTTCAAGGAGTGGGCAAAGTGTCAAGGCCCTGAGGGCACTATTGAGTCTTACTGGCTGTGATCAGCCTCCCCTGGGACCCCCACCCATGGGCCCAGGGACTCCAAGTTGCAGCAGCGCAGTCTCCAGCAGGTCTGGCAGCAGAGGGACTGACCTCCTGGCTGGAATCCTGGCTTGATCTCAGGCCTTGCCTGAGCTCCAAGGGACATGGCCACAGTGCCCCTTCAGCTGACTTCCTTGGTTCCCTGTCCCTGGGGAGCAGCTGGCCCTGTTGTGTCCCAGTTGGCAGGATGGTACCTGCACCAGGATGTCCCCAGACCAGGGCCTGCCTGCAAGCCCAAGAGAGGGGCAGTGTTGCCTCCTGGTGCCCAGGGCACCCTGGCGAGGGAGGGCTCTCGGGGCTGCCCTAGTGAACAATGCAACGGACATGCGTGGCCAGGCAAAAACCCAGCAGCATCCCCAGATGTGCTCAGGAAAGGCAGACCTCTCCATGTCTACTGAAAATGATGGCCCAGGTGTCCTAGAGACTCCTGAAATCTGAGGATGCTGAGTGAGAGAAGGATTTTGGACCTGCCCTGTTTCTCACACCTTCTTCAAAGCCCTTGTTGCCAGGATGGAGGCAACAGAGGGGACCATGGCCATTTCTTGGTTCCTTTTGATGCAATTTCATTTTGAAAGGGAAGACAGCCATGTGGAAAACAAGATAACCACTTTGCTGACGTGGGGTTAAGTCTGGAATTTTAAAACCTGAGACATTAGGATAAAGGTGTCACAACCAGAGGGTAAAGAGTGGATGGTACGCTCACATGAGGGGAAGATCTACTTCGTCTTCTCTCTCCCGGTGCTGCCAGGTTTGTGACCACAAACACCTGATGCTCAGCTGACAGACAGCATAGACCTTCCAGGCCCTTCTGGCACAGGAAAGCACTGTTAAGTGTCAGAAGACCTGAAGAAACTGAGCAACTCAGCTGGACACCAGATTCCAACTGAAAGCCAAAATGAATTTGGCAGCCAACCTGTTCAGGTGCTTCCTAATACCCACTAGGAATCTATCTGCTTTCTTAAGCACTCAAATCCAATCAATCCTTTATTCGTCACTTGAGTTAAAAGTTTCAAGGACAACTCCTCATTTTGTGTGAGCTGTTGGCTGTTTTTTTTAACTTAAACAGAAATTGGTACCAGAAATGCCTAGAAAGGAAGAAAAATAACTAGATCCAGTGCTCAGATTGGACAATGCTCCAACTCATCTCCATCCAGAAACCTATGACACAATAGCAAATACTTGCACAGGAAGTGCCCTGCAGTAATCATCACGTTTTCAACACTCTTCAAACCCTTGTGGAGCTGTACCAATGCTGTCAGGACTGGTTCTCCCAGGCCTTATGAGTTTGGCATATGAATGAACAGAATGAATCTGGATTATAGACTGGGTGCTATGCCTTAAACTGGAAGAACTAAACAACGGAGATTTAGGACTTAAACTACAGACAATCCATCCTCCAACAACCTCCTGGAAAAGGCCTCACTGCACCAAAGGGCAAGTCCCAGCACTGCACCACGGCTGGGCATCCCAGCTCAGAGGGTTAGGAGCCCTCCAAGCGGCCTGAGGGAGGCAGAGAAGCCCATCCAGTCCATGGTCTTGCTCTACAGTTGGACTCAGTGATCTTAGAGGTGTTCTCCAACCTTAATCATTCTACCACAAACTGTCCCTCCTGTTCCTCTTATCTGCCCCTCAGCAGCGGTGTCCATGCTTTCCCCGGCACCTCTGGCCAGAGCACTAGACCCTTGTTGGTAGGTCAGGTGTGGGCATGACACGATGGCTGGGCTGCAGAGCTCCATCCCCACCTGCAGGAATGTGAATCAGGATTGGAGATATTGTTTGCAGCTCACAGTTTTTAAAGCCTGGTATAAAAATCTCACCTGTTGTGAAGCATCCCAGGTCAGGAACACTACATATGGAAAAAGGGAGAAAAGAACAAGTATCTGTATGGGGGATCACCCACAACTATGATCTGTCTTAGCATCACTGTCACAGAAGGAGAAAGGCACTGGCACACATCTCTTTGGATAACCCTGCTCCTGAGAGCAGAAAAGGTGTCATGGAGAGGTTGCCCACAGCTGAGACAAGTCTGGTGGCTTCAGCCCTTGGAGCCAGAGCACAGGCAGGTACCACTGCCCCAGAGATCACTTCAAGAGATCTGCTGCAAGCCCTGGAATGACCTATATTACCACAGGGTAATTCAGGGACCAGAGGAGGTCTCTAATTCAAGCTTCTGCTCCCAGCAGGGTCAGCTATGTGATCAGACCAGGTTGTTGAGGGCTTTATCCAGCCCAGTCTTGAAAACCTACCGGGATGGAATCCTGCAAATTAGCACAATAATTAGCAAACCAAACTAACACGCTCCCTTGGATATTAGGAAAAGATTCTTCCCCTTTCCTAATTTGCCCCTAGGTGGTCAGGCACTGGAACAGGTTCTCCAGGGCAGTGGTCACAGCCCCAAGGCTTCCAAAGCTCAAGGAGTGTTTGGACAACACTCTCAGGGACATGGTGGGATTGTTGGGGAGTCCTGTGCAGGGCCAGAGGTTCAACTCGATGATCCTTGTGCTCAGGATAGTCTATAACTCTTTCTGCTGGCTGCTCTAACAATGAACAAAAGCTTTATTTATTTATTTATTTATTTATTTATTTATTTATTTATTTATCTGGGATCTTAAAAAGCTTTTGGCTTACACATGCCCCAGTGACGTCTGATAAAACTCTGCTCACCTGGACAAGACCGGATCAGGCCAACACTTTGCAGTCTTCAAAAATCCCACCAGCCAGCTTTTAAAGAGTAACTGTGGAGCTACGGCTATTTTGGCCCTAACAGTGAGTCCCCAAATTCTCCATTTTATCTTGTATTGGGTGTAACTCCACATGTGTTACAGAGGGTGCAGGTGAGCCCCACACCCCAGCCAGCCAGCCATTCATTCCACAAGGTCTCCACACACCCACCCCTTCTGCCTTCTGCTGAGGGACAGCCAAGGATATTGGGCAAGCAACCCAAGGGCTTGGAAAGGACTTCTATGGCTGCTATACACATGAGTAACACATGTACACACGAGCCTCCAGCTCTGCCATGGCCCCACACCCACCCTCTCCCAAAACCATGTCAAAGCCAGGGAATGATCCACTGTTTGGAGAGGAGGGAGACGCTACATGCAACAGGCCACAGAAGAGCATGAAGAAAAGCAGCTTCCAGCACAGAGCTGCTGCACAGCCCCGTCAGTGCCTTATAAAGCACAATCTGCTCAAAAGAGGTGTTTCTTTTCATCACAAGATTGGCTTAAAATAATAATAATTCAAACAATATTAACATGTATTGGCTTTGTGGTTTCTTGAATTTTTAAATACTTCTGAAGTCTGCACTGGTACATGCTGGGAGTCAGCTGGCAGGAAAGGCCATGGGAATCCTGGGGGATACAGGATGCCTATGAGCCAGCAATGTGCTCCTGCAGCAAAGGAGGAGGATAGTGTACTGGACTGCAGTGGGAGCAGTGTCACAGTTGCTGGAGGCTGGGGACCCTTCCCCTCTGCTCTGCACTGCTGAGGCCACCCCTGGAGTGCTGGGCCCAGAGCTGGGCTGCCCAGTACAAGAGACTGGGACAGACTGGAGAGAGTCCAGCACAGGGCCATGAAGGTGATGGAGGGACTGGAGCATCTCTGCCATGAGGAGAGGCTGAGAGAGCTGGGACTGCCCAGCCCGGAGCAGAGCAGGCTCAGGGGATCTCATCTGTGTGGATAAATACCTGGAGGGAGGGTGCAGAACGGACGGGGCCAGGCTCTGCTCAGCAGTGCCCAGGAACAGACCCAGGGGCCATGGGCACGAACTGACACACAGGAGGGGCCCTCTGAGCATCAGGACACACTTTTCCACTGTGAGGGTGGCTGAGCACTGGTGCAGGTGCTCAGAGAGGTGGTGGAGTCTTCATCTGTGGAGAGACTCGAAAGCTGCCTGGGCACATCCTGGGCAGCTGGCTCTGGGTGGCCCTGAGGGAGCAGGGACTGGGCAGGGTGACCTCCAGAAGTGCCTCCAACCTCACCCAGCCTGTGATTCTGTGAATTTTTTTCAGAAATCTCCTCAGTCATAGCAGAGAACTTTCCCATCCTTCCCATCAGCTGAGGTATGATTATTAATTACCTCCAGTGGCAAAATTGAGCCTTTAAGAAAGACCACCAGCTGAGATCACGCTAAACATGCAAGCAATGCAGAGACCAGCCAGGCTGGGAGCTGTTCCCTTGGATCTTCCCCTGTCTTCTGGTATTGCCCAGGGCAGGTGTTTAGGAGGCTAACAGCACTGTAGAAAGTATTTGCTTTATATACACACAGGCAAACTCAGGAACACCCTTGGCACAGGCAGGTGTCCCAGTGGAGAAAGACAATCCTACCTCTTCCCTTCCCAATCTGACTGCTACTTCAAAGCCAGGAGGCAACGTCCCCTCTGGAACAAACCAGGGGCACAAAGTACTGCTCCTGTGTTCTGCTGCAGCATGGTGGGGTTTGGAATGGGCCGTGGAATTTATCAACATTTCAAAACCAGATGAAATGTTCTTCTGTGCAGTAAGAAGCCCAATCATGCTGCACATTTCAAAATACCAAACAGATTCTGTGAAAATGGAGATCAGAGGGAGAAGGGCAATAAAGCAGCAAGCCTTAGCTTCAGACACAGCTGACAAAGCAGAGCCACTCAGGCTGAGTTTTCACCTGCTGTCCCAGGAGTGTCACCGCCACCAGGATTAGCTTTTGGGCCTGTGGATCCACGCAGAGCCACAGGTGGGGAGAATGAGCAGTTACAGTGATCTCCTGTGCCACTCCAAGGGGCTCAGGGTGACACCATCCAAGCTCAACACTGAGGCCAGAAGGCAGCATGAAGCCTGGGCAGCTCCAGCTGGCCCAGCCACCCCTGAGAGGCACAACAGGGACACCCACACCTACCTTCCACTGCCCCCTGATAGCACCAGCCCTGCTGCAGCATCCAGCCCTGCATAGTTAGGGATATTCTTCCACAAGTTACACTTATAAGTACGCGGAAACATCAAAAGGTGATGAATACCTGATCCTGAAATATTTCTAAATGTCTCATCTTTTATCTTCTTTTATAACTAGTAAAGAAATAAATCCACAACCTTTTCCTAGCCCACGAGGAGCACTGTCTCCATAGCCTGGGCTATGCACTGCCTGCCAGGCTGAACCTAAGCCCTCCACACTGCAGGACCCTATCCAGGGCTGCAGCGGTGTCACCTCCAGGCTCAGGGACAGCACCAGCTCACAGTGTTTGAGAAACACCTGAAGCAACATGGTCAAGCGTCCAGACTGAAAGGGGCTTCCAACCTCCGTGTGTCCCAGAGAGGATCCCTTGGGAAAGCCAGGGAAGCACAGTGCGGTTCCCTGTCTCTGTGGAGAGGGCTGGGCAGCGCCTCGCAGCTGCAGCCCAAGCAGGGCGCAGGCAGCCGGCGGGACCCCAGCCTGGTCCGGGGAGATAAGCACGGTAATGTTCCTGTGAGATACCCCGGGGGCGGCGGCCCTGGGCAAACACACTGCGCTGCACACGGTGTCACGGTCCAGCTCCGGCCCCTCCGCGCCGCTCCACCCCGGCTCCGGCCCCGCCGCCGCGGGCAGAGGATGCCGGAGCGTCCATCCCCGCCGTCCCCGGGCCCGCTCGCCCGGCCGGGGCCTCGCCCGTGCGGGAACCGGGATGCGGCGATGCCGGGCGGGGATGCAGCGAGCCCGGGCCGGCGGTACCCGGCCGCGCTTCTTACCTGCCCCCGGCCGGACGCTGCTCCGAGCCCCGGCGGCGCTGCCCGGCCCGGCCTGGCCCGGGGTGCGGGGGGCGCGGAGCGGGAGGGGCGCGGGGCCGGTCCGAGTGTGCGCGGGGAGCGCGGGGAGGGGGCGGCTCAGCCCGCGCCGTCGCCGTGGAAACGCGCGGGGCCGCATCCGCAGGGCCGTGCTCGGCCCCGCCGCAGCTTTTCGGGGGGATGCGGGGAAAGGGGGGGGGGAGTCGTCATGGCAACGCTGTTAGACGGGACAGGGGGCTGAGAGCAACAAGGTGCTGCTTGGACTGAAGCCCTTCGTCTATGGAAACGAAGGTTGTGAGAGAGCTGGAGGTCTTCGGCCTAGAGAAGGCTCTGGGAGACCTTAGAGCACCTTCCAGTGTCTAAAAGAGTTCCAAGAGAGCTCGAGAGGGACTTTGGACAAGGGCCTGGAGGGACAGGACAAGGGGCAATGGCTTCCCACTGCCAGAGGGAAGGGTTAGATGGGATATTGGGAAGAAATTCTTCCCTGTGAGGGTAGTGAGGCCCTGGCAAAGGTTGCCCAGAGAAGCTGTAGCTGCTCCATCCCTGGAAGTGTCCAAGGCTGGGTTGGACGGGGCTTGGAGCAACCTGGTCTGTAAGGTCCCTTCCAATCCAAAAAACCCTTCTAAGATTCTGTGATTAACCAGATGCCCCTCAGATAGCAATTGAACATCACCAATGGGAACATGTTCTCCTCAGCAGCCCAGAGACCCTTGAGACCAAACCAGTTCCCCAGGCCCTAATTGGCATCGATGTGGGGGATGCCTGCCCTCCCCAGCTCTCCTACCACAGGCCCAAAGAGTAACCAGAGAACATTAACCTGACATCCTCAAGATACCTGGGAAGGAAAAGAATCACTTGAATTAGTTCTGTAGTGGAAATACAGGATAGGCACAATGCACAGTAGTGTTTCCAAAGGGCTCTTGTCAAAACTCAGAGCAGCTTATCCTGCCCACTCTTTGGTATTCTGTGGCCACACAAGGTATGCGCCTTCAGACACACCATGTCTATCTCTCTTACCTGCAGAAAGCATGAGTGGAAGGAACCAAGGCTGGAAGCACAAAGGCCAGAAATGTACAATAAGCTGCTGAGAACAGCCCTTGATGCATGTTGGATGGGCTAGGGAGAGGCAGCTGCCTGCTCACCCCAATGTCCAGCTCTGGCTGTTCTGAACCTGGGGCACAGAGTGTTCTTCCTTGCTTTGGAGATTGCAGGAACACACTCTCTGTTTTAGTGTATCTGCCAGTTCTTTGTCACCTTGAGTTCTGTATCCTAAATTTTTAATAAATTAAGAATATTAAGTCAAAGACTCTGAAAAAGTAATAGATCCTGCAAATCAGGAAGGAAGTAACAGGCCTGCCAGAGCTGTCTGGACAATGCTCGTAGTCCTACAGTTCTAAGTGGTCCTGCCAGGAGCAGGGCTTGGTATTGGATTCAATGGTCCTTATGGGTCCCTTCCAGTTTGAGTTATTCTACTATGAACTTCTGTTTCCTTAAATTTAGCTCTTCATAATGCTTTTCTTATTTAACTTATTCTGACCTGTATTATTCAACTCCGCTATGCCATTAATCCCACTAGACCCAATGTGTGCAGAGTGCAGCAGGGCTGTGCTGCTCCAGGATTTGTTTGGTCAGGATTCATCCCCATGCATTCTGCTATTTATGGGACAGCAGCATCCAGACGTGCTAGTGCCTGTCACTCCTGTCCTCAGCCACAGTCATGTCCCAAGCTCATTTCACCCAAAAGCCTGATAGAGACCTCATAAAACATGAAGCAATAGGAAGTTGCTGCTATCCACAGCTTTTATTCCCAGTGGACAGGTCACTGCAATCCTGTGCCTCAGTTTCATGCTTTCCAGGGTGATGTAGTGTTGGGAGAACAAACCTATTCTGGTCTGGGCTGTCACACGTACACAGGTGACACCTAAATTGTGGCAAATGGTGGATTATACTTTCAGTCACAGACCAATTAGTTTTTAATTGTCAGCAAATAGATCCAGGTGGGTAAGTGGAGAGGCGCTCTCAGTTTTCTTGTGTCTCCCCAGTTTCTGTCAGCACTTACTCTGTGCTTGTACCAGAGTTGAGCAGAACAGGAGATGCTGTTGGTCCCCACCATTACCCCCCAGGTTAATTGTACAGCATCCCTGTTGCTCCACTGTGATCACGACCTGCTGTATTATTTTCCTCCTGTGTTGATGCTAAGCAGAATCAGGAACACAAATGCTGTGCAGGGAAAGCATTTGGCACTGTACTCAATTCTAGGGGAAACATTGCTTTCACCCAGCAGTTTGCCCGAGTGCAACTGTGTGCTGTGGTCACACCAAGCAGGTGAGCTGTGATCTATTTACCACCTGCTGACTTAACAGCACCAACTTCTTATTCACATGTACAGGATAATCCTGTTCCAGGAGCTGCACGCACCAGTAAAAAAATTACATAAGTAATTCCCCCTACAACTCCATCTACGTGACAGCACAGGCTGCATCTTCCAGTCACCTCCAATCCTGGTGTCACCTGCAGATCTTTCCCTCCACTATTTTCAGTATTTTGGACTGAAATCACTGTACTCAGTTCTTACCCAAAGGTAAAACATTGGAGTAATACTTAAGCTTTTGCTTTTAAAATGAGTAAAAAGAGTATTGTAGATACTCTAAATTAGACGAGCCTGCAGAACTCGCCTTCTGTGAATAAGAGGAAAAGGATATTGCCCTCGAGTCAGAGAATCACACAGATTCAAGCCCAAAATTTGAGTAGGAGTACAAGCTGTTGTGAAGTACATCCTGAGTCATGCATGAGCTATCTTCCTATGGTCAGCATTTTTTCAGTGGTACGGATCATACCAGCTGCTGTGCTCCATTCCTTCCTGTACAGAAACACACCTATGTGCATCCAACTTAGCCCTGGTGGTGACAGACATTGCTAAAAGGGTGGAAGTTTATGAGCCACTTCAGAGCAGCTTATTTATTGCCATTTTTTAATTGGATTATGAAACAGCTAAAACTTCCCCTCTGGCATCTACACACACATTTGGCAAAATAGTAATGTGTGAAGAAGCCATGAGAGTTAAGAGCCTGCATTTTGCCATTTGATCCTTTCTACCTAACCACAAAAGAAAAGGGGGAAAAGGGCTGATCACGGTGTGACAGAGAATGTTACGATTCCAAGTACACATAGTTAAAATGCCTGAACTGCTGCCACTATACACAGCAATGTGTGTTAGTTTTGGTTAGCTTTTTGGTTTGTGTTAGCTTTGCTTCTCACCTTTCAAAGTACCATGTTCCTGTTCACTTTAAACAGCCCTTACAAAGCGCCAAGGACACAGCAAAGAGCTGCTGATGGTGTAGCACGACCTCTACCCTCAACAACTTTATGATGCATCTTTAACTGTCATAACATCTGCACCACCTTTCAAGGACATTCCAACAGCAGCTCAGCTTAATTGTTGGGATTTCCTGAGCCAAGTTCCTACTTTCCCAGCTTTTGCTCTTTGATGGTATGAAATTGCTTTGTGGACGTTACAGTGCCAACCTGAACTAGACTCAAGTAGGAATCGGAAATAGCTCAAGTTATTCCATGTGTGAATAATAAATCAAAGAATCATGTTTTAAATGCTCATCCCCACTGCTCATCCAAAGGCAGTTACAATCTGGGTTAGGGACAGAGTAATCTCCCAGTTGTAAATGGACTCTAAACCCACAAAATGTAGAGGTAGAAATGTTATAGTAGAAAAAAGCAGTGTCACCTATTCCAGCCACTCAGCTCTACTCCAACCATGATACTATACTGCAAGGTGACACTTTAGTGTTAATCAAAGAAGTTGTGTTCTTCCTTACAGCAAGACAACATACTGTTCCATGCTCTTCATGATGTAGAAGCAAATAAAAAGTGAATCGAACAATGGTTGTGGATGTTCCATCCCTGGAAGTGTCCAAGATCAGGTTGGATGGGGATGGAAGATGCCCCTGCCCATAGCAGGGGAGTGGAACAAGATGATCTTTAAAGTCCCTCCAACCCAAACCAGTTTGTGATTCTAAGATTAAAGGATGAAACTTCATTTATGTCAAAAACCAAAATACAAGATGGGATGCTTTTTCAAATACTGGAAAAGGCCAGGACCAGACTGCAAATACAGCCCCAGTTTCTAAGTCTCATCTTTTTTTTTTTTTTTTTTTTTTACAGTAGTGTTGGTTTCTCCTTCACAATTTGCTACAGGACACCAGGGTTTTGTCAATCTTGCCCCCCATATTTGATGAGAAGGCATGTTTCTCTTTTGTCTTTTTAAGGACAAACTTACATTGATGCAAAAAATTAGAAATAAAAAAAAAGTCAGGTAGCCCAGTTCTGAAGCATGTCCCCAGAAAGCTGGCTCCAGGATCAGGTTAAAAACTGAGATATGAGCAACTCCAGATGGTTTTGTCCTTGACTATTGCTACTGCTGCAGACAAAGCAAAAGGCAGCCAGCATACAAGTCTGATAAATTTCATAGAAGGGTAAAAGACTAGCAAAATCCAGTTTGAAAACCCAGAAGAGATGTCAGGAATAATACCACTTGTGCTCACAAACACACATTAGTCCCAGAGTGTTCCACTCCCAGAAAAAAAACTGTGCTGATAGAGCTGGAATGCTGAGGGTGTTTGGGTTTTGCTGGCAAATTCTCTACAGCATTTTGACAAGCCTTTCACTTAATTGTGCTGGCTCAGGATATGGCACTACCAAAATCCTACCGGCTTTCCAGAGGAAACACATCCAAAAGGACGCAAGTCATGCCAAGGAACCCCTGCTTCCTTTGCACACTAAGGAGCTGTTTGTCTTTCGCAACGCCAAGGAAGACAGCGAATGTGGCTCCAGTAACACAAGAAGAAATACCGATATTTAAAGGAGTTGCAGGCAAGCTGGTTAAATCCAATCCGGTCCCTCCCTGCAATTCATGCGTAAAGAGGACTTCAATCAAACATGACCATTTGTCACAGCAACCTCAGAAAGCTGAGCGTAGTTGTTAAGAGCCATCATTCTGCAGTGCTGACCAAGGCTGGGGTGCCCACAGCCACTCCAAGGCCAAGATATCCTCAGGGGTCAGGCACTGGGGGTCAGTTTTAGAAACAAAGGTTTACTTGTATATGTGTGTGCAAAAAAAAAGTAATTGTCAACATCTTGTTACCACAGAGAGAGATACTGGAAATACACATATGTATCTTTCAATCTGCTGAGCTCTGAGCTCAGTGCTTCTTTTGAGGAGCGTGGTGTGTATTTTACTAGAGGAACAGTTTTCCATGAAGCTCTGTTTTACATAGAGGAGCAGTTCTCCTTCAAGTCTGACCTACTCCATGATCAGCGTAAGTAAAACCAAGGCAGCTTAATACCTGTGGTAGGTTTAAGGGAGGCAAATACTTCCTCAAGTGTAGCTTAGGTTGTAAGTCTGCATTAACCTTCTTCTCACAGTATGAACTCTGCAGGAAACCCCTGGTACTCCCCTCCTGTTTGAAATCCAAAGCCAGAGGTACCACCTGCAGTGATCAAGACTGCAAAACAATTTTTCTAGTCATTAAGCTACAAATGCACCGCCTTCACTAAAACAGCTTCAATTTAAAACAAAATTTCCTTATCACAAATTAACCCCCCCAGAGTCATGCAGGTAACACTGCAGTACCAAGTACTCAGAAGTGTTGGTTTAGCCATGCCAGAATTATCTGTCAGGCTCCATAGCTGTATTAACAATCCTAGGGAAGCTCCGTCTGGCAGCTCAAGTCCAGTTGTTTTTTTCCATTCTTGAGATAAAAACAGCACAGAGAAGTGTATACCGTGCAAAAGCAACAGTAACCTGACCTTATGGCAACACAAGGCATGGATTCACTTCAGGTTCCAGGCATGTGACTGCGCTCCTCCATTCTGGCGCTAGTACGGATACTCACCTGCAAGAAAGTCCAGCTTTCTAGAGACGATCGAAAAAGGCAAGAAACTGAATTTGAAGGTAATTTTTTGTATCATCAAGCAATTCCAGGAGAGAAAAAATGGGCATCAAGTCACACTTCACATGTGCCCCATGCCTGACCCAATTCCCCTGGGCAGATGGTGTGAATTGGAACCAGAGATGCAGCTGTCACACCCAGCCAATCTGCACAAAGGACCAGGTGACAAACTGGGACAGAAGGAGCTCATGACCTCTCAAGCACAAGGTCAAGGGCATTTCAAGAGCTACCAAGTCTCTCACTAGTTTCTTCACAACAGCAGAATAAATTGTGACTTCCCCAGCACGAGGCAGAACAAGAATCCCATTACACTGCAATGAACACAAGAGTTTGAGTCACCAATTTAATTTTATACAAGTCAAACTACACGCTGTATAAAGAGTACAAGGCAGTTCTAATGTTTGCTACTGCATCTTACAAAAATCATTGTAGCTATAAAGGGGAATTTTTGGGATGAGTCCTATTCCACAATTTAAGTGAATTGGCAACTGTGGTTTAGCAAAGCTTTTGTTAAAACTAGAACTCTAGCTCCAAGAGATTACATTTCCAATAAAGTTCAGACCTACACACAAGAGGATTATAGTTCTAGTCTGAAGCAAAACGTTAACGTAAGTGAGTCAAAGGGGTGGGAAGACAGATTTCTTTACTTGGGTTTCATATCCAATAGAGATTTAGAGGCTGACAAACCATACAACACACTAGTGACTTGGACCACAGCCAAGAGACACCTCTGTGTATGACAACAATGACACTTGATATTCAAGCAAAAAACATCAGAAAGCTTTAATTCTTTCAAGTCTGAAATGAAGGGGTTTTCAGCAATACTGTAGGATACAGGTTCCAGAGTACCCTTATTACCTTGAATACAGTCACAGTATGGGGGGAATGTTCTTTTGGCAAGTTAAGATACAACATAAATCCTCCAACTTGAGTTTATTGCTGGTCTAAAATCTTCCTACTACTGTTACTGGTTTATATAATTTGTGGCCTGCTTCCAAAATTATGATAAACCAGAGAACTGTGTGACCTGCCCAGCAAGGCAATCCTGACTTTGGCAGCACTCTGAAACCTATGAAGCTAATGACACCCATAGCTCTAATGTAATGAAAAAAAAAAAATAAGAAAAAAGGATACTTTCAAAAGAGCCCAGATTTTAGCCTGTTTATATTCAGTTTATTTTTAATATAAAAACCACTTTGCATTTAAGAGTACTCAAGTTACTCCTGCAGAATTGCTATAAAATCAAACTTTCAGCTGAATTTCTACAAAAGGGGGACCTTCCCTGCTTTGTACCACCATCCCATCTCATATTGCCAAATTTGGAATACAAATTAAACCTTTATGCCTCATGACTTAATTCTTAGGCCATTCAATCCTGCAAGAGAAAAAAACAGCCTCTGAAGTACTAACGTAACACTAATGGCCTGACAGGTAGGAAAATGTTCCATAATAGTGTGCAAGATGAGAGTTCTAGTTCTAATCCCTTGAACTAGATCTTGTTCGTGAGCGAGACTTTGAACGGGACCTGGAGCGGGACCTGGATGCAGCTCTTTTGGGTGGTGACTCAGAACGAGCCTTGGCAGATGGCTGCTGCTGCGGAGAATTGGAACGAGACCTGCTCCTTGACCTGGACTTAGACTTAGCATCTCCTTTACCATTTTCTTTGGGAGAGCGAGACCTGGACCTCGATCTGGACCGAGACTTCTCAGACTTCTCCTTGGATCTGCTGTGAGAGCGTGAACCCCTGTCAGACTTGGGTTTCGATTTGCTCTTTGATCTGGACTTCCTGCTTTTGGATCTGGAACGTGAGCGGTCTTTGCTTCGTGACCTGGATTTAGATCTTTTAAAGAGAGACAGTTTATTCTGTGTGACCTGAAGTGTACTTACAGTGCCTGTAAATATCTGTCAGTGAGCAGCAGTCCCTGTACTGACAGTGTTAACACTGTGGCACTTACCGCGAACGGCTTTTGGAGACACTACGGGACCTGCTGCGGCTGCTCCGACTTCTCCGACTTCTGCTTCTAGATCGTCTCCTGGACCGTGACCTACAAACATTCAAAATTTAATTCGCCCCTTTTTCTGTGCCTCGTGTGCCCTGCATCATCTAGAAGAGTCATAGTGTGGCTTGGGATGCAAGGGACCTCAAAGATCATCTGGTTCCAACCCCCGGCCATGGGCAGGGACCCCTTCCACTAAGACCAGATGCTAAAGCACCATCCAACACTTCCAGGGATAGGGCAGCCACAGCTTCTCTGGGCAACCTGTGCCAGTGCCTCACCACCCTCACAGGGAAGAATCTCTTCCCACATGTATCTAATGCATTATGCTATCTGGTAGCATAATCTAACAGAGAAAAGCTGCTACAGAACTTCTCAAGAGCAAGGATGGCCACACCAATACACACTACTAACCCACCCAGACTCAGTGTACCATCAGTTAATCATATCTGAGGTTTCCCGTGTGAAAAAACTGCTCAAACCTGGCTTTGCTGTATTGCATAAAATAATTCCTTCTACCTTCTCAGGCCCCATCCTATTCCTAAACTATCAGCTGAAGGTAACTATCGCATCAGCTGAAGATGACTACTGCAGGTAGGGTACCTATCCCCATTCTGAGTGTCTTGATCCAGTGACTGACATGTTTGGAGAGTTACCTTGACCTGCTGCCAGAGTAGGATCGCCTATGGCTTGAGCGTGGCTTGTCTTCAACGAGCCTGATCTTCCTGCCGTTTATCTCTGTGCCATCCAGTTTATCCAGGGCACGCTTCATGTCCGAGTATGACCGGAATTCAATCACTCCTTCATTCGTACGTTCTTTGTGAGCATCTGCATAGGTCACCTCCCCAGCCTGCCTCATGAAATCCTTCGGGGAGCAGAGGAACAGTTACAGAACACACCACAGGCTGAGGCTCTGCAAGCAGCACTTAGTGCATGCAAACATCCACATACAAACAGTTTTCAATTACTTCTAATTCATTATCAATATCAACACTGCTATTAAAGGAAGCTATTGCTTTCTGCTTATCACAACAGGCTCCACAATAGAATATCAATACGTACTTTCAAATCCTGCCAACTACAGCGACTGGAAAGATTTTCAACAATCAGTCTGAACTCTGTACGAACGGGTGGTCCATATTTATCTCGTCCTGATTGTCTGCGACTGCTATATCCGCCACCACCCCCACCTTGATTGTACAAAGAAACAAAGTTAGATCGTCCCCTAGCATGACAAAAGGTCAATGTTCTGAAAAAGTTAGTTTAACAGTCATATTTACTGGAGTAGGACTTTATTTCTCTAAGCCTCCAACAAACTTTGCAATTTTGCCATAATCTACATTAATGGCAAATCAAACAGACTAAAATCCTACAAGTCTGTGCTCCTAAGATCTGTTAGAGAGTGACTGCTCCTTATTAGATTCACCTTGCTAAGTTTTATTTTACAGAACATTGTAAAATATAAAACTTAACTGATTACATGCATTTCTACATTTTACAAAAACGTTTACTAGTTACACTAAGTACTTACATCACAGTATGAGGTTTTTGGTGGTGGTTTGGCCACAAAACACGCAAGGTAACAGTCACCTAGTTCAGTTTAACCAGTTTTGTCTAACCCTTGGAATCCTCACCATCACCCTGCGTCTAATGGCAAAAGGCTGCTGTCGTCATGGCTTCCGGTAAGGTCAGCCAAAGGGTCATAGGGCAAGGGTCACACAATGTATGGAAAAGCCATGGCCAGGAAAGGCAGTCATCTTAGCCTCAGTGGACACAGCCTCAGCCCCACTGGTCACTTTTAAATTGAAACATCAAGGACTTGTTAAAAAGTTTGAATTGAACATGCAACAATTTTAAAACAACATACATTTGATTTTTTCTTAAAAAGACAGAACCCTCCCCCCCCCCCAACACCACGCTTCCAGAGACCATTAAAAAATCAACCTTAGTACTCTTCATTACAGTACTAGGCCGGTTAGACTCTACAGAGCTCACTCAAGCAACTTACATGAGTGAGCTGAAATATTTACAACACCCACCCCTTAGCACAACAGATTCCTGCTCCAAAACCTCCCCCCGCCCCTCCCATATACCCAACTGAAACATTCACATGAAAGTTCACAGCTGAGCGATTCTCCCCCAATTACGCAACCATATTTATATATTAACACTACTGATGCAACATCGCTGTAACATCTAAACGCTCCCAATACTGGAGCCTCCAAATCAACAGATCAAACCCTTTCTAGAAGGCCGTGATTTCGCGGCCAGAAGTGCTACGGGATACCAGAGCGCATCGCTGGTGCCGGGGAAAACGCTGCAGCCCTTGCGGTGCGCCGGGTACCCCCCGCTAGCGACCCCTCCAGCCCCGGGGCTCGGTCCCAGCCGAGCCTCCCTCGCCCCCGGCCCTGCCCCTGCCCGCCGCCGCCCCTCGCCCCGCGGGGAGGGACGGGCCCGGACTCACTGCGGCTGCTGTAGCTGTAGCCGTCCCTGTCGCGGCGGGGGCCGCGGGCGTGTTCCACGATCACCCGCTCCCCACACAGATCCTTCCCATTCAGCTCGTACACGGCATCGTCGGCGTCGCGGGAGTCCTCGAACTCCACGAAGCCGTAGCTGGGGGTAGGACAAGGGCCCAGTCAGGCGGCGGCGGAGGAACGGTGACGCTGCCCCGGGTCGGTGTCGCGGCCCCCCCGCTCCCCCATCGCCGCCGCCATCTTGTGCCGGCGCCACGCGGCAGCGGCCGCGACATGGACGGGCTCGGCCCTGGGCTCTCGGGAGGGACGGACGGACGGTGCTCACCCGTTTTTGAGGTCGACCTCGAGCAGGCGGCCGTAGCCGCTGAAGAAGCGCTGGATGTCCTTCTCCCGGACATGGTAACTCAGGCGGCCTATGTAGACGCGCGGCATATCCGCGGCGGGGTGGGAGGGGGAGGAAAGGAGGGAAAGGAGAGGAACAGGAAGGGGAGAGGAAGAGAGAGAGAGGGAGAGGGAGGGAGCGAGCGAGCGCTGGCGGCGCGAGGGGTGAAGGCGCAGCGAACCCGCTCCCCTCGGCCGGGCCTGGCGCACCACAATGGCGCCCGCCGCCCGCCGCCGGTTTTATACGGGGGGGCGGGGCCTGCGTTGACGTCACCGCGCTAACGCTCTGCTGCGCGCGGGCGGCAGGCGGAGGGAACGCGCGTGCGCGCCCTCGCGCGCGCTAGCGGTGCGGCCGCTGAGCGCTGCGCGGGCACGCGCGGGGATGCGGGCGGGGTCCCGTGGGCGCGCGAGACTCGCGGCCGGCTTTGCGCATGTGCGGGTCCTGCGCGCGCGTGCGCGCGCCCCTCCTCCCGGAAACGAAAGATGAATTCTACCAAAGACTTGAAATGTAAAATAATCCATTTGTTTAAGTCATTTGTGTCTACTTTGAGATAACTGCAGGTTGTAGTGTCTGATCCCAAAGCTTCTCTTCCCACTACAGCTGCATTCTGTTATTTTCCGTTCCTGTTCTCCCCAAAGGGTAACAATTCTCTGGCTCAAATTTAAAAACCCTTGATATGGATATTCACTTGGAATTGTCTGTGCTGGCACCTACGGAGCCGCATGTAAGACTCACTGGAAACAACCCAGTTAGTCATGCTCGCTAAACCATCCCGTGCCTGGTGAAAACTGTGCAAGCCTGTACTGAAGTTCAAGGATAAGGAGGAAAGCTCAGCCCGTTCTTCAGGGCTTCCCTGCAAGTGGATGCTCTTCAGGATCAGAGCCTTAAGGAACTGCCTTTCTCCAATGATCTGCCCTTCAATGTTTTCCTCGCAGCCCATAAAAGCTGCTCTGCCATAGTCGATCATGCTCATTTCAACATCTGTGCCTCTAAGTATAAGGAATTCCTTTCCCCATTCCAACAAGGAAAAATAAATTCTTCATGGCAAGATCAAGTCCATGCAGTCTCTAAGCTCTCAGCCCACAGCTGATGTTTACATCGCTGCCTTTTCTGGGGAGAACATCCCTGGAAGTGGATGACAACTAGCCTGTTCAGCTCAGGGCCATACTGAGCAGGAGTGAGCACAAGGCCTCTCTGGTGGAACTTCTCAAAGCTCTTGGCACGTGGCAACAGAGTGAGATTTGCTGAGGCCACATGGAAAGGGACAGAGGATTCATATTAGTGTCTTACCATTTTGTTTTGTTTTTCTGTTTCCATCCTTGAGGAGGAATAAAGGATCTTCAAGGTGCCTCCTCACTGGGTGCCATATACCCCTCCAGTGCCTGCTCAAACCATTTGCAAATCTTTTCTTCTCACACCCCTGCCCTTTTTTCACTGTTCGTCCCCCATAGTCAGTGATGTGTTTTTCACATTGTTTCTTTCTCTATCCTTCTCTCACCTTGAGTTGCTTGGTGGCTGGGTTAGGACCAGCCTGGGGCCCAGAAAGAGAAGGCCATTTAGGGACTTCTCTGAGCAGCCTTGGCTGTAACTAAGATGGCCCCAACCCTGTGCTGTCTTATGCCTTCTCTTATGGTCTGTCAGAAACCCTGGAAGGCAAGAACTGGCTGTAAAACAGTGACACAGCGACCAGAGGTGAACCTCACCTCTCACACAGTCCAGGCAGGCTGGTAGAGGTTGCTCAAAGCGGATGCAGATAAGATCAAATTATCTTCTCCATCCTTCCAGATCAGTGGTTCCAGGCCATTTCCCTGGCCTCTCTCTGTTGCATCCTATCATTTTTACACCCTTGACTTGGCAGTCCTGTTCCTGATACACACGAGCACACGTGGCAGAAGGTTCAGCCTATGAATCAATAGCTTTCCTCACACCCAAAGGGATGGGTGTTCCTGACCCCTGGGACTCAGGATGAACCCTTGGGACCCAGGATAAGCCCCTCTGGTGCATTAGTTTTATGGCTTGATCCACCAAATCAACTGGAGCTTTTTCCCTCTGAAAAGCGAAAGGCTCTGATCTTTCTGTACAAAGATTTGAATCTAATTAATCATAATCTGTAACATATGAAGCAGAGCTCTGGTAGCCTTCTACTAGCCTTTTATTATTAATCCAATAAAAGTATCACATATAATTTGTCTGTCTTATTGAGAGCTAATATTTGACTTGTGGTTATTTCCTGTAATCTGATGTCAGAGGAGCCCTCAGTGTGAAATTCATGTTCTTTCTCCAGCCATGCCAGCAGCAGGTATGGGCAGATATGAATGTCTTATGGCCATATCGATCATCATCGTTGGTCTACTCTGGTCTCCAATCAGGAGGTCTGGAGACACACTATCTCTAACACTGCTGCTTCTTTTGAGAACGCACGCAGGATCACTCTCGAGGAGTGTATTAGGGAGGGTTCGAGACATACTGAAACTTGAAAACCCAGACACCGTTGGAACGCAGTAACGCAAATATTTATTACAAAAGGTGGCTAACAAAAAAGAAACGGGCACTCGGGAGAAGGGGAAAACTAAAGAGGAAAGTACGACACCCTACTCACCTAGGTGTCATTTATGAGATGATCTTACCCACTCCAAAGACTATAAAGCCCTCTGCAGCAGCAGCGTTTTCCGGAGGGTTAGCAGGCTCCCACGACAGCAGGCGACCCCGCTAAAGGCAACTTGATCCTTCATGTAGAGCAAGTGAACCTGAACCAAAAAACCTGTTTGCTTTTCATACAGTCAATGAGCACCTCTGCTCGGGAAGGCGTGGCCAGCACTGCCCCGCCAGAGGCTCTCAATCCCACCCTCTTAGTAATATAACTTCATCCCTTCAGTGCATGCGTGAGAATTTTGGAAATCCCCTAACGCATGTGCAGTCTGCTTCGGGGGTCTTTTCTAATTGAGTCGAGGGTCGAGCCTTCCTCCTCTCTTCCTCACCTTCTCCTTCAAATGCCCTTGGCAAACAATGAACCAATAATAGAACACCAATTAAAATGGTTTATACAGAAGTTCTCCCTACAAGGACGAATTCTCTGTTTTATCAGTGAACTACTACAGGTGGCTGGGGCCAAACACAGACCAAAAAATATCAACATTCCCACTACAAGGAGAAAAGACAATGTAGAGAGAACCGTATCTTGTTGATACCACCTAAGGAGTCCTTCCGCTGTGCCTTTTGCAACCGGACCTGTCTATCTCACACCGGTCTTTTTAGCCACCGGTGCGCTTGTAGCAAGTGTGAGTAGAGTCCTTCCCAAATCTTCGTTCGCAAAGCCCGGCCACGATGATGACGATGATGATGAAAACAGTCTAAATTATGCGTATCTTGAATTTGTTATGTCCCAGCTGTTTGTCGCAAGACTGGTGTCTCCAGAGGCTACTATCAAGTGTCTGACTGTTTCTGTTATGCTTCCCTCTCCCATCACCTTGTCCATATCACATCACACTCCGGTCACTGACTCCTGGGCTTTGGACCAAAATGGGACCCCTGACACATATGTAGAGAACTGCTGAACTGACTGTCACTGTCTGTGCATTAGTGGCTCAGATGGGACTTTTTTCCACTGTTTCTTTTGCAAAATGTGAGGGAATGTCCTCATATGTCTTGTAGGTCCCCTCTGGGCATAGTCTTTGAAGTGCCCAGTCCAGGACAGCAGCCAAGCATGGCTTCATGGGGGCTGTCCTGGCTCTCAGGCTCTTCCTCTCTCTCCTGCAAATGGATTCATTCCCCCATGATACCTCAGTTTGAGCAGGGGCTCCCAGCATGGGGCTGAGTGGGTACAGATAGAGCTCATACGTACAGGGAGAAATGGATATTCTTGGGCTGTGAAAGTGCTTATTCTTCTCACCAGTAGCACTGGATGAGGTTACGTGGACTACTGCATCTGCTGCCTGGTCACAGACTCTCTATATCAGGTGGAGATCCTGCCTGCTCCTGAGGAAGGTCAGAAGAGGAATGCCATCCAATCTGTGCCCAGAAATAGCAACAATTACACTCTGAACCCAAATTTCTCATATTATTCAATTTGAGGATTGTAGAGAAGGGCTGTAATTTGAGCTTATCTTATGTATTTTTATAAAAATCAGTTGATCTATGTACATGGAGGGTCTAGATCCACACTGCTGTGTTAATAACATTGTGCTGGTTTGGACTGAGATGGAGTTAATTTTCCTTCCAGTAGCTGGTATGGGGCTGTGTTTGGGATCTGTGCTGAAAAAAGTCCTGATAACCCAGGGTTGTTTTAGTTCCTGATGAGCAGGGCTGACACAATCAGGGGCTGTTCTGCTCCTCACCAGCAAGGCGGCTGGCAGAGCACAAGCAGTTGGGGGGACACAGCTGGGAGAGCTGACCCCAGGGATATATTCCAGACCATAATGGAGTCATTCTTACATGTAAAGGCGGGGAAGAAGGAAGAGGGGGGAATGTTTTGAGTGATGATGTTTGTTTGCCCAAGTCACTGTTACTGTGATGGAGCCCAGCTGTCCTGGGTATAGCTGAGCACCTGCCTGCCATGGGAAGAGGGGAATAAATTCCTTGGTTTGCTTTGCCTGTGTGTGCAGCAGTCCACAACACTCCTTTTTGGTACACAGTGTGGGGCTCAAAGGGTTCAAGACAACGACAAATTTGATTGGAGTGTGCCAGATGGAATTTATAGCTGTTAGTTCTGTTTAGCTATTAATTGACAGCTCCTGTGCTTTCCATGGGGCTCAACTATGTCGATTGAAGCCTGGTTCTTGTTAGTGGCAGCTTTCAGCTTTCCCTACTCACTGTGATGCTGATCACCCCTCTGTGCTGTGTCTGGGAACACCCTGGTAACAGCCATGGCGATGGGTCTGGACTGCGGGTGGCCAGGGCACTACCCATGTGCTGTGTCTGTGCTGCTGCACTAGACAGGCTGGGACTCCAGTGTGAGCTCCAGCTGAAGGGACTGGGAGCTGGGGATGAGTCCGCGTGGGAGCAGGACACCCTGAAGCATCTGTGGCCATAGATAAGTCCAGGCCAGAGGAGGTATATCTCCAAGTGTTTGGCTGTGGTCATGTCCATCCCACAGCAGCTGTACCTTTGAAGCATTTGTGGCCCAAGGATAGGTCTATGCTGGAAAAGGTACATCTCAGAGCATCTGTGGCTGTGGGATAAATCCATGCTGCAGCAGGTACACCTTGAAGCATCAGTGTCCATGCACAAGGTCATGCTGGAGCACCTGAAAGTATGTGGCCGTGGATAAGCACACACAGAGCAGGTACGCTCCTGAAGGGACTGAAGGCATGGTTAAGGCCATGTTGGAGCAGGGTCACTCCCAATGGAACTGTGGCTATGGGTAAGGTCACACTGGAGCAGGTGTGTCTCTGAAGGCATTGTGGTCCCTGGATGAGGCCACGCTGGAGCAGGTGCACCTCAGAGTGACTGTAGCTGTGGATTAGTCTAAGCCACAGCAGGTATATCTCTGGAGAGACTGTGGCTCGTGGATAAGGCTCCACTTAGAGCAGGTACACCCCTAAGAGACTGCAGTCTGTGATTAAATCCAAGCCAGAGCAGGGGCAGGGGAGGAAGGAGGAGTTCATTTCAATGTTAAACCTGATGGTCTGGTCCAAAGGGACGAGGGGTGGAAGTTGTAATGGAAATACCTTTAAATTGTTGTAGCCCATTATATGAGATTCATGTTATGGAATTACCATAGCAGGAAGCACCCAAACCTGTAGAGAAGCTGTACAAGAGGAAGTGCCACTGCAGCAGTGACCCGACCTGAGCTAGCTTTGATGCCCAGTAACTCCACAAACACAGCACCTTTCCTGCCCTGAGTAACCACCAGAACAGATAGAGCCCATAGTCATGGACTCAATGAACTCAGTGGTCACTTTGTGAATATTTGTGGACATTTTACGGGCACTTTACACAGTGGACTAGGGCACTTGTATTTTACACATAGACTAGGGGAATGATATCTGTGTATTATATCAGAGAATGGGAAGGTGGCTGATGATTAATGAGGTTGTGTGAACAGTGTGGGACCTGAGCATCACATAAATGGTATGGAATGTGCTGGTTTAGGCTGGGATGGAGTTAATTTTCTTCACAGTACCTGGTATGGGGCTATGTTTTGGATTTGTGCTGAAAACAGTCCTGATAACAGAGGGATGTTTTAGTTCCTGTTGAGCAGGGCTGACATAATCAAGGCCTGCTCTGCTCCTCACCCCACCAGTGAGTAGCTTGAGGAGAGACACTGCTGCGATGACTGACCCCAGGGATATTCCAGACCATGGTCTGGAATAGTATAAAAAGTATAAACAGTATAAAAAGTGGGGGGAAGAAGGAAAGGGGGGGTATTTGTACCGATGGTGTTTGCCTTCCCGGGTCAACCTTACCATGATGGAACCTGACTGTCCTGGGGATGGCTGAACACCTGCCTGCCCCTGGGAAGTGGGGAATGAATTCCTTGTTTTGCTCTGCTTGCATGTTCAGCTTTTGCTTTCCCTTTTTTCATGGGATAAAATCCACAAGTTTTCTCACTTTAGATTCTCTCCCCTGTCCCACTGGGGTGAGCAAGTGTCTGTGCAGGGCTGAGGTTAAACCATATCACAGAACGCATGGGAAACCTTTGTCTGAGCTTAGAAACTTCTGATCTGGGATGTCTCCAAGCCCAAATCCCCAGCCTCTGCTGCCTTATGAAAATGTAAAAGATGAGTGATTATTTTCATATGCCTGCTATGCAGGTCTTCTAGATACCAATATCTGGTAGAGCAGGGCAAGAATTCCCAGCTTTTATTTTTTTTTTTTAAGAATTCTCCTGATGAAAATCACAGATCTGATTTTGTCTCCCCAGGCAGAGCTAGCACAGGGGATGTTCACATGGACTTTAGTTAGGCTGGCCACAGGGCTGGTGGTAATCTTCCACACTGGAAAATTGTAATGAAATAATTTTCTTTCCCTGGCGTTTTCATTTTAAAAAGGTGTTGGGTTTTTGTTCCCTTTTCTGCCAGCCTTCTTTCTGCACTTCCTGCCACATTATTTAGCGATTGTGCTGGCTGCCCAGCAGAGGGGTGTAGAAACCAGCACAGGCACCAAACCTGCTACCATTGCGCCCAGTTCCACATCCCCATTGCCCCCAGTTCCCATCATTGTCCCTGCACGTGCTGCAGCCGGGGGACCCGGGCATGGGCAGGACCAGAGGGAGGCAGGCAAGGAGGTGATTGAGGGAGTGAGAAGAAGCCACCCAAGAGCTGTCAGTGCCATCCCAGTGCACAGCCCTACCCTGGGTACACAAGGTACACAATGCTGTGCCTTGCCCATCACTCCAGAAACAGTCAGCACATGAGCACAATGCCAGCGTGGCATTGCCAGCACCAGGGTTTCTGGCCTGGAGCGTGAGGTGAAGGAACACCCAGGAGTGGCCTGCTGCTGGGTTGTTACAGGGGCTTCCAGCCTTTCCTGGATTTACTTGCCTGGAGTGTTGTGGGCTGGATGCCCTCAGGAGCTGAGGAAGTTACCATCTCTGTCCACATCCAGCACAAGGCAGGGTGTGTGGTATCCCTTGGGAGCTCCTTTGACCTCACCAGTGACAGGAACAGGTCGTGCGTGGTAACTCCTCTCTCATCCTCTCCTCTCCACCTTTGCAGGCTGCTCCGCCACTCAGCCAGCTGCCCAGGATGTGGTTTTTCTAATGAGACAGTTTGGGGTCTTGAGATTAGGTCCAAATTTCCTTCCCTCCATCTGCTTCCCAGCCTTTGTCCATCTGCTCTTGGTTTGCATCAGGCATGGCTGACATTTCTCACTGTGGGTGGGTCCTGGCACGAGGAGCCCCAGGGATGCCCCGATCAGCGTTCACTGCCTGTCCCTGACACCTACCAGACCCATGGCCAGGATGACCATCAGTACCCAGCCACTGCTACACAGGCAGGGGCTGCCAACACCAGCCCTGCCTGTCCCCATTCCTGGGTGTCCTGCTCTCCCAGCCCTCCAATGCCAGCCACAGGTGTAGGGAATCTCAGGATGGGGAGGGCCTGGTATAGGCACAGGTTGGCAGGTGGGTGTGGATGGGACTCCAGAACCTCAAGTCTGGTCTGAGGATGGTGATTTGTTGAGTCCCTTTGCATTCCATCCTGGGGGGCTTCTATCCCCTTCTCTGGCTACTCTCCTTGCCCTGGGGTTCAGCACTTTTTATTCTGAATAAAACCCAGAAATTCTCTGAACTCGAGCTAGATAAATGGAGGGACTTTGTGACACTGCAGCAGAAGTGTTGAGTCGTTAAACTCACGTCCTAGAATATGCTCTTTGCATTAAGGAAATTAATCACAGATTTATTTTTTCTTTTAGGAAAAACTCTTTAATTTCTGTGAATCCCTCTTATGAGTCCTTTTTTGTGCTGCCCACAATACTTGGCCTTCTTGCCTTGGGCTGAAACTTAATTAGCATTAAAAATGCCACTCCCAACAGTATTAATAACACCTAAACCCTTATGAGCTGGAGATCCAAAGAGCTGATTTCTCTGGGAGGAGATGAAAGGCTGATCTCCTCTCTGAAGCAGCCTGTCAGTCCTCCTTCCCAACCATGGGGAAGGGGCAAAGTTTGCAACAAGGGTGGCTGGAATAAAAATATTTCTGGAAGGAAGTGGAGGGTCAAGGCTTGTCAGTAGGATGGCTGACCTGCTAGTGCAGCTGTCCATGGAACCATAGAGCCATTGATGTTGGAAAAGACCTTTGAGGTTATCAAACCCCAGCCATTAATCCACTGCCAAGTCATGAAGCTGGTGGGATGTGGAGGTTGTGCCCATGCCCTTGGCTCTTGATGAGCTGTGCTGGCCTGGTTGGTGGAAGGCTCTTCTGGCAAGGATTTCAGCTGGAACACCACAATGAAGCCAAGCAGGAGGGTGGGAGCCTGCTGCCAGAAGCTCTGGAGGAGCCCCAGCTCCAGCAGATCGGGTGAGCAGAGCAGAGATGAGGGCAAAAGCCATCAGGAGCTGTGATGGTGGTGGATGACATGAAAACACCCTCTGGGACAGTGTTGGGGGACACATGGAGGCATCTGGCACATGAGAGTGGACTGGGCTTAGTAATGGTTTGTAGGCAGTGACCCTTCACTGCCCAGGAAGGGGAAAAGTAATTCATTCACCGTGGTAGGACCTCAGAGCATTTCTGTGCAGTCAAGAAAGCTGCTAGCCAGTGCTCAGCTGCTCATCCTGAACACCAAACATATAATGAATTATGTCCTTTCATGCACATTGCAAGGATAAACATTATCAAATAATTTATTCTTAGATCTTTGTACATGAGCAGAGATAGAGATTTATTCTCAGCAGTGCAAACTGCTTTCCACAAAGGTTATATCTTTGGGCTTTGACTTTGGATGCATCGAGTTTATTTTTCTCTGCCACAGCTTTATGTGATCAGACTTCAGAATTAACCTGGTAAATCCAGCAGAACATCTCTGGGCTGTGCCATGTGTGAAAGAGAGATTTAATAGCACACAGAACAGAAAGGAAGAATGGCCCTGCTGCAGGTAACTGCTGGCACACCTGAGCTGTCTTTTGGGTTGAGTTTACCTGGGATGGAAGGTGCTACTGAAATGAGAACACTTTTGTACCTTTTAAATGACACAGAGCAGGAGATCAGCCCATTTGTGGACGTTTCAAGAAAGGGTAACTTCTGTAAGAATAGTTTGTTAATTTGCTCCTCCCCTGATTTTACTGAGTTGATTGTTTTTTTAATTTCCTTCTATTTTGAAGGCATTACAGATGCTTACATGAAGAAAAAGTTTGCATTCACGGCTTAATTTTAACCTTTTCCCACAACTTGCCGACAAGCTTGTTTATGAAAATGGTTTAGTTTTCACTGAGTACAAACATAGGTAAAAGATTGTTTGGGTGTCATTTATTAAGCTAAATATTTAATTTTTTTTTAACAGTAAAACCTAAAATGCATCCATAGAAAAATAAAAACCATGGCTGTAGCATTTGCCAAGTGATATGAAAACACTGGAACTGGCTGCATTCTTGGCACCTGGATGTTGCTTGGTTCAGCAGTGCAGAGGATTGCCCAGGCTCCTGGGGCCACAGGCAGCAGATCTGTGGGTTTCAGCTGAGGTGTGATGTGGATCTAAGATTTTCCATGAGATGGCACAGAGGACTTTGAAAGACCCTTTCTATTGCTATGGTGACCTCACCATCTCTTGTATATGTGATGCTGTGGGTGATGTGCAGGGATTTCCCACTGCACCCAATCTTGCTACAACAGGGAGCTGTCGGCAGCTGGGCTGAACCTTGGAGCAGGATATCCCCCAGCCTCTCAGTCAGGGCATTGCCTTGGTGATGATCACGAGAGCCCCAGGGAACGCCTTGTTACCAGGGGCAGACACAACCTTTTTAAGGAGCCAGTATCTGTATCAGGGAATTGCCCCACTGGCCATGTCTGAAAGCTGCTCCAGTGGCTTCCACCTCTTCATAGCAGTCCTTGGGAATGAAGCCTTGAGATTTAGGTGTAACTTGGTCAGCTGAATGTGGGCCTTCAAGTCCTTACAGCAAGTCTGACCTCCCAGGAGGCACCTAAACTTGCCCTAGGCCAGACCTTAGTGAAGCCCTGGCTTACAGTCCCTGTAAAAAACACACGGCACAGGGAGATTCAGTGGGGGGTAGACAGGGATGTGCAGAGAAAAGCAGAGTGCACAGGGTGAAAAGTGATGGCATTAAATCTAAAACCACATTAAACTGCCTGTAGGGACAGTGGGGAAGAAAAGCTGGTTTTAGGCAATACAGACACTGGAGTGGGGTGTCTGCAAGTCAGCCCTGCACTCCTGTGTCCACACAGGGAGAGCTCTGGGAAGGCGAGTCGGAATCTGGCTTGGACCCCACGTGCTGTGTGTCCTCTCAGGGATAAGAGATCCTTGAAGTGTGCACAGGGGTGAAGTTCAGCCCAGAGGTGACAGCTGACACACAGAACACCTCACTCAGCCATGTGAAGGAGCAACCAGCCTGTCTGCGTGCAATTACCGGTGGCCTCCCTTGCAAATCCTCTGCCCCTGGGTATCAATCTGGAGACATCAGCACCTTTTAATAATGCTGGAGTTCTGGGAGGGGATGAGAAATAGATTGTTTAACCTGCTTCTCTCTAAGTGTAGCAGTTCAATGAAGCTCTTTCCTCAGGGGTGAGCACCCACATGACACATCACAGACTGCCACCCCTGGGACCTGGCAGTGCCCAGGTGCGGCGCTGGGCTGTAGGCAGCTCCCAGCCATCCCATGGGCTCTCCACAGGGTGGGAGTGCCGAGGGAAGGAAGATTCCGGAGGTGACAGCCTAGGGTAGTGCGGGTAGTGGGAACAGTGGGCTGCCTTTGCAGCCAAGGGGATGGACCGGGAGAGCGGGGTACTGAGGTGGGAGGTGCTCCCAGGGAAGGTGATGGGAAGTATGGCACTGCTCCTAACCTTCAGAAATGTTCATACCAATCACTGCTGTGATGATGCCAAATAGAGAAAGCCGGAAGGATTCATTGCAGGGTTGTTATTTGAGCTCTGGTAAGTTCTCCCTGTGAAGAGACAAAGAAGAGAAATAAAATGATAGCTCAGTCTGCCCCATCCCATTGAAAATTCAATCCTCACTGTTGTCTCCTGCAGATCCAGGCTTATCACAATCCAGGGAATTTCCCTGAATTTATTCTTGCAGAGACATCAGCTTCTTTGGGAGTGATTTGGGATCAGGGTAGTTTTCCCAGTCCTCTTTTTGTCTGTTCCTTTCCACACCAAAGAGCTTGTCTGGCTGCTGATGTGAGCCTGGCCCTGTGCCATCAGCTCTTACCAGAGATCCAGCAGCGCTCATCTGCATCTCACATTCAGCAGCCCTTGAAAAGCCAGTCAGGCTCTCCTTTGAGAGCATCCTCACCTGAGCCTCTTCCCATCAGGCAGATGAAGGAAGAGGTTCCCTGCTCAGGCTCCTCTTCGCCTCTCACCCCTGGATCCATCTAGTCCTTCCAGAAATCTCGGCAGGACTTGGGATCCAGCCAAGTCAGACCTGGCAGAACCAATTCTGTTGTTGCTGCAGGCAGTCACTGCTCCTTGTGATGCCCTGCAGGGAGATGCTTGTGAGGCCCTGTTAGACACTTTTTTTTCTCTCATAGAATCATAAAGGTCAGAAAAGCCCTCTAAGAACAACGAGGCCAACCATTCTCTCAGCACTGCCAAGCCCACTACTAAACTATGCCCCCAAGTGCCACATCCACACATCTTTTGAACACCTCCAGAGATGGTGATCCGACCACTACCCTGAGCAGCCTGTTCCAATGCCTGACCACACTTTCCGTGAAGAAATTATTCCTAATCTCCAATCTAAATCTCTCCTGGCACAAGTTAAGGCCATTTTCTCTCATCCTGTCGCTTATTCCCTGGGAGCAGAGCCCAACCCCCACGTGGCTCCACCCTCCTGTCAGAAGGTCCCCCCGAGCCTCCTTTTCTCCAGGCTGAGCCCCCCTAACTCCTTCAGCTACACCTCGTCAGACTTGTGCTCCAGACCCTTCCCCAGTTCCATTGCCTTTCTCTGGACACACTCCAGCCCCTCAATGTCTTTCTTGTTGTGAGGGGCCCAAAACTAACACCAGGATTTGAGGGCCCCTCAGCAGTGCCCAGCACAGGGGAACGGTCACTGCCCTGGTCCTACTGGCCGCACTAGTGCTGGTACAGGTGCCACTGGCCTTCTTGAATCCCCCAACCCTGCTGCAATGACTTTGTCAGCTCTATAGCACTGGGACTCTGCTGGGCTTTCTCCTTTGCTCAGTGGTTCAAGCACTGATGCTCTGAGTTGCTGGGACCTTCCTACATCCAGCTGGTCCTCTGCTCCTCCTACACAGAGGAGTGGATGGTGGTTAGTGCTCCAGAAACTGTCTGTTGGGTTTCTCCAATGCATGCCAAGTTAGCACAAAATGATCAAAGCAGCCAGTCAAAACTCTTTATTTTTTCTCTCCAGATCATTGGTGACAGAGATTTTGATCACTTTGAAGGGAAGAGCTAATTAGCAACTCACTGAATTAAGTAAAAGGTGCAGCGTATGTATTGACTTTTTGCTGTTTTCAGGGCTGTCATGAGGATTGCTTATCCCAACACAATAATCGTTTCCATAGTGACTGAGGTACTTCGTAGGGGAAGAATTGGAGACACAAATAACAAAGACCAAATCTATAATGCAAAGAGTCATATGCAAACAGAATAAATCCTAGGCTTCAGCATGGGCCGCCTCCAACACAATATGGGATGGCATAAGGGGGATGCCAAAAGCAGAGAAGGGTGGGAAGGACCTGGGCCGGGCTAGGGGCTGAGTGGCTTGGTGCAAGGACCAGCCAGATTCTCTTCCAGGGAGTTCAGGTGTTGTTCCTGCAAGACATCTTGCTCAGCAACTACCACAGGCCTCCTTAACAGCATGGTAGTTTTAAAGCTAGCCCTGGATGTGAAGAAATAGCAGAGTGTTTGGAAGATAAACAGGAATTGCATCTTCCCTTCATCACTGCTGTCAGATCATACCTGACTTCAGGTGAGTGTTCCACTAGGCCTTTCCTTTATTCTGGCTGTGAATCCTGTTCTTATAATCCTGAAACTCAGTGATCACATACACAAGAGCAAATTGCCTCCACCTTTCAGCATCCCCTGCCTGTTGACTCCTGAATTAGAGGCACTGCAGAGGAATGTGCCCAGAGCAGCCTGGCTCACGGCCCCTTGGCAGTGCTGCAGGCTCCAAACAGCTCTTACATCCCAGCCTTATGGAGCCCATTAACCACAAAGTGTGAAGAACAGGTTGGACAACCAGCCACCAGGGCTGGCCTGGATGTATTTATCCTCTGTAAGTGCAGAGAGGGGGATACTTTTACCTCTAAGTTGTCCACACCCCTGTAACAACCTATTTTACAACCTCTGCTCAACACGTCCTTGTTTTCTACACCACATTTCTGTCTTTATCTTTGTATAGAGAGCAGCGTAAATCTGGCTGGGGGAGAGGATTTCCCTGTGCAGCAGTCCAGCACAAGCCTAAGGTCCCAGCTCAGCAGGAGACTGGTTTGCTGCCATGACTTGGTCCCAGCACCAGTGTGTCACTGTGTGCCCCAATACGCATGCAGGTAACCAGAGAGCTAAGCCATGGGCTTTCAAGCATTAAACAAAGTTTATTTCGGAAACACAACTGCAAAACTCACAGCCAGGTGAAAAGAAAAAACACACCCCAAGCTGGGCTCCTTGTCATATCTATCAAAGGCTTGGGGCATGCGCATACTGCCCTCTGGGCTGTTTTTTGCAGTTTCTTCCCTTTCTCTTCTCCCCTTCTGCCATCTGCAGTAAAGAATGCTTTGATTTAGCTTGCAAACACCTTCCTTGATAAGGGTTTGCCTGTTTTGTCTGTTGTGGTAGTTTGGTCTAGGCCTTCCTTTGTGACCAGTTTGTAACCAAGGAAGGGCCCAGTATTCCCTACGATTTTTACATAAGCCAGGCTATAAGAAGAAAGGAGGAGAGGCCTTCGCTCTCTCTTTCCTTCCGGCGGCTTGGAGGTGCAGGTTCCCTTCTGTTGAGTCTGTCATGTTGGGGAGCGAGGCCCAGTAAGGCCTTGCTGACCTTGGGAGACGGAGGTTGCTGGCGATCGTCCCAGCGTGACTTTCCATTGTCCCAAGGAGAGTAGTAAGATAGTCTTTTGCTAATTCTTTTAGTTGCTAGATCTTGGGCTACTGATCGGGATATAGATATACATATATATATTTTATTTTGGTTTTGTTCCTTTTTTTCCCTTCCCCCTTACCTTTCCCTTTTCCTTGTGAAATTGTATATATATTTCAATTGTATATAACTGTAATATAAGTGTAAATATCTTTATATATATTGTTTTAGCTGTCTCTCTCTCGTTTCGGTTTTCTTGGTTGTTTTTTCCCTCCTCTCCCTGAGGTTTGGGCGGGGGGGGGGGAACTTCCTGTGGTAAGGTTTGGAGACTTGGAGGGAGCCAGCTTCAAACCATATCACTGTCCTGACAAAAAACAGCCTGAGGGAAAGAGAGAATGTCCCTATTCTCACACGTTCTTCCAAACTTAAGTTTCCCAGCCACAAAAGGTCTCTTGAGCAAAGAGAAATTTCCAAACCAGTTCATATCCTTTCCCATTTCTTGTACAGGGCTCCCCTCAACCCCCTACAGTCACCATGGAGCATCATAGCAAGCGAGAACTGGGCATGTGTCTCCAACCACAAATGCTGTACCAGGCACAGAAGGATCGCAGGTCCAGGTTACAGAGATCCCAGCATCACCCAGCATCTCCCTGGTAAAAGTCCTGTGCCAGCCTGATGTCAAAGTGTCTGGGATTCCCAGAATCATAGAATGGTTTGGGTTGGAAGGGATCTTAAAGACCATATCATTCCAACTCCCTGCCATGGGAAGGGACACCTTCCACTAGACCAGGTTGCTCCAAGCCCCCTCCAGCCTGGCCTTGAACACTTCTGGGGATGGGGCTAATTTGGTTCCTGCTGGTTTATCTGGAATAAGGTCAGACAAGAGGCCATGTAACAAAGGCTGATCCCAGGTGACCTGAGTGCTGGAACCTATCAACATCTTATGACAAATATAACCAGTCCCATAACCATGAAATATTCCTGCTCCACCACCTCCAGATTTGAAGCCTTAAGATGTACCCAGAGCTTCTTCCAGGCTTTCTGTATCAGAGTCAGCTGAAAGATGGCAAAGATTTTGTACGAGTTGTTTAATAAACCAGACAGGTCAGAGCTGCTCCCCTGAAGTCCTCAGACACAGCTGCTGATGTGTTCACGGTAAGCACAGGGTTCTTGAGGCTGAAAGAACTGGGACTGTTCAGCCTGGAGAAGAGAAGGCTCCAGGGAGACCTTGGAGCACCCTCCAATGCCTGAAGGTTCCAAGAGAGCTTGAGAGGAACTTTGGAAAAGGGCCTGGAGTGACAGGACAAGGGGGAATAGCTTCCCACTGCCAGAGGGCAGGGTTAGATTGGATATTGGGAAGAAATTAGTCCCTGTGAGGGTGGGGAGGCCCTGGCACGAGTTGCCCAGAGAAGCTGTGGCTGCCCCAAGCCTGGAAGTGTCCAAGGCCAGGTTGGACGGGGCTTGGAGCAACCTGGTCTAGTGGAAGGTGTCCCTGCTCATGGCAGGGGGGTGGAACTGGATGATGTTTAAGGTCATTTCCAACTCAAACCGTTCTGGGTTTCTATGATTCTTCTTGCTGGTAAGTTGCCTCCAACCCAGCAGCCACAGCGCTGTCTGGAACGTGTGGGAAGTTTTTGGTGGCAGGGATGGTTGAGGGAAGGGATGAGGAAGAAGATGCTGTGCTGAATAAAAATGTGCAAACCAAGAGGGTTGATACTGGCAATTCCCTTCTGGCTCTGCATCCTGAGTACCACCAGCTGAAGACAAACAGTCCTGCTAGGTGTCAGACAGGCCCTGAGGTTCTGGGGCTGTGACAACCTCTGTGCTCTTGCTGACAGACTCTCCCCTTTCAGAGGTGTCCTGCTTAGGTACAAGCTGGCAAAGAGAATTCCATCCCCCGTTGTTTGTTCTTTTCTCTGGAAAAAAGGACCTAAAAGTGCCACCACAGCTCCAGGACTGTAGCGCTGGCTCTTGCTTGGCAGCAGCTCTGTCCCTGCATCCCCAGCCTCCCTGCAGTGTGTGCAGTGTTACAAAACACACCTCCTGCCTGCTCAAGTGCCTCTGCCTCCTGCAAATATCCCTGAGGTCTCTTACATAAGCCAGTGCTGGTTTGCTGAGGCAGAAGAAGATTTGCAAGAAATATGAGAAATAGCATCACTGCTGCCCTAGGTAAACTCAAACCCTCGTGTTTGGGGCAGCAGGAAAAAGGAGGGGCAGATTAGGATGGATGAGTCTCATGCCAGAGCTATGAGCTGCCCCATTCTCCCTCTCCCAGCCCATACCTGCCTGCTCCTCTGGACCCCTAAAGTCCCCCACAGCCCCACTCCTGACTTTCTTCAGTGGCCTTCATGACTCTGGCTCTCCTGGGTCTCAGCCTCTCTGTTCAGGAGATGGGACTGCAGCTGCCCACAGCTGGATCAGGCCAGTGCTCTCCTGTGCCAGAGCACCTCGACAGCGATGCTGTGCCTGTACACCAGGGGACATGAGGCCTTTCCATACTCATCTCCCACATCGGAGTACTGCAGCGAGCAGTGATGCACCAGCAAAGTGCTGGCTTGTACCCAGGGTGTCACAGGGACTCAGAGAGTGATGGCCGCAGCTAGTTGCTGTTACCCTCATTTTAATTTTGACTGTATATATTGCTTTCCTCTGTAGGAAAAAAACTCAAGAGAAAAATATATACTGCTTCTCATGGGCACCCTTTTTGCTCTCCAGCATTTTTCACTTGATACAACCCCAGATGTGGTTCTCCTATGTCCAGAGCCACATCAAGCCTGGGGGACAAGGGAAGAAGTGAGTTCAAGCTCAATTACTTCATCTGCTTATTCTGGTCATTCTTCTCCAGGCCACTGTGCAGAGCATCTACTGAGGACTGAGAGCAAATACAACACAGCATGAGATTTTGGGCAAGACAGATGGTTCAGGCATGATTTCCTGCAAATCTTACCTTTGGCACAGCCAGGTAGGTCAGAATTTCCAAAAGGAGTCACTGATGCAAGGTAACTCATTCAACTGAAAGGGGGGTCAGGCACTGGCACAGGTTGCCCAGGGCAATGGTGGAGTCACCATCCCTGGAAGTGTTCCAAAAGGCATGTGGATATGGCACTTGGGGACATGGTTTAGTGGTGGTTTTGGCAGTGCTGGGGGAATGGTTGGACTCCGTGATCTTAGAGGGCTTTTCCAACTCTGATGATTCCATGATTCTACGCACAAAGGAGTTTCGAGTTTTTTGGCCTGGACAACTGGGCAATCAGTTGTCAGGACTGGTTAAACTCTTGATGAACTTTCCTACAGGAGTATAACATGTCTGCTGATGGGACAAGTTCAATGGCTGTGCCCTCCATGGGGAGTGACCCACCTGTATGGGGTTGGGGTGCATCAGCGGGCACGGGGGCCTTCCTGGTCACCTGATGGACACAGCAAATTTGGAAGAGCATCCCCTGGTGCAGCTGGCTGTGTTTGCCAGTACATTGCAAAACAGAGGCTTCAAGGTTGGATAAATGCCATCATCCCAGATCCTGTGATGGTGCTTTTACTGCTGAAAAATCTTTAACTGCCGGCTATCAAATTCCCTCTTGCTATTTCTGGGGTCAGACATATTCAAGCAACTCCTTTCTTTTAGAAACCTGTGGGGATTTGTTTATGAAAGGTGGGATCATTACTCCTGCTAAAAGGCCTGCCTGGAACGAAGGGCACCTTGGCAGCATTGCAGCCACGTCTGGGCTCCACGTGGGGCTTTAGGGCTGGAGCATCTTCAGTGTGGGGCCAAACCAGAGCTCCCACCCCACTGGTCAACTGGAACACAAAGCTTTGCTTGAAACCCTGGTGACAAAAGACTTTTGGCTTTCTCATCTCCCAGCACTTCCAAGTTTGACAGTGATGTGCAGTCCCTCCACTGCTCTGACCTCCAGCTGATGCCACGGGGCTGATTCAGACTTGTTGCTGTGTCACTTGCATTTTCTTTTTTTTCCTCATGTTGACAGTCTCTCCCTCCCCAATCCCTATGATAAGAAATGAACTATTGATTTGTACGTGGTGCTTGGCATTTCTGAGAGAGAACGGTCTCCTGGCCTTCACTGCAGATGAGAGTAATCAGGATTAAATGTTGTAGCTGATGCTGGATCTGGGGCCAGCTGGGACCTGAGCAGGGGTTCAGCCCAAAGGGCAGATTCCCTGTAGCTCATGGCTACAGAGCACTGTGAGCCCTGCCTGCCCCTCCAGGGCTGTGGGAGCTGCATCCACAGGTGCAGTGGAAGAGGTGACCGAGGAGAGTGGCTCGTGCAAAGGTTTCCACCTGCCTGTGCCACGGGCTGTAATGGTCTTGTGCTTTGATCACCGGGAAGCACGACCTCTTGCTCAAGTGTGTCCTTTGTGTCCTTGTTCTCCCGGAACCTGGCTGTCCAAGGGGAGTCCAGCGCCTTGGGATGACAGTGAATCTTCTCTTTGGATGGACCTTGGACCATGCGCCCTGTGGTGTCATGAGCCCCTTTCCCACAGTCTGACACCTGGTATTTGATGTAAGGACCTCCTGGCACAGGGAGCTCTGCAGGTTAACTATCCTCTGGGTAAGGAAACATTAATTTGACTCTTTCCAGCTTTCCTGGTCGTTGTCTCCATGCAGCCCTTGAGAGCACAGGACTTGCTCTTCCAGTGATGACCATGAGATTTTCAATGTAATCTACTTTCCTTCTCCTGTTTCCCCACCTCCTTTCTCCCCCACTGATTTTTCTTGCAACAAAATTATTTTTTCCTTTTCCCACCCTCCTGTCTCAGAGACTGGCTGCTCCCCTCACCTCAGTGGGCCACTGCACAGCTCTGGGCTTGGGAGGAGGTGAGCTGCAGGGCTTGGGTTCTCTTCTGGGCTTTCCATCCTTTGGATACAGAGCCCAGAGCTCTCTCATCCTTCTCCATCCTCCATCTCCTCATCCAGACAGGAACCTGCCAGAGTTCAAGGAGTGTTTGGACAGTATTATCAAGCATATAGTGGGATTTTTGGTGTTGCCCTGTGCAGGGCCAGGAGCTGGACTTGATTGTGGGTCCCTTCCAACTCAGGATATTCTGTGATTTTATGAACCTGACCTTTGCAGACCCCACGGAGAGCCTTTAGCATCCACTCGTGGGGAAGCTCTGCTCTCAGGAGACATTGTGTGGTCTTCCACCCTGCAGAGCATCCAGCTGTGATTCAGGCAGAGGAGGTGGGAGAAGTGTGTTTTTCCCCGAATTGGGACAGCATTCGAGAGTTGGTGGCCTTGGTAGGCAAATGACTCACGAGTTTCCCCGACCTGCCAGAGACAGACCATGACTTTGATCTGTAGGATTTCTCCGGGGTACTGGGGAGCTTCAGTTCACCAGGATGCAGAGGGTGGGTGCTTGGAGTGCCTTCCTGAGCAGGAAGGTACTTGAGGAGCAGTCAATTGACTCAGTATAATGAGCCTTAAATACTTTCCTTGTCGTCCCCCTCTTCTAGCTGCTGCCTGAGTCTTTGTGCTTAGCCCTGCTTCCAGGTTTCCATAGGCATTCACTCCTCTCTTAGCTTCTGTGATTGCTTATAATTCTTGTTTAAATTTTTCTCATTTTCATGGTGTAATTAGGCAGATGAGGGGCTTTTGTTCGGCAGTCAAAAAGCAATTAGCTGTGCTTTTTGCTTGATGGTTGTTTTTTAATTAGGATTTTGTCGATGGCTTTTGTCCTCAGCAGAAAATAAGGGGTGAAGGGTTTATCGGTTGCAGCTGCTGCCCAGGGCAAAAGGGACTCCCTGCCTGCTCCCTGGCTGTGCCTTACCTGCTCCCTGCTGGCACCCTGCTTGCCTGGCTAGGTGGCAGGACCTGGGGAGGTGGCCCAGAGATGCCTCTGCCACATTCCCATCCCCTGCCTGCTGTAACCAGGGACCTTTCACGTGCTCTCAGGGTTGAGGTAACTTGCAAAAGTTTTCCATAGGTAAGGGTTTGCCCATGCCCACTTTTCCTTCTTTAGGATGCCAATATGTGACTGAAAGTATTCCCTGTCTCTTTCCTATGCCTTTCCAGGGCAGGGGCACCTGCAGCACCCTATGCAGCAGGGTGGTCCCTGTCCTCACTCCCAGCTGTCACAGCCGTGTCCCAGCTATCGAGCACCCATCCCAAGGTGTCTGTGCACAGCTTGCCCTGGGCAGTCAGTGCCAGCATGGCTGAGGCTGGAGATCTGTGCAGGACGAATGCTGGGGTTAGGCAGCTCAGAGAATCACAGAATGTCCTGAGCTGGAAGGCACCCACAAGGATCATTAACTCCAGCTCCTGGCCCTGCATATGACAAACCCAACAATCCCACCATGTGCCTCAGTCAGTTATGTGCCATGTCCAGTTATTGGTTCAGGTGGTCACTGCTTGTTGTGACGCCCTACAGAGAGATGCTCATGGGGCTCTGCTACACGCTTCTTTTTCTCTCATAGAATCATAGAATTGTTTAGGCTGGAAAAGCCCTCTAAGATCATTGAGGCCAACCATTCCCCCAGCACTGCTAAGCTGACCTCTAAACCATGTCCCCAGGCACGGCGACTCCACCACTGCCCTGGGCAGCCTGTTACAGTGTTTGATTCCCCTTTCTGTGAAGAAATTTTCCCTGCTATCCATTCCAAACTTCTCCTGCCACAACCTGAGGCTGTTTCCTCTTATCCTGTCGCATGTTATCTGTGAGAATAGCCTGACCCCCACGTTGCTACAATCTCCTTTCGGGCAACTGTAGAGAATGAGAAGGTCCTCCCTGAGCCTCCTTTTCTCCACGCAGAGCTCCCCACAGCTCTCTCAGCCTATCCTCATCAGACTTGTGCTCCAGACCCTGGGATCACCCTGTTTGGATGAGCCCTTCTGGCTGGTCAAGGTTTAAGTAGCTCAGCAGCTTTCCTTAGGAAAACGGAGCACTCCCCAGTCCTGTCTCTATTCCTGCAGAGCAGACAGTCCCTTTTCCTGTCTGTGTCCTGGATGAGTGTGGGACAAAGACACTGCATCTCATATCTCATCTCATCATGTCTTTTGGGATTGCATGTAAATCACAACAAATATTCCTGTGAGCAGATCCCTCATCAGCAATAGATGTATTTTTAATATATGACCCCAACTATTGAGGCTAACCCACTGCTTTAGGCCCTTTCTTTTTTTGCACCCTTCACCTTTGCTTAAATTCTGCCTTCCTATTGGCTCTGAGGAATGGCCTCGTGTCCCATCCATCACTGCATGACTAGGCAGCTCCATGATCCCAATGCTCAGACAAACCCGGAGGGGACCCTTATGGCAGCTCGATCGATGCTGTGAATCCATGTGCCATAGCATCCCATCCTGGCCCTCCAGTCCCTTTCTGCCAGTTCTTTGGGGTTTTGTTGCCCTGCTCAGGGTGCACAGGAGCTGCTAGCTCTGCACCACTGCCCTGTGTCCCTTCTTCCAGCTCCTGCAGTCCCACAGGAAGCTGAGAGGAGATGATGGATAGGAGCTGAATAAGAGAGGGCAGTACTGTGTGGATGGGCTGGCATCGGGCTGGCATTGGGGCTTGCACAGCAGGACACTGGGGACAGGGACAGGGTCTCACAGCTGCTGGGAGCCCTGTGCAGTGGCAAGGGAAGTGGTAACTCCGTGGGTGGCTGTGGCAGGGGGGATGATGTGGTGGGGAGCAGGAATGAGGATGAACTCATTCCTCATCCTGGAGTGGGGCTTGGGCTGCTCTCCCTGCTTTGGGTGATATCCAGGAGGAAGGTGGCCACAGACTGTCCTAGCTGTCTCCAGAGCACCGGTACCCAGTGTGCCTCCACCACCCTCCCTGCACCTGGGCAGGGCTGGGGCTGCCTCAGGACACCCAGCAGTGGTGGTGGATATTTGCAGTGTAGGTGTGGGCATCGATAGAGTGTTTTGTAGCTGTATCTTAAAGCGTTTGGTGACAAAAAAAATAGAGGGTGCCCAGCAACTCCCCAGGAACAGCAGTGGGTGCCGGTGTCTTTCCACCTGAGCCCTGGCACACACACGTGCCCAGTTCTGCCCACAGCTTCTCTCACTTCATCATCAGCACAGCTGACAGTGAGAGACAGTTCTGGATTTTCCCAAGGCAGCTGGATGATGGGAGCTACTACATCTGCCAACAACAGTACAACCCTGCTGCTAAACCTGCCTTCCCCCAGGAGGCTGCTGGCAGTAGCTGAATATTCCCCTTTGGGAGCACTGTCAATGCTGTTAGAGGGGACAGAAAACCAGAGGTGTTGTGCCTACATTGATTTTTCTGCACGTTAAATGCTAAGTGAGGCAGATTGGGGGCTGATTCTGTTGGAAGATGCAAGACAATGCTGTGTTTAAATCCTGTCGGGGAGCCCAGCAGGTGTCGTGGCGGGCAGGGCACAACCACAGCACACCTGGCACCACCTGACAAGGTGGGACAGTCGCTCTCACCACTGGGCTCCAGGGTCTTGGCAGGCACGCTGCCAGTGGAGACAGAGAGGTGACGCTTCCATGCCAAACAATCCTGCCCTTTGGCTTTGTTATTTTTTCTTTTTTCCTCTTTTTCAGGTTTGTCAGATAATGGCGGTGACCATTAGTTGAATCTTCAATTTAGTGCTTTGACCAGCAGGTACTTTCCGACTGAGATTATTTGCATGGAATAACACGAAGCTCCATCAGCAGAGCGGCTCTCCTGGAAAATAATGACATCTTCAGCTGTGTGGGAGCCAGGACAAAGCCCACTCCCCGCTTGTAATCCACTGGAAGCCACTCACTAGCACTTGAGCAAGGTCTAAGGGGGCAGGGCTGTGTGCCAGGCCTCTCTCTTGCAGCCAAGGCGTTATGCATTATGTAACAAAAGGTGTCAGGCTGGCTTTTTGCACTGGCTGAAAGCAAAATCACAGCCATTTGAAGCAGGCTCTTTGGAAACTAAAATTATCTTCACATCATATTTCTTCTCCAGTAATGCCAGCATTACATTTTTTCAAATTCTGAGTCAGACATCAGGAAAAAGAGTAAAAATGTAATAGGCTCAAATATCGCAGAATCATTCATGTTGGAAAGACCTCTAAGACCATCATATCCAACCATTAAACCAGCACGGCTGTGTTCACCACATCCCCAAGTGCCATATCCACATGCCTTTTGAACACTTCTAGAGATGGTGAACACTTCCAGAGTTCGTAAAATGTTTTACAATATCCAGGGATATGATAAAATTTAGAAAAAGCTGATGGTGTCATGTTGGTTTTCTCCTTTCTGCTGTCTCTAAGCCTCTAATACACTCTGAAGCCAAGGTTTGGGGTGCGAGTTCGCAAGGAGCTACAGGAATTTCCTCTTCCTTTATGTTTTAAGAGACTAAACTGCTTAGGTGCTCATGGTCATCCTTTGCCCAGTGGAGCCCTGGCAATCGCTGCCGCACTCTCCGGCTGGGGCTGTGTGTGGGAACCCTTCATTCCCCATTTCCTGAGATATTCCCTGTCAAAGCTGCAAGTCCTCAGCTTTATGCCCACGGGCTGAATGGAAAATAAAGAAAAATAACCATGCCTGTTTCTGGATGCTGGCACTGGCAAGAGCAGGGTGGGTGGGAATCTCCCCTCCTGGGGCCTTTGCCTGTGCCGGGAGGCAGCAGCCAGTTATACCCTTGCTCCCCAGGGTGCTGGAGCAGTGGGTGCCGCTGGTGCTGCCTGTGGTGGGGACTGGGGACATGGCAGAGGTACTCCTTCCCCCAGTGCTGCCTCCTGAGCCAGGACCACGTCAGCCTCCCTGACCTCAATGTTCTGAAAAATACATTTGTGGTATTAAGAGCCTCAAAAATGGCCAAGAGACAGAGGAGTTAAACAAAACTTTTATTTGAATAAAAGGGAGGATTCACTAGACAATCCCCAGTGAGGTCTCTCAACTCAATCGAGGTCACAGCCTCTTTTATCCCCTCTGCCCAAAATGCAGGTCCCTCCCTGGTTCCCCATTGACTGAGGTACTCAGGGGTTACAGCCTTCCTGACACTTCTACAATGTGTCCCCTATTCCATGGTCATTAGAGGAAGGGTCTCCAGCATTTTCAAAAGAGAGGTTGCTGATCCTTTTCTGCTGATAGATCCCCTTGTTTCTGGGCAAACTGCACCTCTCTGTAACTGACAACTGAACAACCATTGACTTCTCACTTCCCACCACCAAATGCAACCACACTACAAATTTTGCAAGAACACCTATTTATTCCTAATATCAATGTACCAGGGCAGCTAGTTCCTCACACCCAGCGTCTTCTCATGGAAACATCTGCCCGTCCGCCCTCTCCTCTGTGCTGCTCCCTCTCATATGGGAGCCCCCCAAAACTCTGCCCTCCCCACCCCCACCAGAGCAGCCTCTGATGGACGCAGCAGGGCCTAGTTGGAGGTCACAAAAAATCAGACTTCCTTCTTTATTTGCACAAAGACATGGAAGAAATTATAGTGACTCTATCTTTTCCCTCACCTCTCCCTCAAGGCACAGGAGAACCCCTCAAGCCATCTCAAGGCCTGAGGTAACCCAGCCTGTACAGGGGGAATATTTTCCTCTGTGACATTTCTCTGGAAGATATTTCACTGAAATCAGACCTTCTCTATGAATTGTTGATGTCAGTGACCTGTGGTTTTGAGAAAAGTTCCTAAAAATCCTTCCTTTCAAGCACATTTTTATTCCAAGAGCATATTTTCTATTTTGAATAATATAATATTGTAACATTTTAAAATATCGGAAGAACATGTACCAAGCTTTTTAGAATATACAGTTCCAAATTTTTTTTGGGGGGAGGGGGTGAAAATACAAATGTGCCTTTTTTTTTTTTCCTTTTACCAGGATGCCTTAGGAAGAATTTCAAGTGAATTTCCAGACTTTTCTGGAAAATGCTCATCCTGCTTCCCTCTCTCCTCTGGCTTCAGGTGGGAAATCTCTGGACTTCTCCTTGTTGCAGGTTGCTGCCACATTTCAGAGACTGATCACTGGGTCCCTGTGCACAGGTTGAATGTCGTGTGTACCCAGCAGTGATGATGTAAGGTCCCTGTCCAGGTGACAGTCCGCTTCCTTTGGGTGTTTCCACAAGGCTCTTGGCAGGTTTTCTATGGCTCACAGGCCTCGTGGCAGATGTCCATCACTGTCCTCTCCGATGTCCATCATTTTCAAGGGTGGCAGTATCATCATGGCTAGGCTTCGCGAACGAAGATTTGGGAAGGCTCTATCCACATTTGTTACAGGCATGTTGGTGGCTTATGAGGCCAATACGAGACAGACATATCTGATTGCAAAAGGCACAGCAGAAGGACTCCTTAGATGGTATATTCTGCAAGACACGGTTCTTTCTGCGTTGCCTTTTCTCCTCGAGAGTGATCCTGCGTGTGTTCTCAAAGGAGACAGCTGCGTTATAGATGGTGTGTCTCCAGGCCTCCCGATTTGAGGCCAGAGTAGACCAGTTATGGTGATCAATATGACCAAGGCTAAAATGTTGTTTCAGGGAGTCCTTGTATCTTTTCTTCGAGGCTCCTCTCTTGCAGCAGCCGGTGGCAAGTTCACCATAGAGCAGGATCTTAGGGAGGGGGTGGTTGGTCCTTCGTCCTGGAGACGTGCCCTGCCCATCGCAGCTGTGTTCTCATCAACATGGCCTCTATACTTGTGACTGCTGCTTGTTCTAGAACAGATGTATTGGTCGCAAAATCTGACCAGTGGATGTTCAGGATTGTACGGAGGCAGCATTGATGGAAGCGTTCCAGGAGACGCAGGTGGTGGCGGTAGATGACCCATGATTCAGATTCTTATAAGAGAGTAGACAGCACTATGGCTCTGTAAACACTGATCTTGGTACTTTTCTTCAAGTGTTTATTACACCATACTCTTTTGTGGAGTTTTCCAAAAGCACTATATGCCTTTGCTAACCTGTTGTCTATCTCTTTGTCAATCTCACCATCCGAGGAGATGAGGCTCCCTAGGTAATTAAACTGATGGACTGTTTTGAGCTCTGATTGGCCAATGGTGATGTGGGGATGATGGGGGACTTCCTGAGGTGCAGGTTGATGGAGGACCTCTGTCTTCTTCAAGCTGACTTCCAGCCCAAAGAGCTCAGCAGCATCTGCAAAGCAGGGCTGTTTCTGTGTGGGCAACAAGGGCAGTGTCATCAGCATAAAGCAGCTCCTGGACAAGATGGTTTAAGGTCTTGGTGTGGGCCTTCAGTTGCCTTAGGTTGAATAGGCTTCCATCAGTACGGTATCGAATGTAGATACCGTCCTGATCATCGAGGTCTGCCGTGGCTCTTTGGAGCATCATGCTAAAGAAGACTGTGAAGAGGGTAGGAGCGAGAACGCAGCCTTGTTTCACACCATTCTTAATTAAAAAGGGCTCAGAAAGTGTGTTGCCATATCTGACTTGGTTGTGCTGATCCTCATGGAGTGAGATGATCATTTTAAGGAACTTGGGGGGACAACCTAAGCGTTCCAAAATCTGCCACAGACCTTTTCTGCTCACAGTATCAAAAGCCTTGGTGAGGTCGACAAAGGTTACATAGAGACCTTTGTTCTGTTCCCTACACTTCTCTTGCAGTTGTCTGAGAACAAATACCATGTCTGTGGTATTCCTGTTGGCTCTGAAACCACACTGACTTTCGGGTAGGATTCCTTCTGCTATAGCGGGTATTAGTCTGTTCAAAAGTATTCTTGCCAGGATTTTGCCAGCAATGGGGAGCAGAGTAATACCATGGTAGTTTGAGCAATCTGATTTAATTCCTTTCTTCTTATACAAGGTGATGATGACTGCACCACGAAGGTCTGATGGTAGTTCACCAAGCTCCCAACAGCGCACCACAAACTCGTGAAATTTGGTGTGGAGTGCAAGGCCCCCATGTTTCCAGACTTCGGGTGGAATTCCATCGACCCCAGCTGCCTTGCCGATTTTCACCTGCTGTATGGCCTTGAGGGTTTCTCCTAAAGTGGGGGCAGTATCCAATTCATACTTTACTGGTTGTTGTGTGATGGACTGAATTGCTGAGTCTTGGACTACACGGTTGGTACTGAAAAGAGTCTGAAAGTGTTCAGACCATCGATTCAGAATGGAGGTTTTATCTGTCAGAAGCGTTTGCCCATCAGCGCTGAGTAGAGGGCTTTGTACCTGGTATGTAGGCCCGTATGCTGTTTTCAAGGCCTCATAGAAACCTTTGTGATCACCTGTATCTGCGCATAATTGAGTTTTTTCAGCTAGATCGATCCACTACTTGTTCTGGATGTCACGGAGTTTCTGTTGGAGCTTGCTGCATGCAAGACGAAAGGCTGTTTTTCTTGCGTGATAGGATGGCAGTGCAAGGTGTGCTTGGTGGGCGGTTCTCTTCTTCCTCAGCAAGTCCTGGATTTCTTGATTGTTTTCGTCAAACCAGTCCTTGTTCTTCTTGAGGGAGAACCCTAAGGATTCTTCGGAGGATTGCAGGATGCTGTTTTTAATATGGTGCCAAATTGTTTCAGGAGAGGAATCTGCAGAATCTGTGGAATGGTTTTCAAGCCTAGTTTGAAGGTTTGCCTGAAAACTGTCTCTTACTGTGGCTGATTGGAGATTGTTAACTTGGAGTCTTCTCCTTGGGATATTGCCCCTTTTAGGTTTGAATTTGAGATTGAAGTTGAGTTTACAGCGTACAAGCCGATGGTCCGTTTGGCATTCTGCGCTGGGCATCATGCGGGTATGGTGGGCATCACGCGGGTATGGTGGACATCACAAACATCTCTCCGTCGTACCAGGACATAATCGATGAGGTGCCAATGCTTAGATCTGGGGTGCACCCAGGTTGTCTTCAGACTATCTTTCTGCTGAAAGATAGTATTAGTGATGGTGAGTTGTTGCTCTGCACAGAATTCTAGCAGGAGTCGACCATTATTGTTGCAGTTTCCAACACCATGCTTGCCTAATACACCTTTCCAGGCTTCAAAATTCTTACCTACTCTGGCGTCGAAATCACCAAGGATAATGATCTTATCATCTGCAGGCACCTTTTGGGTAAGGCGGCGCAGGTCAGCGTAAAATTTATCTTTTTCGGCAGGGTCAGCTTGGAGAGTTGGGGCGTATATACTAAAGAGGACAACGTGTTGGTTGTTGTGGAGTGGAAGGAGATAATGCGGTCAGAGTGACCTGTCGGCAGATTTTCGAGTTTTGGAACAATAGAGTTTTTGATCATGAAGCCAACTCCTGAGAGATGTTTTTCAGTTCTGGGCTTACCTGACCAAAAGAGGGTGTAACCGGCACCGTGTTCTCTGAGGCTGCCTTCTTCATGAAGGCGAACTTCACTGAGAGCGGCAATGTCGATGTTGAGACGAGCCAGCTCATGGGCAATTAGGGCAGAACGATGCTCAGGACATCCGCTATCTGCAGAATCAAGCATGGTTCTGATATTCCAGCAAGCTAATTTAGGTACACCTTTGGAGGCAGGTGCGTGCCTTTGTCTTTTGATCTTTGTGCGACCGCACTGGAAGAAGATGCCCGTTGGCCTGCGGTTAACCAACCGGGTGAAGGGGAAGATGAGCTTTGTTTAGGCCACCTTTTCTAGGCCCCTCTCCGAGTGGAGCAAGTAGTGCTGTCCTTGAAAAGGCTGCTTGGTCATTCAGGGTGCTGCCCCAAAAGACTGTCATCTCCGGTCAGTCTCAAATGACCCATATCCTGAACCGCCTGCATGCAGGGTTGGGTCTGCGGCTTCCAGTGCACCTTTCACCTGCCGTTTCGACCCTCGCCCGTCGCTACAGGGCTTTTTGCATGTGGGTAAAGCCTTCAAGCCTGCGCAGTGGATTTTTTAGGTGAGATGCAGTCTGCGTGGAACTGAACCCACCCTTTAATCCTGAGGTTCATCTGCCAGGGCCGAGCGAGTTTGGACGGTGGCAGCGAGGTCCTCAGGACGTAGGTTTAATTAGAGTAACCTTCTCTTAGATGGATGGCCTTACGGGGCTAAGCGAGTTCCATCTGCCCGGGTTTGGGATTAGAGTTGTCCTTCTCCTAGGATGATTGCCAGAAGGCTAACGAGCTCATCCTGCCCAAGGATGTATTGTATCTGGCCCTGCGGTTTTGACCTGTCTGGCATGGGTGACCCTACTGAAGGCATGTACCATCGCCAGCATAGCTCGCAACCGCATAGGATTACACAGGCTACGCTCCTACTATTAAAACGATTAGGGCAAGTCTTACACTTCCTACTATTCTGCCACCTGTCTATATTCAATCCAAGGGAAACATCTATGGAAACACCCAGGGAAACACCCTTTGTCCTGACCACCCTTTCAGGACGTAACAAATATAACCAGAACATACTGAACCTGGGCAGTAGCCGCAGGTGAGCCAAAAACAGACAAATGAACAAAACTGTTCTGGCCACTGTACCCACCTAGGGCTTGAGTACCTCTCCAGGCATGAGCCTGGCCGAGATCCTCAACCCCCAGAGGAAACCATTGTCCACCCTGACCTTATCCTCCCCCTATCGTGTTACCACATATCTTCCCACGCACCGCTTACCTGACCACCCTCCAGTCCGAGGACACCCACAGCCCGCCCGGTACCCTTTCCCTCCCCCGCCCCCTCCTCCCCCCCCAAACCAGACCGGCAAACCTCTGGGTGCTCCGAGGCTTCCACTCTCCTCTCTCTCTCCTTTCTCACGAGGGCACAAAGCCACGCTGGCGAAGCTCCCTCTCCCCATTCCCCGCTGGGGGTGAGGGGCCCGGGGGCGGGGTGGCCCCGCGGAGCCGCGCGGGCTTCCCAAGGGTGGCAGTGAGGGCTGAAGAAACAGCGCTGGGTGCTGGGGCAGGTCCCTGCCTCTCGGGAAGAGCATCCTTCCACTCCAGGGATTTGCCCATTAGTTACCTACACCTCCCTTATGCTGAAGAAGAAACCAGGAGGTATGACACTGGCTTTCCAGCCCTTCCTGTGCCTGTCTGATTTTCCTCAGCCCCTTTGACTGTGTTTGCATCTCTCCTATGCGGTAAAATTATCATATCAAAGGGAGCTCAAGCTCCCTCCACAGTCCTGATGCTGCCTGGGGACTTTGGAAAGAGGTAACTCCTGCTCTCCCTCTAGACATGGCAATTAAATCTTTCATTAGCTGCTTCCATTCTCCTTTGATAGGGACAGATGAACTTGGACATAAGAACTGTGTTTCAGTATCACAATCCCAGCTCATCTTGACAAGAGCCCAGAACAAAAAGGGGAAGGGAAGGTGATCTGTGCTGCTCCTTGGAGACTGGTTAACATCTACCTACCAGCACGAAGAGGCTTTCGAAACTCTGGGAGTACCTCACCTAAAGCATCAAGTCCTGAGTAAATCATGGAATCGCTGAGGTTGGAAAAGCCCTCGACTGTCATCAGGTTCAATCATTAACCCAGCACTGCCAAGGCCACCACTAAACCTGGTCCCTAAGTGCCACATCCATATGGTTTGTGAACACTTCCAGTGTGAGGTAAGATACGCACAGGTACCCCCAAAAATGCCAACGCAGTGTAAAGAATCCAAACAGGTTTATTCTGAAGTCGAGAACACTAAAAAACTTACAGAGGAAAGCTGCACCAACTGCAAACAGTTCTGGGCCTGAGAAGGCATGTCTCCTGTTCCTTCTTCAGGCTTTTTTATTGCTGGCCCCTCGGCTCTCTCTGGGCCGTGGTGGCCCTGTAACATATCCGTGAACGTTATCTCTCTCCTCACGTATCAGAGAGAGAATCTCTCTGTAATGGAGGAGAGAGAACAGCAACTGTCTTGAGAAAGTGGAAGGAAACCTTTTCCTAAGCAAAATAACCGATTCCTCGTAGTAAAATCTTCTAGAAAAAGGGCATTTACCCCTATATCCAGGAATGGTAACTCTACCACTGCCCTGGGCAGCCTGTGCCACTGCCTTACCACCCTCTCCATGAAGAAATTTTCCCTAATCCCCAACCTAAACCTCCTCTGGTACAACCTGAGGCCGTTTCCTCTCATCTTGTCACTTGTTACCAGGGAGAAGAGCCCAACATCCACCGAACTCCCTGAGCCTCCTTTTCTCCAGGCTGAGACCCCCAGCTCCCTCAGCTGCTCTTCATCAGACTTGTGCTCCAGACCCTTCCTCAACTCCATTCCCTTCTCTGGGCATGTTCACTGTCTTTCTTTTTGTGCAGGGCCCAAATGATGTGGCCAGCCACCTTCTCCTGTCTGCTGAGGCAACTTCTCCTACCGAGACTTCCTTTTAAAATGACAATTTATTGATCTTCCTGCCTGAACTTTCTCCTTAGCTCTCAGCATTTAGCATGGCCCTCAGAGGGCCCAGTCCCTGTGGGGATGGGCTCTGGGTGACAGATCTGAGTGGCCATGGTCACTGCTTTGCTTTGGCCAAATACAATTGCAGTTGGTGTGTGCCAGGTTTGTCTGACACTGAAGATGAGGCAGAGAGGGAGACTTCAGCCAGTTGTGGTTTGGGGACCCAGATCAAGAGGCACCCATGATCTCAGGCCTTACTTAAAACATAACCCTATGGCTCCTTCCCTGTAAAACAGGGACAATGAGTCTTGCCTTCATTGCAGCGATGGGACAGGCCAGTGAAAGTCAGGAAATCTCTGGAAGCTTCTGGAGAAGCCCAGAGCCTGCCCCAAGTGCCATGCACAGGCTGGTCCGAGGGGGCCAGATGTGGTTTGTATGAATATTGTCTGCACTGGAAGTCTTATACAGCTGTTTAGGGCTGCTGGACACTAGGAAGGATGAATGCTGAAAGAAAGGAGAGGAGAAAGGAAAGAACAGGCTGCACGTGTGCCACAGCATGCCTTTGCTCCTGGCAGCCTTCAGCACTGAGAGTGGGCAGAGACTGCCCAAAAGGGGCTCAGAGGCTCTGAACAGTTGGACTAACATTTATTTCCCAGTGGGTATTTGGATGGCTCCACAGCTGAGGGCAAGGATTGCTGGCCTTGCTTTGGTATTAGCAAGAACTCCCAGCCTGGGTGTTATCCTCATGGTGCAGCTGGAGGGAGGGAGTGCTGGAGGGGCACAGCCATGGGCAGAGCTGGCATCAACCTCTTCCCCCCATCCTTAGACCTTCGCACCTCTGTCCATGCTCATGGTTCCCAGTGTCCCCCTCCCTCCCACCTGCCCTGGCACAGCTGAGCTGTGCCCCTTCCTAGCAGAGCTCTGCACACCATTCACTGTTGCAGTGATGCTGCTGCTCTTCACATCAGCAGCTGCAAGGTAGAGAAACAGAAAAGGAGCCTTTGGCCCACTATCCTGACACATTTAACTTACACAGAAAAGCCCCAGCAGCTCTCTGTGCCCTGTGCATGGGGACATGGCACCTACAGGTATGTGGCCTCCCAGTATGGTGCTGTTGTGCTGGGACAGCACCAGCTGGGGTTCCAGAGAAGCAGCAGCAGAGCTGGGCTGAATAGGGGCATCACCTACATCTCCTGTCTGCCCCTGTACACCTGAGGCTGTCCTTGCTTTCCACCATGGCTGATCAGCCTGATCCCTGTGGGACTCCCAGCCCCAGCCCTGCCCGGACAGACACTGTAGCAAGTGTCTGTGATCCAGTGGAGTGACAGCGCTGCCATCCTGCAATGGTCCTTGCAGCCTCCTGATCCCTGCTGGAGCTCCTTGATAGGACAAGAGGGAATGGCTTCCCACTGACAGAGGGCAGGGTTAGATTGGATATCAGGAAGAAATTAGTCCCTGTGAGGGTGGGGAGGCCCTGGCACAGGTTGCCCAGAGAAGCTGTAGCTGTCCCATCCCTGGAAGTGTTCAAGGCCAGGTTGGATGGGGCTTGGAGTGACCTGGGATAGTGGAAGGAGTCCCTACCCATGGCAGGGCGAGGAACAAGATGAGCTTCAAGGTCCTTTCCAACCCAAAACCATTCTGGGATTCTATGATTCTGTGTTACTGGAGCTTGGTGAAGAGCTTGGCTTTAACCCAAAATAATTCCTCCCGTGCCATGGCAGAGGCAGGCTGGAAAGGCTGCTGAGAGCCCTGGTAGCCAAGAGCAGCATCCCTGGGAAAAGAGCCCCTGTACTAGCTGAGAAAAAAAACGTGTTGTTCTGAGAGTCCAAACAGCACATTCCCAGGGCTCAAGGTTGCGTTTTGCTCCATCTCCACATCTGCACCCCAGGGAGAGCATGGCTGCCCTGTGGCACGTGTCCTGGGAGGATGCTGGGGCAGGGACCACACTGGGCCATGCTCTGTGTGTGCCGGAAGCCTGGCAGGCTCCGAGGATCTGTGGAAATGTGGCTGTGCTGGCAGTGCTCCCAGGTGAGCTGGGGACATGGCTGTCAGGGCCCAGCGGTGTTGCTGATGGAGAGCCATTCTTTGTGTAAGAAAAGCTTCCAGAGCAGCTTCCTCCCTGACCCTCCTTTTTTGTTATATTTTCAGAGAGTGCTGCAGGGAGATGCTGGTCTCTCAGAAATCATCCTGGCTGGAAGTCAGCTGGAGGCCAGGCTAAGCAGCACTGCTGTAAGTGCCTTGACAGGTCTCTTGTCTGGCTGGTGCTAATCCCTCCAGATTGAGAGAGAAGGAAACTGAAGCAAACCTCACATTTTAATGACCGGGATTTGCTTATCATATTTTCTCCCTTCCATATTTTCTCCCTTCTCTCTTCCAGGGCTCCCAGGGATTCCTTTCCCCTCTGTCAGGAAGGACAGCGCTGAGGCCATGCTGAGGTGGACAGAGTGGTGCTCCCCATGCTGCCAGCCCTGCTGCAGTGCGTGTGGCTAATGCTGAGTACCAGGCATTGTGTTTTGGTGGAGCTGGGCCAGAAAGGAAGAAAAAACCCCATAAAATCATGGAATCATTAAAGTTGGAAAAGGCCTCTAAGATCTAGTCCAGCTATTAACCCAGCGCTGCCAAGCCCATCACTAACCGATGTCCCCAGCTGCCACATCCATGCACTTTTTGAACACTGATATGAAGCTCAAGGAACCCCTTGGCCAAGTTACTTCACTCCTGCCTCAGTTTCCTCTCTGCGTGAACTCTCACCAGGTGCCTTCCAGGGGCTGGAGAGCTCCGAACTGGAAGCACTGCCTGGGGATGAGCCATGCTGGGGTGATGAGCCTGGAGCACAGAGCAAACCCCGTGTCCCTGCACACCCCTCCTGGGAAGGAGGGCAGGCTGAGGGGAGCCCTGGTGTTTCCAGAGGAAGTTTTCCCTGCACAGATCCAACAAGGCTGCGGTGCTAGCGGTTCTCTGCATGTTCATGCATCTGTGGTGTAAATTGCCTGCCAGACACCCAGGCATGGGGCACAGAAAGGCTCTGGAGAGCAGACTGGGAACAGGAAAATGGAGCCTTGTTTTAACCCTGCTGCCTTTTGCAGAGGCTCCTTTCCGATGGGAACACCAGCTCCCCTGTGCCCGGAGCAGTGAGTGGGTAACAGCACCCCTTGAGGAGGGGAGGAGGAAGCTGCCAGCTACTCGCCAGGCTGCTCACCCCATGGGAGCAAACTGCTGTGGGTTCTGCTGGGAAAGAAGCACTAATGGAGCTCCCCCAGAGTCCCAGCACAAATTTGGTTCCTGGTCTGGAGAGACCAGTGACGTGATGGCCACTGCCCATCACCAGGTACTCCAGAGGAAGCTGTGGGCACCCCATGTTACTTGATGGGGAAAATCTGCATGCGTCTTTAGGTTTCCTCTGGAGCCATGAGCAGCACAGGAATCAGTCACCAGCGGACAAGCACAAACACAGCTGCAAATGACAACCCTGCTGCTGGGGAAAGCAAACGGAGTAAGAGCAACACCGAGCTCTTCAGAGCAATTCATGCTTCCAAACACTTTAATGCACATCACCTCACTAATCCGACACTCTCAATGAGCAGTTCTTGTCAGTTTGATTTTGCGCAACTTGCAAAATGTACCTTATTTCACTGTAAAATGAAAATCCCAGTCTTCTCTTTTACTTACTTCTTATTTAGGAGATAATTCAACAAAAAAAGGCAAACCAGATGGTTCTTCCTTCCTCTCTACCACCTGTTTCAGGCAGAGGGGATGGCATTTGCATCACTCAGCTGCTCTGCAGAGCTCAAATGGTCTCTGAGCATTCTCACCCTGTTCCCTGAGGTCGTCGTGTCTCCTGTGTGGGACCACTGGCCTCACCCTACAGCATGGCCACCCCTTGGTGGCCACTGGGGTTAGGATAATAGTTTCCTTGCATGTGGATTATTGTTCTTAGTGCACCTCGAATTGTGCAGCCTTTGTATAGGGGGCTGTTCCCTTCAATGTTTCCTGTTGAGCTTGAGAGCCCCAAGGATGCAAACCCCATCAATTCTAGGCTGTTGGTTGTTGATTTTCACATTGGAGCTGTTTCTGTCAACAGCACATGCTCCTCTTGCACATCAAAACCTACACTTGAACTGGTGAGTGATTCACAATCATCCACAGTGTAAGGAATTGGCAAAGAAACTGTGATCCCTTATTTAGATTTACGGGATATGGACTGAAGGAGTTAGTCTTCCAACTTGATCTGCTGGACTGCTTTGGTCAGCTCTTGGAATGCAGCTGAGCAGGGGCCTTGGTGGCACCAGCTCAGCTGCTGTTGGCCTTGTACAGGAGAGGGGGTTTGTCACCATGTCACCTTTCAAACCCAGTGCTGGGTGAGGTGACCTTGGTTGTGAATGCAGATTAAACTCCAGACGAGGAGGAGCAAAAGCCACATCTCCAGCAGATGATGTCTGTTGTTTTTCCCCAGGAATGGAGAACACAACTTCATCTTGAGGGCTTTTCCTTAGGAGAAGCCACTCCAGTGCTTGTGCTCATGAACTTCTGAGGTGATTGAAAATTGCATTCTTAGAAATGAGACGAGGAATTTAAAAAGTCCGAAGACTACTCAGTTCAAAATAACTCCTGTTTTTGAGAGCCTGGACTTTGACTTGGGAACCCTTCAAAGCACCACAAGCCATGTCGTCTGGCTGGAAAAGTGGATGGTTTAGCCAGGTGAGCTCAGGTGAGCATGAAAGTGCTCTCCTCAGGGTGCCAGGAGATCACTCTCACCTTCTGCCCTGACAGTCTTGATGGGTGGCAGTTGCTGGGGTGTCCTTGACTGAACTAGCCCAGCTGGTTGCCTCTTCTCAGGATGTCACTGAAAGCCACCTGGGACGGGGAGGTCACCTGGGGCACAACACCCATACCCACAGTCTGAGTTTGCTGGGCTGTGTCTGGGGTAACACGTGAGAGGCTGCTGGCCCTGAGTGCTGCTGTGAATATTTCCCCATCATGTCACAACAGGGGGGCCCTGAAAGCCAGCCCAAATGAGTGCACTTGGGTGAGAGGAGGGCATGATCCTCCTGGCATCAGGAGGGGTTATGGGCCTGCTTGCACACTGCTTAGGGGTGCAGCCTCAAGGCCGTGCCTTTGGAGCGAGCCAACTGGAAAAGCAGCAGCCCAGCAAACTCTATAAGGTTGTGATTACCGTGGTTGAATGTTCTGGTTCCTTGCTCTCTGGTGTCACAGCTGAATACTGTTTTTACTCATGTCTCCCAACCATCATGCACAAGACAACAGCAGTGTGAGATCTCCCCTGCCATAAGCTGGGAGAAGCTACAGCACAGTGGCCCTTGACTATGCAGAAGGGACCTTGGCAGGGTGCAAGGCTCTGCAGGGAAGGATCATCATAAATCATCCCAAAGATGTGGGAGGAGACAGCACTGGGCTGGTCCAGTCCCCCTGTCATCCTCTTTATTTTGAGAGAGAAGGAGAGCAAGTGTAAGGGAGCTGCTTCTACCAACCCCTGAACACCATGACCTCATGGACAGGCTTGTTCACAGGAGGTGGAGAATGACCCATGTTTGTACTACCCCCTTGCCATACCTCAGTTTCCCCTTATGTAGCCCAGCTCTCTCTACTGCTGACCTTGGTACAAGGCTGTTGTGCCCAGGGATGGCAGGGAAGCAGATCCCATTCACGCTTGATGATTTAAACTCTGGTATGAGCAGAAACGAGATCAAAACAGGCCAAAGTTCCCTGGTTTTCTCATGAGTATTCCCCTTAATGACTGCAGTTAACCCTCTTTGCCCTCACTTAAGATGGATCTGGATTTTTTTGGATGTTCTTTTATAGGACTTAATTACCTCTACGTTTCCTCTTCTCCCAGCCTAGAGGTCTGGCACATCTGGCCAGGCTTGACTCTGTGGTTTTTGTTCTCTTCCATCCATGCTATCTTTGCTGTGTCAATACAGCATTAGCCCACTTCTCTGATGAGGGCCAGAGTCACTCCTGACCCTCTCCCTGAAGCCCAGAGCAGCTGTCCAGGACTGACCTCTGCTCCAGTCAGGCAGTCCCTGCACTTCAGTGGCATCAGAGCCCCTTTTCCTCCTTGCTTGCACTTGCCCTTGTTTCTCAGCTGACCTGCCTTTCTGAGAACACTCCTCTCCCTTCCACACCTCCGGCTGTGCTCATGATTCAGATTGATCCTTTCTCTGGTTTAATTTAATACAAGTTACTTACATGATATATCTGAGCTGGGCTCCCTCCATACTTCTAGAACCTTACTGGGGTGTTTTGGGGGTATTTCCAGGCTCCAATGGGCCTTGGAGCAGGAAGAGAAAAAGAAAACAATTCCTGAGTTGCTCGATGGACAGCAGCCTAAAACCTTGCAATGAGCCTGCCACTGCATGTGTGTGGGGAGGGAGTCGGAGCCACGTTGCCGGGAGGCTCCAGTGTGGCAGGAGGAGTGCACCAGCTGGAATGACACAACCTGCTGCCTGTGTTCACAGCATGGCAGGACCAGAGGCTGTGCTGGTGGCAGGACACGCATCCATCTCTCCAGGGGAGGCTGGAGTTGGGATCCTGCACACCACAGCCATGTATCGGCAGAGCTGAAGAGGTTGGAAGACCACTAGAGGAGTGGGACCTCTTCCTGTATCACAGAGGATCCACAGCCCTTTTTTTACGTGTCTGGTGATGTTAGATAAATTACTTGACCAAACAAAGATCCACAGAGTTGCTGAGGTTAGAAAGCAGTGCTGGAGCTGTCTTCAGCAGGAAAAAATTCACCACAGAAACAGTGGTCAGGCATAGGAAGAGGCTGCCCAGGGAATCACCGCCTCTGGAAGTGTTCAAAAAGCATCTGGATGTGGTATGCGGGGATATGGTTTAGTGATGAACAAGGTGTTGGGTTAATGGTTGGATTCCATGATCTTAAAGGGTTTTTCCAACCTAAATGATTCTGTGATTCCATAATTCAAACCCCTCCCAAAGCATGGCCAATGGGAGCAGGTTGATAAGGGCCATCTTCAGATGGGTTTTGAGTAGCTCCAGTGATGAAGATTCTGCAGTCCCTCTGAACAACCCTCTCCCGTGTTCAACAACCTCACAGTAAAACAGCTCTTTCTACTGTTTAGGAAGGATTTTATGTATTTCAGTTTGTGTCTTGTTGCCTTTTCTCCTGGTGCTGGGCACCACTGGAAAGAGCCTGGATCTATCCCCTTAGCACCCAGCTTCAGTTATTTATATCCATTAATAAGATCCCTCACAAGTCTGCTCTGCTCCAGGCTGAGCAGTCGCAGCTCTCTCAGCCTTTCCTCATATGAAAGATGCTTCAGTCCCTCCATCTCCTTTGTAGTTGCTGGTGTACCTGTAGAAGCCTTTCTTGTTGCCTTTCTTGTTCCCTGCCAGACTCAGCTCTAGGTGGACTTTGGCTTTCCTGACCCCATTCAACACACCCGGACAGCGTCGTTGGATTCCCCGTGCATTGTCCTCCCTGCTTCCACCTCTTATACACCTCTTCTTTATGCCTGGGTTTTGTCAGGAGTGCCTTGTTCAAGCCCCTGCTACTTTTACTTGGTTACTTGCTGTTTTGCCAATCTGTTTTGCCCCCTCCCTCCCCCAGTAACGAGGATGGATTGAAGGAACACAGACACCAACTTTAAAGAATAAGTGTAAAAGTTTACTATAGTGCAAGACAGTAAAGAATTACAAAAGAAGCAGTGACTTATGAAAGGATACACTTAGCAATGCATCTAATCATTGCTACAAAGACTTACAGCGATTAAGAGAGAGATACCTCACCAGTTACACTAAGTAATTGTTGTCATCCAGATCACACTTCAACTGGAAAGGCCCCGGTCACAGCGAAGGTCTGGAGAACCTCTTCCCAGTAACTGGGAAATCCTATGCAGTGTGTCCACCCGCAGGTGAAGCCTCCATCTTTGCTGTGAGACGGTCCAGCTTATATAATATTAAACAAACCAGCTGACGTCATTCAACTGGTGCGGAAAAACAGCCTGGTTTTCTTCCTCTATTGGTGTTCCCCTTAGGCCTGGCCAAGGCGCAGAGGGAGACTGAAGGAGTCGATTTGGGCCATCTACTGTCAAATGCCCTGTGGCCTTGACTAGTCACTAAATACAGAACTAACGGCTACATTGATATCTCAAATATGAACCAGCTATGACTACGTGAGGCCCTACCATTTTTCGTGACCTTGGCTGCAAAGAAAAGGCATATCTGTAACACATACAGGCCTTACTAATTAATGATAACATGCTGTGCTAACAAGCATAAATGTATATTCTTAAGGCATTACTAAGGATTATATGGCATCTTGGTTAATAAGCAGATATATGGCTAAATACAATACTAGGCTAGATATAATATTAGGTTGAAGAGTTCATCTTATAAGTCAGCTTTGGCTCAGAGCCAGTTCTAAAGGCCCCAGCATTACACCTGTTTGTCAGAGGGGAGTGGAGTAGCTGATCCTGAATCATGTTTCCTGGACACCTAGAGAGCTAGGACTGCATCCTGTGGTCTCTTCCGAGCAGATCCCTCAAGAGGCCAAAGTCTGCTCTCCTGAGTCCAGGTTTGTGACCTTGCCTTTTTCTCTGCTCCCTTCCCTCAGGACTCTAACCTCCACCGTGCCATGTTCTCTTCAGCCAAGGCTGCCCTCATCCTTCACATTCCTCAAAATGTTTACAGGTCTATCAGTGCCTTCCCTCTTTGGATCTTTGTCACCCACATTAGGAAATTCTTGCCAGAGTGTTCCAGAAACCTCCCAGATTGCCTGTGCCCTGCTGTGCTGTCCCTCCAGACGGTATCACAGGTGTTAAGGTCCTCCATGAGGACCATGCCCTGCAAACAGGAGCCTTCTTCCGGGTGTCTGAAGAAAACTTCATCTTCTGCTTCCTGATATGGAAGGCTATAGCAGACATTCAGGAGTACATCACCTGAGCACCAGGAGCACATCAATTTGCCTTCCAACCAGGATACTCTTGACTGACTCATTATCCATCCCAGGGCAGAGCTCCATGCATTCCTGCTGCTCCTTCAGACAAAGGGCAGCTCCCTCTCCTTGGTTTCTCACCGGGGGAGTCCTCCCCATCCATGGAATGAGACAAGGATTAATAGGAAAAAAATTAACAAGTATCACTAAAAATGTGGCCAAGTGCCAGGGGAACAAGTGGGCACAGCCAGCCCTCAGCCTGGCACCTCTTGGCTGCAAACTGGACCTTCCTACCTTGCTTACAGTCTCCATTTGGACATGTCATTGTATTTCCCATCACATGGGAACCCACTCTGACAGCCGACATCTGGCACTCAGAGTCTCTCCCATTTCCCTCTGTTTTTAATCTCTGTCTGGACTCTCATTCAATCTTACATTTAACTCTTCCCTGTTTTCTGACAGCTTTGATAGCTGCTCAAACATGGCTGTATTCCAAATTGCATGTCTGCTCATGTAATGCCTGTAATTTCCTGCCAGGTTTTTTAGCCTTCTCTGAGTAGACTACAGTTTTATGATGAGAGTGCTGCACTGCTCTGTTCCCAGTATTCCAGCTGGGAACGTGACCGCTGCCCAGGCTGCTTCCCCAGACACACTCAGCACCTGCTTTGGGAAACAGTCCTGAGAAGAGAAAGGCTCCTGTGTTTCTCCCTATAGGATATGTCTTGAACATGCAGTGTTTGTACAGCTCAGAGATGGTGTTTTCCACCCATTTGAAAGGGAGGCAGAGTTGTGTCTCCTGTTGTTTTACTGGTGGACACACCAATGCACAGATGGGGGAAGTGACTTGGCTATGCCACCCACCAAGTCGAGGGCTCCCAATCCCCCATTACAGCCTCATTTTTACGGACTGTAGATGCTACAGCAGGAAGTCTCTTGCCTGTAACACAACAAGCTTCACACAGCCAGACTTTGGAGGGATCAAAGAACAAATGCCATAAGTGTGCCCTGGGGCATTTCCAAGCTGGAGACCATTCTCTCTCATCCCCCAACACGGCTGGTGCAGGGACCTCCACCTGCTGCTCTGCTCAGCTCTCCCAAGGACTCTGCTTCCTATCAGCTTTCCCTGGCCAGATTGTGTATGTTCCTCATGCCATCTGCACTGCTCTCCCTTGCTGTAATAGTGGCACACGTTGGCGGATGAGGGATGGCTGGACAGGCTCTGGGCAGGCTCCTGGGACGGCAAAAAGAGGAGGAAGGACCACAGAGATGCCCTGAGGGCTGAAGCACCTCTGCTATGGAGACAGGCTGGGAGAGCTGGAGGCGTTCAGGGCTGGACTCTGGCGTGGTGTCCACTGGTGCGCCCCCACCTCTGTTGCTGCCCATTAGCAATACCTCACAGGAGTTGGATATACCTTAATGAGTGTTAGTGAGGTGCCTTATAATGTCTTCGTGGCATCTGCTCTGCCTGTGGGGCTGGTGATCCAGGCTGGGCACCACCAAATCTCTTCTGAAACTGGCACAGCCTGCAGCTCCCATTGCACAGTGCAGGGGCAATGGGACACTGCCTGGAGCTTCCTTGGATGTCCCCTCTTCAGTCCTTCCCCCTCTTGCTTTCAGCACTGATGGGTTATAGAGTTCTGGAGTTTCTCCATGGCTTTCCTTAGCCCCACAGAGATGTCCCACTGCCCAAGTTAGTGTCTTTCTCCAGTCTCAGCTTGGTGCTGAGGGTGGAAAGTCCATCCAAGGCACAGCAGGGCAACCTTTCTTGCTCTTTCTTACAGGTCAGGCTATATCAAACAAGTTCTTGAGCATGTCAGAGCAACCACACCTCGCAGAACTTGCCTGGCTCTTCAGATGCAGGAGGTATTTATCCCAGCTTTTGCCAGACTTCACAAAAGACTCCTGCATGCTTCTACCCTCACGTGCCATGGCCTGTGTGACTTGACGCCTTAAAACAGTCTCCACTACTGATGTACCACTGGGCTTCCAACTCGATGCTTCGGGAACAAAGGTAAGAAGAGAAGGTGACGGTGAGGAGGAAGAGGTGGTTCCTCCTTCCATGGGAGGAACCATGGAGAGGAGATCCAGTGCTTGGGTCTGGGGAGGGGCCTGGGGAAGGGAATGGGACACACAAAGTGAGAAGAGGAAGGCCCTCAGGATGCTGGGATTTCTGGATACCTGCAGTTCTCAACCATTGTGGTCCAGAAAGGGCTGATGGCTGCAGGTCCTGGGTCTTGCAGTGCAGCAGGTGCTGAGCTCAGCTCCTGGAGCTGAGGCTCCCAGGGCCAGGGATTTGCTGGGGGAAGCAGAGGGAGCAGGAGCCAGTGATGGGCAGGGGGAACTCGGTGGCTATGGAGGACACTGGGAGCCAGTACTTCCAAGGGGTATTGCAGTGAGGAGGAAGGATCTAGATTTCTAAGGAAATTGCCTTTGTTTGCCTTCAGAACTTTAGAAAACTGTGTTTTGATTCAAGAACAAGGCTAACATTCACCTTTTCTTTTCTTCCCTAAGCTGTCAGCTCAGGCCAAAACTGGTAATTGGAAAACCGGAAAACCAGAAAGGAAAGGGATGAATGGGAACCTGAGGCAGGAACAAGAGAAGAGGCAGTGAGGAGAGAGATGCTGGATGATGGTAAAGAAAGAAAGCAGAATAGGAACCAAGCATGGAGGCCTCCAGCCAAGCCACCCCATGCTTCTCTCAGCCTGTCAGTGTTTGGGTTTCTCTAAACTTAGAAAATTCCCACAAAAAGATTTTTTTATCTTATCACCAAGGCTTCCAAGTGCAACCCAAACTAAGAGACATTACATAGAATAAATGCTTAAACAGTAAACCCACAGAAGTCACAAGCAAATGGTGCGTTTGTTATTTCTATATTTACCCCGGGAGCTCCAGTGAGGATTGGAGGTACCAGTGGGAGAGGAACCACCAGGAATCAAGGGGAACTTGGTAAAGCTGTGAGGAAAGCAGGAAGGAGAGGACCACATGAGTGCAAGACTCATGAGAAAAGCAGGTTCAGGTTCCTGAAAGCAGAGTCCTACAACACCGGAGTAACATGGAGGCGCCATAACCTGAATTCTGACTCAGCATCCCCTTTAGTGATTTCATTTCAATCTGGGATTAGTTTTCTGTTTCTTCTAGGGTCAAAATGTCAGTGTTTGGTCATTTGCTTGGTGCTAAGTGGATCCTTCAATATTGAGTGCTTCACTCCACCCAAACTCTGCATTTCCTCACGAAATGAGGAACAACGCTCTCAGGCACACGTTGGGATTGTTGAGATGCCCTGTGCAGGGCCAGGAGTTGTACTCAATGGTCCGTGTGGGTCCTTTCCCACTCAGAAGATTCTACAATTCTGTAATTCTAAGCTGAGCATTTGAACTTCGCAGCAGACAAACCTTTGGCCAGATTCTGTCGTCTTTACCAATTTTCATAGCACTTCCAGTCCAGTAAATTGTGCCTCCTTGGCAAGGCTCTGCTGGGGCACATCTCCTGTTCCAGGTCCCACTGAGCTACATTGATCTGCAGCAGATGGCATGTCGCTGGTCTAACCAGGTTGTCACATCCCCATGGGAGCTTTCTGGGTGCGGAGAGGGCTGCAGTGTCAGTGTGGGGGCCCAGCCTCTGCATCCCAGGAGCTGGTGGCAGAGTGGGGAAGTGAAGGATGATGAATGGCAACAAAAGGATGAGCTGACGTGCCTCCTATCATCCTTTTGCCACCTCCCTCCAGATGTCTCAGCTCCCCTGATGCCTGTCCTGCTTCCTGGGCCCTGGATGTCACAGCTGCCCAGAGTGGGTCTGAAGAGAAGCCTACAGAAGTTCTGACTCATCAGACATCCCATCACAGAGGTGATTGTTTCCTCTCCTGACTCACTCACTGGGAAGCATCTGGGGCTGCACAGCTCAGGTGCACACCCAGCCTTGAGTGGCCCCAAAACTCAAGAGGCAAGACCTGAGATGTGCAGCCCAGGCTGGACCAGTGAGCAGCTTTCTGGCATCACTGGCCTGGCACAGCCTTCCCAAAGGCCTAATGGAGCAGCACCCTTCCCTGCTTCCTGGGGGAGATCTTCCCTATCCCCCTCTGTCAGCAGCTGTCAGCCATTCAAAGCTGAGCCCTCCAGGGAGAAGTGAGGGATGGGACCTGTATTTTGCAACCCACAGGAGCCCAGCTGAGGAGTGATGCAGTGGGAATGGGTTTGCTACTACCTCATTTCCCTCCCATTCATTTACTGGGGAACAGGAAACACATCCCACTCCATTTGGGCAACTTCCCCTGCCATGCCTAGGTGCCAGAAAGTTTGGCCATGGGAGACCAGTCCTCAGTGCTGTGTTGCTGGGCTGGTGCCATGAGCAGAGCAGCCTTTGCTCGCAGCCCCTTTTCCCCCAGTTGCTGGCCCTCATGTGCACTGAGATGCATTGGGGTGCCTTGACAGAACATGCAACAGGTATCCTGAGAGGAAGTTCAGCATCACTGGGGAAATCTCTGTGCTAGGTTATTCCAGCACAGCCAGGCCCATGGCCCAGGACCTGGGCCCAGCTCAGCCTGTGGACGTGGCAGTGCCAGCCACCACCTGGACCAGGGCTGTGCAGCGCTGCCAGGGGCTGCAAGGAGACAGAAGGACCAGGACCCCTGAAAGTGTTGGAGCAACAATATTGTCTTTCCTCTGGGTATCAAGGACACAAGGACTTGTCAAAACCTCGCCTGTGCCCTTGTGCTGGGAGCAGGGAGACCATGTGGCCCAGTGAGGGCAGGGTTGGTCTGGCAGGCAGAGTGCAGCACTTCCAGGGATTCCTCCCAAGCATCATGCTCAGATTCGTGCAGCCTAAAGCCATCTGCAGTGAGGGGGCGGAGAGCCTTCAGCACAAGTAGGAAGCACTGTCAAAAAAAGCCTCATCAGCGTTGTTACGCCAGTGCAATTATGTCAGAAACACAAAAAGGCATCGCCACCTGCAAAAGAGCAGGAGCCAGCTCTGACAGCCTCGGAGGTCCCACCCACACCACCAGTCCTCTGAGAGACAGGCATGGAGCTCCTGTCGCATCTCCTTGTGCTCACCCCGTGACCCAGCCTCAACCCCTGGGGCCGGTTGGACCCCCCACAGCTGACACAGAGGGTTTCTCCACTCACCCCCCTGCCAGCACTGCTCCAGTTCCTCAGGACCACCCCAGCCTAGAGCTCCTGTCAGCCCCCTTGGCCCCAGCATGAGCCCATAGCCAGGGAGAAGATGTGTTTCCTGCTCCATCAGCTGAGCCATGATGGGATTGGGCACTGACCCAGACTCGAGTCCTGTCCCGTGAGCCCTCCTTGTAGCTTCAAACCAGTGGGAGACAAGTCCTGCAGCCCAGAGACAGTGCCAACTGTCTCTGAAGAACATCAACTGCTGCTTGGTGTTACCTGCTCCCTGCCTTCCCTGCCTGTTGATCCGTGTAAGCTCCTGCTGGTGACTCTGGAAAATAAAGAACAACACTGAACAGTCCCATATCCATGCCAAGGGGAGGTCTTGCCTGAGCTCCGGGTGGTCCAGAGGAATGCAAACTTGCTTCTCGACACTTCTACTTTCCCGAGTCCATCCTGGTGACCCAAGCAGGCTGCAGGCAGCGTGTTGACATAGGCAGGCTCCGGGATCCCATCCTTGAACAATAACCAGTGCTCCTGTCTCGTCCGGCTGGCAAAGCACTACCCACCAGTCTGAGGCACTGCCCAGCCACCTATACCCTCTCCATGGAGGGTCTGCCAACAACCCCAGCAGCTGGGGTGTCCTGGGATACCCGGTGAGTACACGGGGACACTTCACTTCCCCCACGCCATGGAGATTTCAAATCTGTACTTCACTTGACTCCTGGCCTGACAGCCACAGGAGCAATATGTGCTCATGCACAAATCCAAAGGGATAACAACCCCTGAGGATGAGCAAAGCCCTGATGACAGCTGCCATGGCCTGCAGAAGCAATTCCTGCCAAACTGCTTATCTCCTCAGAGAGGATTTTCACTGGTGCTTTCCAGCATCCCTGACCTTGCTGTTACTGCCAAGGGCTGGTGAGCTCCTGCTCATCATCATCATCACCTGGGTGCTCATCTCTGCTCTGCCACAGCAGAGCTGCCACATTCCTGATGGCCACAGCTCAGCTCTTCCTGGCATCCCTGACACTTCCGCTCTGCATCATCCACGGACTTAGAAGGTGACTTCAGGAGTGAGCTTTTGGCTTCAGAACCCCAGCACTAGTGAGGCAGTACAGCACCAGAGACATAGAAGTGTCATGTTGAACTGACCCATATTAAATGTTTTGGATCTGTTTATCAAACTACAACAGCTCTTCTCACCTTGGCAACACTTGCTGACTGCCCATCAAAAACCTCCATCTGCTTTCCTTTTCCAGAAGTGACACCTCTGTTTTGTTCCTTGCAGTGTTCCACTTAATGAAAAGATCTGGTGTTTCCCTCTTTGGAATCTGGATGAATCGCATACAGGAAGTTTTGCGCAGGAAGGAGAAGGTGCCCACTGCTCAATTCAAGCCTTTGCTGGCTCCTGGGCATCTTGAGCTCCCCAGCCTTCCCTGGTGTGGATTCTGTGCTCCAAAAGGTTTTTTGGAACACCCATGTCTGGCCATTCTCTGAGCTCCAGGCACATCCCTGCTGGGGTAAATGAAAGGCTGAGAGAGGTGCGGTTGTTTTGAGCATGGAGAAGAGAAGGTTCTGGGGAGAGCTTAGAGCCTCTTCCAGTGCCTAAATGGGCTCCAGGAGAACTGGGGGGCTTTAGACAACGGTCTGGAGTGACAGGACAAGGGGGAACGGCTTCCCACTACCAGAGGGCAGGGTTAGATGGGATATTGGAAAGAAATTCTTCCCTGTGAGGGTGGAGAGGCCCTGGAACAGGTTGCCCAAAGAAGCTGTGGCTGCCCCATTCCTGGAAGTGTCCAAGGCCAGGCTGGACAGGGCTTGGAGCAACCTGGTCTAGTGGAAGGTGTCTCTGCCCATGGCAGGAGTTGGAACTGGATGCTGTTTAAGGTCCCTTCCAACCCAAACCATTCTGGGATTCTATAAATACATCTGTGTGTGCAAGAGCTGCAGAAGGGAAGGCTCAAGCTCGATTCGCTTCACAGCATGGTTGTCCAGAGTGGGACCTCATTTGATGAAGGACGAATCTTCAAGGACCCTGATGCACCTGTCCAGTAAAGAGAGATTTATTTCCTGTTTTAAAGGACTAGCAAGAAAAAACCAAGGGGAAGAAACAAGAAGGCTGGATAAAAACCTCGGGGAAGAGTGAGAAGGTGCAGAGTGGTGAGACAGCACAGGACAGTAATGTCAGTATAGAAGGAAGAGCCTGGGAAAAGGGAATAATGCAGCGTTGCTATACATCAAAGATGGATGTGTAAAGATGAACGTAGAGCAAAACACAAATATGTAGAGAAAAATCAAGCAGATTAAGGCACAAAATGAGTTCTGCCTAGATGCGTAAGCCTAGAAAAAGAAATAAGTCTGTCTGTCCAGGAAAGTCTAGATTAAGAAAATACTCAAATTGTTGAGGTGTGATAAAATTTACCTTGGCATACATAAGGAACTAGTCACAGTCATCTCTGACCTCAGAAAACATATGGGCACAGGTGAAGTCCTTGTGGACTGGAGCAGGATGAGACACAGCGTGTGGCATTTAGAAGGGAGAAGGGAAATACATTGGTCAGACTGACTTTTATGCCTGAAAAGATACAGAATGAAATTATTAAACAGCATATGCTAAGCCTCTCAAGGATTACACATGATAAGGAGCAGGCAACGAGGATCTGTCAATTGTACGTGTCGAACCAATCTAATGTTCATCTAATGTCCATCACTGAGGGGGATGCAGCCCAGCTGGAAACAGGGAGCAGTAGATATGTTTTGACTTCCAAGCAGTTTTGGCACTGCCCATGGACATGTTCCTCAGGAAACACAGGTGATGGAGGGTGAGGGCTGCTCAGATGATATCAGCCTGGGAATTTGTGTTCAGTGAGGTCCTGCATGGTCTGTCCTGGGTCAGGTCCTGGTCAATATTTTCATTAGCCATCAGGTTGATGGAATAGTGATTATGGTTATAAAATGCTGAATTAAAAACAGATCATAAAGGGCTGCAACTCTTTTGAAGGACATAATCAGAATTTAAAATAAAACTCAATCTCTTAGAAATTATTCAAAATTGATAACATGCAGTTCAGTAAAGAGGAATGCAAAGCAGGCAACCTGCAATGCACCACCATGCAGAAACTCTGCCTGAAGACCAGCATTACTGCTGGGCAGTCTGAGTGGGTAATGGCTTCTCTGACCGGGCAGCTGCTGCTGCCAGGGGCAAGGTCAGCACAGGGGCCATGGGCAGGGACACCTTCTACTAGATCACGCTGCTCCAAGCCCCATCCAACCTGGCACTGGACACTTCCAGGGATAGGGAGTCTACAACATAGGACAGCCACTGTGCTGCTCTGTTTGGCCTGTGGGGAATTTCAGCCAGAGATTTATGATGGTCATCATGAGGAGGAGGGAGCAAACAGGAGAAACTCCAGAGGAGATGCTGACAAGATTGGTTAGAAGTTTGATAAACATGAGCTGCAAGAAAAGGAAGAACAAATTGGATCTGACTGTGTCTGGCAGGGTGAAGCCTGGGCAGGGATATGAGAACAGCCTTCTAAAATGCTAAAAATCACTAAAAAGAGATTGGTGATCACTTATTCTTAAGTCTACCAAGGATATTTTGTGCAGCAATTGGCTTAATTTTCATCTAGAGAGATTTAGGGTAGATTTTAGGATTGCAAGGAGATTTTCCTTGTGCCAAATGATGATGTATCAAAGGTTGGCTGGGATCTAGGTGCTTCAAAGCAGCCTGCAGAGGAGAAGCTCTGTGCAGTCCCATCTGTCCTTTGGGACTCCCGGGAACCCTGGAGAGACACCACTGTGCCAGACTCCCTGGGGAGACATCTCTGGTATATCAGTGCCAGGCAAGTCCATGGGCTGAGAGAGCAGGGGAGAGGGGAGGCAGCAGGAGCTCCTGTCCTGCTCCTGAGAAGCTGCCTGCCTCCCTGCCGAGGAATAAGGAGGTCTTGGCTCTGTGGCAGAGAGTGGAAGCTTTTTTGGTGAGCTGTGCCACCGAATAGGAAAATCAGCTTCATGACTGTAGCTCCGGATCTCCCCTTTGGGATCCATCCCTCTGCCACTTCAGCCTTCCCTCTCCTATCTCTCCGTGCTTCTGTTTTGCATCTCCTCTGACGTCTCTTTCATGCTGCACTACTGCTCTCCATCTTCCCCATCCCTCCAGCTGTGCTCCTCCTCCTTTCTATTCTCTCCCTCTTCATTTCTATTCTGTCTCACACCAGCTTTTTAATTCAGCAGCACATTTCCATTTGAATTGCTTCCCTGACTCCATCCAGGATAGGAGCAGAGAGGGGTGTTGCATTCTGCTCAAGCCCCGTGTTTGGTGGCACCACAAGGATGGTGCTGGCTGTCACCAACGCATTCCCATTCTGTGTGGATGTCTCTGTGCCCTCTACACTGCTGGGACAGCGACACTGGGCATCCCTCTCGGAGAGACAGTGACAAGGAGCATTGCCTGGAGAGTGGCTGAGTGCTCCCCATGGACATACACAGAGGGCTAATCACCCATTCCAGGGATCTGCTGGGTCTGCAGGGTACAAGGCACACAATTCTGTGCCACCTCTGCCCATCCGTCCTCATGGGCCAGCCCGGGCATCCCCCTGCCAAACCAGGGACTGCAGTGGTAAAGGCACAGGATAAGTCTGGTGAGGAGGAAGGTCGGGTAAAGGTGGGTGTATGTAAAGGCTACTGGCTGGGGGACCATCTGAAGGGTTTTCTGTCAGGCACTATGTTTGCTAGGGGTGAAGGCCAGCTCTCACCAGAGCAATGCAACCTCAGGGGTTTGCTGGGGGCTGGCTGCGGGGGCCGGGCTCAGCCAGCCCCTCTGAGGTACTCACAGTGCAGGGGCCTCCCCAGCTCTACACAGACCCTCGGATGGATTAGCCAGTGGGGTCTAGCAAAATCTGTTCCTTCCCAAAGAGCATCTCCACATGTTTCTGCTCACCTGGGTGCCAAGGGCCACGTTTCAGGGCAAACTTCTTTATTTTCTCAAGGCCCTGTGAGCTCAATGCTGTGATCTGTGCAAACTGTTGGAATTTCTCCTGTTTTTCACAGCTGCTGCCTTGTCCAGGCTGAAGCAGATGGGGTGTGTATGCCCCAAGGGGCTCCCAGAGTCACGCTCTGCCCTTCAGACACCCATTGCAGCTACTGGTTTTCTACCAGAGGCAGCAATTGGGCACCAAGGCTTTGGTGAAGCCATCTCTGCTAGAAACTGAGCCCTTGGCCATGACCTTTTCAAAAGTTTGACCCAAGATGTTTCAACCTGAACATTTGAACTTTGCAGCGGACAATCTTTTGGCCAGATTCTGCCATCTTTACCCAATTTCATAGCATAGGACAGCCACGTGAGTTGGTGTTGCTCTTCTTCAACAGGGTTCTCAGTCTCACCAGAACTCTGCCAAAGCAGAAGCCAGTCTTGCCTTATCTCTATCCCCCAGCCTTCCCAGAGCCAGGCTCTTGGGCTCTCTATCTGTGTGTGTCTGTGTACCCCACATGCCCTCTCACACATCTATGAATTCACTTCTTCCACACCAGCACATATCAACATGCCTGGGACCCGCTGTGACAGCTTTTCTCCTTCCCTGGCTCTGCTGTGGCTGCAGCTGAGGTTCCCCAGATCCATCACCCTGAGGATGGAGAGCCAGGAAATCTCATTCTGAGGGTGACCTCTCTGTGGATGTGGGAGGCCCTGTCCTCAAGACCAGAACATGGTTCGTGTTCCCTGAGGTCCCTTGGACTGGAAGTCAGGGGTGGGGTTGGGATGTGTGGGCACACATCTGCCCAACCTCCCACCTCCTTCTTTCTTCTCTGGAGGCTCATTTGGGTGCTAAGCCTTGCAGAGATTTACCACTACAGTGTTACAGTCTGACCAGGCTAAATAAGATTTATTATTTCTCCAGCATCCAGCAGACACAGAGGCCAAGAGCTTCCAGCCTCCCAGAGTGTTCCTTTCCCCTTCTATGAGGTGCCAGTTAATGGTTAACCTCTGTGAGTTTTCCTTCTGGCAAACAGGGAGCCCTTCAACATTTTCTTTAACCTCTTGGGTAAAGAAAATCCAAGAGAGTTGATTGATATCTGGGGAACTTCTCCCCATTCCAGGTGGAACTGGTGTCCACTTTGCAGATGTCCAGCAGAAGGGCAGCACTGCCTGGCTCCAGCCATTGCCAGTGTCATGGAGCAGGAGAAGGTGCTGGAGGGGCCAGATTCACTTAGAGGATAGAATCATGGAATTACAGAATGGTTTGGGTTGGAAAGGACCTTAAAGATCATCTAATTCCACCCCCCTGCTATGGGCAGGGACACCTTCCACTAGCCGACGTTGGCCATCCCTAGCACTGTGCCTAAAACCCAAGGATAATTTTTCAGTAATGTCCAATCAAACAGTATATCCATGCGCTGATTCCCTTGAAAGTCTTTCTTTTAGGATCTGTGTGAGTATATTTCCAAAACCCTAGACTTTAAAATTAAACCTCTCAGGCTTTAGCAGCCAACACGTAGAAGCTTGGCCTGATGGATGTCAGATGCAGCTGAGGATGGGGGGTTCTCTGCAGTGACCTCAATGTTTACCATCAGGAAAGGAACTATGGACTCCATTGGGCTGGAAATCAGGATTCTGCCTGTCTCCTCCAAGAATTCACAAGACACTCTCAGCATGCAGGCAGCTGGTGCTGTGACACTGGGGGGGGGGGGGGGGGGGCATTGTCTCCCTCATTGTGGAGAAAAAATGGGGGCACGGGTTTCTACTTGCTGAAGAGCTGTTGCCCAGCAGTTGAGATATTTGAAAGAGGGTCAGATTCTGCTGGTAACAGTGCAAAATGGGAGAACATTTTGAGGTCTTTTGTGTGTTTCACTGGTGGCCATTGGTGGCAGGTGTCCCAACCCATGGGAGAGGCTTGGAACTAGGTGGTTTATAAGGACCCTTCCAATCCAAACCATTCCCCATGATTCTATGATTCTATTGACAAGCCATCAACATGCGGTGACTCTCAGACCATATGAGCAGAGGGGCTGGCATTGCCCTTTGGTTGCAGCACCATGGCACAGCACCATGTCCCTTTGGGCTTGACTGGGGTGTTAAAATAGCACTTGATTCCCCTTATCTCTGCAATGATGGAAAAAGCAAAGAAGTTTTGCACTCGGGTTGTTAAATTTTCATGGCAATTTAGCAAGGCTGGTTGAGAGTCATTTTCCAGCTGATTAGCTGCTCCTTTGCTGCTCAGAGCCTTGTCATGGGAAAAAGCTGACCTGGGAAAGGGTGTTATCACCGTCTGATAAGAGATGATAGTGTTAATTTTGGTCCTAAAGTTTTTTCTTAATAGAAATGATCAGTTCATTTTTATCCAACAATTACAGCTACAAAGAGCTCACACAGGGAACATCCACCTTCTGCAGGCGAGAGAGGACAGGTTTACATGGATCATGGGAACTAACACCAACAGGGTTTTGTGAAGGAAGTTCTCCCTTTGGAAGATAAATCAGCACCTCACTGTTAGAAATTGGTCCATTTTCTCCCACCGAATCTCAGAATCATAGACAAGTTTGGGCTGGAAAGGACCTTAAAGACCACCTCATTCCACACCCCTGCCATGGGCAGGGACACCTTCCACTAGACCGGGTTGCTCCAAGCCCCATCCAACCTGCTCTTAAACATTCCAGGGATGGGGCAGCCACAGCTTCTCTGGGCAAGTTGTGCCAGGGCCTCACCACCCTCACAGGGAAAAATTTCTTCCTAATATCCCATCTAATCCTGTCCTCTGTCAGTGATAAGCCATTCCCCTTTGTCCTTGCACTCCCTTGAAAGGCCCTTGTCCAAAGTCCCTCTCCAGCTTTCTTCTGGCACTGGAAGGTGCTCTGAAGTGTCACAGGATAGGCTGTCCCACATCTGTCTGATGGGCAAGTGTCTTGCCAGTTCCTTTGATCCAACTGTCTTTTGTCCTTGCAGGGGCAGGTGACAGGACATGGCTCTGCTCCAATGTCAGTGTGAGCTTGTGGTCAAGATCTGACATTTCAGATGGTGTTTTTAAGGATGCCTGCAAGGGGCTTTTGCCAGAAAATGTCCCTTCTGTGATATCAGGTCTCAGTGTGCATGTGCATCTCAGCCTAGGTTTGATCAACGGATCCTTGTGCAGTGTGGCTGTGTGCAGTGTGACCTGCTGAGGTGTCACCATACCTGTCCCAGCGTGTGCTCACTGCTTGTAGATACATTTTCCAGCAATAAGGAGAGTTTTCCAGCAATAAGGAGAGTTTTCCAGCCTGCTCCATCCCTTGCAGCATGGCAAGGCACAGTCCTTGCCTCTGCAAAGCTCACCAGCTGCTTTCCACAGCGCCAGCCACTAGCATTTCTCCGCTGTCTAAATCCATCAGGGCAGGAACTTTGGAGCTGGTGCATGGGACCAGCCATGGACTGGGGAAGTGAGGAGCCAGGTGGTACTGGAGGAGGGCGTCAGCCTGCCCGGTCTGTTCTCCTCTGGGTGATCTGCCAGCCCAGAAGGTCACTGCACACCACCGGGCTGGCACGGCTGCCCACAGGACACTCGGCCCTGGCACATGGGCGGGGTTGGCACTGGTGCTTCTGCAGACAAAAAAGCAGGGGCTGAAAAAGTGTCTTATGGGCAAAACACCAAAGAGAAGGGGACAGGATGAATTCCTCAGTTCTCCCACAAGCCAGTCCAGGTTGTCTGTGCAAAGAGGAAATCACTGGCAGTTCTGTGCTGGTGCTTATGTCTGGTCCAGCACTCATCTGGACATGTCCATGTGAGCACCTCCAGCACCAAGCCTGCAGTGCTGCCCACTCATGATGGCCATTAACCACCATCTCCCTGGTCCCAGTCCTGAAAAAATGACGAACCAGTCCCCTCCTGGACAGGGCACGTCTGTTGAGGATGATGAGGCTGTAAGCCAGGATCCTTCTAGACTGAGTTACTTGCAGTACATCCCGAGGGAGGAGGTGGGGACTGACACCCCTCAAATGCTGGCTCTGCAGGGAAAGTAGGTCCCCTCAGACCCAGCTGGCCATTGGGACTGGGGATGTCCAGCTGTCTCATTGTGAAAGACAAGAGCATGTCCCCAAAAGCACCCAACTGCCACCATCATTGGCTGGTGGTCCCTGTGCCCCTGCCCGTTGCAGCAGCAGCTCTGGGCTCCGTGCTCAGTTCCAGCACCTCAGAACAGCAAGCAGCAAAGGCCTGACCCAGACATCCCTCTCCCAGACTAACTGGAATGTCACTGAGCCCAGGATCTCTGTGGCCACTACCAGCCCTTCGCCCCAGGCATCTGGGGCAGGACCAGGAATCAGGAGAGGTTCCTCCTGCGCCTTGTTGCCTTGCCCAGTGCACCCTGTGCTGTGGGCACGTGGCTTCTTGGCTGTTGCCAGTAGTGCCTGTAGGGGACCAGCCAGCAGTGTGAAGCCTCGGTGGCTCCAGTCCTTCCCAGCAGATTTCTGCTTTCCTGCATGAGTCTGTGCTCAGCTTTGGGCGAGCCCTGCACTGACTGCAAGGAGTCAAACAAGACCACCCTGACAAGAGAGCTCTGGCCAGGGAGCAGACCTGGCACTGTGACGAGCTGCCCCACAGGCCTCTTCCCTCCTCCTCACTTCTGGTCCCATCAACCAGCATCAGCTGAAGCTGGCAGAGGGCCAGAGGTCTCAGCAACACAAATGAATACTCTGAAAAGAGGCCCCCGCCATCAAGCCTGGTCCTGCGTTGCTGAGAGACGTTCCAGCTGGGTGTTGGACATCCCTGGCCGGGGCTGGCTCTGCACAGATCTTTATTTTCCAAATATTATTCATGACTCTGTATGTGATAAGCAATACTAAGGCTTGGATCTTGCTGTATGCTGCTTGCCAGGGCACTTGGGCCAGGGAAATTGGCTGTGGAGGACACTGTTGGAAGTGCTCTCTCAGCGTGTGGGGGGCTGCGCCCTGGCAGCCCCATGGATGCTGCTCTCAGTGCCCTTGGCTATGGGGTCGGGGGCAGCTCATGCCAGAGGCTGCAGTGGATGTTGCTCAGAGTCCAGGGAAGCAGGAATCTTGGACAAAACAGGGTTTGTTTCCCCAACTCTGACTTCTCTCATCAGCTCAGCTGTGGGCTTGTGTTCCCACAGCTCAGTGGGGAATACCCAGGAGGATGCTCCTCTTGTCCCATGACATTTGTGGGCTGGAGGCCAAAGATCCTGTGTCCTCACTGGAGCCCCACTGAGGACCTGACCACCCCCTTCTTGTGCAGCTTGTGGGACTGGGCCCCACAGAGAGAGATAACACCAGCCAGGGCTGCAGGGGAGAAAAGCTCAGCACAACCACATCCTTCAGGGGGCTACGTGGTCCGACAGGAACAGGGTGAGCTGGAGCCTTTCCAGGGTCAACACACTGTGGGGCCACCCCCTGGATTGGGCTCAGGGATGCCCAGGATGAGGATAATAGCTGGGAGGTGATGGCACAAGGCTGTACCAACCCCACATGTCAGGGACCCCAGGGCTCAGAGACCCTAGGAGGGTGTAGAACTCCCTGGTGCATCCTACCCAGCAACTGGTGGGACGCTGGCGGACTGAGGCTGTGCGGAGGGGGCGAGGTGCAGGCAGTCTCCCTTGCCCCATGGGAAGGAGCAGAGAGCTGCTTCCAGGGTTTTGGCAGCAGGATGGTCCCAAGCTGGAGCTGGGCTCCGGTCTGGTCTGCGCACTGCCCTCCTGCCCATGGGCACAGCCAGCAGTGGGGCACAGCCAGCAGTGGGGTACAGACAGCAGTAGAGTACAACCCAGCCTATCACTGGGGATTTGGCTGCTAATCCTCTCTGGAAGAGATGGCTGTAATTTAGCAATATTGGCTCTGGCTTTTCCTATTAACTTCTCCCAGGCTGCCAGATGCTCCTGGCCAGCGCATCCAGCAGTGAGGGACTGTACTCCCACACCTTCCCGAACATCTGAAGGGGGAAAGTGGGGTGAACTGCCCAGAACTGGGGAGGTGTCAGGTTAAGTGGGGTGATGCTGGGGCTCACTTCTTGTCAGGGGTGAGACTATTTGGGAGCAAGCCCTGTGCCCCAGGGTAGGGTGAGTATAAGACACGAATCACTTGGAAAAAACAGCATGGGGGCATTTCTCCCAGGATTGAGAGGCAGTTGGGACTGGCAGGAGAGCAGGCATGGGGAGCGCTATCAGGAGCAGACAGGTCTGCGAGGTACAGGAGCTCTTCCTCGCCTTTGAGGAGCCACCTGTGTGGGGCCAGCCAGCTGTCAGCAACCACCTTGCCTGCTCTGGATGGAGCATGCACAGTTCCTGCTCCCAGCACAAGCAGGTTCCCACCCAGCAGTGCCAGTGAAAGCAGTGATCCAGTTGGGTTTGGATCCGGCAGTTCGCAGGCCCCCTGGTGTTCCTGATGCTCCCTCCCACTGGTTCGTTGTCAGGGAGAGGCTGTCCTGTCCTGGGAGCTGCAGACCTCCAGTTTCCATCAGACGTGGACCAAAGGCTGATACTCTCGAAGGCTGGAACAAAGCTGTAGGAGTTCAGCAGCTGCAGATTGCCTGGGAACCAGTGGGGAATGAGTTAGGTGGCCCCCAGGAGAGAGACTTCCCTGCCCTGCCTGTGCCCTGCCTGTGCTTATCCTGCTTGTGCCCCTCCTGCCCCGGTGATGAAGTGTGATGGTGGCTTTTGGGAAAATGTGGCAGACTGGGGTCTTTTTATTCAGGAAAGGCTGGGGCACCGTCCAGCTACACTTGGGGCGCTGGGATCTGCTTCTGTCCAGTGTGGTGTCTCTGGGTCAATTTCTGGCATGTTCTCTGGGATATTTGGTGGGAGATAGGAATCATGTGAATCCCGCATCCAAATCCATGAGTACCATGCCAATGTCTGGACTTCAGTACCGAGTATTTAGAACCAAATGGGGCTGTAGCAGAGGTTTTGCCCTCCCCATGTGCTGATCCCAGACTAGAGTCTTTTTTCATTGTCCCTGGCAAATCCTTGCAGCACAGCCCTCACCCCAATGTCACTCAGCCCATGTGTTGTATCCAGGGAAAAGTTTTCCTGGATTTCCTTCATTCAGAAGACATCCCAGGAAGGCACCATCAGTAAACACAGGGTGTACTTGAATATACTGGAGGAGCCTCTGCTTGGTGTGACCTGCATCCCTTCAACTTCCCTGTCTCTCTCCATAAGCAGAGAAGGGAATTGTGCCCACCTCTTCCCCAGTATGGAACACAGGTATGAAGCACAAACTGCTGAGGACCCTTGGGAAAGAAAGCATCGTTCTTCCTACACCCATTCCAAACCTTCCCTGTATGAAACTGAGTCTCAAATGTGTCTTAAGCTCACAAACATTTACTGTCATCATGTGTGAAGCTGAAAGAGGCCCAAGAAGTCTACCAGCCCACCTGGGAAGAGAACCCCCCTGACAGCAGCAGAGTGAACTTCATCTTGTTGGGTTCATCCAGGAGATTGCCCACAGAGGTGTGTGGGAGCCACAGGCACCAGCATGGGAAGAAGCTCATGAGTATATGAGCACTCTGTAACCAGACATGCAGCAAGACCTAGTAATTAGGCTGCTAATTAGAGATGAAAGATGACTGGGATCCTGCTCACACAGTGAAGGTCATTATCTTCCTTAGGCCTGTGGCCAGCTGACCATCACTCCTCAGCTGGATGTCCCCCCACGGACATATGCCTGCTCAGCCACCAGCCCTGGGCCACATGGGAGGCTGGGGGACACTTCTGCAGGCTTGGCTCTGCAAGTTGCTATAATTCTGCATGGCTTGGAGCCTTTTCCACCTAATCAGATCCTTACATCATTCTTGGTTTGTTTTCTGCCATTCCAGTCTTTAGGTTTCACATTTTACTGTTGTTCATTGAGTCCTAGAATCACTGAGGTTGGAAAAGGCCTCCAAGTTTAAGTCCAAACATTAACCCAGCACCACCGTGGTCACCACTAAACCATGTCCCTGATGTCACATCCACACACCTTTTGAACGCTTCCAGGGATAGCACTTCTGGTGCTGTGCCCAGAAGTGTTAGAAGCTGAGATTTTCACATGGTCACCTGGCTCCATGCAATGGGACACTGGGGACTGTAATCGGTCATCTCAAATCCATATCAGATGGCTTCTTTCTTTTTTTTTTTCAGGCATTCCCTTCATGCCTCTGATTCTTAATAGAAAAATCCATACAGTTTCAAGATGCTTGCACTGAGAAGAAATAGCTTGGGCAGCTCAAAAGGTTATGCAGGACAAAGTCAAGTTCTTGGACAGAAATGACCTTTCCTGCTGGTGCAGTCCCCCGGGTCAACACTCCTGCTGCAATTAGCACTTCAGCCTCCTCTGGGGTCCCCAGAGCAGAGGGATTTGGGACAGGCAGTGCAAAGGAATATCTTTCTCACCAGGGCAGCTGAGGGATGCAGAAGCCATGGGAGGGGATGAGATGTTTTGTTCGGGGTGCTGTGACATCACCCTCATTCCTCCTGCCCCAGAGAGGTGATGTTGGCAGGATGACGACGTTGGCAGAGTGGGTTAAAGGAGCAAACATCACCTCATCCACCTCCCTCTTCACACCTTGTTCTCCATCTTTCCCTGCTCTCTCTCTCTGGTGCCATGGTGCTCTGTTGGGGGTTCTCAGATGCTCTCAGTGGGGCAGGCTGGCATCACTCATCTTCATTCAGACCCTCCCATCTTCAAGCTGGCAGTTAATTATGCTGTCAGAGCTGTCCCTTTAATCAGAGCATGGCAGACCTGTGCCAGGGGCTCCCCTCAGGAGAACTGTACTTTCCTGGCAGCCTCAGGATGGGAAGACACAGGATATCCCATTGCTCTGTCTGTCACACAGTCTGGGGCAGAGCTTCAGCTGTGCTGTGTTTGCAAACAGGATGGGACTGACACTCTCCGGGGGCAGGTAGCCCAGGATTGCATCCAGCTGGTGGGTGCAGGAAGGAGAAGATCCGGTGGGCTCAGGACATGCACCACGGGCTCAAGCTGCTACTGGAGCAGGACCTGCCTGGCCCTTCTTCCTGCCCCTCACACACCCCAGCACAGCAGGAACCCCTCACGAGTACTGTCACTCTCTTTGCCAGTGGCAACTACCCCCATTGCTGACTGGCTGGGGAGCCCCCTGCTCCCTGGATCTGCTCTGGCCACTGGAGCACCAGTGCTCTTTGCACCTCATTACAGCTCTTCTGGGTGGCATCAGGCACCCTATGTCTCACCCTGGATCTCCAGTTCCCTGGCTGGAAAGGGGGCAAATGTTCCTTCCTTCCAGTCTCCCAGGGCTGCTGCAATGCTTCCCACTGTAATCCTCCTACCCCTACAAGGCAGCAGGTAGGATGTGTCCTAACTGTGACACGGGTCATTAATCTCTTTGAATAACTAAAAAAAGGCATTTTCTGCCCCTTTTATCCCTGTTTTTCCACCATGCGCATAACTATCTGCAGTATCCCAACTGTCTGAAGGCCAGCAGGTACTGATGGCATTTCGGGAATAGGTCCTTGGTAACCTTTGGGAAGCAGATGATGAAGGCAGTGGGAGGCCTGCTCATCCCCCAGGACTTCAGGGGTCCAGACATGCAGGGATAATAAGGGCTTGATCATCAGACCTGGTGACAGTCTCTGACAACATCTCAGTCCCAGGGACTTCTTTGAGCTTGGGAGTCTACTCAAACAGCCTGGAGGAAGATGGCAACAAGAGCTGGAAATGTTTTCTTTGGATGGAAACATTTGACTGAGCTCACCACCTTGTTCCCAGCACCCAAAACATGTGAAGGGTAGAAGGTGCCTAGGAGCTGGAGGCGAGGAGCTGTGCTCCCTCTCCTGCAGGGTGCCAATTTCAGCAGCTCTCCTGACCCCATAGGCACCCCCATTCCTCCCTCTGGGCCCAGTTTTGCTGGGGGGGGGGTGATGGAGCCGAGGAGCACACAGGGAGCGTCTCACTGATCCCAGCTGGCAGCCAGAGTCCGGAGCTGCACAAAGGGCCTTTTCATTCCCTGCATAAACAAGCGAGAGGCATGAAAGGTTGTTATCACAGAGCATCAGCACCAGCAGCAGCTCAGGCAGGGATTCCCAAAATAACCTCTTCCCAAAAGCGCAAAGATAGGCACACCCCTTTTTCCATGCTGCTAGGCTTTATGGAATAAAGGCTTTGGGTGCCCCCAGCACCTCTGCAGAGTCTGAGCTCTGGCTCACAGGCAGCTCTGGAGCCCTGTGCCGGGCAGGGCCTCCTGTCCCAGCACGCACGTGCACCTTCACCTGGCATTGATAGTGAGGAAGAACACAGCTCCACATCAGCTTTTGATGCATCCCCGTGTCTGTCAGTCTGATGAAGAATCCTTAGCAGTGATGGTTAATAACTGGAGATGGGCTTCTCTAACACCAAGATTGCAAGGGCTGATTAACAGTTTACTTTGGGCTTGAAAGGTGGTGATCCAAGGTGCTCTTCCTCAGAGGAGGTTTCCTTTCCATAGCTGCACCCAGAAGCCGAATCCTGAGCTGCACCCCTCTTATCTATCTCCTTCAAGGAAGAGCAGGTTTCCCTGTAGAAATACATTCCAGAGGTACTACTTGAGGATGTGCCGATCGTCTTTGCTTTCCATCCCATAAAGCCAAGCAAAGTCACTGCAGAGGAGAAAACTTGCTGGAATAAAAGAGCTTGGAAGCTGTCAAGGAGATAAAATCATAGAGTCCCAGAATGGTTTGGGTTGGAAAGCCCCCTACACCTTCCACTAGACTGGGTTGCTCCAAGCCTGGCCTTGGACTGTTCCAGGGATGGGGCAGCCACAACTTCTTTGGGCAACCTGTGGCAGGGCCTCGCCACCCTCACAGGGAAGCTCTCTCTCATTTTTATGAGCCTAAACCACTGGAAGGGGCTCTGAGGTCTCCCCACAGCCTTCTTGTCTCTAGGCTGAACACCTCCAGCATTCCCAGTCTGTCTCCAGGGCAGAGGGGCTCTAGCCCTTGGAGCATCTCCATGGGCTCCTCTGGACTCACTGCAACGGCTCCATGACATTCCTGCGCAAGGAGTCTTAGAGCTGAAGGCAGGACTGTGGGGGGGGGGTCTCACCTGAGTGGAACAGAGGGCCAAACTTCCCTCCCTCTCCCTGCTGCCTACTCCTCTTCTGATGCTGCCCAGGATGCAGTAGGCTTTCTGGACTGCCAAAAATCTGGCAAAAGCCTCGTGTCCAAACCTGTCTTAACACTGAACCATAAAACATCTGCCAGCCCTTGCAATTTATGCTGGGTTCTCATTCATTTGTGTTTTCTTATGCTGTTTAAAGTTGATTCTGCTGGACAATGGGAATCTGGTCAGGACATCCTCACTTGGGTTCCAAAAACCACCTGACTCCCAAGAGAAAGAAGGTTTTCCATGGAGCTTCCCAGGGCTTGCAGCTTCCTCCATTCACATTGCTGTTGCGTAAGGCTCAAAGGTCTCCCTTGTGCACCACTGGGCACCAAAGGTCCCCAGTGTCTGATGGACAGGCAGAGGGCCAGTTCCACCCAGCTGCATGACGGCTGCTTTTGGGGTTTAAAACAACTGTTTCTTCTGGAAATGTATTTGACATAGCTGAAAAAAAAAAAAACTGAACAAATGGCAGCTCCTTTAAATTTCTTTAAAATTTCAGTTAAGCTCTTGAAAACCTTTTAAAGTTTATACTTCTTCAGTGTTTTCTGAGGGGAAAAAACAATTCTTTCTGTCCCCTCCCCACCACTCCATCTACCACATGTGACTAGAGCAGGTATCTCCATTGCTCCCATGACAGCAGCAAGAATTTGACAGGGATGCGGGAAAAGTCATTTTTTGTTATTGAATAGCCAAGAGAGAGTCCAGCACAGCTGGGGTGACCAATAGCTCACAGGGGATTATTTTGCCACTGAAGCTCTTTCCCTCATCTCAGGGGACCGAGGGCTGTGCAGCCAGGTATGGGCATGGATTGCATTTTCCATGTCTTCATGACTGTTGGAGAGTTTCAGGCTTTTGCTTGGTGCTAACAGGAAGACAGTTCAAGCTGGGCTGTTTGCACCAGTGCAAGAAGAGAGTGAAGGATTCACTGAGGAAATTTGTTCTATGTGTTCTTCTTCCAGCTCCTTGGTTTCCCAAGGGGAATGTTCTCTGTGGTGGGCAGCAATACCAAGGATATCTGTGCTCAGAACCCTGCCAGTGTGGTCACCCACTGACTTATGTGATCTAAATTCACTTAAAGTGGAATTTAACATTTACATTTCCTAGATTTTCCTTTGGAGAATGACAGAACCTCCTGAGCAGCCATCACTATTTTCCCTTTGAAGGCCTGAAAGATGAACACAGACACTCACAGCAGCCTGCACACACCTACAGTTGTAATTGTTTTTTCAACAATACGGTGCAGCTTTTCTCCTATATAAGTTCCCTATAAATTCAGTGTAGCGTGATACACCAGTGATGTCCTGTGCAGCACATGATGTCCCTTGCAGCACAGTCACCTCGACAGCAGGTAAAGCACCTCTTCAGCATTGCCCCTTAAAGATCCACAGCAGTGAAGGGCCAGAGGGGAAAGCCATGCCTTCATGAGGGATCCCAGCAGACAGCTAAAATATCATTTATTTGTAAATGAATGCCCTCCCTCAAGTTGGCTCCCATGCAGTGGGGTGGGGTTTTTTCCAAGAGGTTCCTGCTATTTACCCAACTTTCCAGCTGGGCTTCTCCGCAGCACAAAGCGGCAGGACCTGCCTGAGTTTGTACAGTGAGTCAACAGCTCAGCAGGGGATTAGAGCCCACAATCCTGCTGGCATCGCTGCCTTGCCTCGAACCACTGGACCATGCAGCCTCATTTTGTTCCTGGTACTCTCCGCTGGTATGTGGTTTGTCAGGAAAAAAGCCTCAGTGTGGCTGATAAAGGAGGCACTTTCTAACGCAGTAAAACAAGGCCTGCCTCGTTCCAGTACTTCATCCCAGCTGTGGTGGTGAGGGGTCAGGCTCTCTGTGTGAGCGGGAATGGCAGGTTTCCCAAAGGCCGGTGGGGAGGAGGCTGAGGAGCAGCACCCAGAGGCAGCAGGCACAGAGCCCTGGCACCCACCGCTACCAGACAAGCAACTGCATACTGACACACTGTGACAAGCCACCCCAGGCCAACCTGGCTTGCAGAGAACAAGCAGAGGCAGCCAGGTTGGAGCTTTCCTGCTGGGAAGAGTCCCCTGGCCTCCTCTGTGCTGCTGGAGACCTGCTTTTCCTGGAGTCCCACACAATGCTGCAGCCTTCCAGCCTCAGAGGCCCAGGACAGTCACTGAGGGCAGATGTGCCACCAGGTAACAGAGCAAAGCCAAGCCTCGGCAGGGCAGTCCAGGGCATAATGTGCTGCTGGGAGCCCTGCATGGCGCACAAGTGCAGAGGGCACTGGGTACTGAGCTGGAACTTGCCACAGGCTCTGGGAATGAGGAAACCAGACTCATTCCTCCTGTTACATCCATGCAGAGTGGCCACTGCATCCCTGCTGTGCATTTGGCGCATCCCTGTGTACCCAGCGCATCCCTGCAGCCAGTACATCCCTGTTGTATGTCCAGTCCGTCCCTCACCCACTGCTTCCTTGCTGTGCATCCAGTGCATCTCTACTGCGCATTCAGTGCACTCTGCACCCCGCGCATCCACTCTGTGCAATAGTGCATCCCTGCATCCAGTGCATCTACGCTGTGCATCCAGTGTGCCCATGCACCCCGTGTATCCGTGCTGTGAGTGCGCTCGTGTCTGTCGCAGCAACAGCCCCCTGTTCCATCTGCATCTCCTGGGGGGCGCTGCTCGCCCTGACAACCCCAAAATGCACAAGTCCAGTGAGTCGATGTGAAGATCTCCAGGGCCTGGCTTATGGGTGTGCCCCCCAAACAGGCTGTGCACAGCAAGTGGGCTTCCCGGGATGCTCCGGGAAGGACCCTGGGAGCTGGAGAACTCGTCGCATGTCCTGCGCCCGGGGCCCGGGGGTGAGGGCGGGGGTGGCAGAAGGAGGCTCTGCAAGGATGGGGAGTCTGGGACGACACTCCAGGTGTCTCTGTGGGCCCCTATCCGTGGGCGGAGGATCACGCGAGACGTCCCTGGGAACTGCCTCGGTGGCCCCCAGTGCTTCGGGGGCGGACAGTGCCCGGCACATCCCCACACTTCCCGCAGCCCCCGCAGCTCCGCTGCGGCCCGAGGGCGGCTCCGGTGCGGCGGGGGCGGGGCGTTCCCGCCCCCTCCGCGGCGGCGCGTCCCGCCCCGCCCCGCGCTGCGCCGCTCCCGCCGCACGGCGGGCAGGAGCGGGCAGGGCGGGCAGGCAGCAGGCAGGGCGGGCAGGGCGGGCAGGGTTGCGGGCAGCGGCCGCTGTGGCGTGGGGCCTCGCCCGGTAGACGGCGGCGGAACGGAGCGGGCAGAGCAGAGGTGAGCCGGAGGAGTGCGGGGGGCGCGGGGGTGCGGGGCTGGGCAGCCCCAGGTGCGGTGCTGTGCCTGCGGGGGAGAGGCGGGCAGGTTGCGGGCAGGGCTGCAGCCCCACCGCCGGGAAAGCTGTTCCAAGCCGGGCCTCCCCTTCCCGGCACCGGCGCATTCCGCACCGTGTCCTGCCGGGATGCTCCCGCCGGGGCGCGGCTCCCAAGGGGGGTCCGATGGCATAGGGTGTGGGTAGGACCGCGCTTCCACCCGCCAAGGAGCAGAGCGGAGTGCGGGGAAGCAGCAGAGGCAGCCGGGTCCTTAGGGCAGGATGAGCCGGCCCCGGGGATCCGTAGCCCCGAGCTGCTGTAACACATTGAACTGCCGGCCTGCGATTTGAGGGAGATGATTTACATTAGAGGGAGAATTGGAGAGAGCCAGGAACAACTTGGAATGGGTCCTCGCATATTTCTGTGGTTATTTTTGGAGTACTGTCATATGGCAGGAGGTGGGCTCTAGAGGTATCCTTGAGCTCAGCATTTTCTCCATAGGCTGGTTACCCGGGAGATCGTACTAGAAGACCTGCGTGGCCCTTTCCCCATCAGTGGTTTCTGTATTTCCTATCTCGTTTTCTCTGGCTGTTTCTCGGGATATTGTTCCCCTCTAGTGTGCTCAGCCCTCAGCCTGTCACGGTGGGAACCCTCCTGTGGGCAAACAATGGTCAGGGTGTGCGTGGCTGGATAGTCACAATGTGCTGCAGGCGATAGCAAAGCTATATTTGATTCATCTGTGGATGGTGTGAGGTGACTCCTGATCAGCTGGTTCTCCATTGCTGTAGATGAGGTGTGGCTTCTCCAGCATCCTCAGAGAGATCAGCCCATGCATAAGCCTCTTCCCACACTTAGCTGGCACTTTCCCTCCAGCTTTCTCATGCTAGACTTGTCCAAGGGGATTTTTGCTTCCAAACCACTGGAGATATGGGAAGCACATTGTTACACGGTCTGCTCTTGAGGAGTCTCTGCATCCTTTTGTGTCCCACGGGAGGACTCTTGGTGTCAGGCGCCTTGGACCACGGCTGTGAAGGCTGGAGAGCTGCTCTGCTGGCCTTCAGCTGTATGTCCTTGTTGCCATCACATGAGTTTGGAACTGAGGGAAGGTCGGCTGGGTTTGGGCAATGGTCCTTGAAGAAGGGAATTGCTCTTTAATTCTGTTGGTTTAGAGTCTGGTTTGGTAGGCATGAAGCCTGTCTATGGGGGGCTCCCCAGGGTGCTCTCCATGAGGACCCGTCTCTGTTGTGTGCAGGGATGCAGGGCATGGTCTGGAAGCCGCGGCTTGGTCCTGGCTGTTGTAGCACATGTCCAGAGTGTTCCTCCCTACAAAGGGATAAAGCTCCATGTTTGGAGTCAAGGACCATGGTGTGGCCATCCCTTGATGTGGCGTGAGCCGCCTCCCTCCCACAGCCCTGCTGAGAGGAGACTATTCTCATCTCTTCTCCTCTTGGCCCCGGGGATGGGGCAATGTCAACTGCTTTGGCCAGGATTTCAGCTGGTGACACCGCCATAAAAGCAGCAGTTGCTGTTTCCAGGAGAGCCCTGGGCAGGGCTGTGGAACACAGAGCCTGTGTTTGTGCTGGGGTAAGCTGGCTTTGGCTGCAGGGGGTGGGTTCTTCTCTTGCTGCTTTGGTGTCTTGTTGATGCTGTGCCTAGAACTGTACAGGATTTTTTATTTTTATCAGTTTCTGAGAAATTAGCATTTTCCAAATCTCTTAGGTTTTGGTTTGGAGGAAGCATCTAGAAAGGGTTTTTGAAGTCCAGTGTTGTTTTTCTGGGCTTAAAGACATGAGTGGAGCAGAGAGCCCATGTTCCTGGCATTTGGAAGGGGAAGGTTTTGGTAAATCCCCTGTCCAGTGCAGACATGGAGCATGCTGGGCCCCCTTTCCTGGGCTGCTGCCGTGGTTGCCACCACCATAACAACCTTTCAGAGTAAGTGTCTTCTGGTGTGTGTTTTCTGTGTGGCCAAGAGGGGTGGCTGGGTCAGCTGAAGGAGTCACTGCAGTGTAGAATGGGGAAAATCGTAGAAGTCAATTTTCTTCCCCCAGGCAGTTATCTCCCTGATAAGCTCTGGGTGATGACCTTGGTCCTGGTGAGGAGCTGGATCTCTCATTGATTTACAGAATAATGTTTTGGGCTTTCTGCCGGCAGCACCAAGCCCTTGTCCCGTGAGTGACTCCAGCATCACTCCAGGCTGCCTGCCTTCCTCCTTGCTCCAGCACTGCTGAGGACTTCTGCTTTCCTAGAGGAGGCTTTCAGAGACAGACAGACCAGTCAGGTGCCTGACTAATTTTGTCCCTAAAAGGAGAAATCTTTCCCATAACTAATTAGGATTTCTAAATTAGGAAGCCACAGAGAATGACCTGTTCATTAAAGGGCAGGGAGTGAGCTTGGCTGGTCCCAGGCTTGCTCCGAGCTTCCTGCTCAGACTCGCAGACATCACTTGAGTGTCCTTTGCCTTAATTCTCTTTGGCCGTGGACTTGGGATATTTCCCTGCTGCCTTGGGCACAGTGCTATGGTGCCAGAGTGACAGCTGGGATGCCGATGGGGAAGCAAGTGTGTGCAAAGAAATGGGCTGAGTATTGGGCTTAAGCTTTGCACAGAGCAGCGTGGGAGGCTGTAAGGCCTGTGTATAGTAGACTTTCATGGGGTGCCTGCCACTTAGAGGTCTAAGTTGAGCCTGGAGCTCTGTTTTAAGCAGAGATGGCAAAGAAGAAACACAAAACAGCGGCAGTTCCTGAGTCCCTGGATTCTGGAAGCTCCTGTGCAGGGAGACCTGTGCAGCTACAAATACCTGACTCTCATACGGGCACCTAAAATGTGCTTGTGCTGAGGCTGTGACAGTGACGGCTGCATGGCTTATTGTTCTCATTACAGCAGTCGGTGGCTCTGAGTCAGCAGGTTTGGATTTGTCGGAGCTGGGGTGGTTGCACCGAGGAAGTCTGTGCGGGTCTGTGGTGCTTAGTGAAGGGTCTGACCCCGATTCTCTCCTTCTGTCAGGGGTCGTTGGCTTTGAGCCTGGACCCACAGTCACTGTTGGCTTATGCTGTCGCTTGAGCCTGGAAGGGGTTGTATGTGTGGAAGCTGGAGAAGAGTCTCCCTTGGGAACTCCTTCCCAGCCCCTGCCCTGTACTTCTTGAGTCTATAAAGTCTAGCATCACTGCTGCTGGTGAGGCACCATGCTGACCTGTCCAGTCCTTCATCATCACCTTGACTGAATTACAGGTGGTGGAAAGGATGGTGGAAAGAGACTGTCTGATGGAGGAGGCATGTTGCAGTATTTCCTTAAGCCTGAAGATCCATCCTTTCTCTCTTTCCAGCCCTTGGGTGGATGTTTGTGGGTTGTCCAGGACCTACGTGTGCCTTAAAGTGAAGAGTGGGAGATCTGAGCAACCATGTCCTTCACCATGGGAGCAGTGTCTGCTTTCTGCAGCATGTCTCCTGTCCGCACAGTGTGTCCCTGGTACAGAGCAGGGTGCTGGGCCCAGCCTCCATGGATGTCCCTTGTCTTGGATGACAGCTGCTTCCTCCGCCCTGCCTTGCTCCAAGGAGGTGAACTGTTTGGGGGTGCGTAGTGGCACGGAATCATGGGTTTGGGTTGGAAGGGACCTTAAAGCTCATCTCATTCCAATCCCACTGCCACGGGCAGGGACACCTTCCACTAGACCAGGTTGCTCCATGCCCCATCCAACCTGGCCTTGGACACTTCCAGGGATAGGGCAGCCACAGCTCCTCTGGGCAACCTGTGCCAGGATCTCCCCACCCTCACAGGGAAGAACTTCTCCCTAATATCTAATCCCAAGACAAGCTGTTGGGCTGAAGTTTTGTATGACTGGGACAGGAGTCAAAGTTCGCTTTCCTTGCACTTGGCAGGGAGCTGTGGGACTGTGTGGAAAGGGTCAGACATGTACTGGGAGAAGCAGACATGGGTGACTTGGTACAAATTCTCATGTCTGCTTGTCCCAATACACAGCTGAGGGGGCTCTGAATGCAGCTGACAGTACCCTGCCTGGTGTGCGCACGCCCATGAACATGCTCATGTAGACTCCTCAGGGGTGGGAGCAGCAGACAGAGCCTTAAAATCTGGATTATAATGCTCTGGAAGAGGATTTTCTTTTCATCTTCTGCTGATGGTCTGGGTTTTGTCCTCTGTAGGGCAATCCTGGCTCCCCAAGGGGCTTAGCAGTGTCCCAGGCGGGGTCTGCCCTGTGTGGGAGCTGCAGTGTCTGGGGGCAGCTGGCTCTGGGTGCGCAGCATCCCGGGTCCAGCAGGATCACAGTGCCAAGAGGAGACTGGGCTGATTCTTTTGTGCTCAAAACATGAGATAAATGAGGCTGAAGCTGCAGATCTGCAGCTGCCAGCAGGTCAGCAGTTTTGCTTGGGCACTTGGCCTCTTTGTAGTGATGAAATGAGGTAGCAGGTTGGTCCATCCCCTGTTCAGAGACCAGCCCTCTGCCCACCAGCTGTAACTGGACCCTGTGGCCATCTCAGTACACTGAGATATGTCCCTGATGCCTCCTCAGTCTCAACGCTCCTTTGCAAGGTGCTGGCGATGGGGTGGAAACCAGGAGCAGGTGCTGTGCTAGTGTAAAGCTCATCCTGCGTCTGAGATGATGCTGAATGAGGATTCACAGCCAGGCCCTGCTGCCAGGTTCCTCCCACCGACTCCTTCCTCCCTCTGCTCCTACTAACCCACTGCCAGGGCCCCTCGCTGCCTGGCAGCAACAGAGATGTCTGCTGGTATCCTTCCCTGAGCATCAGATGGAGAGGAAAACACAGGGTGGAGTCAGCTCTCGCACAAAGGAAATGTTGAGGTATCATTTCTGCCTTCGATGCATTTTTTAGGTGGCTGGGGAGAGATTAAACAGGATCTTAACACGTTCGCAGCCCCCTTCCCACCTCGTTTTCCTGTGAATCTGTTGCTGTCGTGGTATCTTTCAGATGATATTTTTAGCTTTGCCTTTTCCTTTTTCTGCCTCCTCTCCTCGTATCAGGCTTTTGCAGGGAAACACGTTTCTATGGGAGAGCAGAATGAGCCATTTCATGAGACATTTTGTTATGGGCAGAAGGGCCGGGAAATCTGATTGTGTGTTTGAAATGACACATTCCCCTTTGTAATCAGCTAATCGGACTTGTCAGGGCGAGTGCCAGCAGCGAAGGCCAGGCCGGAGGCGGCTGCAGGGTGGGAGGGGGATGGACCAGCCTTTCGCATCCTCCTCAGGCCCATCCACAGGGGACCATCACCCAGGTGGCCACATGTGAAGGACACCTGCAGGTTTTTCCCCTTAATGATCCTATGGGAAGCACTACTCTATGCATAAGAGAAGCAACTGGATTTTCTAATTAGGTGTGCTATGGATCTGGCAGTGTTTGTGCCGGCAGAAGCCTTGCAGAGCACAGGGTGGTGTAGTACCTGATAGAACTTTGGGGATCTGCTTTAATGGTGCTGACAGGGGCGTAGCAAAGGTCTCAGGGTGGGAGAGGGGTGGTCGTACAGCTGGGTCTGCTGCTCGCTGACCGTTTTTGACAAGGTGCCGTTTTTGACAAGGATGCAAACCTAAAGTTGATGGTGAACTTTGGTGGGGGAAAATTCCAGCCTGAATCCTCAGCAGTGTTTCCCTTTAGGAGATTTACTGCAAGTCCTGATAGATGAAGGTCCTGTGGAGTGAACTGGCCAGAACAAGAGAAACCTCCTGTGAGGACTGATCTGGCTCTGGGTATGTGCATCCGTATGTGGGGCAGGGGCTGTTACCTCTGCCAAATCACTGGAACTGTTCTTCAGGGAACCAAAGAATGTTTTCCAGTGCTATGGTATGGTAGCATGGCATCTCTGGAAGTGTCCAGGGCCAGGTTGAACTGGGCTTTGAGCAACCCGGTCTAGTGGAAGGTGTCTAGTGGAAGGCTGTGGAACAAGATGAACTTTAAGGTCCCTTTCAACTCACGCCATCCTATGATTCTATATGATGATTATAAATCCCTGTTGGTCACCTTGGTCTCATGTGTGACCTATCTGTAAGAAATGCAGGTGACTTCAGGTGACTGTGGGAAGTACCACAGGATGCAGAGAAGATGCAACTGCCCATGCTGTGTTTTGGGAGCATTATCTGCCCCCTCAGTATTGCTGTAAGAGCTTTGGAGCTCAATCTCACCCTGGTGCGCTGCTGCTGGCTGTGGGTGTGGGCAGGGCAGCCTGGAAGCCCATGGTGGTGTGGTCTATGGGCCTCTCCTGCTGGGCGCTGGCTGGGCTGTTCCCTCTAGGCTCACTGAGCTGCTGTGATGCTGAGTGGGCAAAGCTGTGCGCAGCTGGACTGCTTCTCCATATGTGCTGCTGCACTCCCTGCTCCGGGTGTGCTCCTGCTCTGGTGCTCGTGTGAAGGGGACAGTGCGAATCCATGCTTGACCCATCAGCATGTTTGCAACATGCTGGCCCAGATTTGAGTGAGCTGGGCCAGTGCAGGGCTCCCTCCTAAGCCCAGCCAGCAGCTGAGCTGGCCCATGGTGCCAGCTGGGCTCTGCCCTAGGCACAGACTGGAGCCTTCATCTGTCTGCTGCCGTGTCCCAGCGCCTATTCCCCAGCCAGCACTCACACTGACCCATCAGGACCAGGCTGGATGATTGTGATGATGATGTTGTGACAATGTAGGTCACTGTGGGATGTTTTCGAGCCTGGGGCAGTGTCTGTGGCTGCGATGGTGTACTCACTGGCCTGGTGCTGGCAAAGCTGCGTGGCAGGAGGTCAGGATACAATCCAGCATGGATTTTCTCTTGCAGGAGTGTGATGGGGAGCTACTGTTTGCAGGCAGAAGTGAGCAGGGTTGGGGAAGGTCTTGCTCCCACTGCCTGTATTCTCAGAACACTTCATTAATGATACTAATTGATGTCTATAGCTTGGAGCCTGCCATAATAGTCAGTCCCAGTGAATGCTGCTCACTCAGGGAAGCCACAGTCAGTGGCTGATGGAGAACACAAGGGCTTTGTGTGACAGCATCAACACAGGCAGGTTGGGGAGTGTCGAGTGCGACTGCCCTGCCTTTGGTGGCTGCATCCTCCATCCTCCCTTGCAGGAGGAACAGGGTGCAGGCTTGGGAGCCCCACGTGTCATACCTCTTCTTCTGGGTCTGTGGAAAGGTGGCTGCTTTTGTACCTGGCTGTGAACCTGCCTGCCCATCTCTGCTTGGCTTCTGTTGACTCGCCCTTGAGCTGGGATAGGAGACAGCTGAGCTTACAAACCTGAGAGCAACACAGAGTACCCACAGAAATTGCTGGGCTTGACAGAGAAGGAGCAGGGCCACAGAGGCCAAAGGAGGGAGAGAGCTCCGCAGATCCTTGTGTGTCTGGCCAGAGCCCACAGGGGAGCTGCCCAGCTGTGGGTCAGTTGCTGATGTTGCCATGCTGTGTGAGGACTTGGTCCACATGGAAAGTGGAGCAGCTTTTGTGCCTCTTTGGGAAAGCTGCTGTGGGTCAGTGTCAGGGCAGGCTGTTGGCCACACACAGCTGTTGTTTGCTTGTGGAGAGTGAAAGGATTTTTCTGAAGCCATGGGAGAGGTGGGAGCTTTGCATAGGTGTGTCATCCTGCCTGCTTTGCTTCTGCACTGGTGGGAGGCTGGGCCTTGCCTGTCCAAGTATGTTTGAAAATTAAACCTTGGAAAAGTGGGAGGTATCCCTGCTGTGCTGTGAGACCGTGCTTCCTCTTCCATGTCACTGTAGTGCCTGCTGGGCAGATTCTTCTCTCCTGTTAGATGCAGTTGTCATATAAAAAGTGGCCCTGAAAATGCTGTTGCAGGATGGGGGCTGTTCCTGTTCAAACTGCTCATTTTCCTCCTGGTGTGCCAGACCCGCCAGTGACTCCATGGATGAGGGATTGGGACTGCCTTGTGTAGGTCCCGCATCACTGACCTGCATCATTGCCTGCAGCCAAAGCCCTGCTGACCAGATGTTACCCTTGGTGTCACTGTGGAGGCCATGCCACGAGCCGGAGGGATGGATGACAATGGGGTGGTACAGATGGCCTGAAAGGAGAACACTTGGGTCACACCCAGGGGATCAGTGTCACTTCTTGGAGGTGTGTTGGCTCTGCAGCACTGCTGTAGTAAATATTTGCTTTTATCCTGGAATGAACAGAGCTGGCCTTCACATCAGGCTCTTGGAGAGCAAAATGACATCTGACACGATCTTGAGCTTCCATTCTCCAGCAAGGAGATCTGTATGGAATTTAAACACAGTGCTCGAGCTAGGCAGGCACCCTCTTGTGACAGCTGTAGCTGTCCTTCTGAGAACTTGCTATCATCTTCTTTTTAACCAAATCTGATTTCTTCTTTGCAGGTTCTGAATTGTGCCTGAACCGAGCACTGAGAGCAGCCCCCGGAAGCAGCGTGAGTTTATCCTGAAAGCTTTTGTTCTCCTTTCCAGATCCCAGATGAGGCTGAGTGGGTTTTGCAGTGTAGAACGGGCTGCTCAGCATGGAGGCTTGTCTGCCAGGAACCCCCAGCAGGACTGGAAATCTAGCCTGCTCCCACCAAAGCACCACACTGCTGGGCTTGGGCTTCTGGCTTTGTGTTGGGATTGTTTCCTGGTTTAGTTGGAACTTGGGCCCCTTTGCTAACAGAAAGGCTCCTATGGGCTGCCCAACTCCTTGTCTGCTGACGGAGCGGCTTTGGGATATTACTTGTGGTGTTGAGTTTCCATGCTCTAGCTTTCCATGCCATCTTTTGTATGGAGGATCTGAGGAAGGCGGTGTGTTTAAAAACTAGCTGTGGTGTTTTGCTGGCTCAGGTCTTTGGGCTCATGAGGCTGGGCACAGCTGGCGTGACTTGCCTCTGGCACTGCTGGGCAGCTGGGAGCAAAGTACAGGAGAGGTCTGAGCTGCAGGATTAAATAGCTGTGATGCCTGAAAGAGTTAAGGGCTTGTGGTCCAGGCTTTCTCAGAGGCCCCACGGTTCTTCTGGCTGGAAGGGCTGCTCTACTCCAGGGCCCCACTGCACAGCACGGTGACATCCATGTGAAACCAGATGTGAGGAGCTGCTTCTGTGCATCCTGCAGCCAGTGTGGGGCTAGTGATGGTTGGGAGGACAAGGTCTGGCTTTTGCTTTTGCTGTCTGACCTGTGAGGTGAGCCTGGGCAGAGCTATACTCCAGTATGATGCTTGCCCAGGACTGAGATGGGAGCACGGTTTCATCATCTAAAAATGGGGAATGAGGAACTCCATAGCTGCACCCTGCTGTCCTGGCTCTTTCCCAGGCAACAGGGCCATGTGGCAGTGGAACCCTGCTGCCCGTGGGTTTGGCTCCTGCCCACATGAGGCAGTGGGTGCAAGTTCTTCCCCCAGAGGGTGGTCAAGCACTGGAACGGGTTCCACAGGGCAGTGGTCATGTCATGGCCCCAAGCCTGACAGAGTGTAAGGAGCATTTGGGCAACGCTTTCAGGCACATGGTGGGATTGTTGGGGTTGTCCCTGTGCAGGGCCAGGAGCTGGACTCGGTGATCCTTTTGGGTCCCTTCCCACTCAGGAGATTCTGTGACTCTGTGGGCACAGATGCAGATAGGGGATCCATGTCCCTGCTGAGGGCTGTGATAGGCTGCTGTGATGGGCTCCTCAGGGCTAGACATGTCTCTGACTCTGAACAGGGCAGGTCCTCATGTTTTATGAGCAGTTTCTCACCATCTGGTGTCTCACCAGCTCTCCTCCTCCAGGCATTTTGTGCATCCAGTGAGATGCCAACTCCACCCGTACCCTGGAGTGCATGTCTGTGGGGAGAGTAAGGAGAGTGACTGGGTTTCCTCTCCTGTCTCTGTATGCTGAGGAGTTTGGGTGCTGGATGACCAGTTTTGGAATTGGTTGAGGCAGAGGTGCAGGCCCAACTTCAGTGGTGGATTACATGTGCTCCTGCATTGCTGTGTGCCTCAGTTTCCCTGCAGGATGGGGTCAGGGTGCTGCGGGCTCCATGCTGGGGCTCAGCACGAGGAACACTGCATGGGAGGCTGGGCACCAGCCACCGCTGACGTGGCAGTGTTCGGCTCCTGGGTGATGCCCTGCAGGAAGCTCTGCCCTTACATGGGGATGCAAGTCCCCGTTGCAGTTCCCCACACTGGGGTGGCATGAGGAGCAGGAGGACATGTGCCACCTCTGCAGTGAGCCCTTGCTTTTGCTGTTGGCCTTGGTGCCCCAGGTGTAGCTGGGGGCAGCGGCCTAGGTCTGTGTCTTTGGTTTCATGATTTCCCCTTTCATCTTGTGAGCTGGTGCTGGGGACTTGGGGCAGCTGTAGCACAGCAGAGCTACTCTGTGTCTGTGCATTCCAGGCAGGCTCACCCAGCCTGTGCCAGTCACCTGCAGGTCCCAGCTCCCTAGCAAGTCTTGGCAAGCAGATCCTTCCCAGCACACCCCAGGCCAGCTGCTGCTGTGTGCCGAGGGAGGTGTCCCCCTGCTTCGTGAAAGATTGGTGACACTTTGGTCACGGCACAGTGATTGTGCTGGCAATGAGCTTCTCCTTTTTCTGTATTCCTTCAGCTCCATCACAGCTGATGCTGTATCCTACTTCCTGGATGTCTGGAAGGGCTTGCTGCTGGGATCGGGTAGGCAGCAGTGAAGGGAAAGGGGTGGTTCCTTGGGAGCTTGCTCAAAAGAGGTGGTCATCCCTCATTTGGACTGATGGTTGTTGTAGGTCTCTTCCAATGAAACTACTCTGTCCTCCTCAAAACTGGTGACAAGGTGTGATCATTACCCTGGGGAACATGGCTCTTCATACTTTGGACCCAAACAGGTCCCTCCTGGGACTGCAGAGCAGAAGAAGATAACTGTGGGAAGAGCCCTTGGCCCTTTGGAAGGAAAGAGATGATGGGAGAAGGCCAAGCCTGTGCCTGAGCTGGGCTTTCTTTGGGGGCTCCCCTTCATCCAGGTGCTCTTCACCTCCTTCATCCAGGTGCTCTTCACCTCCTCAAGCTCCTCTCCTCTTCCAACACTGCTTCCCAGGGTGTTCTTGCACAGAGAGCAGCTGATCTCTCCTGGCTGCCACATCCCAGCACAGGGTGGCTGAACCCCTGGTCTCTGCCTTGCTCTGAGGGCAGTGGCTGCTGAGGCAGCAGAGGACCTGCAATAGGATGGGAGCAGCTCACTACTGTCACCAGTGGAGGAAGAGCATTCCCTGGTGGTGGGTGGTCCGTGTGGTCTGCCACACCCCTGCCTGCTCGTGTATCTGAGGTGCCCTGCTGATGCCCCGTGGTGGTCAGCAGGAGCTGTGTTCACAAAGCCTTTGGTTCAGTCTCCCTCCTCTGCTGCACCAGAACATTCCGGGGCTCTGCTCCAGTGCTGTCCCTGTGTGAGGGTTGGAGTAGGAGGGGAGGGATGTTCTGCACTGCTGGTGGTGGTCCCAGGGTCTCCCTGGAGAACCTGGTCTCTACCTGGGCTGACTGCTCCACTTGGCTATGGCACCTCTTGGACAGCCCCTTCCCCATCCCAAAAAGCACAGGAGGCCAGCAGGGCAGGGCCAACTCTTGGGCACAACTACCCTGTCCCCAGGCAGAGCTCCTAGCACCGTCAAGATGTGTCACTGAGGTGGCTTAGCCCCAAAGCTCTGTTTATGGGCGGTTTCTAATGGCTGCAAAGTGCAGGTGGGCACAGAGCAACTGCTGGGGTACCTCCCCAGCACCTTGGGCAAGATTAGATTTTTATTAAAAAAATTGGCCCAGGGCACTGCACAGATCACCTTAGGCCTGAAAAACACTGTCAGTCTGTTTTATGGAGTAGTTGAGAAGATGAAGCTGTTCTGTGCTCCATGCCCCCCGCCCCCACAGAGCGGTGGGACCCCAGCAGGGGGTGGGAGCTGGCAGTGCTGCTTACAAGGTATTGGGGCAGTGCCCTGCCTGTCCCCCACCCTGCCTTGGGGCTGCTGGTGCACTTTCCTCTTGATTTGGGGCCCATCCTGGCTGCAAGACATGCCTTGGTCAATGAGCCTTGCTCTGTGCCATCCCAGCTGCTTTGGCTGGGGCTGAGCAAACAGATTTGTGATATGTGGCAGTGTGTGCCCTGAAGGCTGGTGGGAGCTCCCTCAAACTTGGGAAAGGCTGGCTGCTGGACAAACACCCTGCTTGCCTTGGCTGATCCTTTTAACCTCTTCTGCATCACACCACTTAGGAGCTGAGCTTCCCCCGTGCTGTGTCATGGTGGGGTGAGCTGGGGCGCCCACCCATCTCTGACACCTCTGCCCAGCTGTTGGAGGCTCCTCTTTCCAGAGCCGTGCTGGGATCTTGCCCCACCTTTGACACACAGGGCTATCTGCTTGGGCAACAGGAGATGGGGCTTTCCAGGGAAGATGCAGCTTTGTTGTTCTGATGACCACAAGCTCCCCCAAGTCCTCAGCAAGTCTCAGAGTGACGGAGACCTCTGTTCCCATGTCAGGTAACACCCCTCTCCCACCAGTGCTTTTGGCCAAGAGTATGAAGGGCTGGGATGGGCTCCTTCCTTGCTAGACTGGTGATTCCACTGGGGCTGGATGGAAAGGAAGAGCTGTCTGTTCTTAGATCCCTGTGGAGGAACTTGCCACCTGGGACTGGTGTTTCAACAGCTTTTTTGGCACAGCAGGACCCAAAGGATTTGAAGCTGTAGGCAGCATCTGAGCAGACATGGTGTGGGCTGGGGACCTGCATGACTTGCTCCCAAGGGTAATGCACAGGCTGGGCCATGTTCAGGAGAGCACCTGGCCCTGCTGCAGGTATGCTCTGGGCCACCATCTTCCAACAGCCGGGTACTGGTGGTGGCACCTCTCTGGGCTTCTTCCAGCCAATTTTCTTGACACCCCTTGCTGCTCTCTTCTTTATTCTGTGACAAATTTTCCTATCTTGGCTTTCCTCTCTGTTGCTGAAGGGGTTGAACGGTGTTTGGGCCACTTCCCATCCTCAGCAGCCTGAAGAACAGGTGCCAAGCACTGCTTGGTAGGAGCCAAGCAGGTTCTGCTCCCCTCATTGCAGCTGAAGGGTGCAGGTCTTGGGTACCAGGGCTTACCTTCCTCTTGGTGCCTCCCTAGGGGATATTCAGTCTGGAGGGGTCAGGTGTTTGTCATGCCTCAGTGCACAGCATCTCAGGCTCCTGAAAGTGTCCTCAGCATGGCTGGTGCTTGCTCTACTCTGGCATTGCTCAGGGACCTCTGGGCTGGTTCTTCGTGGAGCCATATGCTGCCCTGAAATTCGAGTCTTGGCTTTTGTCCTTCCCCCTCTGTACAGCAGGCAGGATGCTTGGTGGGGTGATGGGGATGCTGGTGAGGCATTGGAGGGAGCTCTGTACTGCAGTGAGGAGTTTTGGGAGCCTCTGAGGCCACTGTACTTGCTGGATGGAGAGTGATGTTGGGTCTCACTGCCACTGGTGTCACCTGGAGATGCTTGTCCAGCTCCTGTGTGCATGTAGTTATTCAAGGTAGCTGGCACTGAGATAGTGTTGTCACTCCACATGTGGCTGCTCCACAGGTCCCACTTTCCTCCAGCCAAAAGGCTAGTGTTTCTCAGTACACCCAGTGGTGGTGGTGGTGGTAGGCAGGGTGAGCAGGAGCACTGCTACTTCCCAGGACTCTGGTGTGATGCTTCTTGTTCCTCACTGCAAGGTTGTGTTTAATGATGAATTTTGGATGGAAAATTTGGAATGGATGAATTTGGGAGGATGACGGAAGCAGAGGGCTGCCATAATCCTGCTACAGATTGAGCATGGCTTTTGTGCAGAAGCCTGCTCGGCTGCAAGTGAGAAGGCCAGTAGCCGGGTTGCCAGGGAGACAGAGACGTTGATGAGGCAGATGCTGCGGCCATTGCGGGCAGTTTGTGTCCCACCCTTTTGCTGCCACCAGTAACAGTCCCAGTGACGGTCCCTGACTTGTTGGAGGGGACACAGTGCTGAGCTATGTGTGTGCTGCCCTGTCCCAAGGGGCCTTGATGATGGAGCACCCTCACCATTGGCTCCTGGTGGCTGTGGCTGCAGCAGTGGATGCCCTGAGGCTGGGGCAGGCTGGGTAGAGTTGGATGGATGTGGATGCTTCAGCAGTGGATTAGGAGTCCATGCTTCAGAGCCATGTTCAAGTAGGTCCCCCTTGTGCTGGTCCCAGTGAGATGATGCTGTCTGGGGGGTAGGTGGCCTTGCCACCACTTAGCTCATCCACCTGGTGACTGAGATGGGCAGCTCCATCTCTGTGAAAAGTCCAGGCTACTCTCCTCCTCTGGAAGGGACCCGTCATAGACCATCTTCAGGTCTCTGAGGAATGACCAGGAACTGATAAGCAGAGGCACGCAGGGATGTACCAGCCCAGGATTGTGGGCGACGTGTTGCCTCTCTGCCAGGGCTACAGTCCTGCCTGTGTCCCCACATGGCCATCACCCATCCAGTAGCTCTTCCGGGCAAGACCACCATGCTCCTTTCCTTCACACCCAGCCCTGGGCATCCCCTGGCAGCTGCCCCCTCTCTTCCTCCTAGTCGCAGGAGGAGCATCCTGCCCACCATCTGAAAGCCACATGGGAAGTGGTGAACATCCATCGGGATGGCTACGAGGTGTAAGAGGCATCTTGTTCCCCTCATATGGTGGTGACAGCTCTGAAGCCTCGTGCTCCTGGGAGCTGTGATGTCACTATTCCATGCTCAGCAGCCCTGCTGCCAGGCTAGGCTGGGAAGGACAGAGGGCTCAGCCTGGGTTCGACCTGGCTGAGCCTGGAGACACCACTGGCTTTGTGTCCCTTGTCCTGGCTGAGGCTTTCCCAAATCAGCTGGGAGGCCAGGAGCCATGCCATCCTCTGTCCAGGTTTTCTTGGCCTGGTCCATGGTCCAGGACCTCCTGGACACAAATTACTCCGTTAGATAGTGCTGTAGTGGGGCCAGCCCAGCTGTGGGATCCCAACTCCCAGCCCGGCTGTGGTGATTGGATCTCAGCTCCTAGGCTGGCTGTGGTGCTGGGAGTCCCTGTTCCCAGTATGGGCCTGGGTGCAGCACCCTGGTTTTTTGGGAGCAGGGCTTTGTGCTCAGGGTGTCTGGGTTAGGACCTTCCTCTCAGAGCTGGAGGCTCTGCCCACCTTGGGGCTTTGCTCACCTGGAGCTCTGCCCTTGGGTGGGGTGGGAAGGAGGGGCTTTGCTCAGGTTTCTTTTTGTTTCCCATTCATTTATTTATTTATTTTTAAGCTTCTCCTGCAGCCCTTCTTTCTGTTGTCATTTAATTGCCCAAGTTCCCTGAATATTTGTCACCTGCCTGGGGATAGAATTTGAGACACATCAAAGGTAGCTGAGCTTCTGCAGGCAATGAGTGAACATCCTTTGGGAGCTGGGGAGAGATTAAACAGCCAAGAAAAACAACTGCTCTGCTCAGGATTGTCCAGGAGGTAAAATGGAAAGGTTGGGGGAGGGGGAGGGACAACCAGCAATATTTGCTTCCCAGAAAATGTCTGCCCAGTGCCTGGGAGGAGACTGATGTGATGGGTCCCTCCAGGGGGGAGGCCTAGCGGGTTCTGGATGGGGGAACATGAGGCTGGAGCAGCTCTGCAGTGGGAACTGAGTGTCTCTGTTCATCTCTCCCAGTTGACCCTGGAATGGGTTTGTCCAGCTGTTTGTCAGAATTGTGTCTGTGCATTGTCTAAATGACTCAGCTTCCTGCCACCCCGCTGGCAGGGCTGAGAGCTGGGCCAGGGATGAAAGGGACTCCAATGAAGTGTCAAACCTGGTGTCACACTTGGGCTGGAGTCCTGTCTGGGGTCAGTGTGGGCAGAAGTGTGGGGAGGTGGGAACGGTCTCGTACCCACCTGGCTGCCTGTGGGCACTGGGGGCTGCTGCCAGGGCTGCTGGGGGCTGCCTCCACACAAAGGATGAATCAGACTTGAACTGCCAGTTAAAAAGTGAAAAAAAAGGAATTTTCAGCTTTGTCTTTGAGAGTAACACAAAGCAAATGGAATAAATGCCAAACAGTGGCATTGTTCTTAGTGTCAGGACTGGATCAAGGCTGCGCTTGGAGAGGGGTCAGCACCTCCGTCTCTGGCAGAAGCCAGTGCTGGCTGCATGTCGTGCACCACTGTGAACCTTGGCAGAGCAGTCTGCCAGGCTCCTGGTGGCTGCCCTGGACCTGCTTGGGCCTGTGACCAGCCCCCTGAGCCCTGTTGAACCTTCATTCAAAGAAGAATGTGTTTCTGGGGTTTTTTTCTTTGGTTTAAAATCCCTATGGCAGTGGTCATTTTGTAGCATAAAATATCTTACAAAAAAGAAACCAGACAAAAACCCCACCACCTAAGATATTCTCCTCCACTTCACTGAAAAACCTTTGGTTTTGATGGTGCTGGTGAGTGAGCTGACATGGGATGCTGTGCCCCAGCATCCAGTGCGTCAATACACCAGCAGGGAATGTCTCCCCTGCTGTCAGCGTGGCCCTGGGAATGTAAGGGAAGCTGGGAACTTTTGGGGAGCAGCCTCTGGAGACCCAACTGCAGGTATTTCAGGCTCCTTTCATGCACAGGGTCACTGCCAGCAGTGCCAAGGTGTAAGGGGGCTGCTACCAGAGTGGGAAACTCATGGAAGCCCCTCCACTTTTTTAACGAGGCCTTGGGGCAGTGTGCTGGTGGGTGCATTGATTTCTCGCAGCGCTGTTGATTAGTTAGATTTTGGGGTGCCAAGTCAAAGGGAGAGTTTGGTTTTATTCTCTAGCTCTGACCTGTGAGAGGTCAGACCTCTGCTAGGGACACCAGTGCTGGGAATAGTTTAAAGAAGCCCCAGAAGGTCTATTTTCCAGGTATGATTTTCCATGGTTATTATGGCAATTTCCTGCTCCTCTTTCCAGTCAGGCAATCTGTCTTCCCTTGGAAGTGAGATGAGCAGCAGCATAAATTGCAGGCAGTGTCCAAAAAGGTGTTTGCAAGAGCAATTCTCTTTGCTGAGCTCCTGCCTGTTTCACTTATTGATCTGTTGCTCTTCTTCCTGCGAACTTGTGGCATTTTCTTCCCTGGAAAGAAATTTTGAGATGTTTGGAGGGATTTTCCCAGGCATATTGGCCTCTGTCAGTTAGTTGGGAAGCAACAGTGATGCTGAGGTTTGTGATTTGCCCTTTGCAGCTCAGGGACTTGCAGGAGGAAGCCAGGTGTGAAGGATGATGCTGACCAGAGCCCAGGGAGGGCTCAGACACGTGTCTCTGGGAAAGCAGGTTGTGTGGTGCTGGGGGAGAGCCCTTCTGCCCTTCCAACATGGGGTTACAGCACTGATGGATGAGGAAAGAGCAACCGATGTCATCTACCTGGACTTGTGTGAGGGATTGGACACTGTTCTGCGTGGCATCCGTGTCTCTAAACTGAAGACGCGGATTTGACAGATGGGCAACTTGGTGGATAAGGAATTGGTTGGGTGGTCACACTGAAAGGGTTGTAGTCAAGGGCTCAATGTCCAGGTGGAGCTCAGTGGCAAGTGGTGTCCTCAGGAGTCAGTGTTGGCACTGGTGCTGTTTGATTCTCTGTCGGTGACACGGGCAGTGGGATCGATGCGCCCTTGGCCAGTTTGCCGATGACACGGAGCTGTGGGGGCGGTCACGGGCTGGAGGGAAGGCACCTGGGCAGGCCAACAGGTTCAACAAGGCCAAGGGCAAGCTCCTGCGTTGGGGCAATCCCAAGCACAAATACAGGCTGGGAGGAGAGTGGATTGAGGGCAGCCCTGAGGAGATGGACTTGGGGGGGCTGATGGATGAGAGGCTGGACAGGACCCAGCCATTCTGTCCCTCTGCTCTGCTTTGGTGAGACCCCACCTGGAGCAGTAGGACGTGGAGCTGTTAGAGTGAGTCCAAAGGAGGCTAATAAGATGCTCCAGGAGCTGGAGCACTTCTGCAATGGAAACATGCTGTCCAGCCTGGAGAAGAGAAGGCTCCAGCAGGACCTTAGAGTCCCTTCCAGTGCCTAAAGGGGCTCCAAGAGTGCTGGAGAGGGACTTTGGACAAGGGCCTGGAGTGACAGGACAAGGGGGAATGGCTTCCCAGAATGCCAGAGATTTAGACTGGATATTGGAAAGAAATTTTTCCGTGTGAGGATGGTGAGGCCCTGGCACAGGTTGCCCAGAGAAGCTGTGGCTGCCCCATGCCTGGAGGTGTTCAAGGCCAGGTTGGACGGGGCTTGGAGCAACCTAGTCTAGTGGAAGGTGTCCCTGCCCGTGGCAGAGGGGTGGAACTGAATGATGTTTAAGGTCCTTTCCAACCCAAACCATTCTGGGATTCTATGCTCATTCTCAGTCAACTGGGCTGGCTGCTTGAGGTGTGCTCAAATGGCATGAAGGCATTTCCATGCGTCCTTTTCCTTTCCCTATCTAGCACTTATCAGCCTGTGAAAGCAGCAGTTGGATCTGGAGTGGGAGGTCTTTCTCATCTAAAAGCGTTGCTCCCTTTCCTGAAGGCCTTTGTTCCGAGGTGGGCCTGGGGCTGAGCCATGGGGCCCAGTGGGGAGCAGGGACAGACTGAGCGGAGCACATTCCCGGTGGAACCAGGTTCCAGTGCTTTAGTGGGAAGGGGGTAGCTGGTGGGTACTAGGTAGTGGTTTCTGGGCTCATGTCTGCTGCCAGAGCTGATACAGCAGAGCTGGTGCTGCTGGCAGGGACATGAGGGCGAGGTGGCTCCTGAGGGATGCTGGTCGCTAAGCAACCGGCAGAGGTGGAGCTTTCTGGGTACCATTCCCAGCACATCCCTGCCTGCATCCCTTCCTGAACCGCTCCTTGCCTGCTCCAGCATTGCCCACATCCTCCCAGGCAGTATAATGGGAGCTCCTACTGCCTGCACCACACTGTCCTGGGGCAGAAGAGCACCCTAGGGTATCTCTGGGTATCGCAAACCTTGATTTGGAGTTTCTCTGCCCAAGATCACCAACACCTTTCCCTGAGGAAGGAAGGTGTCTTGAAGCTCTGTTGACTCCTGTTTGAGGCTTCTACCTCAGCGCTGCTTTTCTGCCTGGTTCTGGGAAGAAGGGCCAAAAGTGGGAGCCTCAAGGCTCCTGCACCCTGAGACTCCCTGCAACTGGGCTGGGAGCTGTGAGTGTGGCTGTGGAATGCTGTGGGAGCCTGTTTCCCCTCCGGGGCAGTTGTGCTGTTGAAGCCTGGATGCCTTCGGTCCTCCTTAGGCAGTGGTTATGTTGGGACAGGACGTTGAGGCTAATATGGGAGGGCTGGGTGGTGCAGAAGGGTTTGGGGAAGTGTCAATGGCTGCACTGCTCATGTGTCCCTGCTTGGAGCTGTCCCTCAGGGCAACCGCAACCCTGTCTGGGTATGTTGTGGTCTTGGGTCCTGTTTCTTTATGACTTTCCCAAGGATAGGTGTTCATAAGGCACTTGGAGAGTCCTTGGTTCAGACGACATCCCACAGCAAGGGAAGGAGCTGTTGGTGGCTGCTTGGGGGCTGGCGGACAGGGAGGTTGCTCTGAGTGGTGGCTTAAAACCTTCAGTGCCTCCACAGGGCTGGTTCATCATGTACCATTGCATTGGAGGATGTTGAGCGCTGAGTGTTGAGCAACCTGCTCTACCAGGCCTTCTCCTGTCCAGCCAGTGCTTCTTGCTGGACTTTGCTGGAAGAGCTGAAGCCCCAGATGCAGCATAGGATCATAAATCTCTCCACTCCTGGTGTGCTCCTAACTCTGCATTCCTTTTGAAAGGTCGGTGTTTGTCTGGAGGAGGCACATTCCTGGCTTTACAGGGCTGCCTGGAGTGACAGAGGCGACAAGCTGGGCAGCCTTTTTCTGTGCAAGAAGCCTCAGTGGACTTCCAGACCTGCCTGGGTTCTCTCCCAGAGCAATGCACTGTATGATTTCAGGCACAGGGGCTGCTGTCAGATCCTGCCATGAGGATCTGTCCTTGATGCGCCTGTTACTCCTGAGTGGCAGAGCTGCCACACTGCTGGTGAGATCCTGTGGTCTGGGATGAGTTTTGGGGTCCCTGTGAACCTGCAGGCTGGTGTGGCTGTACTGGCAAAAAGGTGCTGCATGGCAGTGTCCCCAGTCAGGGAGGGGATTGGTGAGCAGCAGGGATGGCTCTCAGGGAGCCAAGGCTCTACCTGGGAGCAGGGGATGGTTTTCCACCACTGGTGACAGGGAGACACTTCTGCTTGTACTACCAAGTGGGTGTCACAGGGAAGGAGCTGAAGTGTGAGGCAATTGGACTGAAAATGGAGAGCTCTGGAATAGCATCAACCCCATGGCACCTCCTGGGACTCCGAAGTTGCTGCCCTGGCTGAGCTGGGCAGGTGCAGGCAAGGCCCTGGCGGTGCTGAGGGCATCAATAAGGCTTGGCTTCTTTAGGGGAATGCAGGTGAGACTGGAGGGACCCATGGGTGCCAGGGAAGGTGGAGAAGTCCCCAGAGCACTAAGCAGGCAGGCTGTGCTCTGCCCTGAGGATGATGTTGCGGCACCCAGGCTCAGTGGTGGCACATGACATGCTGTGGCAGTGCTGCTGGTCCCATCCCATGTGCTCCAGGGGAGCCTGTGGGTGCAGGGAGAGAAACCAGGGGACAGGGGGACTGGAAGCTGCAGCGTGCCCTGGCTCTTTCATCTCACAGTCGCATGGTGTCTGGGCTGCCCTTCCATGTGGAGAGGCACAGGCTGTTAGCAGGGGCTGAATCACTGCTCTCCTGGCTCACCTGCTACGAGATCTTGCTTTCCACGTTAGTGAGGTTGTGGAAGGTGTTTCTTGGCTTCCAAGGAGTCACAGCAACTTGTTCCTGAACCTATTTACTCAGCTGGGGCGCGTCATTCAAAACCTTGTTCAAAATGGCCCCAAATTTCCTAGGTCTTGCAAAAGGACTGTGTCCTGCTGTGCAAAGGGGAGCAGGAAGGAGAATGCTCCGCCTTTGCATTCTGGCAGGCTTGGAGGAGGAGGAGGCACCTCAGTTCTGTCCCCTTGGGATACAGCAGAGGTCATGCTCCTCTTCCCTGTTTTTTCCTGGTGCCAAAAGGGCTGGGGCCAGAGCGCAGCGGGAGCAAACTGGAAGGAGGGTTGGGTCTCTCAGGACAGACTCTGCCTCAGCTGCTCTCGGTGCTGCCAGCCGAGCTAAGTGGTGGTGAGTTGCCATCTCTGCCTGACTCCAGGCTAACTCAAGGGACAACTCCCGTCAACTTGTTGGCTTCTTTTTCCCCCCTCCAGCTTTCTCCTGATTCATTTTTGACATGCGGCACAATGCCTCTGGAGCCGCAGGGATTCTGATCTCAACTCCCAGGGTGTAGTTTTGTGAAATAAGCTCAGGCTACTTTATTAACTCTGGAGCAGGGGATGGCACCGTGGGCAGTAGGTCACTGTCCATCCCCCACAGGAGATGCCAGGGGAACGCAGAGCATTTGTGAAGAGAGGCACTTTACTGCCTGTCAGCTGTGTGTGCAGAAGGCCAGCATCCTGCTCTGGGGTCAGATGTCTCTGCGATGCCTGACTTGGGCATGATGAGCAAGCAGATGTCTGGGCTGTTGGCAACTGCTGACATAATATAAATACATAATTGCCCAAACAAGGATTGAACACTTGTCAGTTAAGGCTGAACTGGCTGCAGCAGAGCAGCTTCACCAGCCCCACGCAGGGAGGTGGGGTAGCCTCACACTGCCGGCTCCTTCCATGTGGTGGATTCCAAAGCTTGTGGAGGTGTTACACAGGACCACTGCACTCATTTGAGTGTGTTCCCACAGGATCATCCCATCTTTGGTGTCTTTGCTTTCCTTTTTTTCCCGAGTTGACCCAATTCTTCACTGGGCAGCTCCAGCCTGGCTGTCATACTCTGTGTCAGTGATGAGCCACTGTCTGCTTCAGTGGTGCTCAGTGGCTGCCTCAGCCCTGGATTTGGCTCCTTTTCACCAGCTTGGCATCCATCGGGAACTCCAGGTCTGGTCAGTGGAGCTGAACATACCAGCTCAACCGCCTGAGCTTGCCAGGCTGGCTTGGGGCTGGAGAGCAACCACCTGTTTGGACAAAAGTGTCTGAAGTCACTATCAAAGCTCTACAGTGAATTAAGGGACTCTCCCCAGGAACGGACTGATCCAGACAGCCTGGATGAGCCCTTCCTGCCCTCCATGGCCAGGCAGGCTCTGGACTAGGCCCATCACCTGTGCAAGAGGGACAGGAGTGGATGTGTCTCTGCTGAGAACAGCCTCCCATGGTCAGTCCACTGGCAGGTTCAGACCTCATTGCTCTTCCCTACTTTAATTACAGAATCATTAAGGTTGGAAAAGACCTCCAAGATCATCAAGTTCAATCTTTGACTGATCACCACCTTGTCACCCAGCCCAGAGCGCTGAGTGCTGCGTCCAGTCATTCCTTGAACACCTCCAAGGATGGTGACTCCACTACTTCCCTGGGCAGGCCCTTTCCAATGCCTGACCACCCTTTCTATGAAGAAATTCTTTATGGAATGTTCAACCTGATGTTCAACCTGAACCTCCGATGGCACAACTTGGGGCTGTGTCCTCTTGTCCTGTCACTTATTCACTGGGAGCAGAGCCCAACCCCCACCTGGCTCCACCCTTCTGTCAGGGAGTTGTAGAGAGTGTAGAGGTCCCCCCGAGCCCCCTTTTCTCCAGGCTGAGCCCCTCCAGCTCCCTCAACTGGCTTCTCATCCGGCTTGTGCTCCCAACCCTTCCCCAGCTCTGTCTCCCTTCTCTGGACAAACTCCAGCCTCTCAATGTCTTTATCGAAGTGAAGGGCCCAGAACTGAACACAGGACTTGGTGAGGAGCTGGCTCCTCCTGGTACTGTGCTGCCATGGGGTGGGACAGCCGTGGGGTGGTTGGCAGGACAAGGTGGCACAGCTCACCTGGGCCAGTGAAAAGCCCACTCACAGGCTGGGAAGAAAGGTGTCAGGTGAAGACGGACTGCTCACACTATCCTTCATGTTGCTACTGGGATGTTCTTGAGCTCATATCGTCCTGCTGGGCAGAAGAACATTGTGTTCTGTTAGTCTGACATCTCCTTTTCAACCGCTCCTGGCAAAGAGTTGGGAGATAGCAGGCTTGGAGGTGATGGGCAAAGGGTGAGTTGGGGCAGTGGGGCTTGTCAGACTGCATGTGTGCAAGGGGGGACATGGATGGACGTGTGGTGTGAGGCTCACGGAGGTACAGAGGGACGATGCCTGCAAGCGCCTTGTGGCTGCAGGGAGGATGGGATGAGGTGGTTGATGGTATCAGGGGAGCAATAAAGCTTCTCCCAGCACCCCAGTGCTCCTGTAGGAATTGAGTCCTGCCTGCAGGGTGCCCGTGCTCTTGTGCTTCAGTCCTTCCTGTTGTGTGCATGTGTGTTTGCTGGGCAGAGGAGCCAGGTGTGTAGGAATTGGAGGCAAACTGCTTTACTGTAAATGAAGAACATCAGAAGAAATTGTGACTGTCTGGAAAAAGACCTGGAGGCTGAAACATCTGTCAGTGTGACTGACTTGAGGAACAAAGAGAAAACAGTGGGATGTAGAGAGGGGGCTTGAGGCAAGTGTGTAGGGATGAGGGGTGTGAGAAAGTTTTGCACCAGACGATAAATCTTGGTGCTGCGATCCCAAAGCTGTGCTGTCCCAGCTAAGAAGGACCTGCAGGAGCCAGGCTGAGAGGAGAAGTGAACCCCAAGGTCCATCCAGCTACAGGCAGCAAGGGCAGGTAGATCAGACCCTCAGGGAACAGCCAAGACACTGAAGGCAGGAGGAGGAACCAAATGCATCCGGTTTGAGCCCAGCAGCGCTCTGTGCCCAGCTGCCTCTGCCTGCTGGGTTCTGCTCTTTCAGGCTGAGCCGAGAAGAGCTGCTGGGCCTGGCACAGGGGCTGCAGGGACCTCCCTGAGCAGCTTTGCCGTGCTGCACTGGCTCTGGAGGTCTGCTGCTCTCGAGGGCCTCCACATCACCACTGGGAAGGACCAAGGCTGGAACCTGATGGACCCAAGCAGGCACTTCCCCATTGGGGTGGAGGCAGGTCCTGCTGATTGGATGGTGGCTACAGAGAGCTGTTGTCCTGGGCTGAGTGACCCACCCTGAGTGTTGCCTTCTCCGGGTAAGGCTGAGCTGCCACTGATACTGGAACTGCAGGGTTGGTACTGTGGAGGAGTCATGGTGGCCTGGGGACAGTGGGGAGCTGTGAAGCTTGAAATAGTGGGAAAGCAGAAGGAGCTCTGCCCTGGCTGCTCAAGACAGGGACAACCACAGCCCAAAACTAGGGGGAAGGAGGTTTGGTGAGATGATGGAGAACACCTCTCTAATGGGATGAGGATAAAGCCCTGGTGCAGGTGACTGTGTGTGAGAGGAATTGCAGAACCACAGAATGGTTTGGGTTGGAAGGGACCTTAGAGCTCATCTTGTTTGGAACCCACTGCAATGGACAGGGCCACCTTCCACTAGACCGGGTTGCTCCAAGCCCCATCCAAGCTGGCCTTGAACACTTCCAGGGATGGGGCAGCCACAGCTTCTCTGGGCAACCTGTGCCAGGGCCTCACCACCTTCACAGGGAAGAATTTCTCCCTAACATCCAATCTAAATCTCTCTTCTTTTAGTTTGAAACAGTTGCTCCTTGTCCTATCATTATTTCTCCATGTAAAAAGTCTCTCCCCCTGTTTTTTATAAGCCCCTTTTTGTTATTGGAAGGTGATTTAAGGTCTCCCCACAGCCTTCTCTTCTCCAGGCTGAACACTGACAGCCCTTTCAGCCTGTGTCCATAGCAGAGGTGCTCCAGCCTTCAAAGATCTCTGTGGCCCTGGGAGAGGAGACTTATCCCACTCTCCTCTCCATCACAGTCACTATTAAAGGCTTGTCAGGCCGGTATGGGTGGAGCTGCTCCCTTTGTTGAGCTGAGTCCTTTAAATGATCTTTTGAAGCATCATATCCCTTCACAGTGGGGGGCTGCTGCTGCTGCCCCCCCGGGGCTCGCAGAGGCATGGGGGGGCTGGTGGTGGCTGGATGAGGTTGGCAGAACTCCCTTGTAGGAGGTTGCAGGGCCCGGGGCTCCCGCATCAGCTGCATCCAGAGCCTCACCTGTGAGTCAGTGTGTGGCTTATGATGATTCACAGCAGCGCCGCAAGACAGCCACGGGCTGGTGCAGGGCTGGGATTAATGGTCTGGAAGGAGGGCAGTGTGGGAGGAGGGAGAGAATATGTTTTCCCTCATCAGCATTTCCTAAGTCTAACTGTCAGGTATGTCAGCCCTGAGCTGGAGAGATGTTCTCAGCTTGCAAAGGAAGCTCCAGCTGTTGGTCCCCTCCCTGGCAGCACCTGGGCACAGGGTTTGGTGCCCTGGCACCTTGACAAGCTGTTGGCTGCACCCAGCCATCACTGTCCTAACGTGAGAGCATCATCCCTGCTTGGCTGGACCTCCTGGAAGCTCATGACATGCTGCTTCAGGCACAGGCAGCCCATGCCATGCCCTGACCCGACCTGGCAGGAGGATGAGGTGACATCCCTCCCAGAGGGAGGCATCTCAGGAGCTGGGGGCTCCTGATTGAGCAGGTGTTTCTGTAATTCTCATTGAAGGTGAGGGTCTCCTCCCTCCCTTTTCCAGGGATGACCCAGCACATCTGGCACAACTGTGAATCATAGAATCCCAGAATCCAGCCCCTGCTTTCCTTCTGAAGGACTTTTGCAGACCATGTGTCCTGCAGCAAACTGAAACCTGATGGTGGGGGGTTTTTTGTGTTGCATTTTGCAAGTCATTGAGGAGTTTTCAGTTTGTCCCCAGTTTGGGTGTCCATAGTGTCCAGGCACTTGGTTGCCAAAGGCTGGATTCTCACCAGTTCTGTGGGGACACAAATGCTATTGCTGTAAATTTGTACGGAAGTGAGACTGGTGAAGTATTTTCTTAGCAGAGTTGAGCCAGAGCCGGGTAGGAAAGGTTGTTCAAGTCTGTGAACCTCTTGCCCTCTGTCTCCACCAAGGCTGCTTTGGGGCAGCCTGAGGTGTGGATCTGGCCGCCCACGCTGTGGCCCTTCCCAGCGCCTGTAGCCCAGGCTCCTGGATGCTATTCTTGGCTCCTGCTCAGCCCTGTGACTTGTTCAAGCTCCTTTGACACCTTGTCGATTCTTTTGCGTATCTGCGAGATACTTCAGAGGATGGAAATTTCCAAGTTCCAGTTTCCCTGCAGCAGCTGGGCCACACATGTATTTTAGGACTCAGGTGTGGGAGTAGGCACTGCAGTGCTGGGCACTGTGGGCACCTCTGGAGACTGGGCTCAGGGTGGCTTTGGGACTCAGACCGGCTGAAGTGAGGGTGCAGGGAGCACTGGGTGCAGGATAGTGACACTGCACTGATGTGTGTAAAACATACATTATGTATACATCCTGAATAGAAATCAGGCAGGGAAAGCAGCCTGGGCAGGGCTAATCGCTGCTGAAAGACAACCAGGCTCCCTGGTGTTCCTGTCCTAGTGGAACCAACCTTGTCCTGTGGGTCTGTGCCCCTGACTTGGCTCCTTAGTGGGATGTGTAATCCCAGGATGTGCTGTGTTGTGCGTGCTTTTGTTATTCGGTACCATGTGGGGACACTCTGGGGTTTTTTAGGGTCCTGATTCTGCTTCAGTCTGTCACCAGTGGGGATAGGGCTCATGGCTGTGTAGCCACAGGGGTGCTGTTGGTCCCCTCTCACCAACAAATGCTCCTTGTGGCTGAGAGAGGGTCAAATGGGGAGAAACCAGAGGGAAGCCTGCATTGGTGTCTTTAGGTGTTCAGAAAGCATGAGCCAGGCATCCCAAAAGTGGGGAACTGGGTTAAACTCAACAAATATTCAAATAACAGCCCCTCCAATGCTTGGTTTGAGGTAGGTGCCAAGGACGGAGCTGAGCTGATGTTGACAGGGACACGTGGTCCAAATAGGGTGTTTTGGGAAAAGACTGTTTTGGGCATAGATCAGCTGTGCCATGCCATAGCCCCTGACCCTTCAAATCCTCCCTCCTCCTGCTTGGACTGGGGAGGGCATTAGGAGCACACGTGGCCATGGTGTCCCCATGTGACTAGGGTGCCAGCAGGTGCCTCTGATGGCAGGAGGTTATGAGGAATGATGAACCCTCACCTGGATTTAAACCCTTGAGGATTAATGACATGTTTTCCCCTATGCCTGTCCTTCCATGCCCTCTCAGGGGGCTGCCAGGCCAAAAGAGGCAGCTGGATGCGGGATGAGGCCGGTCCCAAATACCAACATCCAGTGCTGGGATGTGCCCAGTGCTATGTGCCCAGTTCGGATGATATTTTTCAATTGATTTTCCCACCTTTCCAGTGCCGGAATTGGCTTTGCCAGCCCTCCCCTTCCCCCACCTCAGCTCAATTTCTACCAAATAATCAGAAACATGTTGATGCTTGAAATCAGAGGCTCTATCTGGGATGGAAGAAATGTTGAATCAGCTTGTAGCTTGAACTGCTCTGTGCAGCAGCCACCACCCTGCCTTCCTCCAGGTTCCCGAATGCCTCCAAAAGAATACTTGGCAGCCAGCTTTGCCAAGGTGGTGGTGGGAGGGATGAGACCGGTGCCCCTCCACCCCCACAGCATCCTTCACTGGGATCCAAGGACTTATTGGAATGCTGAACTAAAACCTAGGCCCAGCTTAGCCGTGACCTCTTCCAGGACTTGAGCTGTGTCCCACTGTAGTCCAAGGGAGCTGGCTCCGTTTCCCTGCCTGAGTCACCAAATCGTGCTCCAGGCGGCAGTGGAGGATGCAGATGGTCCCCTCCTATACTGGGTAGGATCACAAGGATATGAGGAAACCGTGTCATGGGGTCAGCAGGAGCAAGGAGGGACTCTCCAACAGCACTGTCTTTGCAGGAACTTGGCTCAGTGCTTGCTTAGGGGGCATCTCTCTGGCAGGGGGGGCGCGAGTCTGGAGTCCTCAAACTGCTCCCTGTGCCAGGAGGCACTTTGGTGTGGTTTTTTTGTTGGGTGAAGAGGTGCAGGATCAGGCTCAGGCCACGAGCCACATCTCCATGGGATAACTCAGGCATTAGCTGGGTCCTTGCTGAGCCCACTGGCACGACAGCAGTTTTGGGGGCTCTTCTGGGGGTGGTCCTGTGGCTGATATCTTTATGCTGGCCCGAATCCTGCACTGAAACGCAGATGAAGATCTCTTGGGCTCTGTCTCTCCCTCTGATGTGCTACCTGAGTTAGCCTGTGCCACCCTGAGAGGGGTTAATTTGTTTCTCCTTAGATAAGTGAGGGAGCTTGTCCATGGGGTGACCTTCCCCTGCTCCCAGCAGAATGTGCCATCCTTGGCCACTGACAGGCTTCTGCCAAGAGGGTGGAGCCAGGCTCTGCTCAGCAGTGCCCAGGGACAGACCCAGGGGCCATGGGCACGAACTGACACACAGGAGGGGCCCTCTGAGCATCAGGACACACTTTTCCACTGTGAGGGTGGCTGAGCACTGGTGCAGGTGCTCAGGGAGGTGGTGGAGTCTTCAACTGTGGAGAGACTCGAAAGCCGCCTGGGCACATCCTGGGCAGCTGGCTCTGGGTGGCCCTGAGGGAGCAGGGACTGGGCAGGGTGACCTCCAGAAGTGCCTCCAACCTCACTCAGCCTGTGATCCAGTCCCCTGAGCACAGCCTAGTGGCCTGGGCAGTGTGCATGGGGTTCAGCACAGTGCAGTGGGGTCCTCGATGGGCTTAGAACAAGCACTGATGCCACAGGGCCCAAGTGCCAGCAGGACCCTCTTTGAAACCTGTTGCTGTTCAGGTCTCCCCAATCCATTTGCACCCTGTGGGTCTCACTAGTCATGGAACCACTGAGGTTAGAAAGGAGCTTTTAAAATCATTGAGCCAGTACTGCAAAGACCACCACTAAACCATGTTCCCAAATGCCTAATGTGTCTTTTAAATCCCTTCAGGGATGGTGACTCCTGGTGTGCCAGTGACTGACCACCCTTTCCGTGAAGATTTTGAAGCCAAGAAGGGCATTTCTGTAGGCACTTCCGCAGTTAGTTGGTAGTGGATGCAGTGGGTCCCTCCCACTCTGACACCACAGGGCCTGAGCCATCATTGCTTCTTGCCAGGGATGGAGGGAAAATCCTTCCTGCCCTTGTTTTCCTTAGGCTGCCTGATGGAACCAGCTCAGGGTTGCTGTTCAGTTGTGGATGCTCAGAGATGGGTGATGTCAGCCCTGAACAGTGGAGAGCAGCCAAGAACTGATAGCCCCCAGCCCCAAACCCCTATGGCTTCACCCTCATGGAGAGGGGGTAAGGGGGAGATTCAGGGCTGGAAATGCCACTGAGGACACTTAGGCTGCCGACGCTGGGAGTCCCTTACAGGGGCATTCGTGAGTGCTGCTCCCATGGGAGCTGCAGAGGCCAGGGAAGCTGCAAGCCCCACTGGTCCCTGGCCTGCCGAACTCATGGGGATTGTACTGCCAAGGTCGGGGTATCCGGTTAGGGTGCAAACAGACCAGGCAATGATTTCAGAGGAGGGGAGCTTGCTGGGAATTATGGGATTACTGATTCTTCCTTGCTGCAGATTTCTGTGTTTCAGAGTGAGATCCCCCTGGGCTGTCCCAGTTCAGTGGCTCAGGAGTCCCTGTGCAAGGTGACCAGCCCTGAGGAGGGCTCATGGGGAGGTCCCTCGAGGCTCTGACCTAGTCCCTGCCCATCTGGTTCCCCCGGGGCAGATGTTCTTGGGTGAGGGGACAGTCCTTGAGCATCCCAACCCATGGGTACTGCTTGGAGAGCTCATACTGATGAGCAGCTGGGCAGTTGGGGCTGAACGGCGGTTTCTCCCTCTGCATCCGGCACTGTCACCCGCACGGGTGGGGTGACTGTATCCTGACAGCCGGAGCCTGCCGGGAGCCCCTCCCAGCAAGTCCCCAGACTTTGTCTGGCTTGTGCTTCTTCCCCTGTGGTTCTTGATGGCTTGGTGTGCCTGGGAGTTTCCATCAGTATGTGTCCAAACTACACTGTGGTGGGTCCTACCTGGACACTGCTGCTCCCAGCAGGCTACCCACACCTGGTCAACATAACCCAGCCCCTGCCAGCCCCCATGGGCTACCTGGGTCCGGGGTGTTGGGCAGCACCTGCTGTCTGGCCAGTGTCCCTGTGGGTGTTCCTGCCTGTGCTCTGGCTGTCCCCGCTGCCTGCTGATGGCAGGATCATTCCCTCTGCACAGCAGGGTCAGTGCTGGGCTTCCTGGACCTCCTGTGCTGCTGTGTTGCAGGGTATGAGCACCCCTGCAGTGCGTGGTCCCAGTGCTTGCTCTGTGGTGTTGTCCCTTCCAGGGGACAAAGGAGGGATGAGGAGCTTCGTGCCCAGGAGACAGGGATGTGCTGGGTGTCACACTTGGCACTTCCCCCTGGACAGGGCTGATGAAAGAGCTTTTGTTGAGCCCCCGCTTCTGGGACATCTCAGAGCAGACTGGTGCTAACACGGTGCTTGGGGACGTGGTTTGGAGGGTCACAGTGTTTGCTGCCACAAGACCCATGGAAGGGATGAGTGGGATGCAGGACTGTGCCAGGTTAACTTGGGGCGAAGATGTACAGTGGATCCAGTTCCCATGGAGGAGCTGAGCTCTCCTTCCCTGCCAGGGCATACACGGGGAAGGATCCTTGCAGGAGCGCAATCTGGTGCCTGGCCTGGGATGAGTCAGGTGTTTGCAGGCAAGGGAGGTGATGGGGCTGGTGCCAGCATCCCAGTGGGACCCTCCCACCATGCCAAGGGCACTGGTGCAGGCCCAGAATGCCTGGGAGTGGGGAGCCTGGCAGAGGGCTGGGAAGGCAGCCCAGCTCCCAGCCCAGCTGCGGCTGCAGTGCACATCCATCCGTCACTGCGGGGGAGGGGGGGGGCGGGAAGAGGCGGCTCTGTATAAAGCACTGCCTCGGATGCAGCACAGCCCAGCAGGATGAGCCATGCTGGAGCCATGGGGAGCTTGCACCAAGGTAGGGCCCCACCACGGACACGGCCACTGCACAATGCTCGGCACTGCTGCTGATGCTCTGGGCTTTAGCCAGCAGTGGGTGCCCTGGGGAGAGCTGGGTGGGGTGCGAGTCGTGGAGCCTGGGAGGGGAGATGATTGGACTTGCTCTAAGCGGTCTTTTCCAAACTTAGTGGTTCTATGACAGGGCATTTTACAGCTGGGAAACCACTCAGGGCACTGCAGATCTCTGCCTCTGCCAGTCACCGGTGAGGATAAGTGGGGTTCGTTCTTCAGGAGCTGGGGATACTCTCTGTTTCTGATCCCCCTGCTTCACCATAAACAGCTCATGTGATTCTCTGGCCCTGCTGCAGAGCAGCACAGGAGAGCTTCGCTTCGCTGCAGAGCATTTTGGGGATTTGCACGTCCTGTGCCAGGGGATAAGTGCTGGGGGGCAGCGGGGCTCAGGTTGGCAGCAGGGCTCAGTAGGGGCAGTGGGGCTCAGGGTGCCATATATTGCCAGGACTTTGGGGCTATTTTCCCTGTTTGCTCTTTCTGTGTCCCCAGAGGATCCCCAGGACTCCTCGCCAGGCTCCTCTCAGGTTTCCAGGATGGCTGCAAGGCACTGCCTGTGCTCCTATCCTGCCTGTCCCCTGCCAGCTCAGCCCCTGCCTCATCAGGGGTGCTGGGTTCCACAGCCCTGGTGAGCACCTCTGTCCTTGGGGGCTGGCAAGTACCTGGACCCCCTGACCTTTGTCACACAGCCACTGCCACCCCTGCAGGGTGCTCCTCATCTCCGTCCGTCTCTGCAGCAGCCATCTGTCCCACAGCACAGTGGGGAGCTTTGCTGCCAGGATCAGCCCTATGGGCCCTCAGTGGTGGTGAGGCAGGAGGGTGCTGGGGTGTCATCCAGCTCTGTGCACCCTAGTTATGCTAGAGCCTGCAAGGCCCCATTCAGGCACTCAGCATGGAGCTAGGATCTGCTCAGGACTGTGATGGTCCAGAGGTTAAACTTCAGGGATGGGCAGCAGCCTCGGCAGATAGTGGGGGGGAAACAGAGCCAAGTAGCAAAGGGGGATGGTCAGCCCTGGAAACCATCCTGGCAACTGGGAGTGACTGGGCAGGGGAAGGGGAGAGCAGGCTGCAGCAAAACCAGCTTGGAGGTGGCAGGGAAGGGAAGGTCCTGAGTGGGGAGCGTTTTGGACGCTGGAGGCAGGATGTGCTGGGGCAGAGCATTTGGGAAAGCTGTGAATCCATACTCTGGCTTGAAGGGGGAAGAAGAGGAAAACACCAAGGGAAGGAGGAGCAGGCAGGGAGATGAGGGGAGGAGATTCCAGGCTTGATCAGCAGGTCTGCCTCTGATCCTGCTAAGGCTTTCTTTGCAGTTGCCATTCCCACGTGCCTGTTCCAGTAGCCTGGAGCTCCTTTCAGCTCCAGCCATTTCCCCTTTGGAGAACAACCCCCAGTCCATAGGGGTCCAGCGGCAGCAGAATTGAGCCAGCCCTTGCTGGAAACTGGGCTTGTGCTGAAAACGTGGCCTTGCTGAAAACTGGGTGCATGGCACTGGGGCCAGTGGGTGCCGAGGAACCCTTCGGCCATCATCCTGCACAGGGAAGGGTCTGGGGGGACGGTGTCCGCTGCCTCCTGCCTTCTCCAGCTACTGCCAGGCAGCTGCCAGCCTCAGCATGGGAGCTGCTCCAGCCTTGGCTGCACTCCCGAGGGGACGTGCACGAGAAAGGCTAGGTACTGGGAAGGGCTGGGACAGCCTGGTAAAGGCTGGCACCCAACGGAATTGGGTCCTGCTCCTTCTGTGGGAAATATTTAGAAAAAAATTATTTGGGACAGCATCTCTACTTGTCTCTACCCAGTTCGCTGCAGTTGTGGTGTATATCTCTTTTAAAGGTTTGTGGTGGAAATCGTCAATGAAACTATCCCTTTGGCAGCACGCTGGGACCTGTGTCCTTTCTCAACCCATGGTCCCCCACACCAGAGTCTCCTGCATAGGGTGGGCAGCAGAAGCTGAGTTCTGCATCCAGAAGGTGCTGTGTGATGGGCAACACTCCACGGCTGCTGCGTGCTGTCTGAGGTTTGCTTGCCACCTCCACATCAGGGGCAGCTCCTGTCTGAGCCACAGAGCTGCTCCCATGATAACCAACATCTGCTTCTGGAGCTCTTGAATGCCACAGAAAAGGCCATGGGGAAAAAAGTGGGGAGAAGGGGCTGAGGCAGGTTGCAGTGGTTGCCTCACTGTGAATCTCAGGTCCCTTCAGAGCCTGCAGGTGCCCTCAGGGTGCTGAACACTCCCAGCCTGGCACAAGGGACAGTTGGGGTGCTGGTGGTCATGTTGGCCTTGGTGTCCTCCCACAGCCCCGGGAGCAGATGACCAGGCTTCCATGGAGGGTGGCAGCATCCTACTGCTGGCCAGAGCTCTAGGGGCTGGTGCCACCATCCCCAGGGGCTTGGTGCTGCCAGGCTGGTGCTGACCTTCAGTGCCAGCCAGCCCTGAGCCCCCTGGCTGCCAGTAGCATTGGGGTGAGTGGCAGTGCTGGCAGAGCCCTGATTCCATGCTTCCGACCTCTCCACTCAGCCCCACTGTGGGCAGGGAACCCTGAGCAGCAGCACTGCCCACACAGCTGTGGCACCCACACCCACCAGCCCCTGAATGCAGCATTGTGGCTGTGCCCAGGAGTGTGGCGGTGCCAGTGTGGCCCCTCCATTGGGGCTGTGCAGCTGCAGGGCTCAGCTGCAGTAGTGTCATGCCCAGGGCCACTGCCCCACTGCCAGCCCCAGCTCCCTTGGGGCAGCTCCCTGACCCTCATCCCCCAGCAATGACCCTGTGTGGGGACTGGAGTCTCCCCACCATGGCTGCAAGGTGAGAGATTGAGGGGCTCCCTGCTCCTCCTGAGCCCATCCAAAGTTTGGAGGGGGGCTTGATCGTCCCCGCTGTGTTCCACACTGCTGGGGCAGGAGCAATGCCACAGGGATGGGCTCAATGGGCCCTTTCTGGGCTGGGATCCATCGGAGCTGAGGTTTCCTCTGTGGCTGTATAGAGCCCTGTGTCTCTGCCCAGGCACAGAGACACGTGGTGCTGCAGGAAGGAAGAGCGTGCAGTGGGAATTACTGGGACCAGGGAAGGGGGATGGTGGCCAGGGTTCCAAAGCAGGGTGGCAGGAGAAGCAAGGTCATGGTGTGAGCAGGGAGATGGTCCCTGGGGGTTTGCCAGCTCCTTTACCAGGGGTCTGCCACCCCGGCACTGCTGTGTTGTGCTCTCACGGGCTTCAGCTGGTAGTCAGGGTCCCTAGGTCAGGCTCCTTGCTTGGAACTGGAGCTTAATATGCAAAAGTAGGTCTGGCTGGGCAAGATGGGATGAATTCCTAGCCTACTACCCTTAAAAAAAGGCCTCATTTCCTCAGGGATCAATGCTTCCCACTGCAGAGGGAAAAAGTAGTTTGGAAGAAAGTTTAGAAACCTTGAGTGAAAAACCCAGCGTGTTTTTGGCCTGAAGGGATGGTTATCATTTTAGAGATTTCATATTGATTAAAAAATTCACACACTGAGATCCAGGCAGAAGCACTTAGGAATGATCCACCCAGGGATTGGAGCTGGGAGCATGCAACTGCTTGAATTTGCAGTGGAAAAACAGCAGCCCTGTTTTCTCTGTGGAAAAAACCAAACCACTGGTGACCCTTGAAAGCTTCTGGTGCCCTTGGCCAAGCAGTGGGGTCTGTCAGGAGGAGCTGAGCTAATGCTCCTCAGGGGCCTGTGGCAGGTTGTCCTGCCTGTCATGGCCAGAAGAGTGTGGCCCTGGGGCAGGGTGGTGAAGTCCTGGGCCTGTTGGTGTGAACAGAGTCCCTCTGTGGTGACCACACAGCCAGCATGGCCAGCAGCAGTGTCACTGACCTGTGTGCATGGAAGGGGGATGCTCCCAGATGATCCTGCACTGCCGAATTGGGTGGCAGGAGGCACAGGCTGACTCCTGTGTCTTCCCTGTCACCTCCTCTCTGTTCTCTCTCACCCCTGGAGTCAGTTTTAGCCATTTTTATGGGTAAGGTTTCACATTTTCCCACTGCTGAGGACACCTGAAGGGCGGTGGAGGGACAGGAGCTGTGGCGTGGGATGGGTTTGCTTTGTAACAGAAAGTCAGCAAGTCCGTGGGTGACACCGAACTGAGCCTGAGCAGTGCAGCAGATTCACCAGGGATGTGGCATCCAGAGGGACCTGGGCAGGCAGGAGGAGTGAGCTCATGTGAACCTCATGCAGTTCAACCAGGCCAAGTGCAAGATCCTGTATCTGAGTCAGGGCAACCCCCAGCATCAGCACAGGCTGGAGGCTGGGTGGGTTGAGAGCAGCCCTGGGGAGAGGCACTTGGGGGTCCTGGTCAGTGACAAATTGGATGTGACTTGGCCATATGTGCTGGTACCCAGAAACCAGTCGTGGGCTCATCCCACACTGTGGGCAGCAGGTGAGGGTGGGATTCTGCCCCTCTGCTCTGCTTGGGTGAGACCCCACCTGCAGTGCTGCCTCCAGCTCTGGGATCCTCAGCACAAGGACATCAACCTGTTGGAGCAAATCCAGAGGAGGCCACGAAGATGCTCCAAGGGCTGGAGCCCCTCTGCTCTGGAGCCAGGCTGAGAGAGCTGGGGGGGTTCACCTGGAGAAGAGAAGGCTCCAGGGAGACCTGAGAACCCCTTCCAGGGCCTGAAGGGGGCTTATAAGAAAGATGGAGAAAGACTTTTTACCAGGGTCCGGAGAGACAGGATAAGGGGCAATAGCTTCCCACTGCCAGAGGACAGGATTGGATTGGATATTGGAAAGAAATTCTTCCCTGTGATGGTGGTGAGGCCCTGGCACAGGCTGGCCAGAGAAGCTGTGGCTGCCCCATGCCTGGAAGTGTTCAAGGCCAGGTTGGACGGGGCTTGGAGCAACCTGGTCTAGTGGAAGGTGTCCCTGCCCATGGCAGGGGGTTGGAATTGGAATGGGGATCAGAAATGTCCTGTGTGGGCTTACACACTCCACTAAAGTGCAGGTTTTATGGTGCTGCAGGCATTACTCAGGGCTGCTGGTGTGGCTGTTCCGTGGGCAGGGTGGGTGATGTGACCCCAGGGAGATGCTCTGATTGAGCCGCCTCGTCCAGCCACAGCCTTCGGACACTCCAATGGGGGCGATCCCAGCAGATCTGGCACAGACTGATGGGGAGCTGGTGGGGCCTGAGCAGCCTGAGTGACGGGTGGGTGATGGTCCAGAGGGTGCTCCATGACCTTGGTGCATGGATCATCCCAGGAGCTCTTGCCAGCCCACACTACATTGGCATAAAAGGTTTCAAAAACATAAATGTTCTAAAAACATGTTGCTGAGCACCCCGGCATGGAAAGTGCCTTCCCCTCGCTGTTCCTGGCCCTGGGTTTGTTTTTGCATCATGCACTGGACAGGCAGCTGGGGCTGGAGGCAGGAATCTCGCCGCTCCACAGGGTCCCACGCTGACCGTGGGAACATGTTTGTCATTTCCTTTGTCAGTGCAGGCTTTCCCGTGACTCACAGCCTTGTTTTTCCTCCCACTCCTAAAAAACATGAGTGAAGGTACCTATGGGTGCAGCGCAGGGGGGAGCAGGGGGTCAGGGCAGCCTCACTGCCCGCTGTGAGTGCAGAGATGGGGCATGAGCCAAGCCCTGCCTGTGGTGGGTCCCTGTCACTGGGCAGCAGATCCATGAGCGGACAGGGAGCCGAGGTCTGGCAGAGTATCCGTGCAAGAACAGGGAGCTGGGATCTGGCAGTGGATCTGTGCATGGACAGGGAGCCGCGGTCTGGCAGCGGATCCATGAGTGGACAGGGAGCCGGGGTCTGGCAGCGGATCCATGCATGCAGGCAGTGGGGCAGAGATGGGCTTGTCCCAAGGCTCCCGTGCAGCCAGGGCATCCCAGCTGCTGGCTGCCTAGCCAACATCGTCCATGCCCGTGTGACCTCAGTGACCCCTCCTGTCTCTTCCTCGGGTGGCGGTGGCAGAGCGGGGTGACCAGCAGCCATGACAACGGAGACGGGCCCCGGGTCGGAGGTGAGGAATGCGCAGGAAGAGGCTCCGCAGCAGCAGCTGGAGGCGGCTGCCCACGGCCCCACCGCAGCCCCCAACCCCACTGGCCGGGACAGCGACGCCAACGAGAAGCCCGGGGCACAGTCCGATGCCCGAAATATGGAGCCAGTGAGTGGGTGACAGACGGGTGCCACGAGAGGCAGGAGGGGGAGGCGCAGCAGAGGAGAGGGTGTGCCACCGCTCACTGCTGTCAGTCACTGTGGCCTTGCTGCGGTGCGGGGGCTGCAGGAGCCCAGTGAAGTGGGCACATCCCTTGTGCCCGAGGGGAACGTACTGGAGGGGAGCCCCCCCAGCCAGGGTGGTGGTGGCTCTGCCAGCTGCTTGCACAGCTGCCCAGCTCCTTGCCCACAGCTCCTTGCAGGCAGGGCAGGACAGGCAGAAAGAGCCATGCGGCAGCCTGGAATGCTGACGGGGCTGGGAATGGCAGTGCAGGTCGGGGCACAGGGAGGGAGCAAGTGGTCCCGTGTCCCCTGCTGAGCTGCCCTGGGCAGGGCTGGGAGCAGCGGCCACACCCGCTGTTGGCTGCAGAGTTGCCGCGGAGCTGAGCTGTTGGGCAAGGAGGTTTTGGGTGCTGAACTGGCCCCAGGTGTCCATTTTCCAGGGACCTGGCTTGTGCTGGCAGTGTGGGTTGGGAAAACTAGGCTTGACTGAGGACTCCTAAGAGGTCATCAGCCTCCCTGCCACCGGCTGCCCTCTTCTGCCTGCTGTGGAGGGCTTTCCCCCTCTGTGTGTCCATCCTGGCGGTGGTGCCAGGTAACATTCTGTGTCTCCCCATTCCAGGGCACAGACATGGAGGACAAGGACTACAGTGAGACAGATGGGCTCTCTGACAAAACAACCCCCAGCAAGACCCAGAAGTCACCCCAGAAAACCACCAAGAAAGTGAAGAGTGCCCTGTGCAGGGTGACCCTGCTTGATGCCTCCGAGTATGAGTGTGAGGTGGAGGTGAGTCTTGGCTTTGAGGGGCTGTGCTAGCACCAAGGAGGGGACACTCTCAGCCCAGGGAATCTGCCCAGCCCAGCGAGTCCCCATGTCAGGGCTCTTGCAAGTGGCTTTGTAGTACCTCTCTCCTAGGGAAAAGTATCCACAGAAATAGCCATTTAAGTTGAAATTTCAACATAAGGAAAAAATCTGGAAAGACAGACCCCAGCAGGGAATTTCAGCCCAGTGAAGGCAAATTTGGCAGCTACTCACAACAAAAAACAATGTCTAAATTGGAAACTTTATGGCTGGGGGTAGAGCTCTGCCTGACAGTGCGTGCACCACACACCCGGTGCCAGCCTGGCTGCGGCACCTCCAGGTGTGTTGGCTGTCCCATGTGTGCACACGGGTATCTGTACACGTGTCAGTGCAAAGGAGGTGACATGCAGGGGCCCTCCTGGCTGCCCCAGGTGGTTTTGTGTCCATCTTCTCTGTGTTCATCTTCTTCTCCCTTGCTGTCCCTCCCCATGGAGCTGGTGGGCCAGTGAGCACACGGCGAGGTAGTGTCACGTGTGTGCATGTGCACATGAGGGTGAACACATGTGGACATCCTTGTGGCTGCATCTTCGTGCATGCAGGCAGGGCAGGGTGCACAGGCAGGTGGTCCAGCACCCTGCTCTGGGTCTGAGGCCACCTGCTCGTTAGGCATCATCACAGGCACATGGCATGGGCACACACGGGTGTACGTGGGTGTGCACTGTTCCCTGGCAGTGGGTGTCACGGCAGGGAGAGACAGAGGGGACAGACACCAGGCAGTGCCTGCAGGGAGGAATGGAGGGGAGAGGTGCCTGGCAGTGCCTGCAGTGAGGGACGGAGGGAGCAGCTGTTCCATCTCCAGCACTTCCTTCTGTCTCCTGCCTGCAGGCTGGGAAGGCAGTGGTGCTCCAATGTGCGCCATGAGCCCGGAGGGAGGGAGGGACATTTTTAGGGACTAGCAACTTTGCTTAAAAAGGAAAAGCTGAGGTTGTTCAGAAGCAGAAATCTGAGAGCCTTTTCCAGGGAGACCTTTGCCCTTGCTCTGGCAAGTAGGTACACGGGTGTTTGCTGTCAGTAGCTTGAAGCTGGCTGCATGGAGAGGATCTGTATGCAGGTCCTGGCTGATCCAGGTCTCAGCTGCGTGGGATTGATGAATGTAGGGAGTGTGGCTGCCTGAGAGGAGGGAACACCCCGAGGAAGCCGGGGGGGGATGTCCCTGCCCATGGCACAGGCAGCAGAGCCTTTGATCTCTGTGCTCCAGCAGCCCTGGCTGTCACTTTAGTGGTAAAATTGTTCACAGAGCTGTAGAAGGATGAGTTGGCAGCAAGATAAAAGACTTCCCAAAGGAGGAAAGGAGCAGAGCACCTCAGGGAGCTGACAGGGCACAAGGGTGGCTCATGAGCCCCAGTGGGGTCATCTTTCCCCTGGCTCTTCCCAGAGCACTAGCCAACCAAACGGGGATGCCAGGAGAATCTCAGGTCACAGGTGCTGGCAGAGCAGAGCAGAGCAATACCCCTTGCCACATTGCCCAAGAATGGGGTCAACTTTTAGACAGGTGCTGCTCTCCAAAAAAGCCATCTGGGGCACAGAGGACAGGGTTAGAGGTAGAAGGTCCAGTGCTGCATTTCTTCTTTTTTCTGGCAGACACTGTTGGAGTAGTTGTGCCTTTTCCCTGTGTTTTAATTAAACCTTAATTCAGTCAAAATCAAATGGGGGAGTAAAACTGTTGAGTGTGACACCCCAGCATGTGCCATGGGTGAGCCCCTACCTTCAAACCCAAGTTGGAAGGAGGGAGGAGACCCAGGAAAGTTGATGGCAAGTACTGGAAAAGCTTTGGAGGGCAAGCAGGAGCCTGTGCTGTGCTGCTTGCTGTGCTGTGCTGCCATCCTAGGGGGCATCTGGTAAAGGTGCTCCAGTAAATGGATGTCTTGGAGAGGGGAGATTGGAGATGGGAGCTGCCAGGCTGGAAATCGAGGAGATACACACGTGGGAAGGGTTGTTCTTCAGTGTCCATGAGGGAGCCTGGGCCTCACTGCCACCAGTAACAAAGAGAAATTCAGGGGAATTCCCATCCCTCAAAGTGTTCAAGACTGGGTTGGATGGGGCTTAGAGCAACCTGGTCTAGTGGAAGGTGTCCCTGCCCATGTTAGGGGGGTGAAACTAGACAATCTTTACGGTCACTTCCAATGCAAACCCATTCTGGAATTTGTTTATACCGAGGGTGCCCTCCGTTGCTGCACATGGCCTGGGCTCTTAGTGGCTCTCATTTGTCCGTGCTCTGCTTGGGAATCCCACCACTGCTGCCACCAGCAGCCCATCCCTGCAGCCCAGGGACCACCTGGGTGTCCTTAAAGTGGTGCAAAGCCCAGGTGATCCCAGGGCTACAGGGATGGGGCATGGTGAAACCCACTGCCAGATGAGAGCACCTTTTAGGGGTCACCTGAAGGGTCTCCCTTGAGCCAGCTCACCATCAGCCTCTCCATGTCTCTGACAGAAACACGCCCGAGGCCAGGTCCTCTTTGACATGGTGTGCGAGCACCTCAACCTCCTGGAGAAGGACTACTTCGGCCTCACCTTCTGTGACTCAGACAGCCAGAAGGTGAGCACGGCGGGGTCCCTCTACAGCTGCCCCTTGCATGGTGGGGACCCCCCTGACCAGCTGTCTCCTTGTTGCAGAACTGGTTGGACCCCTCCAAGGAGATCAAGAAGCAGATCCGCAGTAAGTGCCCAGGGAAGGTCCATCCTTCCCAGCCCGGGGGTATCCCATGGAGCTCCAGGATAGCTCAGCTGTGGCTGTCCTACAGTGTGTCCCCTTCTCACCTGCTCTAGAGAGGACCTTTGCCAGCTGGCCTGGGGACAGGGATGCTGATGCTCATTCAGCTAAGTGTTACCCACCTCTCCTCTTACTCATGAGAGGCGCTGGGGGGCAAAGGACCTCATCTGTGCCACCAGAGCTGAGACATGGTGCCTCTCTGAGCACCACTTGCCCTGAGCAGGGAGGAGAGGGACGGGGGGAAAAAGTGGGGGTCCTTGCTGGGACAGGTCCTGGGACCTTTGCCCATGATGTTGCATTGCTGGGATGGCAGAAATGACACCTATAGTCCAAGGTGTCATTTTCTGGGACAAAGGAGGCTTTTGCTGTGACAGTGATGCTGTGATAATGATCAGGAGCTGATGGCTTCTGAAGCTGTGATGCTTTTCTCTCCCCAGCCGTTTGGGAAGGACTAACCAGGTCATGCTGGTATCCCGAGGGCTGTGCTCCAAGCAGCTTCTGCAGCCCTCTGTCCCTGCCTTGTGCAGGCTTAGGAAATGCATGGATGCTTCTACACCCTGTGTGCAGCCCTACAGGTGCTGTCCTGACTGCCCTCTCCCCTCTCTAGGTGGGCCCTGGAACTTTGCCTTCACTGTGAAGTTCTACCCTCCAGACCCTGCCCAGCTCACAGAGGACATCACAAGGTGGGGACCACACACCTCCTTCCTGGGGAGCCCCGGCCTGCATTGAGGGGCACACGTCTCCCTCCCAGGTAGCCCCAGCCTGCTCAGGAAGCACATGCCCTCACCCTACTCTCACCCTCTCCCCCCTCCTGCAGATACTACCTGTGCCTGCAGCTCCGTGCAGACATCATCACGGGGCGCCTGCCCTGCTCCTTCGTCACCCATGCCCTGCTGGGCTCTTACGCTGTCCAGGCCGAGCTGGGCGACCACGACACCGAAGAGCACGTGGGCAACTATGTCAGTGAGCTCCGCTTCGCCCCCAACCAGACACGGGAGCTGGAGGAACGCATCATGGAGCTGCACAAGACTTACCGGTGAGCTCCAAGAGGGGATGGCACTGGAGAGATGGCCCTCACCTGGTGGGGCACCTGCCTACGTCTCCCCCTCTCTGTTTCCCTGCAGCGGAATGACCCCTGGGGAAGCAGAGGTCCACTTCCTGGAGAATGCCAAGAAGCTCTCCATGTACGGGGTGGACCTGCACCACGCCAAGGTATTGGGGCCATGGGGCTCCCAGAGCCATGGTCAGCACCATCCCACCCTGCTCCTGCACACCCCTCTTGCCCACCCCTTCCTCCTAGAGTGAAGGCTCAGTGAGGACATGCTCCTGGCATGGCTCTAGGTGGCTCTGAGTGTCCCCGTGTTGGACCAGAGGAGCTCCAGAGATCAACCAGCCTGGTGTTCAGGGCCCCCGTAGCTCCTAGCAGGAGGGAGCACGGCACTATTGGCCAGGCTGGTTCTTACTTCGCTAACTGAACTGTTCCCTCCTGTCCCCTTCCCTCCTCCAGGACTCAGAGGGCATTGACATCATGCTGGGCGTCTGCGCCAACGGCCTCCTCATCTACAGGGACCGGCTGCGCATCAACCGCTTCGCCTGGCCCAAGATCCTTAAAATTTCCTACAAAAGGAGCAACTTCTACATCAAGATCCGCCCGGGTGAGGTGGGTGCCAGGTGCCCATGCAGCCCTGGGGCACAGCAGAGTGCTTGTCCTGTGGGACTGGGGCTGATGGTGGGCACTGGGGCTGATGGTGGGGATGTCCTCACCTGGCTCCAGCCTCTGTCCCAAGGGTCCCACATGAATGACCACACTGTCCAAGAGAGCACATCGCCTGTGGTGTGGATTTTCTTGTCTATGCTCTCATGACTTCAGCAGCTGAGGGACCCCAGGTTCCCATCCCTACCTGACATACACCATGACCCTGCTGGTGTGGGGAGTTTGCCCAGGAAGGGAAGTTGAGGGCCATTTTTGGCGTGTCTTCACAAAAAAAAACATCAGGAGATTTTTTCATTCATTTTCAGACTTTATTTTTGCTCTTCTATGTGCACTGGTAGGAGAATGCATTTCCACCCAGGTCTTCCAGCAGGCTGGAACGGCAGCACATCTGAAAGGGAGAGTGATACCCTCACACCAAAACAGCTGTAAAAGCTTTTGTTTCTTGGAGGAATTCATCTTGCACTGAAAAGCCATTTACAGCTGAGGGAAGTGCTTAGGCCAGAGGCGTGGGCAGTGATCCCATCACCATGCTGGTGGCATGGACCTTCCCAGCACAGCTTTGAAGAAGACTTTTGGGGTTTTTTTGTATGGTCATGGCTCCTGCCAGGGGAGCCTGAGGGCTTTGGCAAGGTCCTATCCCATCATGTCCCCTAGGGCAGGATCTGCCTGTAACAGCCTATATCCGTCTCTCCCAAGTATGAACAGTTTGAGAGCACCATTGGCTTCAAGCTGCCCAACCACCGCTCAGCCAAGCGGCTCTGGAAGGTCTGCATAGAGCATCACACCTTCTTCAGGTGAGGACACCTTCTCCAGGCTTCCCTTCTGGGAGGCAGGCATGCTTCTGCTTCTGTTGCCGTGGGTACATGTGGGGCACAGTGCCGGGGGGCCTGACCGGGGTTTGCTGATGCCCCTCTTCCCCTCTGACCCCTAGGCTGGTGTCCCCAGAGCCACCCCCCAAGGGCTTCCTGGTGATGGGCTCCAAGTTTCGGTACAGTGGGCGGACGCAGGCACAGACGCGACAGGCCAGTGCCCTCATCGACCGCCCAGCTCCGTTCTTCGAGCGCTCCTCCAGCAAACGGTACACCATGTCTCGCAGCCTTGATGGAGGTATGCCCCAAATTGGGGAGGGGGAGGGAGATTGGTCCGCTGGCGGGAGCAGTGGGGTGCTGCTCGGCTCGGTTCTACTTTGCCTCATTGAGTTGAGCAGGGTCACAGCAGCATTGGGCTTCCTTCTAGGGGCTGTCCCCAGTTGCATCCCCATGGCAGAGGGTCTGTCCCCACCCCAAGTGGTTGCTCAGATTGTGTGTGAGCAGGGGGATATGGCAGGGTTGGGGTTGGGCAGCCTGGGGACACCTTCCCCCCGGCTCCCTGTGCCTTAGGACACCTGGGACCATCTGTCCCTGCTGCAGGGCGTCTGGGGCTCCTTGATCCCCAGGTAAGAGCTAGCAGGGTAGGGGCAGGGGGTGAGGGAATGGGGGAGGAATGGGGGTGGCAGGGCTGCAGTGACCCGGGCTCTCCCCCACGGGCAGAGTTCTCACGTCCAGCCTCCGTCAGCGAGAACCATGATGCTGGGGCGGAGGGTGAGAAGCAGGAGGAGGACGGTGAGTTTGGCAGCAGGAGGCAGTCTGAAATGGAGGATGAGGAGGTGACCACCCCGACGAAAATCAAGGAGCTGAAGGTACAGCCGAGGTGGGCAGAGGAGGGTGGGGGTGGAGGGGTAGGCAGACAGGGGACCAAGCACAGGCAGCAGGGCTGGGCTGCAGGCAGGAAGGGTCACCTCGGTGCGCAGTACCCTGCAGCCCTGCCTGTGTCAGCTGAGCCCCAGGCTGGTGGGACCCCTGGGATATGGCTCTTGGCCCCACTCGTGGAAGTGAGGCGGTCAGAGGGGTTTGGTTTAACTGAGTCCCCAGAGCCCTCCAGGTGATCTAAAGGCTCCTCCCCAGGCAGAGCCAGATCTGGGAACAGTCCCGGTTTGGGACAGGGATGGGGATGGGGACAGGCCAGGAACATGGGTGCCCGCTCATTCCCCCCACTGCCCGTGCACAGCCCACCCACTGCCTGCCCTGGTCCTTGGGCTGTCCCAGCCCATTTCAGCCCCACTTCGAGGGGAGAGGGTGTCCCTACCAGCCCATCAACTTAACTGTGATGTTTGTGACAAATTCCTTCGTAACCTGCTGGTTACTTTTAACCCTCTCTTTGCTGCCAGCCGGAGCACGAAACAACCCCCAGGCACAAGCAGGAGGTATTCTCTGTCTGGAGTATCTTAGTCCTCATTGGTGCATCATATTGTCCATCCTTCCCAAAACAACTCCATGTGTCACCCTATTTACTGGAATACAAGATGCGTCAGGCAGGGGGTTGGGTGCTGGAGGAGCCCAATGAACAGACAGCTGGGGATCAGCCCAGCGCACGTGGCATCTTCTATCCCACTAAGTAAGGTGGTCCTGATCCTACCTGTGAGCCCTCCCAGGGGCAGGAAAACCCTTGACCCATTGGGGTGACCTGGCTTCTGTTTGTGTTACTGACCCTGCCATATCCTTGCCTTGTGTCTCCTGTGCAGCTGGTCCCATCGCTCCCGCTGCCACCCTGACCCATGCTCTGCTCTTGCCTGACCCAAACTGACTCATCACCGCCCTGCCTAGTGGCTCCACTCTCCTGCAGCCCCCCACTCCCCATGAGAGCCAGGCTGGGGCTCCCCACAGCGCTGCAGCTGCCATCCCACCCTCATGGGGCAAAGGGGCTCTGAGCTGCCCCAAGGGGCCAGCACTGGCACCCACCCAGTGTCTGTCCACCCTGAGAATGGGCTGAGCAGAGAACAGGGAAGCTGAGCCCTCTCTGTACAAACTGCCATGTCCCCGGTGGCCCCATCAGGAATGATTCATCCTGGCCTAAAATCCACAGTTGCTCCCTGGGAGTTTCCCCTCCAGTTACAGTGGGATGTAGATCCTCGCTGCAGCTGTTGATGGGAGCAAGCATGGCTACATGATGTGGTTGTCCACGCTGGCACCACACAGCCTCACCATCCTGCTCAGCACCACAGGGGCAGACCCCGCCAGGGCAGTGGGCAGTGGGCACTGGTCCCAGCCCCCCACCCGCCTCATTGCTTCCCCACTGCATGTGCATGTGCTGCGCCCCGGCCCGGCACACCCTGAGCCCAGAGGTGGGCACACTTGAGCTCTCCATGGCTCACACATGTGGGCCCAGGTCGGGAGTTTTCCTGAGTTGTGCTGAGCCTTTGGGATCTGGAAAATTTGGTGGACTTTTTCCTGAGACTCTCATGGGTCTCTGGGCTGTTGCTGACGAGGTACTAGGGAGGTATTTAGGTGCCTCCTTTCAAACCTCAGAAGAGGTTTGAATTTGAGTTGGAAGCAGAAACCAGGGTTCCTGCTCGGAGCTGGTTTGCCCACCTCTGTGGCAGGACGAGGGGGCCACCCTGGCGCCTGGGCCCTCGCTATGTCCTGCTCTAACACCTGAACCCCACCTTGCACTTGAACAGTCTGAGCTGTCCTCTCTCCACAGCAGGTCAGACCCACCCCACCCCAGGCTGGTCCATGGGGATCCAGGCTTGGATCCATGCTGGACATCCCTGCCCAGGCCTTGACCTCCAGCCCTTTGGCAGAGCCCATTTCAGAGCAGCTCTGCTGGAAATGTTGGTCACCTGCCCTGCTGGGACAGAGCCTGGGGCTCCCTTTGAGCCTGGTGCCAGAGAGGAGCAGAGGAGACTGCTGGTGTTTCCAACGGGGCCCCATCCCTTGCTGATCCCAAGGGAGAGCCCACTCTCCTCTCCAGGAGGCTTAGTTTGTCCTCAGCCAGGAGGACGTGGAGTCCTGAAGATGCTGCCAGGACATGCCATGCCCTTCCCCTGCCATGTGTATTTGGCTCTATGCTGCCTTTCTGCTGCTTCCTGCAGTGAAAGAGCTGCTCCCCCTGCAGTGAGACCCGCAGACCAGGGGTCTCCAACACGCTCCTCATTTGGCTACTGAGACTAAATTCTAGCCCAGTGCCCCTGCTCATCCCTTTGGCCTTGGCTGCTGCTTTAATCACTGCTCCTTTCCTCTCTCCTTCCCAAGTTTTTAGACAAGCCAGAGGATGTTTTGCTGAAGCATCAGGCCAGCATTAATGAGCTGAAGCGGACCCTGAAGGAGCCCAATAGCAAACTGGTTCACAGGGACCGGGACAGGAGGCTGCCTTCCTCACCAGCCTCTTCCTCACCCAAGCATGAGGATGAAACGCCAAAGGGAACACCTGAAAAGGCCAGTGAGGTTTGTTCTGCTGCTTCTCTTACAGAGGGGATCAGGATCCAGTGGGGAGGTGTCCCTCAGCTCTGGGGCTCTGCTCCTGTGCTGCCCCGAGGAGGGACGGTGGGAGTGCCGTGCTGGGGACACAGGGTGCAGGGAGGGGTGTCTCTAAGTTTTGCATCACACTAACCATTTTTACACTGCTGGCGGGAATCTCCCTGTGTGCCTGGGCATTGCAGGGGACCGAACAGCTCTTCCTCTGGGGGTGTTTTGGGAGTACCTGTGGCTCTATTGGCCCATGAGATGGGGTTTTCCTCACCCCTCACACCAGCAGCCTGCAGGGCAGTGCTGGTGCAGCTTCTGCCTGAGGGTGTCTCGAGCAGAGTGGGACCAGGCACCTGCACAGAGGTGCCCTGTTGTGCTCTCAGCAGCAGGACCTGGGTGGTGCGAGGAGGTGGAGGGTGAGTGGTGCCGTGCTGGCATTCTACATTCACATCTTCCCCTTTGGGTGTTCTGCCTGCTGGCTTTGCACTGGGACCGTGGGAGTGATAGGAGGGTGCTGGAGTTGGGGTGCCAGGACAAAGCCCCCAGTGCTGCATGAGTGATGTGGATGTGGCACAGTTGAGTGCTCTGTGGCCTGGGGTCCTGCTGGGCTTGGTGCAGGCAGTGTGTGCCAAGAGTGTCCCCACTGCCACTCTGGATGCTCTCTCCCTGCCAGGGACCCTTCCTCCTTGCTCTCCCCTCCAGGAGCATCTCTGTGCCCACAGCAGTGGCATGGCTCTGGGCAGGGTGGGTGCCACATAGAGAGGCTGCTCTGCCCTGGCTGCCCCTCACCCCGAAACAGCCTTGCCATGGGGCTGGGCTGCGGGGAGGGCTTGGGGCACTGTGGGTGGCTGGGCTGGGGTCTCTCTGCAGGGGATTTGGGACATGCCTGTGTGCCTGCTGGTGCCCAGCACTGACCGGAGACCCAGGGCTGCAGGGTGGGCTTGTGCCCCCCCTCATCAAAATGCTCGACTGTGAAGAGGAAGAGGGACTTCACCCCACATCTCTTTTACTGTCAAATATATCAAGTGCAGAGATGTGAATGGAGCATCTAAAGCTGGCACAGCTGTGACCTCTGTCTGTCTATCTGTCCATGCATCTACCCATCCATCCACCCACCTACCCACCCTTTGTTCCTTCATTCCTTCTCAAATTCTCTCTTTCTCTCTCTTTCTTTGTCTCTGTCTCTCTCTGTCTCTCTCTCTCCCCATGGGTGCTGGGGTTTCCGTGCTGGCACAGACGATGGAAGAGGACACCCTAGACGATTTTGCATCAGAGCATGGACCTTCCCTAAGCATGGAGTCTTTCACGCAGAAAAGCCTTGTCTCCTCTCCTGAGGTTGTCACTATCCTCTCTCCCCCCACTTCTTGCTTTCACATTCTGCCCCTGTCACTGTGGGAGTCCCCAGCCTGCCAAGGGGGCTCGTGCCCTCTTAGCAGAGCAGCTGTTTGCTGCCCCCCAGGGTGGGTCCCCTCTCTGGTGACAGGCAGGACCCCTCACAGGACAGGGCTGTTGGTGAAACCTGCTCCCCTGACTGTTCTGGCTGGGATATGAGATGGGGCCCTGGAAAGACCTCCCAGTGCAGCCCTGCTGGGTGTGGGGCCATGCTGGAGCCCACTGTTGAGGGTCCCAAGGCAAGGGTGACCCAATGACACAGGCACTCTGTTGGTGGCTGCTCCAGGTCCAGGCAGGCAGCCTCAAGCTGTTCTTAGCAATCCCTTGTGCTTTCCTTCCACTTTGGCTGCAGTCAGAGTTCCCTGGGCCCAGGAAGCCTGAAGAAGGGCATCTTTGGAGGCATCAGGTGTGTTGGACTCATCCCTGTGCACAGCAGGGTCATACTGCCATCCATGTCCTCACGTGGTGCCCATGGGTGAGGAGCGTGGGCTCTTGGCATTGCTTGTGTGCCAGTTTATCTCAGATGAAGGGGTGTTTTCCTGGACCTTCAGAGACCAAGAGTGGTACCTTCACTGAGCAGAAGCAAGCTGGTGTTTGAGCCTTGGTTCTGGTGTATTGGCTGCAGGCCCCAAGGGTTGGCCCAGTGGTGCTGGGGAGCACGTCCGACCTGAGCGGCCCAGGGAGGGGCAGAGTCAGTGTGGGAGAGGGGGCAGATGGGGCAGGGGCAAGGCTGAGTGCACTCTTGCTCCCTGTCATCGCCCGTTGTCTGTGCAGAAATTGCCAGCGTGGGCAAGAGCCTGAACCTGGGCTGACTGGAGCAGTCCCCAGGAGACAAGATGGGTGTGAGGGAGGCTTGGGCACAGCCTTGGGCTTCAGTAAGGGCTCTGCAGCAGTGTCTCCTGTTCATTGCTGGCACTCTCTGTGTGCCAGTATTTCAGAGCTGGAGGACAGAAACAGCAGCAGTGAGGTGCACACACATCTCTGGATTCAGAGTCTTGTCCTCTGCTCCCCGGAAGCCCTTGGGGTGCCAGGTATCCATCTACAAGTGCCATGGTGGCCTCACCGGTGATTTCTCTCCAGGCGTCAGTGACTGAGACTCAGCAGTTGATATGTGGGAACTTGTCCTCCCCTGACCGGTGATCTCCATGAGGAGTTCATGGCCCCAAGAGGGTGATGGCATGAGGACAGCACATCTGCAGAGCTTGGATCTCTCATGACAGCCAGAAAGTCCCTCAGTTCCCATGGGCTTCAGGCCCACTGAGGTTAAGCGGTCTATCACCCCTAGCCATACGTGTTGACTCTTCCCTTCATCCCTCGATCCCCACTGCTGCTGCAGGACTGGAATGTTGTGCTGTGAGGTGCCAGGAGCCTCTCCAGCTTCAAGTGGTAAAAGCAGCCCAGTGTGTTGTCTCAACATCTCAGATTCCCTCATTCTTGCCACAAGGCTTGTGCTTTCCTCTTGGGTGAGCTGAGACTTCTGAGAGCAAAGAACAGAAGAGACATTGAAGGATCTGAAGGGAGAAGCCTCCTGCATGCCCTGGGCTCTCCCAGGTTGTGGCCCTCATTGGCAGGGGCAAAGGCTGTCTCTGCTCCCTGATATCACCTCTTCCCACTCTATCAGCTTACTCTCCTGTGATGCATAGGCCACAGTGGGAATGGCCTTCCTGTTCCTAGAGCAGATGATTTGAGGGGAGAGAGGGCAGGGAAGTGTGAAAGTAAATTATCGCTTGGGAAGTCAAGGTTGGTCTATGGACAGACCCTTCCCAGTATCATCACTTCTGAGCCTCAGCTCTGCCTTGGCACATACTCTGTCTTGCCAGCCCATGGACCTCCAAAGCTCCACAAGTTCTCTGCTTTGTTGGAGGACATGCCCAAGTATCCAGATATTTGCTCTAATAGTCCTCAGGCTCTGGAGACACAAGGGCTGCCACAAGCTGTGGAACCAGAGCTGTGGCCAGAGCTGGCATTGAGCCCTCCAGAGCAGAGTTCAGTCAACTACTCCCGCACACCACAGAGTACCTGACTGTTCCCTTGGACTGGGCTCACCCAAGAGTCTGAGGAGAAGGAAGCTGGTTTAGAAATAAATCTGAAGCTTTGGGGTATTCCTTACTGGTGAAGAGGTGCTGTCATGGATGAAGACACTGTTCCAGGCTTCAGCAGAGTTTTTGATCTATCTATCTCAGGCCTTAACTCAGAGAAGCAGCCCAAAGAAATTCATCTTTGCCCAGGGAAGGTCTCCTCCAAAAGACTGGTTTGCAGCTGGAGAAGAGGTGTGAGAGGGCTTTGCTGAAGAAATTTGTACGTATGCCCACAACCTGTCCATCCTTGTCCTGGCTGAGAGAAGGTTCAGCAGTGGGACCACAGGGCAGGAGCAGGAGAGAAACTGCTGCACCCTCAGGAAAGTGAGCAGTCTCCTAGCTGAGTTGCCCATGAGCATCGCTGCTGAATGGAAGAATGTGCTGAGGGAGTGCCAGAGACCAGCCTGGGCATCCCAGCAGCCCAGCAAGCTGCCCGGTTAGGGATGATGCTGCCGTTACAGGTCAGACCTGGCTGTGAACATCCAAGGTGCAGCCTGGTGCTCGTGACAGGCACCAACGTGCTCTATTGTGATTTCCACAGACTAAGAAGAAACAAAATCTGCATTGGAGGCAGGTCTGGAGGAAGGGACCTGGAGAGCAGATGGTGCTTGAGAGCGCACCGTGATGGAATATGGGAGAGGCTCATGCGAGCGATGCTGTGGGGAGGTGGGAGGGATGGGTCTGCTTCAGACCTGGCTGCTCAGCAGGGTGGCCTGGCCATGGCAGGGTGCAGTTGCCATGGCAGAGTCCCTGGCAAGGATCCATCTGCCACCGGTGGAGGAGGGTGCCCTTCCTGCCCTGCGAGGAGCACAGCTGGCAGTGCACAGGGCCAACCCCATACTTGTCCTGGCACTGCAAGGAGCCAGCACCTCCGCACCCTCAGAGGGCTGGGTGTTTACTTGGGGACTAGCAGGCTGTACCCCAGCACAGCCCCCTGTGTGCTTCTCTGCAGGCACTCAGGGGGATTTTCAGGGGCTGCCAGGCTCTTGGCAAAGCCCAGGGCATGGGGACAGACAGAGGGGCTGTTGCAGGGTGCTGCAGGGCAAGACCTGGGGCACTGTGCTGAGGGATCTGTGCTTCCTTTGGCAGCTGGTAAAGAAGGCAGGAGCTGGGAATGGCATTTTTCTGCCAGAGACTTTCACCTATTTCTTTGTGGAAGCCCTACCACTAGTATCTGGTTTTCCTTTCTTTCTCTTCTGATGTTATCTTCTCTTACCTTCCCTCTGGCTCTGCTCCCCTCTGCCCGTGTGTTTCCCATTATCCAGTATAAGTCACTAGGTTTCCATTTTGGGTGCAACTGCTCCAAACATTCTTCCTGAATGGGTCATGGCTCACATTTCCATGGATTATTGTTCCTGATTTTAGCAGGGAGTGGGCAGCCAGCCCCCTCACTGGGACTGGAGCGCATCCTGGTGCCCCCAAGGGCCATCCTTGCCTCTGCTGCAGGCAGCTCTGCCCGGGCAGGCTGTGCCGTGGGCAGTGCCAGCCCCACGATGAGCCCCCAGCATTGCCCCCATGTGTGCTCCCTGGGGCAGCTGCGGAGGCCGCTGGGCTGCCTCATGGTGCACACGTTCTCCTGCCACTATATTCCTGTGGTTTATGTTCTACTGGCTGTTCCAGAAGTGGCTGGATTTTAACAGTGCTTCGTTCTTGGCACTCGTGAAGCCTTCTGCTGACCTGCAGGACAAACATGGGATGTACTAGGTGTCCATAGCAGCAGTGACCTGGTATCCCCCCACCAACCTCACAGATACATGGTGTGGTGTGCCACATTCCTGCTGTGTCCATGCTGCAGGACGCTTCACAGCCTTTGCTTGGTCCTTGCTGCAGCCCCCATACCTGTCTCAGCTGCCAAACCCGTGGTCTTTTACACTTGAGAGGTAACCTTTTACAGGTTACATTTTCTGAACTGCTTGGTTTCAGCATTGCTGGAAACCTCTGCTCAGTTATGGCTTCTGGAGATGTCCCTGATGAGCTGGAAAGGAGGGATGGACTTTGGGGGGAATCTGAGCTGCAGCATCTGGTAGGAAGGGGAAAGGGCCTTTCTGATGGCTCAAGGTGGTTTCTTTCCTTGCTCATGCTGTTGGCAGTCTGACATATTCTTAGGGCACGTGGATGAAGCTGAGAGTGAAGCTACCCAAAACACAGACCCTTGCTTCCAATGAAATCTCACCCCTGGGAATTGCTATAGCCAGCTGAAAACAGGGGGTGCCAGCTGGAGACAGTGGCTTATTCCCTATCATGGCATCAGCCCCTTATTTTCAGTCCCTATCTCCATCAGCAAGTTGCCAGGATCTTTGTATAGACCCTGTTTCAACTATAGCATTGAGAACACTACTACTAATACTACTAATTAGAATTATAATAATAATGACGTAGCCATTGCTGTGTGAGGCAGACCAGCCGTGCTACTTGTGCCAGCAGCAGTTGGGTGCGGTGTGTCTGATGCATTTAACTCTTCTTGCTCCAATTGCAATGCAGGGCTCAGAGCATTGGGTATTTATAGAGAGAGAAGCCCCTAGGCTGGAAGCAGTAGCTCTGAGGAAAGTTCTGGGAGTCAAGAAGGAAGAATCACGTGCAGGTACCTCGGAGGTGAACACAAGTGTGAGCCTGTTGAAGGTGGAGGTGGCAGTAGGGAAAGCCAAGGAAGTGACAGGCCAGGAAGAGCCCTCAGCTGCAGCCCTGGACACACGGAAGAGAGCCAAAATGATTGCCAGTCCCGAGGATTTTGAGTCTGTCTGGGAGGATGAGATCTATGAGAAGGAAAGCAGAGACAGCCCAGAGACAGCACATCTGCCCACTGACAGCACAGAGAAGGAGCCCCAGGGTGAAGGAGCAGCCAGTGGTGAGCCGGGGCTGCCCAAGCCCTGTCAACAGCCTGAAGAGAGACAAAGGGCCAAGATTTTAGGGCCAGAGCATCCCAAGGGAGAAGGCAAGGTGCTCTCCAGTGAGCATGCTTCTGCAGCCTCCAGGAAACAGGAGGCCAGAGTGCCAGGCACAGCCACAGAGCTCCTGAAAACCAAAGTGAAGGCTGGAGATGACAGCTCAGAGACTTCTGCGACCCAGAGGATCATCTACTTAGGAGATCCAGAGGGAGAGGAGAAGGACAGTAAAACACAACTTACCTTGGACACTAGTGAGTGGCTTGGCTTGGAGGAAATATCAGAAGCCACAGTGAACACGTCCAGGGAGGGATCTGGGCACGCAACACCTGCAGCAGAAGGGTTCCAACCCCCTTCTTCAGCAAGTCACCAACACAGGGCAGTGTCTGGAAAACCTACCGGAGCACCAGAGCAGCCCAGGATGGGCTGTGACGGGACCAGCCTGGTGGGACGTACCCTCTCAGGGTGGGAGAAGGAGTTGTCCCTGCAGCCAGAGAAAGCATCTGCTGGGATGCCCAGCTATGGAGCACCTGCAGGAAGTGAAGCCCTGCTGTGTTCCCAGGAGGTGGAACCAGAGGAGACAGAGCTGCAGAGCCCAGTGAGAGGCCTAAAGCCATGTGGCCTGGCAGGGGATGGCCACGGGGCTGAGGAGCGCAGAGGGAGCCCAGCACAGTGCACAGCAGGGGAGGAGCTCTTGGGAGCAGATGGTGACAAGGAGGAAAGTGCCAGAGTGGTTCTTCAGATGGAAGAGATAGAGACCAAGTCTCCTCTCTCAGCTGTGTCTTGGCCAGGCCATGCTCACACTGTGGGGTTGGAGGGAAATAAACCCAGTGCTCCTGCCCCTCCACCCATTCCCCAGCAATCCAGCCCTGTCCCTGTGGATCCAGCTCCAGGCACCAAGCCCAAGGGCACAGAGCTGTCCCAGAACACCAGCCCCGTGAGAGGGGTGGGCATGCCCAAGGGTATGGGCCCCTCCGTGGAGGTGGCACTACCCAGGGAAACTGATCCTGAATCTGCAGAACAACACCAAGATACAGGATTTACCTCATGGAAACCACAACAAGGAACAAGTCCTGGTGCAGCAGAACCACCCCAAAACACAGATATTGCAGCAGAGTCAGTCCAGGTCAGAGACACAGCCACCAGGGAGGTGGCTCAGGACATGGACCCTGCCACAGCACAGAGCAAAGTCCCTGCCCCCAAAGTGCCACTGCAGGAGGAGAAACCCATGATAAAAGAGTTCTTCCAAGGTTTGGGGCCCACATCAGGGAAGCTGACTGGAGATGAAGGCTGTGAGATGGAAGAACTGCCCCAAGATAAAAGCCCTGGTGTGAAAGAGCTACCACCCCAAGCAGAAGAACCAGAAAAACAGACAGAGGCCATCATGAGAGACCTGCCCCAAGAGGGTTCCATGGCTGGGGAGCTGCTCCACATTGCTGATCCCAAAGCACAGGAGCCACACTGGGACTCAGAGTTTAATGTGGGACAAGATCTGCAGGGCAGGAGCCCAACAGTAGGAGAAACCACCAGGGCCAGTGACCTAGCTCCAGGGCAACCACTGCAGAATGACTCTCTTCCCAAAGAAGCTGCTGACGTCTCACACTTCCAGTCCCCTGTATTAGGATTGTGCCAAGGAAGTGAGACGTTCCGGCTCTCTGCCTGGGTGGATGAAGGTGGAGAAGAGCTGCAAGTGAGTGGTGGGACACATCAAACAGAGCCTGAGTCGCTGGTGTGCGTGGCTGGGCAGGCAGGTGCTGTGTCCCAGGGGCACAGAGATGTCAACGTGGCCCCAGGAAGCTGGGAGGACAGCAAGAGCTACGGGAAAACCTCTGTGGCCTCTAAGATAAAGATGTTCGAGCAAAATGAAGTGGAGCGAAGGGAGGCCCAGGAGGGACAAGAGCGGGTGCCTGAAGCTGGGACATCAGCGAAAGCGAAAGGGAAGACAGGTCTGGCACAGGACATGCCTTTGAGCACCTGCCTCGCCTCACCACCAGCAGTGGAACCTGTGTCCAGTGTGAGCTCCTTGGCCCTTGGGCAAGGGGCTGGTTCAGGAGACATCTCCCAGCCTCACTCCCCGAAGGAAGATCTCTCTGTTGATCTGGAGCACAAAGAAGACAATGCTGATCTGGCCTCCCCCGACTCTGGCTGCGAGCTCACCCTGGCTGAGGCCATGGTAACTCCAATGAACTGTCCGAACGGGACATTCATGCGCATGTTTTGTGGCTCTCTGACTATGTCCAGTGGCTCCTCACACATCCATTGACTGACAGCAGGCGCTTTGCATCCCTGTCCTTTCTGTCTGTGTGTGTGGTCAGGCTTACTGGCTGCATGCAGACCTGCTGCCCGGTTGGTTCATCAGCTTTTGTTTTGCGATCCCTGAACATTTTGGCTCCCTGGAGAATGCCGCTCGCTAAACCCAAGAGCAGGCAGCCAAGCTTCATGTCCAGGAGCCGAAAAGGGCGACGGTGGGTGGCTGAAGGAGCTGCGACTGTCACGGGCACGCACCCCTCGGCAGCAGCGTGTCCATGCTTTCAGCTTCACCCTTGCATTTCCTACGTTGATACCCCTTCTTGCTTGGCTCACCAGCCTCCCCACCCTTCCCTGTCTTCAGCAAGCCGGTGGCTGGGTGATGAAGTAGCTTTCCTTGTTCTTGTGGGTGCTAGATCAGCTCCTGCAGAGTTCATTTCCTTACAACTAACCCTTTTCTCTAATCCAGAGCAAATTTCAGGAACTAAATGGGAGAGAAAAGGATTTATCTGACCCATCAGTAAAATCCATCCTGAAAGAAGAGAATTTAAAGAATGCTGTTCCAATGGTCTCCCAGGTCTCAGTGCTGTTTTACTAAGTGCTTCTCTCTGCAGTATGAGTGCAGCCGAGGGCTGTGCTGCCAGCTCCGCTCCTATTGCAGGGCTGTTCTGTGTGTATTGATACAGACACACACACACACGAATGTGTCTGCGTGTTCCTCCTGGGGCTCTTGGACACCCTGTTTCTCATACCTCTCAACCTCCCAGCTCTGCTGAGGGAAGGGTGTGCCAGCACAGCCTGGCCCATAGGGGAGATGGCGCTGGCTACAAACACTTGGGACCAAGGTCAGGAGGTGGGTTTCCACTGGGATTAGTGGGCTTAGAGGTGTTCCTAAGGGAGAACTGAGTCTAGCTGGGTCTAGATTTCCCATGGCTTTATGGCAAAGCGTGGCGAGGGGATACATACCCTCTGATGGTGGAGTTGAGAGGTATGTCTATGTCTAGAGCAGAGCTGATGGAGGGAGGACATCCCTTGGCTCTGACCATGCTGTCAATTACACTGACCAGACACTTAGTCAGGTCACCCCTGAGACTCCTCTGAGGCCTTTGGAGGGGGAGGTGGTATCAGTGGGGAAGACTCACCCTGGGGTGATGCTCTGCAGGGCCAAGTGGATGTTCAGTGGAATTAGCACGCTACTTTCCTTCTCCCTCACTGTGCCTGGCTGATGGGCCCTTTTCTTTCAAACTCTTCTCTCTTTCTTTCCCTCGTTTGTTTTTTTGAGTCACCGATATACAATAGCCCCAGCATCTGAGCTCCTTCTGAATGTCTCCTAACAGACCCATTGTTTTGCATCCATCTGCTTCCACTGGTGCACTGATGTGCCTCCAAGCTGGCCGAGCTTTCTTGTGTGACTGACCCTTTTTGAGATGATTAATTAGCAATAGATTTTTGGCACCATCAAATTGAGTAGCCTTCTGTCCCCACCCCGCTGCAAAGCCGCCGCTGTCAGAAAGGTTTCGGTCTCCATGCTTGAGTTGTGTTTGACTCTACTCTGTGATGTTTGCTGCAGCCTTCCTCCTCCTCCTCCTACTCCCCTGCCCCTGCCAGCACTGCCAGCGCTGCCACGTGGTGTTCATGGGCTCCGTCTCTCTCCGACATTGTGTCTCATTCAGAGAGCGGGTGTGAGGGAGGGCACCGAGGAGAGACCTAAACCACCTCGGCACAGGGCCCCCGAGAGCGACACCGGCGACGAGGAGCCTGACCAGGAGAAGGACTCAGTCTTCCTGAAGGACAACCACCTGGCCATTGAGCGCAAGTGCTCCAGCATCACGGTCAGCTCAACCTCCAGCCTGGAAGCAGAGGTGGACTTCACTGTGATCAGTGACTTCCATGGCACAGCCTTTGAGGACATCTCACGAAGCCTGCCCGAGCTGGACAAGGACAAGAGCGAAATGGAAGACGAAGGCCTGGTTTCCTTCCAGCACACTGACAAAGTAGTTCCTGGACTGGAAGAGGATGTCAAAGGCAGGGAGAAGGTCTCCCAGCCTAGCCCAGATGTCTCCCATCTAGAGGTACCCAGGAACACCATTCACCAGGACGGTCCCAGTGTCATCGTGCCTCCGTGTTCCTTGTGCCGGTGCCTGGCACTGCCTCCCTGGAGTGCACTTCCAACTGGTTTGGAGGAGCATGCTGGCTTCCAAACCCCTCCAGTTCCTGGCCCGGTGTATTTCCCCAGTGCATGCTGTGTCTGTGGTGCATGGCTCTGTTGCGTGCTTCCTGCATCTGCTAGCCAGGAGAAGTCACTGTCACCTCTTGGTCCCCTGTGTTTGGCTGCCCTGTCCCTTGCCCCACGACAGCATGTCATGCCATGGGAAGGGCACGTGGCACTAACCATTGGCACTGGCCTCGTGTCTTGCATGAATTCAGTGACCAGTTTGTGTAGTGAAGAGCCATGTGCTGCCCACTAACCTCTCTGGTCATGCTGAGGCTGGGAGGGATTTACCAAGTGCCTCATGGGAGTCACACCAGAGCTCCTGGAGAGTCACTCCTGTGCTGGGAGGGATTATAACAGGGCTAACAAAAATGCATGTGCATGCATGTGACAGATGAGTGTACACACAGGGAGAGGATGGTAGAGCCAGCTGCAGCGCAGTGAAATGTGGCCTTAGCTCTGTGCTGGGCCAGGGCCACTTCCTGCCTGGTCAGCCTGGGGCAGACTCCAGCCCTGGCAGGTATGTCCCTAGCCCTGCCCAGAGCTGCCAGGGTGCTGGAACCAGGAAAAAGCTGCAGAATTAAAGGGAGCTTTCTCTGAGACAGCCCAAAAACCTTGTGCAGAGCATCTGATGCCATAGTCATGGGAGATCTGCTCCACGTGCCCCACGGCCAGTGTGGGCAGGGGGCTGCTGGCTTGGGAATGCTGAGCACTGGCTAAGCATCACCTGTGCCCTTGGTAGTGCCGGTTTCCTGTAGTGGGGAAGTGCTGGAAGCCTGTCTCTGTTCCCCTGAGGCTCTGACACCCCAGGTGTAACCAGAGCCTCCCAGAGCTGGTGCAGATCATAAACTGGCTGCAGGACATGGGTGAAACAGATTTGATGGGTCTCACCTACCTTTTGAAGACCAGTTTGAACTAACCCATGGTGTCTCTATAGATCTATCCAAAAAACCCCAGAAAACCCCAGACAGAGGGCATCGGGTCTCATTTGGGGTGTGTGGGTCACAGGGCACTGTGGGTGGTGGCTGTCTGCCCAGGGCGGCAGCCTGGCCCCTGCTCTTTGCAGGGTAGGGCTCAGTGGGACACTTGCAGGACATCAGATGTGCATGACAGGGTTGCTCTGCTAGGGGGCCTGGTGTACAAGGAGCATAGAATCAGAATGGTTTGGGTTGGAAGGGACCTTAGAGATCATGTTGTTCAAACCCCCTGCCATGGGCAGGGCACTCAGAGCTGCTGGCATTGTGCCCCAGGGCCTGACTCGCTCTGTTTCTCCTGCAGCCATCAGCCCCAAAAACAGATGCTGTGATGGTCGGCCCGGGGCTGGGTGTGAAGAAGCCTGAAGCAGATGGCTCTACTCCCCACCGGGTTAGCACCACAGACACAGTCCAGGTGATGTGGTGGATCTGTCTTCCTGTGGCCCTGCTCCCCAGTGCCAAACCTCAGGCAGCTGGGAGGGTGGGCGGGCTGAATAGGGTGGTTGGGGGCCTCTGATCACCCTTGGCTTGCTAAAGTCCCTGAAACACTAACCAAAGCCCACCCAGAGATATTTTCTGTGTCTCTGGCCCCATCTGCCATGCTGCTGGACAGTGCTGGCACACGGGAACATCTCCAGAGGGTGACAGCCACCAGCTGCGCTGTACGTGTCTGTGGCCTCATGGCCCTCCCTGGCATCCTCTGGCAGCAAGGGACAGCCACACTGTCACTGTGAGTGTCACTTACTCCATGGCACCTTCAAGCTCACCTGGTTTCCTTTGCCCCAGCAGGTGGACGGAGGCACCCCAGGCAGCAGGGACACCACTGCCACTGCCCCGGCTGGCACCACAGAGATGGTGCTGGTGACCTCAGTAAGTGGGACTGGCCTCTGGAGGGGCAGAGGAACCACTGTCTCCTGTGGTCCCTCTGCTCCAGCAGGGGCAACTGGGGCCAGTTGTGCTACGGGGCACTCTGCCCCACCAGGGGTGTCTGTGCAGGGTGACCTGCCATGTTTGCCCCCATGTTGTGTCTGAGCCAACGTGCCTATCTGTTCTTCTTTCAGGATCACAGCACCAAGGCTGGGAAAGGGGCCACTTCCACCACAGACCTTCGCTCCCTCTCACCGGTGAGGGGGGGACATGGTGCCACCAGCCAGGCCAAGACTTGGGGGGAGGGTGGGGGAAGGAAGGCAGCCTTGTGGGGCTGTGAGGAGCCCTTCCCATCTTCCCAGCACTGGCACCCTTGGCTGATATGTTGGCACTGGGAAGAGCAGAAGGATGCTCAGAAGGATGGGGAGCAAGACAGCAGGGGACCTCAGCCTGTGGCCTTTTTCCTATGCCAGATACACACCTTGAGTATCTGCCTGAGAAGGATAACTCCCCAAAAATACCCGGCCCCTGGTGCAGTGGGCTGCGATACTCCTAGCCCTGGGTGTCCTGTGCAGCCGCCCAAGGCCAAACACAAAGTCTTCTGATTCCCGGTGGAGCTGATGGCCACCAACACCCTGCCCAGCAGCAGGCCTTCCTCTGAAAAGGGAGTTCTTACTCCATCACCTTGTTTCAATGAAGTCCAGGCTGGCCAGACGCTATATGCTGCCCCAATTTCATCTCTTGTGTGCTGCAGGGAGAACACAGCCAGCACTGGGGCCAGGGCACCAGCGCAGCATTCCCAGCCTTCCCAGCCCTCAGCACACACAGCAGGATGAACAGAGCTAGAGGCAACCTGAGACCTGTGTGCTGGGGTGGCCCTGGGGGTAGGTGGGGAAGAGCAAAAAACTGCCATGAGACCCTCTTGCCACTGCAGAGGCCCTTTTTAGGAGCTCTGGGCCTGGTGTACCTGTGGAAACATCTTCCTTTCCCCCCAAAACCTCTTGGTCCAACTGGAAGCACAATGCAGTACCTTTTCCCCTTGCCACTCTCCTCTTCCATGCTTGGCTGAATAGGTACATCCCAATGGGAAGGTCCCAGCTCTTCAGGAGCCAGCACTGGGGGCTCCTCTGTGACAGCCCCCTGATCCCACTGCTCTGTGTCCCGCAGATCTCTGGCGGCTCCTCTGGGAAGGAGATGCTCACCAGCATATTCAGTGCCACTGCAGAAACCCTCTCTACTTCCACCACCACCCATGTTACCAAGGTGAGAGCAGCTCTAGAGGGAGCAGCCAAAGGGTCCTGAAAGTCACTGGAATTAGAGGATGGGTGGATTTATATTGTGACTAGTACAGCAGAAAGTGCCCCTCTCCTCCTTACAAGCCAAAAGGGGTGTGCTGTCCCATGGGAATGGGGAGCCTGCACAGTGCCCCGCTCTGAGTGCCCTGTCCGTGGCTCAGCCCTGTGCACTGCCTGTCCCAGCCAGCCCGGTGTGACCACAGGGGACAGCAGGCAAGGACAGCCAGGTGTCAGGCGGGCATGCAGCCCAGTGTGGGCCATGGGCAGTGAAGGAGACAAGGCTGCAGCAGAGGATCTCACCCATAGCCATTTCATCCCCAAATTAAGTACACACTCTTCTTCCAGGTAACAATCGCAGAATCATAGAATATGCTGCGTGGGAAGGGACCGACAAGAATCAGTGAAGTTCAACTCCTGACTCTGCACAGAACACCCCCACAATCCCACCATGTGCCTGAGAGTTGTCCAAATGCTTCTTGAACTCATACAGGCTTGGGGCTGTGGCCACTGCCCTGGGGAGCCTGTTCAGTGCCTGATCACCCTCTGGGTGAAAAACCTTTTCCTGATATCCAACCCAAACCTCCTCTGACGTAGCTCCAGCTGCTCCCTCAGGCCCTGTCACTGGTCAGAGAGAGAAGAGGTCAGCACCTGCCCCTCAGGAAGAGGTTGAAGACCCCAGTGAGGTCTGAGCTCAGTCTCCTCTTCTCTAGGCTAAACAAGCCGAGTGACCTCCAGCCGCTCCTGACATGGCTTCCCCTCAAGACCCTTCACCATCCTTGTGGCCTCCTTTGAATGCTCTCTAATGGCTTTTTATATTGTAATGCCCAAAACTGCACACAATATTCAAGGTGAGGCCGCCCCAGTACAGAGCAGAGCTCAACGGGCTGGCATTGCTTTGCCTGGTGCCCTTCAGGACACAGTTGGCCCTCGTGGCTGCCAGGGCACTGCTGACTCATATTCAGCAAGTGACAGGACAAGAGGAAATGGCCTCAAGTTACATCAGGGGTGGTTTAGATTGGATATTACGGCAGTTTTTTTAACTGAAAGGTGGTCAGGCACTGGAACAGGCTGCCAAGGGCAGTAGTGGAGTCATCATCCCTGGAGGAATTCAAAAGATGTGTAGCTATGGCACTTGGGGACATGGGTTAGTGGTGGCCTTGGCAGTGCTGGGCTGATGGTTGGACTTGATGATCTTAGAGGGCTTTGCCAACCTAAATGGTTCTGTGATTCTATAAATGATAGCAGAAGCTCAGTGAGGGACCTGAGCAGAAGGAGGGGTGCTTGGTACCTGCCACCCAACCCTTTTCCTTCCTCTCACCTGTGGCCAGCTCTGTCTCATTAGTTCTCACCATGCACTGAGTCATGGATAGTGGGAGATCTGCTGAATTACAGGGTCAGTTCCCAGGATGATGCTGGTGTTGTCCCTCCTCACGTGGGCATAGCTACGCCCGTCCAGAGCTGGCTAGTGGCACAGCTGGGGTGAGTGCTTTCTTTCTCCTTGTGCAGACTGTGAAAGGGGGATTTTCTGAGACCCGGATAGAGAAGCGCATCATTATCACAGGAGATGAAGATGTGGACCAGGACCAGGTAGGAGCAGGACACCCTGGCTTTGCCTAGCTCTGGCTGTCCCCAGATGCTGCACCGCATAGTTCTACTTCTGGCTCGTACTTCCTTACTCCTTCTCTCCAAAAACTGACCCTTGAGGCCCCTACCTTTTCCAGCAGGGCAGGTCCCCATGGGTGCAGCGACACCCAGCCCAGCTCCCACAGTGACACAGCAGTAAAGGTCACATCCCAGCGCAGAGCCCAGTGAGGGCATCACCTTTTTATTGTCTTAAAACACATTTCCAGGTGCCCTTTCTTTGTTGAAATACTCCAAAGTAACCCAGGTGTTTTCTTTCTTCCACCACAGTCTCACTCCAGGTGATGCCTCTGTGAGAGGAACAAAAAGTGACACACTTTCACGATGAAATAACAGAGACTGACAGAAATCTCTAGGGCCATGGGGTCATTTTCCTGTGGCCTAACCCTTTGGGATTTGTTGCTTAAGAAGAAAAATTATAAAGTAATTAAAAGGATCTAAAATAATTTTTAGAATTATAATAATAAATTCGATAATTCTTGTAGATTTTTCTAGTGTTTTGCTGCTGTTCCTTTGCCCAGGCTTCAGCAGGAAGCCTGGGATGAAGCACATCTCTACAGAAAAATCAGCAAGAGAAAGACAGCGCACGAGGGGTCCCCATCAGTGCTGGGCCCCAGCCTCTTCTGCCAGGCTGCTGTGGGTTCAGCTCTGAACCCCTGCATCCTTATCCTCCTGGAATCCCACTCAGCTCCCTGGGATCCCACTCAGCTCCAGCTGCTTTCTGGTTGCAGTCAGGGTACCCGATTGCAGGGGAGTGAGTATAAATGCTTTAATCCTTCTGTTTTCTAGGCACTGGCTTTAGCAATCAAAGAGGCAAAACTCCAGCACCCTGACATGCTGGTAACCAAAGCTGTGGTATACAGAGAAACAGATCCCTCTCCAGAGGAAAGGGACAAGAAACCTCAGGTAAGTGAAGCTGCCAGGTGTGATTTATATCTGTTGGGTAAGGAGGGTAACTGCTTACATGTCTCTGGTCCCCACCAGCAGCAGGTGTTGGTGCCCCTCGGCACTGAGTGGCAGCTCTTGGCATGGTGGCTCTGGGTATGGCCACCTGGTTGTGGTTAGAAAGCAGATGCCATTCCACCAAAAGGCACCTTGCTCTCCTGCTCAGCACAGGGCTCGCAGTCATTTCTATGTAAAGAGAAAAGGACGTGCTTGTCCCCCTGGGGCAGGGAGGGAAAGAGGGGACAGCAGCTTTTTTGGATGAGCTGAGAAACTTGGCTACAGGTTCTGCAAAGCAATCCGAAGTATCAGACAAGCATTTCCAAAAAAGAGGTTTTAGTCCCATTCAGATCCCCAGGCTGTGTTTTTACACACACAGGTGTAGGCAGTAGCACCTGAGGTTTGCCCCAAAGCTGTCACAGCCCCAGACACTTTTCTTCAGGGCTTGGGGAGTCCTGCCCCACTCCAAACCCTCCGCTCTGACCCCATTACCCTCCATCAGCTCCTCGGGGGTGGCACAGCCACCAGACCCCCATGTCAGAGCAGTGGGAGGCAATGGTGCATGGTGGAGAGGAGAGGGAGCCTCACTGCCAAAAACTGTGTGAGGGGCTCTGGCAGCAGCCAGGGTGCAGGTGCATTTGGAGAGGCTCCTTGGAAACGGGTATCTCTGTTTCTTTATCATATGAATATTTTGATTGTCAGCTTTTAAGCCTGGAAAAGCAAAGAGCTCCAATGCAGCTGAGAAGGTCAGGAGAGCTGCCTAATTGTATGTCCTGTCCCACAGTGCAGACAAGCAAGCCCAGACACTCCCTTGTCCCATAGGAGCCACCCAGTTTTAGTTGAATGGCTTAAAGTGAGGGAGCAGTGACTCCCCCTTATCACCCCCATACACCAACACCAGCCCAATGACTGAATGCCTGCTAATTACCAGAGCTCCTGCTAATTAAGTGCAAACTGTGGCCCCAAGTGTTTGCAGTTACTGTCCAGTGCCCTCATACAAAGAGGAACCTTCATGGATTTGCACTCCATGGATTGGCACTCCATGACTGGTCCTTTCCATCTGCCTTGTACAGGAATCTTGACCAACATGTTCCTTAAAGTCAACATCTGTATTCCAACCTGGAGAACAGGGGAGAAGGAGCCTTCATGCTGGATTTGTCAGCAAGACATAGACATCCTAGCTGCAATGTTCATGGCGAAGAGACAAAAATTTTTAAAAAAGGAATAGCAAATATATTATATATATATATACATACATACATATATATATATATATATATAAACAGGAAACAAAATGCATCCTTGCACTGCTGCTATATGCTGGAAATGAATAGCAAAAAACACCACCAACAAACAAAGTCAACCCACTGCAGATAAATTGAAGAATTTCGTGGATTGGTGATCAAATAAGATTTAAAAAGTAATAATAATAACAATAGTATCGGTAACAATACAATAAGCCACCATCTTGCATGTTACATTAAAGGATACACAATCATGAGTTCATTTGTTGCACACTGAATGGAAAGGAAAACTGCTTTGCAACAAAGCAAGAAGTAAGCAAACTGAAGTAAAAAAACACAAGCAGAAGCAAAACTATTCCCCACCTCTGGAAAGAAGAGAGAAAAACTCTGAATTTATGACCATAGAGTTATTTTCCAATTCACAAGTGTCGTTTTGCCCTTCTCCTCATTCCATGCTGGTTCCTCTGCATTTTTTTGGGTTCTGTTAACTCTTCCCCTTCCCTTCCTTATCTTCTCTGTGCACTTGTCCAACCTCTTGTTCTCTGAAGGTATTTAGGAATGGATTTCATTTCAAACAAAGAAAATGATATGTATATGGTTTCTCATCTCTAAAGAGCAACCTGTGGGGTTTCATATGGATGTGCATTTCAGTTATGTATATTATTATATATAACAAAGGGGGAGGGAGGGAACAATGCTGAAATAATTCAACAGTGCTGGTAAATATGATGCCGACATTTTTAAATTATTAACTCTTTGATTGACTGTGGTTGGTGTATTTTGAGACTCTTAGATCACACATGGGACTCTGAGTCCTGCAAGAAGAGAACTGAGAAGGTTTCAGCTGCTGCTAGTTGGGGGGGGAAGATGAAAGGGCAAGAGACAGGAATGTCCCTCCAGCTGATCTGCAGTGTATGGTGGTTAGATTTGGAGGGGCAGCAGTGACTCGGAGGGGTAAGGAAGGGGGTTGAGGCTCCAGCTGCAACAGCTGTTGGCAGAACGGTCTCCTGGCCCCCAGCTGGAGCCATGGGATCAGCAGGACTGTGTTCATTGCTCCCTTCCAGCCCTGCCAGTCGTGGGGGTGGTTTTGCTTTGTTTCTGGATCCCAGTAATGAAGTTACTTGAGCTTTGTAGTAGTGTCAAAGGCAGAGAGGCTGTTTCTGCCCTGTCTGCCCTGCTACCTGAGGTGTGATGGCAAGGGCTGCCCGAGGCACTTGGGCTGGGGACAGCAATGGCAGGGCCGTGGCAGTCCTCCCCTGACCTGCCTAGGAGTGGGCAGTGGAGCGACCGTACTGTGTCCATCACTGCAGAGCGTCCGCAGCATCCCAGGCTGGATGGGGGAGCCCAGGCCCTCTGCATAAGCAGGTGCGTGTTGAAGAGGTGTCAGTGGAGCTGCTCCCAGCTCAGCCCAGCTCAGCCTTCAGCCACAGGCTCCCCCCATGGCTGCCTTTGGAAGGGGATCATGGACCTAGCCCAGGCCTCTGTACACTGTGAACCAGGCAGTTAAGGTAGACTCAAAACCAAAACCAGAAAGGAAAGGAAATAAATGGGTTTCCTTCTCGAAATCATCTCTAGCTCCTACAGAAACAGAAGGGCCCATGATTCTGCACCATTTTGCCTTTAGTCTCCTACCCGTCACACAGACCATGCCCAGAAATAGGCATGTTTTGTCAGGTCCTGCCACAGCTTGGAGGATGCCATGGACAGACCCTGCTCACCACCTTCACTGTCCCAGGTGGGAGCTGCTCCCTGGCAGTTGCACTGACCGGTTGCTCACCAGGACGTCCCTGTGAAGTCTGTTCTCCTGGCAGAGTGGTTTCTCCTGCAAGCATGGAAGGCATGACCACAAGCAGGTAGGGCTGCCAGCTCTTGAGGGTCTCCCCAGCTTCCAGCCAAGCACCTTCAGCTACTTTTAGAGAGCAGACCCCCCCAACCTAAAAGAGTTAAAGCAGTTGCGTAGGCTACTTTTCTCTCTGTTGTTTTTCCAATGCACCCAAGCCAGCCATGACCACCAATGGCACTGTCAGAGGGTAAGGGGGTGCTGGAGGGCCAGTGGTCTGCCCACTGTGCTGGTGTTCAGCAGCACACAGCATCTTTCAGACCTGGAGGAGCCCACCCAGCTTGGACACTGCCCTTGGACACCTCCACAACCCCCTCAGGGCCACTGGGACCCTCGAGACTTGCTTTTGGCGTTGTGCAGAGTCAGGAAACCGAAGGTTCCTGTGGAAGCGAGAGGCCTTACACAGTTAGACTTCACGTGTGCTTGGACTGAAGTGAGTTCTGTTTGCAGTGAGCAAACCCAGCCCCTGGCTCCCACAGCATGTTTATGGGTGGCAGTGTCTAAAACTTTTCTAAAAAAAAAGGAAAGAAAAAAGCTCACTGCTTGTTCCCTGGGTGAGGTGTGGTTTTCTGATGCTCAGCTCAAGCCCACCCATCACTGCGCTCTGTTTTTAATAGCTGGTCACTGCTTGTTTTCTTCCAGGGGCCTTTCTGTTGAAAGGGGTGGGAGACATGAGTGCCTGTTTTTATCCAATCCCACAAATTCATTCTGAACGTGGCCTGCGATTGCATGAGTAATATAACAATAACAATAATAATATTTATTTTTATTTGAGAAGCACCTTACCAACCAACTGCAATGCTCTGTTGTTCCTTCACTAACTCTCCTTTTCTCTTCCCTTGTTCTCCCTCTCCCCCTTTGGTCATACTCCTTTTCAGTGCTCAGTGGTGTATGCGTGTGTGCTCACTGTTCTTGTATTCAATAAAAGTGAAATAAATGTGTTTGATGCTAAATCAACTTGGGGCCTTGGTGACCTCTTTCCTACTCAGAGGACGGAGAAGTGAAGGGAAACCTTGCAGCTGGGGTCACTGCACATGGAAATACAGAACTCTGTCTAAAGAGAAGATCACAAAATCATAGAATCCTCAAATGGTTTGGGTTGGAAGGGACCTTAAAGCTTGTCTTGTTTAAACCCCTGCCACAGGCAGGGACACCTTCCACTATCCCAGGTTTCTCCAAGCCCTGTCCAACCTGGCCTTGGACACTTGCAGGGATGGGGCAGCCACAGCTTCTCTGGGCAACCTGTGCCAGGGCCTCACCACCCTCACAGGAAAGAATTCCTTCCCAATATTCCATCTAACCCTGCCCTCTGTCAGTCAGAAGCCATTCCCCCTTGTCCTGTCACTCCAGGCCCTTGTCCAAAGTCCCTCTCCAGCTCTCTTGCAGCCCCTTCAGGCCCTGCAAGGGGCTCTAAGGTCTCCCTGGAGCCTTCTCTTCTCCAGGTGAACACCCCCAGCTCTCCCAGCCTGTCTCCAGAGCAGAGGTGCTCCAGCCCTTGGAGCATCTCCGCAGTCTCCTCTGGACTCACTCCATCACTCCACATTCCTTCTGTGCTGAGGACCCCAGACGTGGAGGCAGCACTGCAGGTGAGGCCTCATGAGGGCAGACAAAGGTGCCACCAGGTCGGGAATTGTGGCTGGTGGAGATGGAAGCAGCTTCATGTGGGGGCTGCTGACCCTCATACAGTCAAAGGTACTTTTGAGGTTGCTCAAAATGCAGAGGCAATGTGAGCTGCCCTGCTCTGGGGGACACTGACTCTGTCTGTCATCCTGGGAGGGAGAACAGGGTGCTGCGGATGGTCTGTCCTGCTGTGGGGTCTGCGTGTCACTGCAAGGGTCCCCGTGTGTCTGTCCTGTGGGGGCTCCTGGTCCATCAGACCCAGGATCTTGTCTGTCCGTCCTGCTGCAGGGCTGGGAGGACAGGAGGAATGGCTGCCAGCTGGGGGAGTGGGACCCGTTTTGGGGTCAGCGGGGAGTAGCCGCCAGGCATGGATGGTCAAGGGGTCAAAGTGGAACAGCACCGGGCAGGGGAGCTGGGGATGGACGGGGGGGAACAGGGACCGGGCAAGGGCTTAGGAGCCGAGCCGAGGGACAGACGGAGTGATAGGGACCGAGCCAGGGGTGAACGGAGGGACAGGGACCGGGCTGGAGGTGAGCGGGGGGTCAGGGACAGAGCCTGGGGGGCAGGATCCAAGCCGGGAGATGGATGACGGGGACAAGTACCGAGCCGGGGGGACAGGGGAACGGGCAAAGTGATGGATGGGGGGAAAGGACCGAGCCGGGGCCGAGTGGGAGGCGCCCCGAAGGACACTGAACACCTCCGCAGTGATCGGCCGGAGAGCCCCGGCCCGGGGGTCGGGCGAGGCCTGGTGCTCTCCCACCGCCTTCCCGGAACCACCGCCCCGGATTTCCGGGAAGGGCCGCTCCATCTCCGGTTCCGGTGGCGGGGGGCGGCTCGTCCGGCTCGGCCCCGCCCGGCCATGGCGGCCCGGTGGCCGGACGCCGAGCTAGCCCGGCAGCTTTTCTTCGAGGGCGCGGCCGTGGTAGTGCTGGACGTGCCCGAGGGCACCGAGTTCGGCATCGATTACAGCGCTTGGGCCGTGGGGCCGAGATTCCGCGGCGTGAAGATGGTCCCGCCGGGGCTGCACTTCGTGCACTGCAGCGCGGGCAGGGCGGGCGGCGGGCGGGACACGGGGCCGCGCTCCGGCCGCTTCTTGAGCCTGCGGCGCCGCGAGGTGCGGGTGCTGCGCTGGGACCCCGCGGGCGAGGCGGTGCGGCCGGAGCCCCCCGGGGAGGGCGAGGCTCTCCGGGAGAGCCTGCGGGAGCTGGACGCCTTCCTGGGCCCGTACCCGTACGAGACGCTGAAGAAGTGGGTCTCACTGACCTCCTTCATCAGCGAGGCGGCGGCGGAGCAGCTGCAGCCCGAGAGCGGCGAGATCTGCGCCTTCGCGGAGGTGCTGCTGGAGCCGGCGGGGCGGCACACGCGGGACCGCGCCGGGCAGCACCGGCCGCCGCTCGGGGCCGAGTGCCAGAGCTACGCCGAGGGGCTGGCGAGGCTGCCCCGCATGCGGCCCCGAGCCGGCACCCAGATCCGCTTCACCGAGCTGCCCAGGCAGCTGTACCCCGATGGGGCCACTCCCGAGGAGATCACCCGGCACAGCATGGACCTCAGCTACGCCCTGGAACGGGTGATGGAACAGCGCTATCCCGGCCGCCCGCTGGAGCTGCTCGGTGAGCACCGCCCGGGGCACACCTACTTTATACCCTTATTTGGGTTGTAGCCCATTTGGGGGTATAAAGTCATGAAGGCTGAGGGAGTTGGGCCTGTTCAGCCTCAAGAACGGAGGACTGAGAGGCGACCTCATTATTGTATGTTAATATCTAAAGGAGTGCCAAGAAGGTGGAGCCAGGCCCTTTTCGGTGGTTCCCAGCAATAAGATGTGAGGCAACAGGCAGAAACTGATACCTAGGAAGTTCGACCTGAATGTGAGGAAGAACTTCTTTCCTGTGCAGTGACAGCACACTGGAATAGATTGCCCAGAGAGGTTGTGGAGTCTCCCTCACTGGAGATATTCCAGACCCATCTGGTCACAATCCTGTGCCACATGCTCTGGGATGACCCTGCCTGAGCAGGGAGGTTGGACCAGATGCCCCACTGTGGTCCCTTCCAACCTGAACCATTTTGTGATTCTGTGACTGTGAAATGAGAGCTCTGGGATGAAACCTGTGCTTGTTCCCTGGTGCCCTGAGGCATCTCTCTTTGTTGCAGGACAGAAGTTGGTGTAGTTTTTAGCAGCAACAGGGCCTGTTCCAGTTGCCTGGGGAAGAGACCTCATTGGGGTCTGTAGCTTCTTCGCAAGGGGCAGAGGGGCAGCATTGATCTCTGCTCTCTGTGATCGGTGACAGGATCTGAGGGAATGGCTGGGGCTGTGTCAGGGGAGGTTTAGGCTAGATATTAGGAAAAGATTCTTCCCCCAGAGGGTGGTCGAGCACTGGAACAGGGACCCCAGGGCAGTACTCATGGCCTTAGAGCTTGAGGAGTGTTTGGACAACACTCTCAGGCATATGGTGGGGTTGTTGGGTGTCCTGTGCAGGGATGGGAGTTGGACTCGATGATCTTTCTGAGTCCTGTCCAGCTCAGGACATTCTGTGATTCTGTTCTACAACTCTTGTGGTGTAAGGATGTGATGCTGGAGGTCAGGAGCTGTCAGCCTGCTTCTGGCCTCTGGGTGCTGCTCTTGGAGCCCAGATTGCCTCAGGTTAAGTCAAAAGCAGCAGTCACAGGTCTGTCATCTGGCACTAGCCTGGCACTTTGCCTGTTAAGTCAATCTCTTGAGGACAGGTCTTACAGAGTCCTGGGAGTGTTGAGTGGGGCCGAACACCCCCAGATCCTTGTTCCTGATGTGTGGGGAGGGGGTATGGTTCTCCCAGCCAGTGGTTCCCGGTGCAGCAACTGGTCCCTACCAGGCTGGCACAGTGGCAGCTCAGACGTGTGCTCTGTGTGCTGTCCGTGTGCATGTGTGTACTCTGTGTTTGCTCCATGTGCTGCCAGAGACTTGCCATGGCAGCGTCTGGGCTGTGCCAGTGCTGTGATGTGGAAACCCCCTCAGCCAGGGCTGCATCTCCCAGGGCTCAACTACTCCTCAGCCTTTTATACAACCTGTGATGCAAATAAATACTGAAGCTGTGGAGGTCCTGCAGCGGGGTTTTGTTCTGTAGTAGGATGGAGGGAGAAGCCCTCCCAGTTTTACAGCTGAGGCTACTGAGCTTTTGTTTTTCCCTTCTGTTTTTTCTCTATTAATGTTATACAATTTATTCTTTTTCAAAATTGTCGAAGACAACTGTAGAATAAACAATGAGTTACCATAGGAAACAGTGGCAAAATAGCTGATGCCAAGCATCCAGTGAGATGGACTGTGGGTCTTAATTCAACAAGGCAAACACATCTGTGAATGTACTGCTCAGTGTTCCATGGCAGTGGCGTTTGCAGTCCCATGTGGCTCTGGACACCCAGGCTCAGGAGGACTGAATGCTCACAAAATAACAGCAAGGTCTGGCTCATTGTTTGGGTTTGTAAAGTCCTGTGAAGTCCCTCTACAATGATGATAATCACAGTTACAGGTGACCTGCCCCATTCTTCTTTGAAGAGCAGAGCAATGGTCAGTGTTTAGAGTATCAGTCACTGCTGGCAGGATGTGCAAAAGTCAAACCAGCACTTATCAGTCATTTACAGAGCTTTGAGGAGGACACATACCTTGGATATCTGTCTTATGTGTGTTTTGTTTTCTGAATCCACACAGGTGAGCTGCAGTTTGCTTTCATTTGCTTCCTCATTGGGAACGTGTACGATGCCTTTGAGCACTGGAAAAGACTCCTGAACATCTTGTGCCGATCTGAAGATGCCATAGGGAAGTACCAAGACCTTTACATCAATCTCATTTCTGTGCTGTATCACCAGCTCAATGAAATCCCAGCAGATTTTTTTGTGGACATTGTCTCCCAGGACAACTTTTTAACCAGCACGTTACAGGTACATTTGTGACTGTCCCCTGAGATATAGGAGTGGGAAGCAGGGCATACAGGGCATCAGAGCAAATCTGGGGAAAAGCTGCAAAAGGAATCAAGCTGCTATTGAACTGTGTGGGAGATAGTGAGCCTGTCTAAGCACACAAGGATTTTCTTTTACTTTTTCCCTTGTTATTCATTGAGAAATGCCATTTGCTTCTCATCTCAGCATTTGGTCTGCTCAAATTATGCCTTGAAGAGCCTAATGCAGTGTAAAATTGAGTTTGGCAGGGAGAGGAAATGTTGCAAATAGTGCTGGAAGCAACGTGCCACAGTGCCATGGGTTTGGAGTTCTGGACTGGCACATCTAATGCAACTGGACTGCACCAGCAGACTTGTCCTAGAAGGTTTTAAGACCTTTGCCTACATTGAGCTTCAAGAAAGGCTGAGCAAGTGCAAGATGATGTCTGTGTATTTTTGCCCAAAGCCATTCATTCTTTAAAAACAAAACCAACAAACCAACACTAAAAACTCCTGCTTAAAGGACTGATGATGCTGATTTTTGAGCAGCTTGAATGGTTTGCTTAGTATGCAGGGAAGCTGCAGCAAAACTTGAGCTTAGGGCAGTGATAGTGTTTTAGAAGATTTTCCATTCCAGTTAGCCTTAAGCAAAGCTGAAGATTTCCTGTAGTCAAGTTCTTATCCAGAGGGAATTTATGATTATTCCAACATGCAGCAAATGCTGCTTCTGCTGAGACAGGCAGGGGCAAATATGTGATTCAGCAGTGAAACCAGTTACTCCCACTGGCTGTGACCATACTGTGGCAATGCAGCAAATTGGCTAAACAAAACTTAGTTTAAAAAAAAAAAGCCAAACCCAGACACACTGATGAAGTTCAGCAATGGAAACAATCCCTGCAGTAATTAGGGGTAGTAGTGCTTCAAGTGCTTGATGCCTTCTCCTTTCCCAGAAAGCAGGTGCATTCCTCTCCTTTTAACTCCCAAGTTCTTGCTATAGATTTGGGGAGGGTTGAGGGTGTTTGGTTTTAATTTGCTGGGTAAAATGGTATGGGAAACATTGCTTTAATCAAGTGACTTTTTTTAATTTGGATTCTTACAAGTCTCACTTTTTTAATTAATATTTTATTTCTCTTGGTAGATTTTTTCCGTCACATCACAGGACTGAAAAACCCAGCTCTGTTTGCAGTACACTCAGAGCAACTCTGTGCATTGTCACAAAGTCAAAGTACTACAAAGAATATGTCACCCAGCCATTCTCTCTATCTGAGGGGAATTTGGGAAGCACCCTTATTGCTCGTTATCTTTCCTTTTTGGCTGCCTGAGTCTTGTCCGCCCCTGGGTTCCATCAGTCTGTGTTTTACTTCAGCAGCAGAAGCTGTGCTGGCACAAGGGACCACCCTTAAGCCTTGGCAGGAGTCATCCATTCCTAGTGACAAAGAACAACTTTGCCTTGCTAAGTGAACCTCTCCTCACTCAAAGTTCTCTGCTTCTCTACTCTCCTGGGATTTCCCTGGAATAGTGCAAGGGAACCCCTGGGACTTGCCTTACCCAGTCACTTGGCACACACCCCTCAGAGTTAACTGGGTGTGGGCAGGTGCGCAGAGGTGTGTGGGGAAGTGTATTGTCTGTGGAGCTCCTGCTCAGCTCTGAATACAGCAACTTTTTATTTTTGGAGTTTGATCCAAGGCGAGGAGAATACAGCACAACCACCACTGACTGTGCAGCCCTAACAATGTTTAAAGAAAAAAAGATCTTGATCAAATAGCTAATTTAATGTGCAGTTCATGGAGGAGAAGTGGGAAATATAATCTTTTAATGTTTTTTCTTTAACAGCAGCCTTGTTGTGTACAAGTTCTTTTAGAAAGAGGTAATGTCACGGTACAATGAACAAGGAAAAGACAAATGATCACTCACAAAGCAACAAACTTTGCTGCTTGTTGTCGGTGTTTTATCCAGCTGTCAGTAGCTCTCTCCCAAATATGAGGCTGCATTTTCCCCAGAGGAAATTTCTTCTTATGGAAATTAATTCTGAGTCACAAGTTCAGCAGAGGAGCAGAAGCAGGTTGATGAGAGATGAGCTCTGGGGCTAAATGCCCTGTTAATCTTACACAGATACTTTCACTCTCCAGGTGCCAACCGAAACTGTGACATGTTAATACATTTGTTCTTGGATGATGGAGTGGAGAGGTTAGTCCAGATTTCAGTGCCCTGTCCCCAAGGCTGTGCTGGGGATAACTGGACTTTTCCCAGAGAGCTCTCATTCCTCTCTTACCTTCAAGGTCTTTTTATTGAGTTTCCTCTGTATCTAAGGTGTTGGTGATACCATATTACAAAATTACTTTGAGAGATCTGTAACCATGGAAACAATGGGTACAATTACCTGTTGGCCTTTTGGACACATGCTGGAAAATCGGCTACTGATAATGCTTTTTTTTTAATTCCTTCTGCTCGGACATTTTCCTTAGCTCACACTTAAGCATATTTCAGAATTCCATAATACAAATTCAATTACATGCATATACGTGCTTCAAACAGAGTTCTTACCTGAGTGCACCTACTCAATGTCGTGAAGGCAGGATGGGATGGGTTTGGGGCTGTGAAATCAGAGGTGTGGGCTTTGGTTAGCTAGCTCCAAAGCAGGAGTGGTTTCAAGTTGGTGCATCCCTTGCCAGTGGCCTAACCTGACTCTCTTCCTGGTGCTCCCGGGAATGTTGATGATGTCCTTGTAGGAAAGAGATGCCCAGCTGGTGCCATATCTGGGCTCTTTGTGACCTCTACTCTTTCTTTTAGGTGCTCTTTTCCTGCATGTGCAGTGCTGCTGTTGATGAGACTCTAAGGAAAAAGGCTGAAAAGTTCAAGGCTCACCTAACGAAGAAGTTTAAATGGGACTTTGAGGCAGAGCCTGATGACTGTGCTCCTGTTGTGGTGGAGCTGCCTGAGGGGGTGCAAGTGGACTGAGCCAAATGCTCCCTTGGCAGCAAACAGCTTTAAAAATAACTCATTCCTTCTCTTCTCCAGCTGTGCCAGCTTCCTGAATGCAGTTTCTGAAGCTAATCTTTCTGCTGTAGAACACGGGAGGATGCTGAACTTTGCGAGGAGATCAGTTATTGGAGGAGTTTGAGAGTTGTCACATGGACACCTTGGTTTTTTCCCCAGCTCCTCTGTAGCAGCTCCTCATAGAATACAAATTCAATACAAATTCAAAGAATCATTTAAGTTGAAAAAGACCTTTTAGGATCATCAAGTCCAGCCATAAATCTAACACTGCCAAGATCATCCTGCACTCAGCTGACTGGGCTCGTGTTACAGGGGTGTGACGACGACTGTTTCAGTACTGTGTCAGATGCTCATGCTGCTCACTGTGATTTGTCTGTTGTGGAAGAGGACTCAAAGCCTCAGCAAAATTCCTCCCATTGCATACCCCTAACACTGAGGTATCTTATTCCTCCCATTCTGTTAAAACCTTTTGTATTTACTGCTGATGCTCTGTTTTGCCTGAGGTAAAAGAAAGTGAACAGTTTTGTGACGAGAAATAGTTACTGGACTGTAGTCACCCAGGTCTTGAAGAACAGAGCCTGCAAGATTTAAAGATCAGATTTCCACATGAACTGGAGCCTCTATTTTGTTGTAATTGGAAATCTTATATATTTTCCCTGGTGACAGTCTCTTCTTTGTCCCCAGTTCCCAGGGACAGGCTGTAAGAAGCTTGCGTTGTTTCTGCAAACCTGCACAGGGTTGTACCAGTCAGTTGTTACTTCCTTGGCTGTCACCCTCAGGAATTCATCTGTGTGCATGTTGAACAGGATAACGCTCTTTGTTAGTCTTTTGTCATTTAAAATAAATCTCAAAAGAGCCTTGTCTACAGAAAACATGTGAATGAATGGGGTTTAGTTATTTAGTCAAAGCTTATAGTACAGTGACACTGCCTTCCCTTCCTCATTGGGATGTCCAGTGTCCCTGCAGATGATCTATTACATCCAAGGGTGGAAGAGGATACACGGTGTGGCAGAAAGCTCAGTGTGTTCTTGGGAAGAAGGTGTGTGACAAAGTGTTTCCAGATCATCAGGAAATTCCCACAGGGATGGGCCACTGGAAGCCCTCGTAACTGCTGGGGGCCTTCCCTCCTTCCCGCAGAGGCTCTGCACTCCATTCCTGTGGTGTCCAGGTCTATCTGAAATGGATTCTGGATTGACCACAGGCCCTATGGGGAGGTTACTCTAATTTGGCAAGTTACTCTAGTTTGTTCTTAAGTCTTCTCTTCCATGCTTTCTTGTCCTTAACATCTTGAGATCTTTTGCATGGCAATGTGACTGTGCTCTCCCTGCCTCCTTGCTCTGTGTTTGGATCCACAGGCAGAGCTCTCTTTCAGGTTGCTCCCAGTTTTGATGGACGAGGCCTTTTTTGGTTTGTTGGCTCTTTGCACCGCCCCAGTGACTGGTTCTGATGCTTGGCAGCAGAACACAGATCCCTGATGTTGGTAGGGAAGGGAGCAGGGAGCCTGGGGCCCTGCCTGCCTGGAAGGGAGAGAGGAGCAGTGCCCTGTGGCTGCACAGGGCTGACCAGGCAGTGTCAGTGGTCACAGTGGCCTGGCAATGCTTCACTGCTTTGCTGGACAACAATTTGAGTATGTGTTTGTTAAATCTCAAAACCGCTAACTGAAAATTAACTGTTTGTAGTGGTCAGGTTTCCATGATGAACTACACTTTTATCAACTGAGAAAAGAGAATATAATTGTACTTCCATTGTGTTTTTTTTTTTCTTTTTGTTAGATGGTAGTAGGGACAGCTAATCCCAGAATGGGTTGGGTTGGAAGGGACCTTACAGACCATACAATCCCACCCCCTGCCATGGGCAGGGACACCTTCTGCTAGACCAGGTTGCTCCAAGCCCTATCCAGCCTGGCCTTGAACACTTCCAGGGATGGGACAACCACAGTATCTCTGGATAATCTGTGCCAGGGTCTCACCACCCTTACAGGGAAGAATGTCTTCCTAATATCCCATCTAATCCCGGCCTCTGTCAGTTTAAAACCATTTCCCCTTGTCCTGTTTCTATCTGCCCATATAAAACATTGCTGTCCCTCCTTTTTATAAGCCCCCTTATATCTCATTATCTCTTATTATTATTTCTTATTAGACCACAAAACAGGTGGGGAAGAGTCAGGCCATGGGGACACTGTCCCTCTGTTGGACAGGACACAGAAGCAGCGAACTTTCAGCTAAATGCAGGTTGGGATGTTCAGAATCCAACTCCATTACGTGACTCCGTTGCATACTTTGAAGGAAAAGGGAAGCAAGCACATGGGAAGAAACTTGTTGGATGTTTGCAAGGGGGGGTTATAAATTTGGGAGGGAAAAGAGGGTAGTTATTCCTTTTGGAGTCATCAGGAAGGAGGCTATAAAAGGCAAGTGGTACCATGTAATATTGGGATATTTTCTTCCCCTTCTATAGCCTTAGGCCAGCTCTGGTGATGATGCTGCCCCTTCCTCCAGCTGAGGTGTGTCATTATCAGAAGGCAAAAGAGGGATTGTGGTGTGTGTAAATACACCTTGCTGCAAGCTAATGAAGTGTAATTTGTGATGTGTTTGCAGCTTTGCTTCAGCACTGAATTCAGGTCAGGACATGCAGCTTTCCCTGTGTTGTGCAGTGGCACTGAAGCATGAGGTACATTGGACTCCTGCTTCTGTGGAGACTTGTCCAGTTGCCAGAGCTGTGCCAGTGAGGAAATCGGCATCATTCCTGCCCTGTGACATGTGCCTTCACTGCAAATTGGATTGGAGCAAGGGCCCTGCTCAGCCCCAGGTGAGGCTGATCCCTTGGGAACCAGCAGGGGCATGAGCTGACCACTGGGCACCCCCAAAGCAGCACTGCACCCTGCTTTCCCTGTGCAAAGCCCAGAGTGAGTGCATTGAACCCACAAAACTGCTCTTCCATTCCTGTTTGCTGTCCCCACGGGCTCAGTGACGTTGGACAAACCAGAGTTTTCAGTCTCAGGGATAATTTTCCAGTGTGGGGCCTCTGTGTTGCCCGGAGGGTTGCTTCTTGTTTCATCGACCCTGCAAATTCAAAAATGAGGAATGTGCTGCCTGAGGCTGTGGGAAGCTGCCTTCCTGTCCCAATATTGCACTACTCCCTCTTTTTTTGTTAGGAAGAGAAATGGCACATCTTGCTCTGATAGTTCATGTGGCTTCATTTGTGATTTCCACTGCCTCCTGCCCACTGCCAAAGCAACAGCCAGACCACTTCTGTCTGCTTTCAGGTGGATTGGCACCATGGCACTGGACGACATCTACAGTGTAGTTCTGCAGCTCAGGTTGGGTTTGTGGCAGCAGTGCCTGCAGACCTCCAACAGCACCAATTTGTGTGCTATTAGATGTCACCCAGAAGTGTTCGTCGTGTGCTCTAAATGGAAACTAAAGGTGCAAGAGGGCAGGTGGGAAGGTGTAGAAAGTGATCAGTAGCTTGTTAGTGCTGTAGTTTTAAAGCTGAAGTGAGCCCAGGGTTAATGGTTATTTGAACCAGCAACTCTTCATTGGGGCTTTCGCTTTTACTGCTCAATGGTGAGTTGAATTTTTGATTCTTCTCTCAGTGTTTTCTCGTGGTAACCCTCCCTGTCTCTCAGCATTGTGGTTCAGCTCAGGTCTTTTTCTGCTTTTATTAGGTTTTTCTGTTGTTTGTTACTATTGTACCCTTATTTTTCTAATCCAGAAATAACATGGTAGATATCCATTTGTGCCTCTAACAATAACCAGGAGGTAGAGGTTTTTCAGGGTCTCTTAGACACACACCACCTTTACTTGGAGTAACGTTTATTTCTGCTACTGCTTTGGCAGCTGGACACAGCCTATACCCGCTGCTGCAGATGGAGTGGCTGGCACCAAGCTCCTGGAATATGGAAAAAGGTGGAGTGGAATGCCTTGATTCCTTTCTCTGAAAAAGGAAATCATCTTCCCCTGGAATTGCTGTTTATTGTCAAACAGCTACGACAGTGGTGTGTTCTGCAGCCCTGTTACTGTAAAAGGGATGTGTTGTGAGTGGTCATTCCTTCCCAGTGTGCTCAGCTATTCCATAGCCAGTTCTGCTCCCCTCTAAAACTGTGCACCTCCTGTCCTGATGTGGGCTGGAACACATTTGGGAGCGCCGGAGTCTGTCCCAACTGGTGTACAAGCCCCAGAGTGGAGCTGGAGTAGGTATTGGGGGTTGCTCCATAGAGCATGGGCTGTGCTAGAGCCTGTAGTTAATGCACAGGAGACATTGACTGTGCAGGAGCCTCATTAGGAGAATGCAAATGAGATGCAACGCAGGCTCAATGCAAATAAACTCCAAATGGGTTAATCAATAGCAGGAAAAATCCATATGGCAGGCTCTCAGAGCCACTGCTTTCGGTGTGCTGGTCCAGCTCCTGCCGTGCCTTGGTGGGTCTATGGGTTCATGAGGAAAGAGCTGCAGCAGAAATATGTCCTGCAGATGCAGCACGGCCAGATTGGCACCTTGTCCCCTTCCAGCGGAGCCCACAGGTTCCAGCGGCGCTTGGCCACTGCAGCTTGAGGGGCCCCACAGATTTGAAACCAAAAGGCTGAGCTACAGCACCTGCCAGGTCTCAGCTTTGGGCAGACAAGAAGCAGGAGGGGGAAGGACACAACAAGAGGGTTCCCTTTTCTCATGCCTCCACCCCCAGGAGCATCCTCACCAGGCCACTCTCCTCAGTGGCCTGGCTGCAGGCGGTGACTCCTGTGTCCCACATGGACCAAACAGGTTGCTTAACTTCTCTTTGCTGAGAAGTTGCCCAGATTATAGATCCCTGAAGTGTTACCACTGGAATGTTTTCCCCCTCTGTGGGGGAGTTGCAGCTCATTCACTCTCTCAGGTGCCATGCAAGGCTGACCTGGTAAGAGGAAGGTACCAGCAGCTGGGAGTGCTCCTGCAGTGCCCCTCTCCAATTAACTTACTGTCTCTGCCTGTAAAAGTTACGTCTCACAGTCATTAAATTCAGGAAATTCAGATGGTATCGGGAGGAATAGAGGAAAGTGCAGGTGTTTCTGGATCCCCTTCCCCACCCACGACGTGGTGGAGCCCAGTTCTAGTTCCTTCTCCATCTGAAGAACCATTCCGACGTCTTGAAGGGACGGGGAAAGGGGACTCCAGCGACAGGGTTTTTCAGGCCCTGAGCCTGGAGGGGAGAGGTGCCCTCCCCTCCCCCCAGCACCTACGTGGCTCCATGGCAGGCACAGAGACAGCACACCGGCGTGGAGAGGAGGCAAGAGAGAGTTTATTGTTGGGGGATGTCACATTTATAGGGTTAGTGAGAATCACAGGTTAACCAATTAGAAGTCTCAAGGGGCTTACAGGAACACCCAATCACAGGAAGGGGTTAACAAGGACCAATGGGACACCTCAGGACACCTTTCCCAGGACATTCCTGCATGGGAGATAACAGTTGCTGTGGGGGGTGTTGGGAAGAAGAAACACGTGTTTGCAAAGGGACCACAAAGAGCCATCCTAAGACATGTTCAAACAAGTTTCTCATCAGACTTAGTGCTACAGGTGTTGAGCAAGGAGTGGGGACACAAAGGGCAGGAGCCTGGAGCTCCTCAAACCCCCTGGGCTGGCAGTTGGGGGCCAGTGATTGCCAGGGCATGTGTGGGGTTCCCCAGAATGTGTGGTGGTTTTACCCTGTGCTACAGGTTTCAGTAATTTTAAATCTTTTTTTGCCCCCAAAGGCAGGTTTAGCCACATTTCTTTTGGAAGGAGTTGATTTTTCAAAGCAAAAGCTGCTTCTCTTCCCCAGCTCTGATGGCTGTGCTTGCATTCATTAGGAGGAGGGCAGCATAAAGGGAAATGCTGTAATATGGATGGCAAGTTTCAAGCTTAAATTTATTAATAAATAAATAAATAAATAAATAAATAAAAGGAAGTTGTCATTGGTTTATATTCAAAAATCCCTGATTTCTCCCTCAGCTGGGGAGCAGCTGAAAGTGCGAAGAAAAGCCCACGGTGTCCAGGAAGGCTTAACCCAGGGGTAGCTGCGGGCTCACAGGAAGCTGCTGAGGTTTGGAAAAGAGGGACATCAAGGATATTATTACTAAAAAACTGGGTTTGGAAAAGACATCCCGTTCCAGCAGTGAAGCAGACATGGGTTTGTCCTTGCCATGAAGGTATTGGATGTTGCATGAAACAAGAGGTGTTTCTTTTGACAGGACAGAATTTGGGATTCTTCTTTGCACTGAAGCGAGCAAAGGGGTGGCCATGTCTATTGGGAAAGGATCTCCAATGGACAGGATTTTCCTTGAGAATCTGACCTGTTTCATCCTGTGGGGTTTTTTCCCTCTCTTTTTTTTTTTCTCCTTTTTTTTTTTTCTTTAATGAAATTAGCTTTATTTAAACAAAGGCATGTAGTGACAGGCCAAGGGGGGGACGGCCTTAAGCTGACAGAGGACAGGATTAGATGGGATATTAGGAAGAAATTCTTCCCTGTGAGGGTGGTGAGGCCCTGGCACAGGTTGCCCAGAGCAACTGTGGCTGCCCCATCCCTGGAAGTGTCCAAGGCCAGGTTGGACGGGGCTTGGAGAAACCTGGGATAGTGGAAGGTGTCCCTGCCCATGGCAGGGGGTGGAATGAGATAATGTTTAAGATCCCTTCCAACTCAAGCCATTCTGGGATTCTAAACAGTGGGGGTTCCCGTTAATTGTGTTTCAGGCATCACTGTGAAGTGCCCCAAGCTAATTCTGCAAGTGGAAGGTCAGCAGAGACACAAATTATCTGTGGGACTCTGCCTTTACTGTGAAAGTTGTTCATCACTTCACTGGCCTGGTAAGAAACTCGTGAGTTAATGTTCCAGGAGCAGTCTTGTTAACAGTGGGAGTTTTTACTGCTTCCTCCAAAAAGACCTTTACCTGTGTTCTGGGAGGGGGGGCTGCTTGCTTGGCCCTCCTGGTGGGGTTCCCATGAGGAGCATTGATGGCAGCAGCACAGCCTTCAAAACAAACTTTACAGAGCAGGGGTTTCAGAGCAGGAGAGGGACCTCTGGGTGGCTCCATCCTCACAGGTTTGGTGTCAGATGTTGGAGTTTCTGCGTCTGTGCTACATGAACAACTTTGTGTTCCTGATCCATCCATATGTTTTAAGTACTCAGTGACAGTGAATACTCATGCCTGGCTGGAGACAGTCCTGCTCCAGTCAGTCCAAGGAATCCTTTATAGCCCGTGGTTATTCCTGGGAGCATTGCCTCATCAGTGAACACTGTGACATCCCAAGTTGTACTGGACATCCCAGCTTGAAGCTGATGCTTCACACATACTGAGGCCCTGATTCCTCATGATCTGAAAGGGACTGGCTGCTCCAGCACCCAGTATTGCCCACTCCATGGAGCAACAGAGCAGGCTGTGCACCGTGTAGTTCTGCGACAACCTGCATTTCAGGGATGGTTGTTCCCTTCAAGCAGAGGTTGACTGTTTTTTACAGTAACAGGAAGTGAATTGTTCTTTAATACGGTTTGATGGAGGATTTTATGTGGCCACATTAATGTGTATTCACTTAGCATTGCCTGATCCTTCTCTGCACAAGTTCTTGTGCCCTTCAGGCTGATGTGAGCTGCTTAAACACATACAATGACCCATTCTTGTGCCGAGGGGACCCTGATGGGATCTCCTGCTCTGCCTGTGGGGGAATTGCCCTCTCCAGGGAAGAGCAGTGGCTCTAGAGCAGAGTAGTGACAGAGTGGGGTACAGTGACATGGGTTCTCGCCACAGGGCTGCCTGACCATCTCTGTGAGATCCACAAATCTCGCTGAAGTGAATTCCTGGCATCTGGGCAGGAGGAGATGGAGTGAGGATGAGCTGGCAAACCTTGCAGCAGCTGGGGAGAGGAGTCAGGCAGAAGTGCTGGGTGGCCTCTTGGGCTCACTTCTTCCATTTGTTTAAAACACAGCCCCTTGTCTGGGGGTAATTTTGTTTTGTTTTTCTAACAGCCCCTTCAGGATTTAAAAAGCATCACTTGAGAATCTGCTGAGATTCACAGACTTCTGAGAGACCTTCCACATGCAGTCAGTGCAGCAGGGACTGGTTAAACACGTCACCCAGCTGTGCTGGGTGGTCACTGGGGGCCTCTACTGGCCTTATTTCATTAGCATGAGCTCACTGGAAAGCGCTATGCATGTTCATCGCTGCTGAAACTTCACAGTGCCCAAGTGTGTTCATTTAATGGACTTATTTTCTTAACAAGACCAATAACCAGTGTGAACTAATGTTCCTTCTGGGGCTCTCACTCATTTCATTCCTCAGCAGAATTGGGTAAGTCAAGAGCTCTCCTGCATTAGCAAGAAAATGTTCCACCTTCCTTATTATCCACCGTTCACTGCAAAGATTCTTTTAAACTCCCAAAGAAAACCTTTGATTTACATTTTTCCTCCCTCTTCCTTTGCTTCTTCAGTGACAAAACTTTTATTGCTACTTCAAAAGACCAGACAACTCCTCTGATTGTGTCAGGGGTCCTAATCCAACTTTAATGGGACTTAACTCCATCAGTATTCCCATGCTTCAGGACTGAGAGCAGACAGCAGGTTTTGTCTCATGTCAGCAGTAAACCACAGTTTTTTCCATGTTCCTCTGAGGTAAAAAGCATCTTTTGGTGGCTTTACCAGTGTCCCCAAGGAGGGTCCCTCAGAGTTGATTGGCATGTGTGTGCAGCCTTAGGTGTGTGGATGCTCGCAGAGGTGAGCTGCCAGTGTGCGCATCACGCAGCTGAAGGTGCTCAGCAACTGGGTGGGTTTGAGCTCTGCTTCTTCCCCTGGTTCCTCCTAGTGCTCCTCAGAACCTTTTCTCTCTCTCTTGTCACATGGTTGGTGATGGGGGGACTCAAGGCTTGTGGTTTCTGTTCTTGCAGGGCAGGAGGGGAGGTTTTGGAGAGAGGCACCCCTAGGGAGGGGCTCTGGGGCTGCAGCCAGCCCGGGTCCTTCCCCAATGTGCTGAGTGGGCACATTGTTGTAAAGCAGATGTAAAGTGCTCCATGGAGGAAGGAGTGAGCGTGGCTGAAGCTGGATGTTCTAAGGATGTCTCGGAAATCAGAGCACTGTTGCAAGGCAGTGAAGTGGGTTTGTTTGGTGTGTGAGCAGGGGTTGCTGCATCCAGCCTGGCTGCTGGGACAGAACCCGCACAGCCCTGACTGCGGTGCTCATGGCAAAGGCTTGTGGCCATAAAGTGAAGCCGGCAGGAGCTATGCTTGTCCTGCAGGTAGTAGAGGTGAGGCAAGCACCAAGGAACAGGATCTCCTGCTCAGCTGCTGCATGACAACTGCTGTTAACCCATACCCTGTGTCTGTGCCTGACTTTCAAAGCTGTTTCTCTTCCTTCCCACCTGACCAGTTTTGCCCAATGCTGCTTATCCTGACCTTCCCTGCTTCTACTGTGAATTGATGGGGAAATGCAGTAGATGAAAGCTTTTCATGACTTTCCTGTCTCCCTGACCTGATTGCTTCCCAAAGGGAATGGGAATGAGTGGATAGATGAGTGCCCAAGGTACCTGCCCTCAACCACTGGCTCCTGCTGGTATGGTGGCTGCACAGACCTGGACCACAAGATGTGACAGGAACCTGTTCTGTGTGATGGGGTATAGATGTATAAGCAAAGTGCCCAGAGTGGTGTGGCTGGTCCTTCACTGACACGACATCAGCAGAAGAGCTCTTTGCCCTGGAGAACCAGCAGAGTCAAAGCCAGGGATGGAGACTGTGCCTGGGCTGAGGGATGAGGGCACTGATTAGATCTAGCTCGTCAGAGGTGTGAAGAAGGTGTAGAGATGCTGAGGTGTGTGGGGCTGAAGGACTGGAGGGGCCATGGACTGGGCTGAGAAGGTGTTGGAAGTATTCCACTCCCTCCCAGCTTTGGAGCCCAGCACCCAAGAAAATACACAGTGGGATCTCCAGGAGAGAGAGCACTGTGCTGGTTGAACCTGCACAGATCTTGGGAGGAGAGCAGTGGTTTGCTCTGAAGGCTTTCCCCTTTGTAGACAGTGGCCTCTGTGTTTGGGAGATGGATCAGTAGCAGGTTTTAGGAGATGGAATGTGAATGCTTGCTTGGATTTAACAGGAAGACACAAGGAACACAGTTTTTTGAGATGTTTCAAGAAGGTGAGGGGTGCTGCAGGTAGGATGGATAGCTGACTGTGTGATTTGGAGGAAGCAAGGTTGTGTCTGGTATGAGGAAGGACAGCAAAATCTGACTGAGTTGATGGCTGGAGAGATGGGATGGAGGAAGACAATCTCTGCCTCCACCTCCACAGCTCTTCTTCCCTGTGATGTGCTGGGAACAGAGCTCCAGGCAGCGAAGAGCTCGATCCTGGGTCTGTGAGTAGCCAGAGCCAGGGAAGGGTCTCTGCAGCTCACAGCAGGGAACAGAGCCAAGTGGGTGCCCATGGGAGGTCCCAGTGAGGGAACTGTGCTGGTGGGAAGATGACTTGGAGTGGCAGGATTTCCCCCAAAGCACAGCAGGATAGGGGTGGGGGGGAGGGTGCTGCAGTGGGGCAGAGCTGGAAGGACATCCTTCTTCCAGCCCTTTCAGCTGGATGTGCTCCTGAGCTGGAGGGTAACGTGTGTGAGGAGCAACCTGCCCAAGGGGTACCTCGATATTGCCCTGAACTCCACCGTATGCTGTGGGGGAGATGGATGGAAAGCAGGAACAGCCCATTTGTCCTACAGGCTGCTGGCTGTGCTGGGGCTGAGGGATGCAGGCTGCCCGGGGGGGCACCTCCTGACAGCATACGGGGCATTGGTCCTTCCCTGGGCCCTGCTGAGGCTGTGTCACCCTTTTGGTGGCACTGCTCTGCTTGTCAGTCCCTGTGCAGCTGCCATGTGCTATGAAGACTTCAGGAAATAATCCTTCTCCCCGTGTCTTTCCAAGCAAGGAGGGCTCGTGTAGAGAACAACAGGAGGAGTTTTTCCTTGAGGTCACCTTTCCTGGTATGGTTCTGCTTTCCTTCTGATCCTGTCTGGACAATATCTGTTCAATTATCTGTTCTCTTGCAGCAGTGCCTGAAGCTGCTCATGGAGGAGTGTCGCGACGAGGGAAGAGAGAGACGCTCAATATGAGAATCAGCAAGCTTAGTTTATTGATCACTGCTAACAGCTTAATATATGCTTTATAATTAGCTCATACATATTGCAAAAGCTAAGCTCATTATTGGTTCTTGCTTAAATGTTGATTCAGCCTTTACTCCCTTCTTTTGTTGACACAGGTGGCTCTTAGTTGCTTTTGTTTTGCTAATCACAACGTCCTGTTTACCAGCCAACTAGCACGTACGAGGACACTGTAGCTTTGCTATCTCAGATTTTCTCACCGGCTGGCCTAGACAAGCCGTGTTCTATATTCTAACAGCTCGTCCATAGCTTTAGCTATATCCATATGCCCTTGTCCTGCTAGCCAATTCTCCATAGAGGAGCCCTGCACTCTCTTGTGATGCTGCTGGAAGCCTAATATTTGAGTGTGGTGTGAGCTGGGTGCTGTCGTCAGCCCTGTCCCCTTCCCAAGGGACAGCATGGCTTGTGACCAGCACTGCTTCTGACAGCCCTGCAGCAAGTGCCTTCACAGCAAGTTCATTTTTTTATCTGTCCCTGAGCCCTGGTCCCAGGCAGGGCAGGATCCAGCACGGGCAGAGCAGGAGGAGGTCGTGGCCACCCCTTCAGGAGCAGGACCAGGGTCCTGCAGGCGCGGGTGAGGACTGCTCCCCTTCACAGGCTATGAGCTGGCCCTGACTGTGTGAGAGGCCCTGTTCTGAGGGTGGAGTTCACAGTTGTCCCTGGGAAGTGTTGTGGAGTGTCCCAAGTACTAAGAGCTCTGTTTGTCAGGAGGTAGCAGTGAGTTATGCTTGCATTTCACTGAGGAAACTGGGTGACATGATCTCAGCTGGTGCAGTGGGAGTGTGACAGAGCCAGAAGGAGCCCAAAGGCTTCTTCAAACATCCTCCTGGCTTCTCCTGCTTCTCCCCTGCCAATGCCCCAGCCAAGCTGCATCTGACTGTTGGACAACACTGGTACCTGCTGTCTGCCCACTGCTGCGTGTCCTGCTCAGGACTTGCGGTGGCATTGGGAGTGCAGGTGGCTTGTGGCCCAGGGGTGAGCCTGGTGGTGGAGCCCCGACTCCTTGGTGTCACATCGGTCCTGGAAGAAGTTCCTAGCGCTGGCTGAGTGCTGTGCTGCCTGCCTGGCACAGTGGGAGGAGCAGTGAGTGTCCTCTACCCACGTGTAGGAGCCCCAGGTGCGGAGGAGTTGAGGAGCAAGTAATTGCTGTGCTTCATAAGAAGAAATAAATAAAAAGGACTTTGCAATGGAGTGTAATCTCCTGGGGAAGAAATTGTAGCTCTGCTCCACCCACACCATGCATGAGCGGCCTTTGTGCACTGACTCATTCCTCTTTCCCGGAGATCGTGGGCAGGGCTGTCACCTGCTGCTGGGGGGCCTCTGCTGTCCACCACGGGCAGGACCAGGGCTGTCTGCCCCCTTGTCCTTGTACTGGGCTGCTGGGACAGCTGAGGGGGCCTGCAAGGGACCTCAGAATTTCAGCTCTGGGTGACTGTGGTCCTCCAGGAGCTCTCGTGACTTCGCCTGGTCAGGTAACTCACCTGGCCCTGCCAAGGCTTCCCCCTTCGTCAGTGCTGTCAGTCTGTCTGCCTCCTCCTTAGCCCACATGTCCTGCGATCCCAGGGTACCCAGTGTGTGTGTCAGTGTCCCTGCACGTGCTCTTCAGTGACAGGTGGGACTGTGGTGGGTGATGGGATGATATCTGGGAATGGTGGGGGTGTGCCTGTATCTCAGGTAAACAGGAACTGCTGAATAGTCTCTCTGAAAAACCAGAGAGATGTGAAGGAGAGGTGGGACCTGGGAGAGCTTCCATCGAGCTTCTGGGAAGTGCCTGATGACCTTGAAACATCCTTCCACCAGCACCCAGTTTGCTTGTGAAGCGGCTTCTCGAGAGGTGTTTTAAAGACCAGAACTATGAAAGAGAAATGCACAAATATCTGCAACCTCTGGCAGAGGAAACTCTCAGCATGTGGCTGGCCAGGGGAGTGCAACATCTGCCTTGTTCTCATGCTGTGAGCCCTGATGGGGAGGGATCTGTGGGTTGGAGGTGGCAGCGTCCTTGTTCCTCCCTCCTTGGTGTGCTCAGGGTAGCTGGAGGAACAGGAGGGCTGTTCTGAAAGGTGGCTTGCCCACTGGGGACTGAGCAGTTCTTCTGGAAGCCTGTGTCCCACGTGAGGGTCTTGTCTCTGCTTCTTGCAACTTCTGTGTCTTATCCATGTCAATCTCCTTCACTACAGACACCTGTGGGGAGCATCCGCACCCACAGTGCTGAGGCTGGAGACTATCTCTTGGCTAAAGGTCTTGTGCTCCAAGTGTGGCACTTGACACCACTCCAGGGATTTGGGGTGAGTGGTAGACAGGCTGTGGCTCCCGCCATGATCTCTCCCCACTGAGCACTGACACTGTGAAGTTTCTCAGCCATGAACTCCTTTCTGTCTGTGCCTCCATCCTTGTCACAGGTCAGGCAAGAAGGGAGCTCCAGGGCCCCGCTATGGCACCCTGACCACCTGGCTGCGTGGGCAGCATGGCCACATGTGGTCAAGGGGGCAGTGGGGTGCTCCAGTGGTGCTTTGCTCTCTGTATAGAGTGTCTTGGTTCTGGTAGCCTCAAGTTGTGCCAGGGGATATTTAGATTGCGTATTAGGGAAAATTTCCTCACAGAAAGGGTGGTCAGGCATTGAACAGGCTGCCCAGGGCAGTGGTGGAGGCCCCATCCCCGACAGTGTTCAAAAAAGTTGTGGATGTGGCACTTGTGGACATGGCTTAGTGGAGGCATTGGCAGTGCTGAGTTGGACTTGATCGTAGAGGCCTTTTCCAATCTAAACAATTCTGTGGTCCCTCGCACATGCCCCAGAGGGACATGATCACAGCAGTGATGCGAAGGAGAAGGAGCAGAGCTCCCTTTGCAGCTCCTGCTGCTCGGCAGCACAGCCCTGGTATCTCAGGATGAGGCTGTACCATGGGGTGTGGGACATGGAGCAGAGGAGCAGTGTGCAGAGCTCTGCCCACAGGAAATCTCTGTGTGTGACTTGAGAGTAGGGGCTCAAAGTGGCCATCCAGGTCCTGTCCATGGTGCTGTGCAGGGTGTTGGGAGCATGTAGAAAATGAGAGAGAGGAATGTTACTTTGCTCATGGCAACACAATTTCCCTGGCTCCTACTGAATGGAGCACTGGGCTGCACGGAGCCGCCTCCCAACGAGGACACAGTGTACCAGAAAATCAGGCGCATAGCTTGGTGATGATATGATGATGTGATTTAGGCTCATATGAGCAGTAACAGGAGATGAGCAGAATTCAAGGAGCCAAGCATCTTGTGAGAAAAAAATAGAGACAGATGTGGGAAGGAGATAGGGAAGACTAGATCTAGGCTGCGATAGGACTGTGGCCTCTAGACCAGGCTAAGGATCAGTTCGTCCTGGGCAGAGGATGGGTGATCTGAAGGTGGCCTTTTCCTTACCCTCGGCCTGATCTACCCTGCTCTTTTCAAAGTTCACCTGGAGTACTGTGGCCGTCTCTGGGGTTCCCAGCACAGGCTGCCCAGAGAAACTGTGGCTGCCCCTTCCTTGGAAGTTCAAGGCCAGGTTGGACAGAGATTGGAGCAACCTGGTCTCATGGAAGGTGTCCCTGCCCATGGCAGGGGGGTGGAGCAAGATAGGCTTTAAGGTCTCTTCCCACACAAACCATTCCATGATTCTATGGTTCTGTTGGTGGAGGGACCCTCCTTTTGTCTTCTCTGTCACACATATGATGTGTGGTGATGGGAGGTGATGGTGCTGTTTGTCCTCCTGTCATCAGACTCTACTTTCCATTGGCAGGAGGGATCGACTCCCCAGGCCAGGCTGTTTTCATATTTGCTTTGAGTTTTGTTTTTTTAGTACAATAAAAAGTTTGAACAAACAGCCCCAGCTCTTTGAGCAGGCTGCTGGTGCCACTGGTCCTGCTGGTGCTTGGTGGGGGCTGGCTGACAGTGCAAAGAGCATCGCTGGGGGATGCTTCATGCAAATGCACAGCGTGCGTAATTTACCCAGACATTAATATTAATGACTGACCTAGCCTAATCCCTTGTAAAACCAATCAGTAACACAACTGCTCCTGTGGCTGCCTGGAGGGCTCATTTCCTCACCGGTTTTGCTGGGATCCTCAGCTCCTGTCTTGGCACCAGGTGAGGGGATGGAAGGCAACTCTCAACAGCCCATTGCTGCTCCCCAGGGCCTTGCAGGAGCTTGGCCTACACCTCTGCAGCACAGCACAGCCTCAGGACTCACCTTTCCTTCCAGACACGTGGTAGATTTTCACAGAAGTAGCTTTGTGACTGAATTTCTTTTGTTTATTTTTTTCTCTATCTTGGGCCCAGCTTATCCAGATGTCTCTTTTCCACCCTAGTGCTGTAAGTTACTCTCCAGTCTCCATTCAGATTGGCCCAGCTGGCATAGCATGGTGTACATGTCAGTGTTCTGGCACTAAGGGTAGGTTGGTGTTTCCCGAAAGGAACCTCTATTCCCATGTTCGGCTCTATTCAGACCCTTATGGATTGCTGCCCTGAGTCTATCCCAAAGGAGCTGATCCCATGGAAATGGAGCCCAAGTCTGACCCCAAAGCCAGTGGCTGCGCCAGCAAGGATACAATACCCTTTTGGAAATTATCAGACAATCTTGGAATCATTAAGGTTGGAAAAGACCTCTAAGATCATCAAACCCAACCATTTCCCCAGCTCTGCCATGTTCACCACTAAACCACGTCCCCAGTTGCCACAACCACATGGTTTTGAACACCTCCAGGAATGATGACTCCACCACTGCCCTGGGTAGCCTGTTCCAATGCCTGACCACCCTTTCTTTGAAGAAATTTTCCCTAATATCCAATCTAAACCTCACCCCAACTTGAGACCATTTCCTCTTTTCCTGTTACTCCTCACCTGGGAGGAGAATGCAACCTCCTTTTTTGCTTCAAATTGTGGCCACTTCTGGAGGCAAAAACATCTGAGAACTTTGCTGAGGGCATCTGCAGGGAGCCTGATCCTTTGAACAGCCAGAGCCTCATGGGCTGACCACCCTGCCTGTGCCTGTTGAGCAGCACCTCAGTGTATTGGAAACATTCTCCTAGTTCTGGCTCCCTCATCCCCAGTGACACGGTCTCCCAGCAGCCTGGGAGAAAACGTCGCAAGTAGTGGCACTATCAAAGTTCAGGAGGGGTTGGCAGTGTGGAAGGAGTGGATGGAAAGAAGATATTAAGAGAAGTATAATGCACCAGCTACTTTCCAGCCTGTCCTCACTCCAATGCCACTTCCAGCACATTTACATACATGCACATCATGCAGGAAGACACAGAGAGGGCCCTGCAATGCCTGAGGCTGGGCTTTAGCAGGGCCCTGTGTGCAGAGCAATGTTTTGCCTGTGAAGTAAAGGTGCAGTAGTCATGTCCCCTTGGCACTCCTGCTCTGACCTTCCGTCCTTTCCTCTGCAGTCAACTTGGCCTTTTTTTCTAGGAACTCTTGAACTGTTTAAACCTGAGTAAGCCTTCCAGTTTGGGGGCTGGAAGGCAGGACCTGCTTTCTTCTATAATGGCTGCACTTGAGCAATCTTTCCTCCCAGCAAATGGGAGACTGAATGGAAACCATCAACTCCTAATGCAGCTTCCCTTTGATCTCCTAATGCTCAGTTCCTAGTGAGGAGGGAAGCTCTGGCTCCTGCCAACCAAGTGGTGCACTGTCATTAAAGCTCTGAAGCAGCAAAATGCTTAAGAATATCTTTGAGGTGATTTCCAGAGCCTGGACTGAAAGTTCACAGATGCAATGCAAGGCTGAGACCTACCAAGTGCTTGGAGGAACTCTCCTTCCCCAGTTCTGTGCCAGCAGATGGGACAGCCAGGACACCTCTCCCAACCCTGGACAGCCAGGACCAAAGTCCAGCCCCTTCCCTGGGGATCGTGTTGCTCACTGGGGTAGAACACATCCCTGAAGAACCCTTGGGAAGTGAGTAGGAAGGTGTCTGTGTGTGGCAGACAGGTATTCTCTAGAAAAGCTGACCATGCACTAGGTTTTTCCATTTATGGCCTGAGACTTTGAACCATGGTGGGGAACACATTTGGAGTGGGCAATCTGGTTGTCTTGCAGAGCATTCTTACCTTTCATTGATAAATTAAGGACTATCATGTTCGGGATATGCGTGGGATGTGCTCGGGTCCTCATTCACATTTCTGGTGGGATTTGGAACTCCCTGGGTGTTTGAGACACAGTACAGGGCTGGCCCAGGACTTGGGGGGGGGGGGTGCTGTGGCTGCTGTCAGGGAGTGCCAGAGGTGCTACTTCATTGCCTGGTGGAAGTGACTCAGGAACCCCGACTCAGAGCTGTGGGTCCACGCTCAAATCCTCCTGCACAGCCCTGATGCCCTCCCTGCACCCCACGGCTCCTGTTCCCCACACATCCCTTGCTTTCTCAGGGCAGAATGGGCAGTGGGGAAGGGCAGGAGGCAGCAGGGCACCCTCTTTCCAGCACCTGCTGTGCCAGGGAGGGAAGAGAGGCTGTGGAGTGCAGAGGCATCGGCTGTGCCTTGTGCTGCATTGCACTTCTCATCCCTTCTCCTCCCTGCTGCTGCCCTCATTTGGTTGCTTTTTGTAGATGAAAAGTGGCCTTTAAAATATAGGACAAGGTCACCCTTCCCTCCCTGTGCACCCCCCTGCGTGGTGCCTGGTGTCAGCAGCTCTGCAGAGGCAGTGCCTGCAGATGCCCACCAGGACATGATGCCATGGGGGCCTCTGGGTGGGCCCTGCAGTGGCAAGGGGGCAAGGTCATGGAAACACAGAATCACAGAATGGTTTGAGTTGGAAGGGACCTTAAAGACCATCCACTTCCACCTCCTGCCATGGGTAGGGACAGCTTCCTCTAGACCAGGTCACTCCAAGCCCTGTCCAACCTGGCCTTAGACACTTTCAGGCATGGGACAGCCACAGCTTCTCTGGGCAACCTGTGCCAGGGCCTCACCACCCTCACAAGGAGGAATTTCTTCCTAAGATCTAATCTAAATCTCTGCTCTTGTAGTTTAAATCCATTCCCCCTTGTCCTATCACTATCTGCCAATGTAAAAAGTTGCTTTTCTTCTTTTTCATAAGCACCCTTTAGGCATTGGAAGCCGGTCTAAGAGATGCCCACCCTTGCCAAGATGTTCTCCAGGGTCATGGGACTAAGGTAGGTGAGTTTGTAGTGACTCCTGACCCAGCATGGTCTGCTGTGGAGGAAAATTTGTTTCCCCATGAGAAGGAAATATTCCTCCTGGTTAGCACTGGGCTTGCCTGCTCCTTCTGACGCTGCCAGGCTGCTGCCAGCTTTATTCTCCATGGTGTGAGCTGGTGAGGGGACCAACACACCAGCAGCCCAGCAAGGGTTTGTGGAGTTTATGCAGTGTTGGGTGGGTACACTCAAATTTCCTTGCCAGGTGCCAGAGTGGGACTCAAGGGCGCTGTCTGGAAGAGGTCATCTGCATCAGGGTGGCCTGAGTCTATTTTATTGTACCCTTCTGCTCCCTTAAATTGCCACAAGACACCGTGGTCTGAGCACCTAAACCCTCTGTGGTCTGACTGTCCTGCTTGATCAAGCCAAGTGTGCAAATGAACTTCCTTGGGAAGCCGGAATTCCTCTGCTCTCCTTCCAAGCATAAAGATATTGAATATAAAAGGTTTGTTATTTCAAGGGGAACCAAGGGTCTAGATCAAAGCCTCACAGGAGCAAATGCTGAGCAACAGAAGCTCTTCTTGACGAGAAGTTTCCTCATGCCTGTCCTTGATGGCTTTCCAGGTGGATGCCAGCACTCCCATAGTGCTTTTAGCTAATGGCCAAAGATAATCCTGATGTCCTGGCCAGCACAGTGTCTGTACAGTGCCCAGGGCTGTCCAAGCTGCTGATGACTGTTCTGTTCCTTTGACTGCTATGTGCTGCCAGTATCTGCTCTCTGGCTGGAGCTCCTGGTGCCCCCAGGAGAGGACAAGCTGTTGATCAAGGCCTGAGGACCATTCTGTTCTCAGGGATGCCTCAGTGTGCAGGTGGGGCTGAGCCAGAGGTGAAGGGACAGGAGGCCAAAGGCAGCACTGCTCCACCGAGGGGCTGGCAAGGAGCCTTCTGCCTGCAACCCTTCCATCACACTCTCTTGGCAAAGTGCTGCTGTTGCTGAAGAGAGGAGGAGGAGGCAGGTGGTCAGCCCAAAATAACCAGATGGTGCTGTGCCTCTGAATGTAGGACAGGGGGGACCTGTGGCTCCCACTGGTCTTGGGCAGTGTCTGAAGGCCTCCTTTCAGATCTCTGAACAGAAGTGCAAGACCTGGGCTGACACTTCAGCTCCTGCCCCAGAGAGGTTCTGCAGGACCACAAACCCCACATGGATCTGCAGTCTCACCGGTGAGTGGCACACTGCTGGTGCCCCAAGGGTGAGCTTGGCCCCTGGGAGCCAAGGAGCTGTTCCTGTCACAGCAGCACAGCAGATGATGGTTTTGCTCTCTGGGCTGAGATTATTTCCACTCTGATTTCTAAGGGATGAAGCTGCTGGTGCAGCAGATCCCAGTGCAGTGCTCATTCATCCCAGAGCGTGGGGAGAAGGGGAAGGTGGACACCAGCAGCCTGTGTGTGCTGATGGCACTGCACGCCTGGGCAGGGTCCCTCCTGTGCACACCAGTCAACTGTGCTGTAACAGAAGCACTGGCTCTGCACATCCAGTGTGAGTGTCCCTGTCATGGACCTGCCCCTCTGAGTGGAACCAGCTGAAGCCTTGATTGATCATTCTTCAGCAGGGACCTCCCCTTGTGTCTCTCGCTGAGACTGGGAGATACTCCCAGTCTATCTGGGAGGTGATGGCACAGTCCTGGGGTAGCTCCCCTTGACTAAGATGTGTCTACTTGCTTCTTTGCCTCGTGCTGTTCTCAGGGATGCCTTTTGGTCTTGCAGCCCAGAGGCATTCACTATTGAAATTTTTCGAAGCCAAGAACTCTGGATTCAAGATCTATAACTCCTTTGGGATATTCTGTTTGCATCCTTCCACCTTTCCTCTAAGCAGATAAGCCCACGGAAAAATGTGCCATGAATAACTGCTGTTCGGTTCCTTGGCAGTGCACAAAGCTGGCTCCTATTCAGTTGCATCCTGATGTGTGAAGCAATGGTCCTAGTTGGTCCCCCAGCTTTGGCTGTGATTCCAGCTGTGGAAGGGAAATGATTGCCTTGACCCTTCCCCACCATCCTGCTATCTGTCTTGATCCACAGGAATTTGAAAATAACAAACTTGGTGTCATATCTGAGCCCTGGGTGGTCTTTGTTATCCCAGTGACTTCCAATCTCCTGAACAGACAAGGTCTGAGGTCCCATTTAGGCTCCCAGATCTCAGACTGATGGCTCTCAGATCTCATATGTGAGGTGCCCAGGAAGGCTCCTCCCCACCAAACTGGGAGTCTGCCGTGCATTAGACAAAAACACAGTCCAGCCCTTCAGATTGATGTTTCAGAGCAGTCTCCAGAAGCATTCTGGATATGCTGGGAGCAACTGTCAGGTGCTTATGGAGTGTTACATGTGGATAGCCTGGTGCTTGACCCAGAGCAGGTGTGAAGTGGTTCTTAAAGCTGTAAGTGGCTCATTGGTGCACTTGGTTCCAAGCTGGGCTGGGTGGACATACAGGTCTGGACTGGGGTCCCACTGTCATTGTGCTGGAGGCTCTGCTCAGGCAGTCCTGGGGTGCTGGTGCAGCTGTGTGAGAATTGATATGCACACAGGTACCCCAGATACCAAGCCACAGCTAAGGTATTAAGGGAAAGTTTATTTCCCAGAGTTAAAAACACTAAAATACTGTGCTAATTCACACTGGGCAAAAAAGCACAGAGAGCTTGTTCTCTTTTATATCAACACCTTTCATGTGCATAACATCAAAGCTGAATTGTCCCCTGCACTTCATTGTCTCCCTGTCCCCAGCAGCGGCCTCAAGCATGTCTGTGAAAACTTTATCTCTTCTTGTAAGAAGCAATCAGCCTCCCTGACAGGCATGGAGAGAGAGACACATATAATGCTATCTATGGGAAAGAATCTTCTCCTATGCTGAGTTTCTCCTGGCAGCAAAGTTTCCTTGAGCAAAAACTATGCTTTTCTTCCTCAAGCAACTCTTCTGCAAACTTTGCTCCTCACAAGCTGTTTGGTCTCTCAGGTGAGCGCTGACAGAGCCTGTTACACAATCACACTGGGTTGTGTCCTGTGTAGTTCTGTTGGCTTTACCCACATCTTCTTATACTATCCACCTGCAGACACCTCCTGAGCAGAGCATTTTGCTGGATCTCCAATGCAGACTATCTTGATTCAGCATAAAACCTGATAGTATTGGGGTTTAAAACTTAGAACACATATTTTGACCATGCTGACTCATTTACACAAAATATCCACAACTACAGGCTGTTTGCTCTGCTGTCTCATGAGCACGGTTGCCACGTAGCACACAAGAGCTTGTTCCTCATGCTGACAAGTCAAGTGAAAAAGATAGTGAGGATGAGCACTCCCTCCACCAGGGAGTCTGTGAAGAAACTCTGCTGTGAAGTTCAGGAACCATCAGCCTTTATTAAACATCATTAAACTTGTCCCCACAGACTGACAACATGAAAATTTCATGTGGCTTTCAAGTAAGGCTTGGGTGGAGCTTTTTAAACATCCACATTTTGAGAAAAATGAGGAAGAAATCTGCCAGGCTGAGCAACTAAGAAGGAGTTCACTGAAACTGCAGCAGGACAAGTTCAGGATGAGAGGTGACCTGTAGTGCACCTCTGATGACTCTATCAAAACCATCTTATTTCTTAAGCATGATCCTGATTTTGAGGCAGGAATTATAAAAAAGTAGCTGCTTGTTAGAGATCTGTTGAAGCAAGTCCTGAGGCCACAGAGATGCTCCAAGGGCTGGAGCCCCCCTGCTCTGGAGATAGGCTGGGAGAGCTTGGGGTGTTCACCTGGAGAAGAGAAGGCTCCAGGGAGACCTTAGAGCCCCTTGCAGTGCCTAAAGGGGCTGCAAGAGAGCTGGAGAGGGACTTGGAACAAGGGCCTGGAGTGACAGGACGGAGGGGAATGGTTTCTGACTGACAGAGAGCAGGGTTAGATGGGATATTGGGATGAAATTCTTCCCTGTGAGAGTGATGAGGCCCTGGCACAGGTTGCCCAGAGAAGCTGTGGCTGCCCCATCCCTGCAAGTGTCCAAGGCCAGGTTGGACAGGGCTTGGGCAACCTGGGCGGGTGGAAGGTGTGCCTACCTATGGCAGGGGGGGTAGAACAAGATTGTCTTTAAGGTCTCTTCCAACCCAAACCATGCCATGTTTCAATGATTCTGTGATCTTAGAATCTGTCACACAATATGACCCTTTTATTCCTGTACCTGTGAGGGTGGAAATGAATGTAGAGAGTCTAAAGGATACTTGCTGTCCGGGTCCCACTGCTGCTTACAGCAACAGCTGGAAACAGGAACAAGCCGACTTTGGCTGCAGTCTGCTGGAATTTAATTCCTGTGGGCAACATTGAAGGAACCAGTCGGTCCCTCTGCATCGTGTGTCAATGACCATCAATTCAGTGAAAGGGGAAAGACCAAAACTTGCAGCAGAACAGAGTTTCTGTCACACAGGCCAGCCATGGGCTGTATTCTGGCTTCTGTAAGAGGTTAAGACATGAGAGGGATTTGTCCAAACTCCTCTCCCAGTTTTGCAGCTTCCACTGGCACTGCCAGCCCTACACTCTTCTTTGGAGAAAGAGCCAAAAGCTGCCATTCCTCAAAACTATTAGCCTTGTGCAAAATGCTTGAACACAGGGATGTTCTCAGTAGTCCTTGGGTAGGAGGGGTTTACATCCAGACAGCCCGGCCCACGGTCAAGGATGCAGTTCTGTATGGCACCAGGACCACCATGGCACAGGTGGGAATGCAGTGAACCCAACCCAGTGGAGTCACACGGGAGCTGGATGGGCTTAACTCCAGCCTGGAAGGAGAGCAGACAGGCACAGGTAGGGAAACATGGGACAAGCTGTGTCCAGGAGCATCTATGTCCTGGCAGCCTCAGTGAAGGCAGTTCTGGAGTTGCTGCATCCTGATATCACCTCCTGCTTTCCAATGCCTCCGTAGTTTTGGGAGAACATGCTGGTTAGGCATTCCCCATGGTCATGCTGGTCCTGAACCCCCCTGTAGGTCTCTGTAGGACAACTCTCCCACACCACATGCTCCATGCTTAATGACCTGTCAGAGCTGTGACGTGCTGGGGTCTCTCCCGGGATTTGGTGCGGGGCAGGAAGAGGGGCAGGGGCATTTGGCGGAGAGAAGCTGTCTGGCCTCTCGTGGCCTGTGGTTGGTACCCTCAGGCAGCGTGTCTCTTTTTAATTCTCCAGCAAGGAGGAGGGAGCACACCTGGGATGGTGCCCATGCTGCACATATCCCCACTGAACTCCAGGGCTCCGGGAAGTTCCCAGAGTGGGAGCCAACTCAAGTGTTAGTTTTGCCAAGTGGCAGACCTGGAGGTCAAGCTGCCACCCATCAATAATTAATGTAGCACTTATTTTAATGAGTGCCACTAATTGCAAAAGCTCAGCACCTGTGTGACACTGCAGCTCTGTATATGATCAGGGCTTCCTCAGGCCAAGGAGTGAGAAATGGGGAGCAGAATGCCTGGATTTTTCTGCTCCTGACACTGGGTGATGCTTCTCTGCAACAGCGGTCATACAGATGATCCCCACTCCAAACTGCACTCCCTGCCACAGACGGACAGTAGGACTGCTCTGTGGTCCAGCTCTTTGGACACCATGGGGAGGTCATTACAGGGTGTAGGGCACTGGTGCAGCTGGAAGGCAGGTCATGGTGATTTCTGAAAGCACATATGACCTCCGGACCCCAGGAACTGCCCCTTAACCACAGCCCATCTATAGCCCTGACACCAGTTTGTTTCTTCCACCTCTTTGAGTTCTTCCCCTGCTTGGGGCTGTGGGCCAAAATCCCGGGATATGAAACAAATGCTCATGTGGGGAAGCTGAGAGAGATTTAGCATTTCAGGTACACAGACGAGTTTTCCTTTAGGGCAGAAGAAACAGGGGATGAGACCCTCTGAGCACAGTGGGATCATAAAGGAACCTAGAGAAATGGGGAAGAGCCTGGGAACCAGGAGGAGGGTCTCTTGCAGCTGGGCCTTCCTTTCACTCCCTCTGACTCCTGTTTTTCTCCTTGCCTGCAGAAAGCCCCTTGAAAGAAAAAATCATTATTATTTTGTTTTTCCAACCTGAGCTTTAAGTAAAAAATAGCTAAATAAATATTCCTGATGCAGCAGTGGTTTCCAGCAAAAGGCAGCACATGACTGTAGGTTTTGCCATGGGGTGGGATGGGGATGTGTGGAGGGTAGGAAGTCATCCTGGAGCCTTCCAGGATGTTGGTGTGCAGGATTCGTGTCTTACCAGCCAAGGCTGTAACCTTGCCACCCAAACTGGGCATGCAAACCTGGACATCGTGCTGAGGGCACCAGCCTGTGAGCACAGAGCTGAGTCCTGGTGAGTTTTCAAACCTGGTGAGCACTGCTGCTGCTGGAAAGGGAAACAGGGCTGGGATTCGTCAGTGATCTCGGCTCTTGCTTTGTATAAAACCCCCGGGTAGTTGTTGAGGCTCATGGGCTGGGCTGGGATGCTGGTGCTGGAGTGGGATGCAGCTCTGCACTCCTACCAGACCCTGCTCTGTCCCTTGCCCTCAGGGACAACCCCAGCCCAAGGCAGTCTTGTTTGCCCAGCTGGCTGCGGTCCTAGGAGGTCAAATCACTGTTTATTCCAGGGCTAAATCTGGACATTGCTGTAAGCAGTCATTTGCCTGACCAAGACCTTGTTCTGCCTGCGGTGATCCCTCAGCAAAGCAGCTCCTCTCTGGCTGGCACTGGTGTGATGGGCAGAGCTATCTCGGGGGGTGGAGCTCCCCTGGGGTACCCTGGGGTAGGGCACAGGAGCTACGACTGAATGGCAGGCTGGGAATGGTTCACTAGTGAGAGGGAAGCATGGATGCTCCAAGCAGGGCACCCCCAAGGAGGGCTGAGGGCTGCGATGCCCCAGCTCTGCACCTGTTGCTGTGGGCATCAGGTTCTTTCCTGCCCATGTTGGGTTGGCACCTCCTGTCCACACACCTTTCTGAGGGGATGCACCCCACAGCCCACCTCCTGCTGCCAGGCAAGTGCCCATCTCCTTCTGTAAGTCCCTTTCTCAAAATCCTCGCTGGAGTGTGCTTGATTCCAGGCATTTGGAAATCCTGGCCTTTGCCTGCTCCATGGCCGCCTGCCTCGCCCCTGTCCCCTGGGATCACTCGTACCCTGCCTCATGCTGGCTCCAGCACTGATGACTTTTTCATGTCAAAGGACAGAGACGGTTCAGTAAACCCCCCTGAGATGGGTGTAGGAGGGAGACAGAGGGGGAATCACAGTGCCTGTGGTCATCAGGTTCCTCAGCCAAGAATTGAAGGATGGCAGAATCCTTCTGCCATGGCTCTTCCTGATCCCAGCCCCAGCACTGCAGGTGGACGGGGCTCCCATTCCCAGTGCTATGGTGATGGGTTCAGGGTGCTTCTCAGGGAGCTGCTGTCCTGCTCAGTGTCCCCTGTCACCCTGCCTGGGACCCCACCACCCTCCCCAGCCCCAGGGACCAACCCCCGTAGTGTTCTGAGGGCATTTGAGCCTCCCCAGAAGAGTGGTTGGGTTGGGGGGGGGGGATTTATTTAGAAGCTCCCCAGCTTCTAAAGAATCCAGGGATTCTTGGATCCCTGGGAGTTGGGTGTCTGGGTTTGAGTGGTTTGGGGCAAACAGCCTCTGCACTGTGCTGCTGTGCCCAGTCTGTCCCCAGAGAGATTGGGGCTGTCGCCAGCTGGTGGTAGATAAAGCAGGAACAGGCTACAGTGAGCTCAGCAAGGCCCTTCACCTCCTGCAGTACCTCTTCTCTCCCACACTGGCAGAGGGGGAAACCAACCCCAAAGCGATGCTACTCACCCAGGAATGGAGCTGCCTGCCCAGCACACACACGAGGAGATGCGAGGATGAGGGAATAGGTCCCCTGGGACAGGGATGCTGTGGGGACCCTTGGTGGTTACACCGATGCCTGATTTACCACCAGTGAGAGATGATGCCCATGGCTGGGAGCAGGTACCCAGCTTGGCTGTAGTGGCAGCCCCCTGGCAGCCTGCAGGCAGGTTGCTCTGCCAGGTCCCTGCCTCAGTTTCCCCAGTTGTGCTGTTCCTGGCTTTGCTTTAGGGGCCCACAATAATCTGGATCTTTCTAAGGTTGTGAGCAGATGTGATGCGAGCCCCCATTCCTCTCATCAGTCCCCTGAAAGGTCTCCAGTTCTGTGCTCCCATGGCAAAACCAAATACTTCCTCCTCCTCACCCATCTCCCAGCTGCTAAAAGAGCCCATGCCCTGATTCAGGACCTCAGCAAGCTGCAATGTTTCTGGGCATCATCTGCCCCAGTGCTGGGGCTGGTGCTGTGCTGGCCTTGCAACTCCCTGAGTGGGGGTGGGGTGGTGAGGGGTGGGGGCTAAGGACTGGTAGCCCCCCACCTGCCCTCCATGGGCCTCCCTTGATGTGAGGTAATTTTCCCATTAGATATCACTCATGGTGAGCCTCTCCCTCTATTCATGGACCTTTTGAGCATCGTTCGTTTCCTAGGCATTCTCCCCCCACCCCCTTTATTTTTAAATTAAAAAGAAAAAAAGCCATGTTTCCATAGGAACTTGGAGAGAGGCTGATCCCAACCTCATTATTTGCTCAGTGAAAGGAACTTTATTTTTATCTGTTTGTGTACATTGTCAGATTTTGGCTAAACCTACTTTCCTGACTTTGTACAGTGAGTTCTTTTAATCTTCATTTCAGATGCATTCATCCCGGGGCTTAATTTATCCTGTATTGTGATCAAATTTAGCTGAAAGTGATCTGCTTTGCCAATCCTGAATATTCATCTGCTGCCTCATTCATTCACTGGAGCAAACCCTGCTCCTAGGGGGTGGCTGCGGCTGCAGCGCTCGCCAAGGGCTGGCTCAGGGCAAAGCCCTGTACCTGCCCCAGGTGCCACCTGCAGCCTGAACACACCCACATTCCTGCTGCGTGCCCGGTGCTGGCAGTGCCCACCAGCAGCAGCAGCAGCAGGTAAGTACAGGTTCTCTGGCACCATCGACTTTGAATGTAGCTGAAGAGAAAGGGAAGGAGCAGGGAGAATTGCAGGAATCAAGGGGAAGAAGGATGGATCATAGAATGAATGAATCCCAGAATGGTGTGGGTTGGAAGGAGTGTTAAAGCTCATCTCCTTCCAACGCCCTGCCATGGACAGGGACACCTTCCACTAGACCAGGTTGCTCCAAGCCCCATCCAACTTGGTCTTGGACACTTCCAGGGATGGGGCAGCCGCAGCTCTGAGGGTTGGAGCACCTCTGCTATGGAGGCAGGCTGAAAGAGCTGGAGTTGTTTGGCCTGGAGAAGAGAAGGCTCTGGAAAGACCTTAGAGTTCCTTCCAGTGCCTAAAGGGGCTCCAAGAGAGCTGGAGAGGGACTTTGGACAAGGACCTAGAGGGTCAGGACATGGGGGAATGGCTTCTGATTGACAGGGAGCAAGGTTAGATGGGATATTGGGAAGAAATTCTTCCCTGTGAGGGTGGTGAGGCCCTAGCACAGGTTGCCCAGAGCAGCTGTGGCTGCCCCATCCCTGGAAGTGTCCAAGGCCAGGTTGGATGGGGCATGGAGCAACTTGGGACAGTGGAAGCTGTGTCTACCCATGGCAGAGGAGTGGAATTGGATGATCTTTAAGGTCCCTTGCCACCCAAATCATTCTGTGATTCTATGATGAATGACCACAAGCAAATGTCACTGCCATGGGACCCACCAAAGTCGGAGGCAGCACTTGGCAGAGGGACCAAGCACCTGCTGCATCACCTTTCTTTGCAGAAGGGCGGGTATGAGATTCCCAGGATGAGCCAAAGCAGATATTCATGCCTAATGCTAGCCCCAAGCCTCCCATTTAATCCATCCCTCTATATGAGTGCTACTTTACAGCTCTTCCACTAGTACTGTCCCTAGAGACTGCAGAGATTACGGCGAGGGAAGCCCTGGCGCTGTGTCCTGGTCCCCCAGCCCTGTCCCACCTTCAACCGTCCAAGCATCTGCCCCTAATCTGGTTTAGCCACATGCAATTCAGCAAAGCCCCTAAGTGGATTGGCTTATCTCTCCTCACTAACCCAATCTGCCAATTGGATCTCGCTGGGTTTGCCTGGTGTAAAAAGTCTGTCCTGAATTATTCAGGAATTCTCTACAGACTGCCTTGGAGGCTCAGTGCCCTCCCTGAGCCAGCTGGTTCCAGCCACCTGATGCTGTCACTGCCAAGCCATTGGGAGCACTGTGGTGTGCCGTGTCCTGGGCTGCTAGGCAAGGTGACACACACCTTACCCCTTCTCTGCAGACCCACATCACCTCTCACCCATCTCTCTTGGGTGGTTGCAGCAAGGAGAGCAGCAGGACAAATCTCTGGACTGATTAATTTTCTTCTCTACAGCCTTGTCCAGGATGACAAGACTTCAAAAGCCTGAGCTGGGAATGCTGCAGGGGCGGCTGGTGCTGTGCTGTGGCACACTCCATGGGAGGGAGGAATAGGGGGGGTGAGCAGGGTTATAGCCATCAGAAGGTGGCTGAAGGCACTGGTATGTGTAGCACAGCTTGTGTCTGTCCTGAGTCCAGTGGGACTGCTCCAGCCTCTCAGATCCTTGGGGATACTTGGCGGGCAGTGTAGCACAACCACTGATGCTCCCAGACCACATGCACCAGGGTCAGCAGCTCCCAGCCCTGGGGCACAAACATCCAGCTCTGCCTGGACCTCACTTTGCTCTGCCACCCCAAGATCGCTGGGATGAAGGGCAGGGGCACAATGGCTCAATTCGAGCCAGAGACCCTTGGCTGAGCTCCCTCCAGAGGCACAACTGAGCCACAGGGCTGTGCCCCCACAAGTCACCCCATGTGCAGGGACCTGGCAAGTGCGGGCAGTGTGACACAAACCAACCTGCCACCACTGCTCCAGGCTCAGGGCAGCAGCAGCACTGTCCCAAAGCTGAGACCAAGGTAAAAATCTTGAACAGAAATCCATGATTTGTGTAAAAAAGTAAGAGAAACTCAAAGGATTCGCCCTCCCAAGGCAAATGGTGACAGAGGGCAGGTTAGCCTCCAGAGTCCTATCTCACCCTGTCACTGTTCTGTCAGGGAGAATGGGGTGCCTTAGCAGAAAGGAGCAGATGACTGTTCTGCCTCCTGTGTGCCAAGAACAGACTGTGTCCATGACCAGCAGTGCACAAGATATGCAGTTCCCTCTGGAGCCATGTCCCAGGGAGAGGGCCTCCTGCAGCCAGTGTTGTGGCTCCCGACTTTTCCGATCACTGAGCTCATGCCTGTGCAATTCTTGTCAGTGGCTGGTGCTGGCTTTTTGATTTCCCAGGCTGCTTGCTGGGCAGGAGGAGTACATTGCTCACTGGAATCAAGTGAGTTGGCTATATGTTCTACCACGACAGACACTTTCTTGGGTGTTCTTAAAAGAAAAATCTTTAAGAGACAGGTTAAAAGTTGCTCAACTCCTCAAGGCTCCAATTTAGATCATCTTTTTCTTGCTCTGAGCATAAAGGTCAGAAGGGGAATAATTTCTGACCATGTCGTGAGACCTCCTCCCAGATGCACGCCTGCCACAGCTCACATCCAGGCCCAGCTGCAGGTGTAGCCCATTAAGTGCGCATCAGCTGCACAAAGGGATGCAGCAGAGGGGAGTGTTAGCTTTGCTTTTATTGCAACGACACTAAAACACATTGAGAGAGAGTGGCTGCTCTGAGGGTTCGTAATCTGAGCTGGGCATTTAAGGCTAATGCTGGTCTCCGCTGGAGACCACCACTCCCCCTTCCACCTGCGCAGTGGTGCTGATCCTGCTGCCAGTGGTGCTCCCGTCTCTCTCCAGTGAAGCCTGAAAACAGGGCTGACAGAACTGGGACCCACAAGTCCCTTCTCTAGCAGACAAGATAGGGGGAAGCAGTACAGCTCCAAAACCACAGGCTACCTGAGACCTTTGCACCTCTTAGTGGGTGCTGTGTGTCCCCTCATCCCTCGTGTCCTCGGTGTGGAGGCACACGCAGTGCCCTGTGCACCGGGTCTGCTCTCATGCCAGCCCAGCGCCAGCACTCAGCCCAAACAGCAGCTCATCACTGCCCTGACGTGATGTTTAATGGCAGAATGAGGCAAGTGCTGTGCCTTGGCAGGACCTCACCTGCCTTCCTCAGCAGTGCTGACAGGAGGAGGCAACAGGGGTGGAGGAGGAGGGGAAGCTATGCTCCAGAGTGTGCATCATCCTTTGCTGTTCTGGTGGCAAGCAAGAGTGGAGAGCTTGCAGTATGGTGGTGGTGATGGGCGTTTGATGCATTGGGGGACAACTAATCATAGCAAGTCACAATATTTAGCAAGTTTCAGTCATTTTAGTGACATTGCATAAGGAAAAGGTGGGGTGTGCTCCTTGGGAGGATTTGGGATCCTCCGTGAACAACCTGTGGGCAGAGGAGGTTTGCAGGGTTCAGCCTCACCTGAGGTGGTATCAGCCCTCGTGCCATGATGCCCTTGCTTTGAGCAGGACTGGGGGAGCCAGTGCTGGGCAAGGCTGCAGGGCTGCGATCAGCAGCACTGGTGGCTCTGAGAGCTCCTTCGCTCCTCCACAGTCTCTGCACAATGACTGCCATGTGCCCTGCTCACCCTGACATCAGCTGCTTTGGCCCCTCTCACCAGGGCACCAGGTGAGGCTGTGACAGGTGACAGATCTCCTCAAAGCAGATCCTCAGATCATCTCCTCCCGTCACATGCTGTGCAATGGCTCTGTGACTCAGCTGGCTCTGAGGGCACTGGCATCTCTGAGTCTTCCAGCCCTGGGCTGGTGGAGGATATGAAGACTTTGGGACAGGCTCCATCAATCCCAAGAATGAGATGGTCACCTCAGCACTTCAGCACTCTGAGTCCTGCGTGATGGGGCATTTGTGTCATTGTTCCGCTCTGCCTGTTAACATCTGTGTGTGTGTCCTGGTCCTCAGAGTCCTTATGGCCACCCAAGCTGAGATGATGGGCTGTTCTGAGGGAGGTGGATGATGGAGGAGCTCAGGTGTGGTGCTCAGAGGAGCCCCTGGCTGAGGCTGCAGATGGTCCCAGTCATGCTGCTCTTTATGCCCAGGGACAAAGGCTTTACTGGTCTGTGCCCCCCATCCTGGATGGCAAGAAGGAATTCAGGTGTATTGAGTGAGTCTTCCAAGACTCTGGAAAGGCATCCTTCCAGGACAGCATGCCCCAGGATACCTTCACTCAGCCCATCCCAAACCCTTCCGCTGTGGTATGGCACTGCCACTGCAACCACGTGCAAGACCCCCAGGGCATATGAGCAGGGAGCCCCAAACCACAGGGCTGCCCTACAGGAACAAGCAGAGAGGGATGCCACCATCTCTAGGCAAAGGAGGAAGCATCCCTCAGCTCTGCCAAGCAGGGTGAAGGCTTCAGGGTCTTCACAGGGGCTGGGCTGCCATGCTGTGACCAGGCCTGGCATTAGAAGGTGGGTATCAGATAACTGTGGCTGACACAGAGGCTGGAGAGAGACCCCAAAGGCAAGCACGGAGCTGCTACAGTCCTGTACAAGGCACAGCTCCTGGGAAGGGGGTGGGGTGGGTGATGACTTTCTTTCTGCAAGCAGTGAGTGAGGAGAGGGAAGGCTGAGAGAAGGCAGTTTCATGCCTCACACAGAGGACCAGAAGCACAGGATGTTTGTGATACTCTCAATCAACCCAGGCAGAGGAAGATGATGATCACAGGGAATTATGGAAAATTGAGGAGTTCTGCGCCCTTCATAAAACCCGAGGAGCTGAGTGGCACCTTTCGATGAGCGCAGAAATCAGCAGGGAGAATTCACGGCTCTTGTGAATCTGAAGAGGCAACATTACCAGGGCTAATGGATTCCTGATAGGAGACAAGGTCTTTCAGCAATTCAGAGATGGGGAAAAAGCTCAGAAGGCCACCAGAAGGACACAGAATGAACCCTAAACCGATCAGGATTCACTCCCCAAAGGTAAACACAAAAACTGGCTCATGGAGCATGAGTTGCCCTGATGCCCTTGACCTGACAGAGGACCTGGTCATTCCAGGACAGAACACAGGCTCAGAGTTTGCAAACAGCAGCACACAGGTTTGCAGGGAATGGAGTCAGAGCGATGAGTGGGAAATGACTGGGAAGGGTGAGAGGAGGCCTCTCTTTGTAGGGAGCTGCCCAGGGTGGGGAGGAAGGAGCTGGATCAGCCTTCATTTGCAGGAGGGCTCTGGAGGGGCAATGTGCACTGCAGCAGCAGCACAGAGGGGTGAGAGAAGGACAGTGTCCCTCCTCTGGTCATTGCTGGGGTCAAGGAGAGCTGAAGGAAGACCGTAATTTAGCAGTAAAATATGTTGTGCTGCCTCCACCCTCTCTCCTGCTCCCCCAAATCAATTCCTGCCCTGGTTGTACCTGCAGCATCTGACAGAAGCTGTCAGGTAAAGAGAGGACATGTTTTTGAGGATTCAAAATCTTTAGCAAGAAGAGGTTTCTCCAGTGTCCACTGACACTGTCATCAACCCTGAGGGGCTTCACAGGAAACAGTCCATCCAGAAGAGCACAGCAGGGCCCAGGGTCTCCACTAATGACCTTTGATCTAAGGGAAACCATCAAAGACCATGATCAGCCTGTAAGAATTTTTGGGAAAAGTGAGGACAGATGAGGTGAAGTAATGGAAAGAATGTCCTCTGTAAATAATGTCTGGGATAGTGATGGATACAGTAAGATGCTGGACTTGGCTCTGAGCAATCACTGGAAAACACCAGTTACATCAGCACGAGGTAGTTGCCTGATGTCATCAAGACCACCAGGACCCCAAATCGTACTGTGTAAGAGGGGCTGTGCTCTGTTGCTGCTGCTGAAGGGCTCCCTGTGGCCCTGGGGCCGCTGGCAGAGTGGGGCAGGTTCACCCCAGGGCTGCAACAGTGGAGGAGGTTCCCTACATGTCCTGGACCTCTCCTAGCTGGTGCTTGACTGAGGGCTGGATTAAGAGGCAGCGAAGGAGTCAGAGAGGGCAGGATGGAGCTGGGGCGTGAACCCTGAGCTCTGTGTGTTGCCAACACGTGCCACTCACTGCCCGAGGTGCTGCCCTGCCATCCTCACAGCCACCCTTTCGGGGTGCCACAGCTGGGGGCAGTCCCTGCTGGGATTGTCACTTTGCTGAGGCAGTTTCAGATGAAGGATCTGTCAGCTCCCAAGGCCACCTGGCAGCAGGGTGGCCATGTGCTCTGCCAGCAGCTGCTGCTGCCTGAGAGAGGAGAACAGGGAATGTAACTGCCTCAAAAATGCAGTGGGCAGAGTGGGGTGGTGAGTCTTGGGGCAACGTGGGCAGTTTCTGTAGGAGTCTGTGAAATGTTCTGCCTGCCCTGTCTGCATGACTGCATGGCTGCAGGTTCTGCTCGCCCACTCCTGATGCCCTCATTCAGGATCCTACTGCCCCATATGTGCCTTATCCACCACTTTAGTGCTAAGATGGTCTCCAGTTCATTTGAGTCTTTCTGTCCTTTATATCTAAACTTTGGTCTCCCAGGGGCACAAATACTACCAGCACAGCTTGCCATTAAGTTTCCTGAAAACTCCAAAAGAAGACCAACCAACTGTTTTTGCCTCTTCTCGTGCTCTGAGGAAGACCAGGGTCCTGTCCTGGAAGAGTACTCGGACTCGTCCAGGGTCTGAGTTACACAGAGGTGTGAGAATCAGTGAGGGGAGCAGGAAAGTAACAGCAAGGGCACCCTCCCCCAAGTAACAGTGCTGGATGGACTTGACACTGCTTCCCACCCCAAGCTCAACTTAACTCTGGGATTTGGGAGATCAACTTGCACTGCAGCCAGCCTGTCCCAGCTGCCTCCCACTCAGCTTCTCCACATCTGTTCCTCCAGTGTTGCTTTTATCCTCAACACACTTCTGAGCAACAGTTACTTGGAAGCAAAATATTAACAAATAATGGGGAAATATTTTCCTCTATGGGAGTTAAAGAAGCCTATGCACCTCATTCTTGGGTCTTGACTGACTCCTGACCCTGGGTGGGCTGTGGAGCCCCAGCCCTGCCTGGTGAGACCCCAGAAGAGCCTGGAACTGGCAGGATAGGGGTGAAAAGAGAGTGTCCCCCCAATGCCTTCAGCATTTTCCCAGCTCCCCTGACACATCCCTGTTCTATGCTGGTTGCTGGGCATTCACTACCTGTGTGGACCAGAGTGACATTTCTTGGTTTCTCATATGAGGCTTCTGGGAGGTGTATTGCTGGGTTTGTGTACCTGTGTTGACATGTGGGGGGTGGGCAGCTTCACCCCATCACACCAAAACTGCCAAAAGTCTATCTGACCCCTGAGCTGAGGGATGTTGCTTCCTGGGTGCCATCACCCACAGCTGCAAGTGCCAGTGCCATCTTCTCTGCAGGGCTTGAGTTCTGCCATCCTGGCACCTGCACCTCTGGGTCCCCAGAGCATCCCCTGCACAGAGGCTTGTGTGGCAAGGCTACAGGATGGCCCCTGTCCTTGGGCCCTGGGGGTGGGACCAGAGCACTGCAGGAGGCTCAGCCGTGCCTGCACAGACACAGTTCCCTGCCCTGCACTGTGACCTGAGGGCCTGTCTGGCTCCAGCCCTGACCTACTACCCTGCCTGGCTTTGCTGGGTGGGCACTGGGCTGTGCCTGACCCTGTTTACCAGCACAACACCTGGCTGATCCCGGCCCCAGCTCCCTGACTCTCCTGCCCGGTTTGGCTTTGGACCTGTGTCATCACCAGTGACTTGTCTGACCATAGAATCATAGAGTCATGGAATCATCAAGGTTGGAAAAGACCTCTGAGATCATTGAGTCCAACCATCAACCCAGCACCACCACCATCTTCACCACTAAACCATGCCTCAAGTGCTACATCCACAGGGTTAGGGTTAGGGTTAGGGTTGCTGTTCCAGTGCCTGACCACCTTTTCAGTGAAGAAATTTTCCCTAATATCTGATCTAATCCTCCCCTGGCACAACTTGAGGCTGTTTCCTCTCATCCTGGTGACGGTCACTCTGAACCTGCCTGCCCTACTCCCCTGCCCAGGTACCCTGGGACAGACCCTGCTGACCCCCCTTCCCCACCAACCATGTCCCCCTGCCCTCGCTGGGCCCCAGCTGGCATTACCACACTGAAAAGGGTATTTTCCTTTGACCTGTAGTGCAGAATGAATAGGGCGGTGAGCCAAAGCCTTGCTTTATATATACCAGGTGAACAAAATATGGCTTGGAGCACCTGGCTGGGAATTCCTGCTCTGCTTCTGGCTGGATTTGCAGCCTGGGGAAAGCATGCTTGGGCTAGCGTGGCCATCCCTTGCACCTCACTATCAAAGACTGGGGACAGAGAAGCACGGAGTGACCTCCTCCATCCATGCACAGCATCCAACACTGTACTAGGCTGTGGGCTCAAGGCACTGCTTCCCATCCCTGGAAGTGTTCAAGGCCAGGATGGATGGGACTTGGAGCAATCTGGTCTAGTGGAAGGTGTCCCTGCCAATGGCAGGGGTTAGAATGAAATGAGCTTTAGGGTCTCTCCCAACCCAAACCATCCAGTGACTCTCTTTCTATGATACACTCGCTGTGGAAAGAGCAGGTACCACTCTGAGGAGTGGAAGTAGGAATACCTGTGTTAGAGGTATTGAGGAAATAAAAGCTCAAGGCTTTGCTGCCAGAAGAGCCTGTGGCCAGCAGAGGATGCCTGAGGAGGTGTTGGGAACACAATAAACCAAACCTCCTTTTCCAGCTGCCATATTGAGGTGGCACTGCTTGTCCAGAGACTGCTGAGACTGTGTGCAGATCACCATCTTGGATGTTCGATTTTCCCCATCCTGAATTCCTTTATTCTCCACAATTCCCTCTCACATTTTTACGATAGATCCTGCCTTTTGCATGTTTTAAACCCTCTGTGTGATAGCATCTCTGCTGGATTAGCTCCTGTGCAGTGAGACAGAGTAAACAACTAGTGCTACCTTATGCCCCTGTCCCCTCAGCTCCCCATCTGTGCCCCAAGGACCCCACAGGAGCAGGTCCCACCCACCAACAGCCTGTGACTTTTCTGATGAGACAGTTCCCTTCCATTATTTTTTTCCCAGAACAAAGCCTTTGTGTCACTGGATCTGTGAAGATACACGAAAGCATGGGATGGTCGATGGTCTGGTTTGAGCCCACACCTGGGAAGCCCAGGATGGATTCCCATGGGAGGTGCTGGCGTCATGCCCAGCCCTTCCCTGTCCACCTCCCTGTGCCCCCAGACCCTTCTCTCCTGGTCTGCTCCCGCTTTGGCTCTGGGAAGTCCAGCCCTGGATTATATTGCAGCTGACTGGACAAAACCCTTCCAAACTGGCTGAAGTGAAGTGAGCTGTGTGTGACAGGAGCCTGGACTGAGGAACAGCTCTGTCCTCACCACAGCCAATTTACAGCTTGTCAGAGCCATTTCCAGTTGTCTTCCTGCGGCAGTCACCTTGTCCTGCAATATGATAGCGACCAAAAAAATGATGCATAATGAAATTGGGTTTCTCCATTAATTCCTTGTCTCAGGCACGTGCTCACACACAGAGCACAGTGATTCCGTGTGACTCCACAGGCAACGGCTGCAGCAGGAGCAGCTCCGAGGATGTGATGGGAGGTGAATCACCAGCCAGACAGACCCAGGCAGAGAACTGCCAGGGAGCACATGGCTGGATAAACAGAGGTGCAGGAGCTGAGCAGAGGGTGGAAAAGCATTAAAAAGGCTTTCATGGTTCAGCTGTAGTGCAATAAATAAGACTCTCACCGAGCACAGAGAGCACATTTCCATCTGCAGGAGCCGAGGGAGGCACCATGGGCAGTCCCTGTACGAGGGGACTATGTGGCCCCAGATTAATCCAGCCAAAAAGCCTTTTGTCCTCTGCACTGCCAAAGCAAGTGGCACTGAACTGTGAGCTCAGGTGGGCAGGGAAAAGCAGGAGCTCGGCTCTGCACAGCCAGAAATTCTGCTACTGTTCTTCCACATCTGAGATTTTTGTTCTTAAAATTGAGCCTTTTCTCTGAGAGTCACAAAATGGATATTTCCAGACTGAGAACAATTCAGATCACACAAAGTTTTTAATTTCTTTTTTAAACTTTTCCCAGGGATTAGAGAAACTGGCCATTTTTAGTGAAAATGTTTGTAGTATTTTGTGAATCTGTTGTGAAAACCGGATGATTGTCACACTCATAATGAGGGATGAGGAGCCTGACAAAGAGGAGTTCCCTGTTCCACTGCACATGTTAGTCACCCTTTGAGTGGAAAAAAGGGACATATACAAGTGTAAAGACAAGCAGAGGAATAAATCTATAGAAATAGAGCACTTTGTGAATGGACAGGTAAGGAAGGGGAGAAATAGGGTGGAATTTGGGCAAAATGTATGTAAAAAATTTTCTCTGGGGAAACAACAATTGCACTCAACATTAATTTTACTTTCAAGCCTTTAATTTTCACTGTTGTTGTGATTTTGATACTGGTCCAGCATACACATCACATCCAAAGCCACATCACCATGTGTACAACCACCACCGATATATTCTAATGAAATTTTTCCATAGAGAAATGTTTTGACACTTTGAACAAGATGGGAAGACAAGCACACAGCATGCTAATGAGAGGACCAGCAACTTTCAATATATTCTATAATGATTTTCAACTAACACAAAGCTATTGTGTCAAGGTATTTCATTAAAACACAAAGCAATACTTTGATCCAGAAAATAAGATGTTTCAATCAACACTAAGTAAAAGCTGTTCAGAATGTTGTAAAACAAATACAATAATGGGAATAATGGAAGAGCTAGAATCATCTGCCCCACTGTGTGCCTGGTGCGTGTTGCACAGTGCTGATGGGTGATAGAAATGTAAAGAAATATGATTTGTATCCCTGGGAAAGTGATGGAATGAGTATTTTATTTTAAATTTTTAGCATTTTATTTTAAAATTTGCATTTTTGTTTTCCAAATTATATTTATTCTGGAAATGGTCTTTTGATGAGACAGTTTTTTCCCTGAGCTAGGATTGATGCAGGTTTCAAAATGTGACAGTTTCTTATTAAATGCAGTTTCCAAGTCTCAAGCACTGGTAGGTACACCTAGACACCATCTCTCTTGCTATCCTTTCCTGTCCTTGCCTGCTGGTGGCTAGAGGAGTCAGGGGTGTCCCTTCCTGCCAGCATTGCTGTGACAATGCTGTGACACCATGTCCTGGGCACGCACCCATGACTGTGACTGGTTGCCACCACCTTGCTTGCCACTGCTCCAGAGAGGCTGCAGGTGGGAGTCCCTTCTCTCCCTCGAGGCTCCCGCTCTTTGCAAGGGTGGCAGAAACACAGGGATGAGGCAGGTGCTGTCCCAGTACCAGAGCTGGAGCTGTTGGGAGTGCTGGGATTTTCCATGGGCCCATGGCAAGAGGTGGTGGAACAAGATGGTCTTTCAGGTCCCTTCCAACCCAAACCATTCTGGAATTCTGGGATTCCCAGGATGCAGGGTCACAGCATCACTGAGTATTTGTTTCCCTCCAAGGTGCAGCTCTGTCACTGTCCCCATCCCAAACAATGCCGTGGCCACTGGTTCCTGTCCAACACCTGCAGCAGTGGCAGAAGAGACGCCTTGCTGGTGCAGTCTGAACTAAACTGTCCCCAGGGCTGTCCTGCTGCTCAGTTTTCCTGGCCAGGAGACAAGTCTGGAGTTCTTTATTCCACTGGGTTTTCCATATATATGCTAAGCAGGTGATCCTGGCAGGTAGACAGAACCCATCCATCCTCGTGCGGCTGGAATCCATCAATTTCTTTCTCCTGCTTTTCAGGGTTGTGTCAGAACTTGCTAGTAGTACCTGGAACTGGGAAAGTGCCAAGAGGGTGAGGGTTCAGCACTGATGTCCAGATCACGCGCACAGGGAGGAAGCGCTGCACCTCCTGGACATGTGCCCTGCCAGCCCCTCCTCTGCCCTCCACAGGGTGGATGCCAGGTTGATGGCATTAACTCTGCATCCCCTCTCTCCCACGGATCTTGGCAGGCAGCTGCACCCAGAGATGCAGATGCCAGAGAGCAGAGCACCCTTCACCACCCACCTCCACTTGCACAGGGCAGGGAGCTCCCGCAGAGGCAGGTGAGGGCACGGTACAGAGCCTGGGCTGGGCTTATAGGGCATAGGATAGTCTGAACAGCTACCTCAGATTGTGGAATTCGAAGTGATGTTAAAATAATGAAGTGTCCATTTCCATCCTGGCAAGTATGTCTGTGGAGTCTATGTCACACTGCACAGGTGCCGGCACCATGAAGGGCAGGAGCAATTGCCGTGCCCACGGAATAACTCCTGCAGGGTCATCCCTGGCTCCATCTGCAGCAGATGGAGACAGAAGGGCTGCAGCAGGCAAGCTCCAGGTACACAAAGTCAAAGCGACTGCATCCCAGCTGGGTGGACTCAGCTCCAGGGAAGTCCTGTGTGCCCCCCTGGTGCCCTTGGAGGATGGAGAAGACCCCGGGCCATGCCTGAAGCACCACAGATGATGCCTGCTTGGGTGCCCCAGTGCAAAGCACTGTTTGGTTCAGCTGCTCCCCAAGTCACTCCTGTCTCACTGCTCACCTGGAGGCCCCCACACCCCAGTGGCACCTCTGCAAACATCAGTGGGCTCCGGGCCAGGCTCTGCTTCTCCGTAAGCAGCTCAGGAGAGACTCTGGGCAGTGCTGGAGATCCTGTCGTTCATGCACTCAGTCTCTCCCAGGTAGCAGCAGCCACCAGGAAATGGACAGATTATCAGTAAAGGAGAATAAGTGGCTGTCAGGGAAAAAGTACATGTGTCACTAACAATGGCAAGATAATTTAGAAAAATCTCCTTTTCGTCATTTGGCTTTATTCTCTCATTCATGTAAGTGCTTTGAACACAGAATGTGAATTTCATAGAACAATAGGATCATGGAAGGTTTGGGTTGGAAGGGACCTTAAAGCTCATTTCATTCCACCTCCCCTGCCATGGGCAGGGATACTTTCCACTAGACAAGTTGCTCCAAGCTCCATCCAACCCGGCCTTGGATACTTCCAGGTTTAAGGGTGTCTGTGCATTTTAAAGATTCCAGTTGAAGGATTTGGTATAAAGGGGAGTGCCAGTCTCATAATGCATGCCTGGGCTGGAGTGTCCGCGCTGTGAGCCTGTCCCACATGTCCCTGGCCACAGGCAGGTCTGTCCCTCTGCAGTTCAGGACAAGACAATGTCCCCAAATCACTCTCTGGTGGCCCAGGCAGGACTGGGAGCGGAGCATGTTCTCACTTGCCTCCAATACCTGCCACACGTGCTGGAGACTCATTGGCTTCTCCTCCCAAAACCACCCTCAGCAGCAAGTCCTCAGGTTCATGGTCCACGTTCAGTGTCTTCAGCTCAGGGGCTTCACAACACAAACCTGGTTTCTGGATATTTAATAACCTGCCCATGGATTTCATTTATTTCCATTTATTTGCTTTTCACACTTGTTGAACCTTCACGAGTTTCTCTTTCAAGCAGTTTTCTGGTCTCGCTCTATTCCTGTTCATTCATGGCACCTTCAGCATCCTGTGCAAGGGGTACCACAGCTCTGCCCCCACCCACAGCCCAGTCTTGGGTTTACCTCATTGCTCTTGGGTCCAGGATCTGAAGTTGGAAGGGCAGCAGTGAAATGGGCACCTGGGGCACGGGTCAGCCCTGGGCGTTGAGATAGCACAGCTTTCCCTGCCTTCTACAATTACCTTTTTATTCAATCTCCAAAATGTGCCCTGTGTGCTTCCTGTGTCTGAAAAATAAAAAAACAAAACAAAACAAAACAAAACAAAACCAAAACTCAAAAACATGGCATCTCCACACTGCAGGGAGATAATTAGACTAATAATGATCTGTGTTGTAAGTGACTTTAAAAACAAAGCACAGCTATTTCTATTTCTATTAGGCTTTTATAAAGCTTTTATAGGCTTTTATTAAGCTTATAGTTGGTTTTTTTAGATAATTAACTGTAGGTCCTTGCCTACAGGATGCTGATGCTGCACCTCTCAACCAGCCATATCCCCCACCTTATCCCCAGCTCCTCCTGACAGGGGACACCCCTGCATCCAGCTAATGAAATATTCAGGAACAACGCTCCTAGATTTCCCCACACACTGGTACAAAGCTAATTGCACTGGGAAAGCTCAGTGATCCCATGTGTTTGCTGCTTCCCAGTCCATGGAAATGTGACTTTTCTTGAGGGAACTCCAACCTGACACTTACTTGGAAGCTGCATTTCTTCTCTCCAGCTAAAAGCTGTTTCTTTCCCCAGCTGCCTTTCCCCAAATAAACCTGCAAAACAGGGAGGCAAAATCTATTTTATCTTTGTTTTAGCTAGGAGAGGGATTTGGAGATGGGATTTGGAGATTTTAGAGGCCACAATATGCTGAAGGATGAGAGTGGAGCAAACCCAGGACTAACTGAATCTGACTAATTGAGTGTGACCACTACGCACACAAAGGAAAAAAGGTCCCATTGTTCACTATGGAACACTTTGACCTTACTAGTCAGAGGATGATTTTACAGCATTAGATATTAGACCCTTCAAAATAAGTGTTATTCTTGGTGTATCTATCATAGAACAACAGAGAGGTTTGGGTCGGAAGGGACCTTAAAGCTCATCTCGTTCCACCCCCTGCCATGGACAGGGACACCTTCCACTGGACCAGGTTGCTCAGTGACACATCTCCCACTGCCCCCATGTCAGGGGTCTGTGCTCCACCTGAGGAAAATAAGGCATTAAAGTCCTTTTTATAAGAATGTCTTTTATGAGGTAACTGGAAAAACTTAAAAGCAAATGTGTTGGGTACGACCTGCCAATCAAACATCTTCTGAGATCACCTGAATACAGATGAAGGGAGGCAGCGCGATGGCAGAGATGAGCCTGGTACCAAGGCTGATTTGCTGGGGTAGAGCACCCTCAAAATGGTCAGATCCCCTGCCCAGGATGTGCACTGAGGCTGGTCCAGGACCTGACTCCATCGGGTACCCCTGGCCATGCTGGGCAGTCACTGGGCTGTGCTGGGCAGCCAGCATCTGGCCAAACTGGAGATTTCTTCATTCTGAACTGGGCAAATCAAACTCCCCAGCCACAACCCAGCTGTAGCTGCCTGCCCACCTCTGCTTGGCTCCATAGATGACAGTTTCATCATTTCTGAACGTTTTGGTTTGAATTCAGTCAGGTTGTAAAAATATTCATTTTATCCCTAGCTCAGATGTGGAAACTGAATGTCACTTGGAAGCAGAAACCTGGAATTATTCTGTGAGAAAATGCTAAAAAGAGGTTCTGCAAACTTTAAAAAAAAGGCAAAAAAATCCCAACAAAACCAACCAAAACCAAAACTTCTCCAGTGAGGCTGTTCGCTTCTGAGAGCCCCAGTGCTGGCCATGGTCTGGTGGTAGGGTGGCTCTACTGGGAGAGTCCTAGTGCATGTCCCCCTACCTCCTTGTCATTATTTTCATGGAGCAAGAGCTTAGAAATACAAACTCTAAAGATTTAGATACCAAAAAGCCAATACAACTGCTAACAATTCTTATTTCCAGCCCCTCCAAATCCATAATCCATCGACTTGGACCAAAAAAATTCTAATTTATCTCATTTTACTACTCAGTGAGGCTGAGTTTTTTCATGCTTAGGCTTTACCATGGACGTTCTGCTTCCACCAGGGACTGGTGCCACAGGGTGTAGATTTACTGTGTTCCTGCCCAAAGCAGAACCAGAGACTGGGCTGGGTGACAGCCACACTGCCTGGGATATGTCAACTCACCCTGAGACTCTGCTCCCAGTGCTGCAAACACCAGTTCCTATAAAGAAACCCCACTGGGCATGATTAGATTGGATATTGGGAAGAAATTCTTCCCTGTGAGGGTGGTAAGCTCCTAGCACAGGTTGCCCAGAGAAGCTGTGGCTGCCCCATGCCTGGAAGGTTTCAAGGCCAGGTTGGACAGAGCTTGGAGGAACGTAGTCTAGTGGAAGGTGTCCCTGCTCATGGCAGAGGGACAGAATGAGATGAGCTTTAAGGTCTCTCCAACCCAAACCATTCTGTAATTATATGATTTTCAGTCAGCACTGACCAGCACAGGCTCCTGGTCCCAGGAGAAGACATGGGTCCCCAGGGGAGGGAAATGCTGGGTGCTGACACTGCTCTGAAGAGGTATGCTGCCTGCTTCTCTGTGGCCCCGTCCTCAGGTCCAGGCCCCAGCACTTCCGTCTCCCATGGGACACCCATCACACTGCCGTCATTTCTGTGGTTGGCACCTTGCCATGTGCTCCAGGGAAGCCTTCCCTGTTTCTATTTCTGGGTCACATCTTCCATCTCCCTTCTTATGAGCTGGCATCTCTATTTTTTAATTGGATGCCCTTCTGCTTGGCTGGTTCGTGTATCTCACCTGCATCCTCCCTGGCAGGAATATGACTTGTTCCTGGGTGTTGGCATACTGGGAGCTATTGCCATGCCCACCACTGCTGAGAACAGGGTATAAAAATACTGGGTTTTGGGGAGGGTGTGTAGATTTTGGGTGCCTAGTTTTAATTAGAAATTGACATTTCTAAGCCTTTGGCTGCCAAGCAACAAGCATCTAGGAACTGATCTCAGTTGCGATATGGAGGTACCTGTCATCCCTCCTTCCTGCGGTGTTTACAGCCTCAGGAAGGGCCACCTCGCCATTCTTGCACAGGCACTCATCCATGGGGAGGTTGGCAGTGATGCTGGATGGGACCCAAGGCAGAGTGGGTGACCCAGGGCTTCACCACCCCCAGCACTGCTGGAGCAGCAGGAACTCAATGTACAATGATGTGGGGGTGAAATTTGGTGCTAGAGCCAGTGGGATGCTCTGATCCCTGGCTGAAGGAACCCTATCAGTCAAGCCCAGGAATTTTCACAGCCCAAGGACTTGGCCACTGGTTCAGTGGGCAAACAGGAGTTTGTGGGCTCTTGCAGCTGCAGCCCAGAGCCCGTATGGGAGCAGGAGTCAGGGAGCACAGGGAGCCTCACTGCCATACAGCATCCTCAGTCTCATCCCTATAGAACAAGTCACTTCCTCCCCATCTTCCCTTTCCAGAAGAGATTCCTGCCTTGAATTAGCTAACTACTCACTGCACTCTTGGCAGAGCAATGTTCTGTCCTTCCCTGTTTGCAGTACCTCCCTTGAGCTCTGCCGCCAGGCTGGCACCAGAGAAGAGCAGCAAGAGTCAGTCTCCAGCAGCAAACCCCTGCAAAGCTCTGGCACCTCAGGGCCATCCTGCAGGTCAGAGGCCCTGAGGGATACAGGACACTCCCCTCTGCCCTGCCCTGGTGCCCCTGGGCTCCCTGGCCCTGCTCTGGCATGGGAAGGGGTTGGAGCTCAATGGTGAAGCTGGTGTCTGGTCTGATACCGTATGTCCAACAGTGGTTCATGGCACACACTCCCAAAGAAGTCCTTATGCACCCTTAATGTTCCTCATCGAGAGGGTGTTTGGGCACTGAACAGGCTCCCCAGGGCAGTGGTCATGGCCTCAAAGCTGCCAGAGTTCAAGGAGCCTTTGGAACAACTCTCTCAGACACATGGTAAGATTGTTGGGGTGTCCTGTGCAGGGCCAGGAGTTGGACTCGATGATCTTTGTGGGTTCCTTTCAGCTCAGGATATTCTACTATTCTAGGGCACTAACCCTGCAGGCCTGCCCCTGAGGCCGGGTCCCAGGTGGCAGCTCTTGGGCTGCAGCAGACCTGCAGTCCCTTATTTGCTTCCTCCTCTGGCTTAACGTGGCTGCAGATGCTCCTCTGTTCCTTAAGTGCATGATCTTTCTGAATCTTACTAAGCTCTTTCCTTCAGTTTTATCCCATTACTTCTCAGCCTTCCTCCCCGTCATCCTTGAGGATAACTAGAGATGGCCTTATACTCTCAGCCCTCCCATGCTCGTTGCTTGGCACACCATGTATCAAACTGAACGTTTTATATGTGAGAGTCAGACTGACCTTAGTCTACTTATCTCAACCTTTAGGGTATTCAGTACTTGCTGTGCCCTATTTTACATGCGCTCTGAGGTAGAGCACAGGGCAGTTTTATTCCAAGATCTCACCAACTGTAGATGATGCATCTTGCCTATGTGGAACTCATCTCTCCTCAATTGCGCTGATGGTCCCCAAGAGAGCAAGAGACCCCTGATCTGCATGTAAATGCCCATGGAATAACCCCCTCATCTGTCCTCAGAGATAACGTAGACTTCAAACTTCCAGCAAAGCCACATTGCCTCAAATGAACCATTACCTGGTTAGGAGGAATTTTGCGACAAAGGATAGTAGAGGCTGGTGTGATGGACCGTTCCTTCATGGTGAAACAGACTTTGTAGGAGCTGCCACTTCACAGCAAGGCAGGGGCAGAGGGAGACAGAGGTTTTAAGCACAAGGTTTCACTAACAGGTTGTTACTCACCAGTGTTTGACTTCTGAGAGATTTGCGGAGAGAGGAACAAAGCAAACCAGGCCTGTCCTCTGCTTGGTGAGTAGAGGGGGAAGGTCTGCCACCCCTGGGCATGCACGTCTCCTCTCTTACAGCCCACCATGGATTTTATGGCCTTTCACCCCTCATTGGTCCCCAGAGGTATCTGCAGCACCCTGAGGGGTTGTAGGATCTCACTGGAAGAGCCACATCAGCTCAGAGCTTGATGAGCCTGGGGGATGCCAAGTGTTCAGGGCAGCTCCCCTTTCCTGCCCCTTCATGTGGCTGAGAGCACTGCAGTCTGGACTCCGAGCATCTGCAATGCCCTTACCTGCGTTCACTTGCCTCCTCCTTATCCCTCCAGGTCCTGAGTCAGTCATGGTTGTTTGACTCAGGGTCCCTGTAGGCTCAGCAACCCCAACGTTGCTTTGTGCATGCTCAGCACTGTGTCCATCCCTCAGCATTGCCTCATCTCTTGCTCCCTCTCCTCCAACCTCCCTCTCCACACGTTGTCATCCTGTCCCTCCCCAGCCTTGCTTCCTGTGCAAAGCCAGACAGGTCATTTCACGTGTTGGCAGTGAATGTTGGTCCCATTATGACTGAAATGGTCAGTGGCATCCTGGACACACTATGTCACCTTTGGCGACAGCAGTAATCCAGTGCCAGAGAATCTGTTCCTGCTTAATAGCAGAAAGCTGCAAATGACACTCTCAGCCTCTCCTATGGGCTGCAAAGCCATCACCAGCTAAACTCCCAGGATGATAAAACACCAAATAGAACGGCCTTACTGTGACCAGGGTGGTCACACACTCTGAGTGCCCTTGTATCGTACAGTGCCATGGTACAAGTCCCCAGCTCAAGCCAAATCAACTCAAAACAGTTCCTTTGGGATTTGTTTCTGCCTTCTCCTCCCTAAATGACCCTGTTCTTCTCAACTAGTTGGCCTCTCATACAGCATCCTGCCACTGTCATAAGGGATGTAAGAGATCCTGACTTGTCAACCCTCATCCTCTTCTGTTCTTCCTTGCCACCTTGGTGGGACTCTTCTGGATCCCTCTATTTCTCCTGGCAACACCATCACCTCCCTCCCATGGGAACAGACTCCTCACACTCTTTCCCTGCTCTGCTCTGCCCTGTTCTCCCCCTAACCAGTGCCAGAAACTCTCAGGTTTACAGCACAAACATCTCTAAGCCTGGAGAGATCCCCTCGGACTGCTGCCCCATGTCCCAGGTCTCCTCCTCCTCCACATCCACACTCACACTGTCCCTGCATTCTGTCCCACCTGCTCAGCAGAGTCCTGTGTCCAGGTTTCTCCCTAAGATTTCAAAGCTCTGCTCAGTCTTCATCTCTGATCTTTCTCCATGTCTCCACACATTCAGCCTTAGAAAGGCTTAGAAGGCTTCTCTGATGCCCTTCCCTGGTTTTCTACCTGCCCTTGTCATCTCTGCTCCCCTGCCTCTCCCTTACCCCCACCTCCTTCTCCTGCCAGATGCCCACAGCATCCTGTCCCTCAGCCCTCTCTGTTCCCCTTTCAAATGCTGTAGCTGGCTAATCTCCACCACCCACCAGTTCCAGCTGCTATCACTATGGTGACCCTCAGATCCACTGTGCTGTGCCAGACTTGCCTCTTTCTTCCAAAAAAACCAGCCAGCCCTGGCTGACATTTCCTGGTGGAGGGTCAGCCTTCAGCCCAGTTTTAGCACACTGAGAGCAGAGTTCCTCACCTCACTCCAAAGACTTCCCCCATCCCTCCCACCCAGACGAACCCTCTGTGCTCCATTGCTCTGCACCACCTCGAGCTCAGCTTCCTCCTCCCAGCTACGCCAGAGTCTCACATGGTCTCTACATCACTGCTTCCAGCTAAATCCTTTATATCAATTCCTCAGGCTAAAATATTCACCTGGACTCAGGTATGTTGCCATTTGATTCCTGCTATGCTCTGTTCTCTGGCCTAGCAGCAGCAGCCATGTTAACCAGTGCTTATCACACCAGTTCTGGAAAGATTGCTCCCCTTTTGCCTTGAATGTATCACCTCTTCCTGTGCCCCCCCTGATTCTCCCTCCTTCATCACCAGGAATGAGAACCATTTGTCTTCACTTGGAAAAGCCTTTATAGTTGCCTGCAGCTTTCCTGTAGGTGTCCAAGCCCCCTCTTGACTCCTGTACATGTCAGAAGTGAGGCTTTGAGGTCTTTTGCAGACAAACTTCCCCAGTTGTCCTTCATTCATAGAGTCATAGAATCCCAGAATGGTTTGGGTGGCCAGGGACCTTATGGATCATCCAGTTCCACCCCCCTGCCTTGGGCAGGGACACCTTCCACTAGACCAGGTTGCTTCAAGCCCCATCCAACCTTTGGGTTGAACACTTGCAGGGATGGGGCAGCCACAGCTTCCCTGGGCAACTTGTGCCGGGGCCTCCCAAATATTATAAAATAATTTCTTCCTAAATTTCCTCCTAAATCCAATATCCCTCCTTATCTCACCATCTTTTTCCTCCACATGGGCTTTGCTGGGTTGCTAACTGAAACCACAGCAGGGAAGCATGTCAGCCTGCCAGGGCTGGTCTCCATTCCCCCAGCATTGCACCTGGCTCTGGGCTTCTTAGGACACCAAGGGACTTTTCTGAGGAGCACCCAAACACTCACAGTAAAATCAACAGCAAATAACATCAATTACAACTTCTTCTTCATGTTCTTTCAGCCCCTTGGGGCTGACATAAGGCTCGGGAGGGCTGTGGATGATGGAAAAGGTATTGCCTCTCACAGCCAAAAGATTCCAGGCTGCTTGGTCCCACTACTGGGATCCAGACCCTCCATGCTTTTGGCAGAGCTGGAATGTCCTTTCCCCCTGAGGCAGCTGGATGCCTTTCACTCAGCTACTCACCCAACTCCTGCTCTTTTTGTCCCAGTGCCTCTGGACCCCAGGCTCCACCATTGACAAGTAACCTGCCTAATTGCAATTTAAGAAGAAAAAACATTTTGAAGCTGATAGACTTACAGAGAGGGGGCTTGGAAGCATGCAGGAAGCCTTTGCCCTGCAAAGGGAGCCAGGCACCCTTGGAAGTTGGGAGAGGAAAATGCCAGGGTTGAGAAAGATTTTGGAGGGTGCAGAGAGCACTGTGGGGCTCATTGTTCCTTTCTGCTGGGTCATTTCCCCTTAGGGATGAACTGAATGGTCAATTCTGTATTCAGGACTGGGAAGGCAGCTGCACTTTTGCTGAATCTGCTACAGGAAGGAAAAAAAATCTGTATATTTCTATTTTCCTAGGAGAGTGAAGCCTCTTCCCCAGGAAGCCAGCTCTCCATTTGCAAAAGCACCAGGGCAAAGGGATGGGAAAATACCTGTGATAGCTGCTCCCAGCATTGTGCTCACCCCTCAGTCCAGGCTCTAATGCAGGTGCATGGCAGCTGCAGAGTTATTTTACAGAGACGAGCGGTCCTGTCTCTCTGATCACCTCACTTCCCATGGGACAGCCCTGGTCAGGCATCCCAAAGCAGCAAGGTCTGTGGATTCGCAATTACCTCTGAAACCACCAACACCTGGATCAATACCTGGATCTCCTGAAGCCAGGCTGGGAATCCCTGGCAGAGGGAAGTCCAAGAGCTCTTGCTCTCTGTCCTGCATGGACCCATCTGCTCGGTGTACCTGAAAGGTCATCACCTGCCCCGCACACACCTTGAAGGGCATCCAAATAGAGAGGCTGTTCCCCTAGAAAGGATCCTCAGCAGTCCCTGGGAGGGTAGGCAGGCTGGGCACAGGGAATACCTGCCATCCAGCCAGGAGCAAAGCACCCTGAGATCCAAGAACATGTGAGGAACAAGCATTGCTCTGCAGCCCAGTGCTCACAAGGTCATCTTAGCCCATGACAAGGTCATCCCAGCCCAGGGCAAGGTCACCTCCAGCCCAGGGCAAGGTCATCCCCAGCCCATGGGAAGGAAGACACATGCACCACAGTGACCAAAAACCCTGAGCAGAAGAGGAGCAGCAAGTGAACAGTTGAGCCTAATTTGTACAAGGTTGTAAATGAATTTCACTGTGGCAGATGGTCAGTGGATTATTTTCCAGAGGGTTAAGCAAGACCCAGATTAGGAAAAGCTGAGAAATTTTGATGTGGCGTGCAGGATGTTATCCTGGGGCTCAGGACACTGGGACCCCAGTGCATTAGGGGGGGTCGTGGCTCTGCAAGGGGGTGGAAGAGCCCTGTCTGAGCAAAGTTGGGAGGGTGCAAGGGCAGGTGTGGGGCCAAGCATGCAGACCCTGTGCACCAGGTCGGCAACACCATCAAAAGGTGCCTCCCGAGCTTTCCACGTCCTTAAAGCCAAGGTCCTGGCTGGAGTGGCTGGTGCCCCCCGGCTGGGTCAGCCCTGACTTAGAGGAGCACATTTCAGTTCCGCGGGGGCCCTGCCCCTGCCCTGGCCCTGTGCGGAGCCGTGCCCACCACCCGCAGTCCGCAGCCTTTGGCTTGCCCTTGCCACTCCGGCAGCATTCCTGGGTGCCGAGCTGGAGGTGCTGTGCCGGGCTGGCGCGGGGGGGGGGGTGGGGGGGGGGGTTTGCTGCGCCGGCCCCGCTCCATTCCCTGCCCTGATTTCCTTGTGGAAATCCCAGAGTCTTCTACAGATCCAGCTCTGGTTTTGGGGGCAGCCATCTCCCTCTCCCTCTTTCCTCTTCCCTCCTTCTGCTCTCCTTCCTCCTCCTCTCCCTCCCTCCTCTCCGCACTGTGCTCTCCGGGGGCTCTGGGTACCGCTGCAGCATCGCCAGCCTCCTCCATGCAGGCGGCTGGGGCGCGGGGCGGAAGGGGAGGGCTGCGGGGGCCAAGCTGAATGAATGGGCATCGCCTCGGTGCCGCTGGAGCCTCCGCATAGGGGCGAGGCGGCCGCACCGCGCCGCGGGCAGGGGGGCAGAGGGCCGGCCAGCGGCCGGGGCCGGGGCCAGGGCCGGGCCGGGCCGGGCCGAGCCGAGCCGAGCCGAGCCCCCCGCCCAGCCCGCCGGGGTGCTGCGAGGAGCGGGCGCTGCCCCGCCGCGGGACCCCCACAGCCGGGCCAGGTGAGGAGGGGGCTGCGGCGGGGCCGGAGGCGGCCGGGCCGGGGCGCCGGGAGCGGGGTGGGAGGCGCAGCCCTCGCGGGAGGGCGGTGCGGAGCCGGGCCGGCGCTGGGCGTGCGGGGATGGACGGTGCGGAGCGAAGGTACAGACGATATGGGAAACGGGTTGGACGGTGCGGGATGGAGGGATGGACGGTGCTGGGCGAAGGTCCGGACGGTGCTTGGAAGGGGCTTGGAAGGGACGGTGCGCGTTGGATGGCTGGACGGTGCGGGGAAGGGGTTGGCTGATGGAGGGCTGCGCTGGCTGGTGCGGGAACGGGCAACAAGGAGTTAAGTGGCTGCAGACCAACCGGGCTCAGAGCGCGCGCGCGCGTGTGTGTGTGTGTGTGTGTGTGTGTGTGTGTGTGTGTGTGTGAGAGAGAGAGAGAGAGAGAGATCCCGCACCCCCGGGGGGCGTGGCCCATCCCACCCCACGCGTGTCCATGCGGGGCAGCGGGCGGCCGGGTGCCGGTGCGGGCTGCGGCGTGGCGGGGCCGCGGCTGCGCAGGGGTGCAGGATCCACGGCAGAGCCCGGCCACGCCGCTGCCTCCGTTACCCACAGCACATATATGTGCATGTGCGGGAACCCACGGCCCCGTGCGTGTGTGTGGGACCCGCTGCGGAGCCCGTGTGGGCGGCTGTGTCGGGTGCGGGACCCACCGTGCGCGGCCGGTGTCGGGTGCGGGGCTGAGCGTGGCCCCGTTTCCCCGTGCGTGCCCACCGCATCGAGCCTGTGCGGAGGAGCGGCCCCAGCCCGAGCGTGCGGGTGTGCACGGCCCGCGCCTGCGTGCGCTGTGCTCGGGGGTGCGTGTGCCGCTTGGATATGCGTGTGTGCTGCTGGGGGCTGAGTGGTGCACGCACGCGTGTGCTCCGGTAGGTGATGATGTGTTACCTGCGGGTGTGCGCGCAGTGAGGGGGCGTGGGGGGCTGGGGACGTGCGCCAGGGAACACATAGGGATGTTGGAGGGAGCAGGCACGTGTGGGGAGGGACGTGGGGTCTGTGAGCACACATGTACCCAGGCTGCCTGCTCCCCCCGGGCCCCATCCTGGCTGCACCCCCTGACCATCTCCAGGCAACTGTCCCTATCCCATGAGCAGTCACTGGCAATGAGTACGACCCTGGCCTATGTTTGCCGTGCCCGAAATGTACTCTCCCCTTTTCCTGGGACGGGATGCTTTGCAGTGTGCGGTGCTTGTGGGCAGGCTTGCCCGACCCTCAGTCCATTGCCCGACTCTTCACCCATCTGCCTGACCCGCAGTCCTCTTCCTGATGGATCTCCCACGTAAAGATGCTCTGGGTTGCCCAGGGCCAGCAGGGCTGTGGGGAATGGAGCCAGCAGGGAATGGAGCTGGTCTGCAGCGAGCAGCTGTGCCTGGCAGGGCAGCGCCTGCTGTCCCTGTGGATGTGGCTGGCAGGCTCCCTGCGTGCCCCCCCCGTGCCCCTCTGCAACAAGGGCCCGGATCAGCCCTGGGATGGTGGTTGGATCATTGCATTTGCATTAGACTTTTGGAGGGGCAGACGAATGTCCCCCCCACGTGCCAGTCCCCTCCAGGAGAGAGATGCCACATGACAAAGTCTCCTATGGGCATGACGCACTTAGGAAGCTCCGGTCCGAGATGAGGCCCAGGCAAGAGCAGGGTTTAGAGCCTTGTTGCCATCATTTCCATTGGAGTTTGGCACCATGTGCCTTTGAGGATCATAGCCCTGGTGACCTTCCCAACACCATGCCCCTACCCTGGTGTGTGGCAAGCACCTGTGGCACCGTGAGCAGCCGTGTCCGTGCAGATGTGCAGGGCTGGGCATCTTGGAGCACTTCCTGCAAAATGGACTCCCAGACCCTTGCAAATCCACCTCTGACTGCTTCTTCTCCAAAGAAGCCAAACACAGAGCCAGCTCAGGGGCTTCCTGCAGGAAGTTATCGCCTGGTAGGAGCCGCCAGTCCTGCTCTGGAACGTGGGGCTGCTGCTTATGCCAGCAAGAAGATGAGGCTTTTCCAGCTGTGGGCTTGGCAGATGTGGCTCTGGTCTCTGCAGCAGCTCAGCTTCCTCACTCCTCTCGCTGTCCATGACGCATGGTACAGTTGGAAGCTGCAAGTGGTGAGGAACAGAGCAGCTCCAGGGAAACATGCCACTCTGCAGCAGGAGACTTCTGCACCTTCCTACACCCTTATTCTGGGTGGAATTTCACCCTTGGAGAATCAACATCTGGCAAGCCACAAAAAAATGTAAATCAAATAACCATCAGTAGTAATTGGAGACCAGTTTGGAAATTGGTTTGCTACCTGCATGCCTCCCAGGCAAATTTTCCCTGTTAACCATTGTGCATCTTTGCATGAAAAATGAGGCTTTATTTCCAGCCTGGGTAGCGGCAGCGCAGCAGGATGGGGATGAACACGCCGTGTCCCCTCTAATCTGCCCACAGTCAGGCCTCTCCCAGCGCTGAGCCGCTGCTGCCGCCACAAAAATGGATAGCTCAGGATCCAGATGGCAGCTGCCTCCCTCGCTACCCGCATCATCCCCTCGCCATCCACAGAGGGGGGCAGCCCACAAGGATGTGTCCCTGGGAAGGCTCTGTGCCCCGGCAGCCACCTGTGTCCCAGGTTTCACCACCTGGCTCAGGCCAGAGCCGCCAGCTCATGCCGAGTGCCATCAGCCCCAGGCGAGGCTGTGCCAGGCTGCCAGAAGCTGGGCTGACTCCCATTTGCTTTTTTTTATGGGGTTCAAGGAGCTGACTCGGAGCTTGGCGAGGTTTTTCTTCTCACCATTGTCCAGCCTGGATCCAGGGCTGAGCTGCAGCTGGCTGGGCTCCCTGACCAGCCATGCCAGGGCGAGGGGCAGAGGGTAGCCCCTTGCTGCAGCTGCGCACCCTGGGGCAACACATCTGGTCCCCGGGAGCACAGTGGGGTGACCTGGGTCACCCCAGGCAGGCTGAGCATTGCCCACCTCCATGAGGAAGCTGTTGGAGAGGGGGCTCTGGTCAGACTCACTGAAAGGGAAGGGGCTGCAGGTGATCACAGACCATCACTGCAGTGGTCAGAGTTGTTTTGAGCAGAGAGACTGTTTGATTATTCTTCATTTTGGGGGCGTTTTTAGTTTTATGGAGAGTAAATGGACGTGAAGGTTCTGCTTGAGTCTGTAAGGGAAGCACTTGGCTTGAACTGCTGTTTGAGGTTGTGTCTTGCCAAAAGCTGGTTATGTACAGCAGAGCTTTGCTGAAACAACACTCCTGGGATTTGCACCAACCTTCTGCAGCCTGGGCTTGGCATGTCCAGCTCTCCATGGCATAAATGTGACAGGGTTTTGCAGATGTCTGTATTCCACACTTTGTACCTGCTCACATGTCTGGTCTGGGAGGTCAGTCAGGCTCCTCTGTGGGCAGTGACTTCGGCTACCCCAACCATGCAACTACCTGCAGAAATTCCTGTGGGCTCTGTGTGTGACCTTGTGTTATAGTTTTGGGTGTGCAAGAGAAGATCCTGCTCCTCTTCTTGCTGTAGAGACATTGCAGAGAGAAGGTTCCCACCAGGCTGAGCTCTCCCGTGCTCAAGCAGGCTCCCATGGATGTCAGCCTTTCTTGTGACTGGCTGGTGGGTCTGGATCATTGACTGTCAGGAAATTGGCCTTTCCTGAGAGCTTTCCCCAAATGAAGCCTGGCTTGTTGCAGCTCCTTGCCAAGCTTTCCAGATGCTCGAAGGAAGCGCAGCACAACTTCCAGAGCTGTTATGGTCATCTCATGGCAGAGGGTTGAAACTAGGTGGTATTTAAGGTCCTTTACAACCCAAACCAGTCCATGTTTCTGTGATTCTATGATCTCAGTGGGTTTATGCCCTCTGGTTGTGGGTGGCATGGGGAGGGGGGCAGGTGACAAGCAGCCCCAAACCTACACTCTGCTGTCGGATGGTTTAGATGTCCCCTGGGTCTTGCTTCTGCAGTCTCTGGGGAGTGTGGGCCTTTCTATGCATCCCTTGGGTGACTCTTACATAGAAGGACGCTATTGCCTCAGGCCTCCAGAAACTGTCTTTGGGTTTGATGTCCCCTGATATCTCCTGTGCTGTCCGTAGGGCAGTTGGTGAGGACTCAGAGCAGCTAAGCGCTCTACAGGAGGGACCCAGGAGCTTTCAGGAACGGTGTTGGCACTTGTGCTCAGGAGGAGTGGTAAGACCTGTGATGAAAGTCCCCTTATGTCAAATATTTAATATCCAAATCCCTCAGCCATTTGTCTCGGTGTGTCTCCGTGGGACAGGGACCACCCACAACGTGTCCCTTGGCAGGTGACAACAGGATGGCAGCACCACAGCTCCAGCCATTCCCCTCCCTGCACAGCCTGCAGTGGGGCTGGGGGGCTGGGGGGCTAGAACCCTCTCCCCACCACTTCCCTCTCAGCTGTTGTGGGGTGTTTTCTTCACCCACACTGTCTCAGGGCCTTGGTAGAGGAGCAGGCACTGGAGATGGTTGCTGATTCCTCACTTTGGGTCTCTGGGATGACCCAGCTGATGGCCAGGGATCTGCAGGGAGCAGCTTCCCTCTGTGATGGGGCAGTTGGGAAGAACATGTGGCAAGTGTCCCTGGGGTGTTTTAGAGCATCAGCTTGTGCCCTGAAGAGTCTCTGTTGCTGCCTCCTCTGGTGTGAGACCCCCCTCTGTGCCTGGGGTCCCTATGAGGAGGACATGATGAGTTGGTTGTGTGTCAGCCTGGTTTGGGTCAGACCAAAGTCCTTGGCTGCAGCTGCAGGGACCTTCACAGTTTGCTTTGGGAACATCCTTGGGGTGCCAATGCTTTCTACCATCTTCTTATCCCTATGCTCCCTTGGCTCAGCTCTGTCCCCTCCAGTGTCTCCAGGGCTTGTATAGCTCTTGCCCTGTTCCCATCAACCACAGTCCTCTCCCAACCCATCACTGTCCCCCAGGACTGGGACAGCCCTCCTATGTTCTCCTGTCCATCACCCTCAATTCTCCCGTGGTGGTGGTACCTGTGCCTTCCCAGGAGGTTGCAGGGCCAGCACAGGGTGGGCAAGGGCCACTTCCTGCTGCTCCGTCACCAGAGCAGCACCTCACAAGGTATTTATAGGCTCAGTAATGTTATTCCCCTGCCAAACTATTACGGAAATAGGCTCAGTGTGTGTCATAGGAAAGAGGATTTTAATGGCACAGTTTTCACCGCAGGAATGAAGCTGATGCTCCCTCACCGTTTTCCTTGTCCAATTAATCCTCATGGTAGAGAAGTATGAGGGGATGGCTGCTCTGGTGGTTCATCTGGGCAATTCTTTGAGATGGCACCTCAGCCAGGTGCCCAGCACCTGTGGGACAGGGACCTGCTGCCCTGCTCCCACCCTCGGCTGACCCAAATTGTGGGGGGACAGTGCCTCTCATCCTCCGGGGAGCAGGCCAGGCCCCAGGGACCACCTTCTTCCTGGGGCAGAGCTGCTGGGGCAGCTGGGACTCAGGGCTGGTGTTAGAGCTGAGCAGGCACAGTTAGTAGACAAGGTCCTTTATCCAGTGATTTTCGTGTTCTGTACAGCGAGATGATTTTCTGAACAATCAGAAAGGGCTGGTTTGGCATTTTCTAAATAACCCACCCTCCTTCTGTCTCAGTTGGGCACTGCTGCTTGTTTGGGAAGAGGTCGAAGCCCAGGGATGTCTTAGGAGGTGTTTCAGCTGGCTGGAATGTGGACAGCTGTCGGCTCATAACCACCAATACCATTCCCTGCCTGTCCTTGCTTGCTGTGGGGAAAAGCCTCTGGGGTGGGGAAAAGCCTCTGGGGTGGGAAAAATGATTTCATGACAGGCTAAGGTTTGGGTTGTGCTTTCCGGGCAGCATGCTGGCTATGTGGAGGGCATGGATAGACAGACCCACTGCAGCACTATGGCTGTGTCCTCCCCCTGCTCAGCGAGGAGAGCGATGCTCCCTGAGGGGGTGATACTTCTGAGGCAATGATGCTCACAGAAGGTTTGTGCCCTGCATGATGGGGCAGCAGGTCTGACCAGGAGTGGAGCACCCAAGCTCCCCGTGAGCTCCTCAGACCTTTCCTGGAGCATGGGAGTCCTGTCCCCAGCACTCGAGTCTGTTCGTGTGCTGTGAGCAGAGGAGAGCAGCCTTCCTGCTGCCCTACAGGAGCAGTGGAGGCCAAGGTGATAGCTCAGAGCCATGGGGAGCCAAGCCTTCTGTGTGACCCTGTGTGACCTGGAGACAGGAAGCTGCTGCAGACCGGGGCTCCCTGGGTTCAGGAACCCAAGGAACAGTGCAAGACCTCAGAGCTGCAGAAGCAACTGCAGTGGAGCTGCTGACTGTGTAGCCCCTGCCCCTCTGATGTTTCCTCTCCTCTGCTTGGAGCTGTGAGGTGGGGATGGAAATGTTCCCCTCCCATCGCTATCCAACAGCCTCCAGCACTGCCAACCAGTGGGCTGGAGAAACCCACTTCTGGGGCTCTGTGCCCACTGCCCCACGGCAAGCCAGCCAGGGGCTGGCGGCCAGGGGCCAGTGGTTCCCCCCAGCCCCTAGCAGTGCTGCCAACAAGCACAGCAGCCAGCCCCTTGCAGAGACAGTTTGGAAACTAGGAACCGCTAAGCTGGAGAAAAACGTCCTTCCCACATAGCCCAGCCGGACTTCCTCCCTCCATCAGTGCTGCTGCTGGGAAGCTGCAACCTCATGGCCGTGCCAGGGCACCAGGCACTGGCAAAGGGATCGTGCCCTGCAGGATGGAGAGACTTGAGGTCCAGGACAAGGAGTGCAGCTGGGGTCAAGAGCCCTGGGAGGGGAGTCATGGGTATCCCCCAGGACCCAATCCTCCTGCCCATGGCTCTGCAGGCTCCCCTTTGCCTCCTGCCTTTTGGTGAAGGGTGCTGTGGCTGGGACTGTGTGACTCTGCAGGCAGCATCCCTTCCCTGTGCTCCTCCTGCCTACACCTCCATGGCTTCCACCCCCAACTGGCTGCCCAGCCAGCTGCACCCCTCATCCTTTCCACCCCCACTTATTTTCCGGACAGTTGTTCCTCTCTCTCTCTCCAGTGGCTGCTTATCCTGAGATCAATGCTGAACCCTCTCCTCCTCCTCGTTGCTGCACTGTCCCTTAGGACAGACCATTCAGCCTGCTCCTCCTCCTCCTTTTCCACTTCATTAATGAGTCTCTTTGCACTAAGAAGTCGTGATAGCTGCTGGGGGACCTGGGAGAGCTGTGGAGAGCAGCATGGAGGCCACCAGCCCAGCTCCCGGGGTTTGGGTTGCATGGCACTGGGTTTGGGATGCTGTGTGGGTTCCTCGGTGCTGGCTGAGCTCCTGGCACGGCACAGGGTGTGTGGGGTGAGAGGGAGTGGACGAGCAGAGGGTCTTTCGCCAATGTGCAGTGGCAGAAGGCAGAGAAGGCAGTTTGGGGCAGCTTCCAGCTGCTCTGCCATGGTTCTGTTCCTTTTCTGCCCTGCATGGTGTTCCTCACCCTGCTGCAGGGCTTCTTCTTTGGGACGGGCAAACCCTGGGGTGGCCACCCTGCTCTATCCCTGCAGCAAAGTTCCACGTGGCCAGTGATGCTCCTGCAAAGGCCCATGTATCTCACAGGAGATTTCCACTGGCCTTGGTGGGCTTCAGATCATGCAGGCTGCATGTGGCAGGGGATAGGGGTCCTGTGTAGCCCCCAGCACCTCACCAGCCCAATGTGTGCCCACTGGCAGCAGAAGGGTCTGTGCAGCACCTACATTTAAGGAAACTGGACTTTTCAAACAGGTTTTGTGGGCACTGCTTTAATTTCCCAGTGTCTCAACACTCTACCAAACCTGAAAAACTGAGATGGTTTCTCCTCTGCAGGGAGGGAGGCTCCTGTTGTCACTCTCTCACATATGCATGCATCACACACACACACACACACACACACATACACACACTCTTATTTCTCTTCCTTCCCACTTTCCTCCTCCAAATGACTTCAAACACTTTATGAAAATGGTATTTTCTCTCAAAGTGTTGCCTTTCTGCCTTGCTGTCTTGAGCAGCCTGATGTCTTTCCCTGGGTTCATAGTGTGATGTCCCTGAGGAGGGGGGGAAGGTGCTTGGGTGGCTGTGCTGACAGTGCTGGGCTGTCCCAGAGAGTAACACCAAACCTGCCTGTGCTTCTACTGGGGCTCATCTGATCCCTCAAAGTTGCTCTGGAATGAAGCACATAATCACAGAATGGTTTGTGTTGGAAGGGAACTTACAACAGGGACCTTGAAGACCATCTCGTTCCGCTGTCTGCCATGGGCAGAGACACCTTCCACTAGATCATGCCCCATCCAACCTGACCTTGAACACTTCCAGGGATGAGGCAGCCACAGCTTGTCTGGGCAACCCATGCCAGTGCCTCACCACCACCTTTACAGGGAAGAATTTCTTCCTAACATCCAATCCAATATAATAGAACAAACCCCTCCTTCCAGGTGGTGCAGTGAGGGCACAGCTCGACCGTGCTCTCCAGGATGCCACAGGGGTCCCGTTCTCCAGAAGCATGTGGGAAGATACCCACAGCCCCATGGCAGCCTGACTTCTCTGGGCAAGACCTACTTCCCCTGTGCATGGCAGGCTCTGCCATCAGAGCACCCTGTGAGCACAGAGGGACCCAGGACAGGCTGGAGGTAGGCTGGAGTGAACCCCTTCTGCTGGCTGTGGAAGGGACTGACTCACAGCGCTCTCCCGTGCTGTCACAAGCAGATGGATAATTTGATCACCTAGCAACTGAAATAACGTAGGGGGATTAAGCCATCATCCCCCTGGGTGGTAGGGGCTAGGCAGCCCCCAGCCTCTCCCCAGCCTCTCCCCAGCCCCTGGGCTTCCCTGGGATTGGAATCAGGGAACCTGCCAGCCCCCTGGGGCGGGATCACACCTGCCAGCAGCACCCCAACAGCAGTGTCTCTGGGGTCATGGCTGAGCTGGGGTGCAGGGCAGGAGGGGATCCCCCAGGCCCAGCTCCCAGGCAGGTCCAAGGGGCATCTTGAAGCATATATGCAGAGGGGCTGAGTCTCCAGCATCGTTTGGGCAGGCTGCTGACTGCAGCATCCAGAGATCCTGCATGAGGAGAGGGGGAACTGTGCCAGGATCTCCAGAGCACAGTGAAATTTCTGGGAGGTGAACACAGAGAACTTTGGGTGGGATCCACCAACCCCTTGTCACCCCCTCCTCTGTGCCCCCCTGTGGCACCAACTCTGAGTGCCCTTGGCTCCTGCCCAGTCCCTTGCCTGGCACTCTCCAAACTGAAGAATAACCCCGGCATCAGTGTGTTCATTCCAGTTGTCCCATCACGGGCAGGAGTAGTTTGCTCATGGCAGAGCCTGGGTGCTGCCTGAGGTGGCAGTTACCTCCTGATGGCTCCAGCCACCTCCAGTGGCTCTTGACACAGGGCTAATATCCATGCCCTATTCCTGGAAGTGTTCAAGACCAGGTTGGATGGAGTTTGGAGCAACCTGGTCTAGTGGAAGGTGTCCCTGTCCGTGGCAGGGGGTGGAACGAGATGAGCTTTAAGATCCCTTCCAACCCAAACCATTCTGGTATTCTGGGATTCTACTACGACCTTGCAGGGCAGGTGATGGGACCTTCTGGGGCAGGGGCTGAGCTGAGAAGGAAGGCAAGTGCCGAGCAAGGAGAGGGACACAGAGGCGTGAAGACACTGTTGCTTTTGGGATGCCCAGGGCACCCATTCAGAGGTAGCTGGAGTCCCTGTCCTGCAGACCGCTCCATGGCTCCAGCATGGATGCCTGTGGGAGGTGGTGAGTGAGGACACGCCTGCCCTGGCCACAGGCTTCAGTGTCTTGCAGGAGGATCCTGCTGGCCCCAGTGTGCTGCTCTGGTGCTCAGACCTTGTTGGCAGTGTGGGATCACTCAGCCTTCAGGGAGCCCAGTAGGAGCCAGTTCAGGTGCTGGAGGATGGGGTGAAGAGAGACCACCAATCCACTGGACACTGACCCAGACCCATGCAACCAGCTGCCTCCCAGAAGCAAATGCCCATCCAGGCTGTGCCAGGCCATCCTGACTGGGTGTGGAGTTGGCTGCTGCTCCCCTCCTCCAGCCGCTGAGGCTGAAGGCTGTGGGGCCATCCCAGTACCAGGGCTGGGGGCGGGCTGTCCGCCAGCACTGCAGCTGCTGGGCCCAGAGAAGGGCTGTGTAAATAGGGCACCCCAGCTCCCAGCTACTCTTTGTGGGACAGAGCTGATATAATTAGAAGAGACGCCCTGTTCCGTGCCAAGGAAGCCTCTGTGCTGCCACGGCCCCGGGAGCCCAGCAGCCCTACTTTGGTGGCACTGCTTGTCCCAGCAAAGGTTGAGCCACTTCCAGGTGGGGAGCCCTGAGTGGTTGGCTCCCTCCCTTGCAGTGCTTGCTGTCCTTGCTAGATGACCATGTCTCCTCTCCTCTTCTGTGGGGTTGGTGGCTGTGGGGGACCCTACAGGAGGAGAGGCTTGGGGAGGTGATGCTGGCAGGAGGTGAGCATGGATCACACTCCCAGGGAAGTCTTTATACACCCTTTATGTTCTTCACCCAGAGCATGGTTAGGCACTGGAACAGGCTCACTGGGGAAATGGTCATGATCCCAAACCTGACAGAGCTCAAAGAGCATTTGGACAACACTCTCAGGCACATTCTGTGGCATTGTCTCCTGTTTAGGGCCAAGGGTTGGACTCGATGATCCTTGGGGGTCCCTTCCCACTCAGGAGATTCTATGGTTCTATGGGAACTCCTGCTTAGGGGTTCTGACATCAAAACCACCAAATCCAGCCATTTTTGCCCCTGCCAGCAGCCAGAAATGTTTGGCATCCACACTCCTTCCAGCCACTTCCAATTCCTCCACAGGGATGGGCTCAGACCAAGCACCCACCAGTTCCATAAGGGTCCCTCTGCCAGGCTCCCATCTTGGTCCAGGGTGGATCTGTGTGTGTGCTGTGTGCAGTGGGTACTCCTTTAGCATCCCACAGACCACTGCAGGAACAACCGAGGGTCTGTGGACAAAGGCAAATTTCAGAGAAAGGGAAAAGTAATTTTAATTCCACAAATTCCTCTTTACACTGATCTACTGGTTTCCACTGGAGCTGGAAGGCTGTTGTAACATCCCTGGGAAGGGATGTTCATATACCTCAGGCTCAGGGCTCAGGTCTTGAGGCTCTCTCCCGGGAGTGAGAATGGCAAAAGGGAGAAGGGCAGCTGCTTTGTCTTCCCACACACTGGGCAGGGAGTGTCTCCCTGAGGGCATGCCTGGGACCATCAGGGCACATCAGGACCCTTTCCATGAAAAGAAGCCACAGCACATTGTGACCCTGTGGAACTTGGTGCAAGGAAGAGCCCCGGCCCACCCTGAGTGCCTGCCCTGGCCAGTGTCTAGATCTGTGGAGTGCAAAGGGGTGCAGGTGGGACTCTCCTGCCTCAGTGCTGGCACAGGAGCCTGTCTGGGCGTCCCTGTAGTAACCTGTGGTGAGGCCCCAGTGTAGGAGGGGTGTTAGAAACCTCCCAGTTTACCCGAGACCCACCAGGCTGTCACAGAGCTGCTGGGAACAGGGTAAGAGGAGCAGGGGTGATGCTGGAGGCTCCCACAGTACATGGCATCTCCTGCCCTTGGAAATGCTGCCAGAGTATGAAGAGGCATTTTTGATTGCAAAGCCAAAATGGTGGAGACCAAGCCATCATCGTAGCTGGCAAGGACTCAGCTCTGCCCTGGACCCAGCCCAGGTACCCCTCAAAGAGGGTCCCCAGTGCTCTGCAGTATCCTGGCAGCTGTGTGGCCAGGGAGATCCCCAGGTCATCCCTCCTCTGCCTCCCCCTGAGAATCAGAGCAGCTGCTGCCCAGCACAGAGCCCTCAGAGCCCCAGCCTGCCTTGTGCGGAGGAAAGACTTGCTTTTCCCTTGGCACGTTTTAGCTTCCAATGCCATTCCTGCACCTTCCTCTCTCTGCAGATGGGATGGGGTGGCTTTCTGGTCAGCTGGACATTTCTATGTAGGATGACTCCATTTATCCTCTCCTGCAGGCACGAAGGACCAGCATAGGCATGGTGCTGCTCCCCACGGAGCCCTGGGGGCCTCTGGCAGCAGGACCTTGGCTGGTATTGCTTGGGAAGGGGAATTTCACAGGATTCACAAGGAGGAGGGAAGAACAAATCCAAAACTGTGGATTTGAGGTCATCTCAAGTATGAAGCAGGCTCCAACTCTCCTGTTTTCCCCAGTGGTTGGAAAGGTGAAACTGGGAAGAAGCCAGGGCACCTGTACCTTGGTCCAAGAGTAATGGAAGGCACTGGAAAAATGGTCCTTTGCTGGCAAAGCAGACAGGGACCTGCTGGGGACTGGAGACAGCCCTGGCACAGCTCTTCCTGTGAGAGCCTGGCTGGCAGGATAGGCTCACCACTTGGGATGGGAGCAGGAGGGGAAGGGAGAGCCCAGGTGCCTGGGGTCTTTGCTGGACAGGGGCTTGTCATCACCTCCCTGAGCACCTTGTTCTGATGTCCCCTCCCCAGCAGAGAAAAGACAATGTCTATTTTTCCATCAAAATTCACTGTTTTCTTTAACTACTATCATAATGGGAATGTGGAATCTTGCCTCCCCTGGAAGTCCATGGAGCTCCACATGTAACTGGTGTGGTGAGGGGCTGTAGTTTGGGCACTGGGTGCTCTTCTCCCAGCTGCTGTGCTGGCATCCCTGGGAAATTGGTGTCTGCAAAAAACACGCTCATATGACATAAAAATGTGGCTGCAAGTCCTGTTTTCTCTCAGATCATATAAAGAGCTTTTACAGGTAGATTGACTTCATTAAAACTGAAAGCACTCATTCATGCTACTGTAACTCCTCTAGTAGTGGCTGGGCCTGGCGCTGTGATGAAGCTGCTCCTCTGTGGGTGCCTGGACCTGGACCTGAGCCTTCCTGTCCCCTCCCTCTGCTTTCCCAGGGGGTTTGCATTCCTTTGTTGGGTAATACAGGGTCAGGGCTCAGTGCCCAGGGATTGCAGGGAGCACCTGGGGCTGAGCAGGGTTGGAGACCCCAGGGTGGGTCCTACAAGGGTGAAGGGCAGGGGGATCCCTGCCTTGGTGCCCTGAGGATGAAGCTTGTACTTTCAAGCTCTGGCTCTGTGCTCTCTCCTGTGGGAAGTCTTGGAGCACTTTGGGAGGGAGCTGAGCTGTCCGACTTTGTGCCCATCAGTGGTTTGGAATTTGAAAGGGATGTGGTGCTGTGGAATGGGGATCAGCAGTAGGATGACTTTTGGGAAGGCCAGAGCTGTAGAGCCATTCCTGAGGTGGTCCTGGACCCACCTGTCCTCCTACCTGATCTGGAGGAAGTTTCTAACCCAGGAGAGAGAATCCAGGTCCTGTAAGGAACTACATGGGACACGGCCCCTGCCAGGGACAGCAAGAGCTCAGAAGGGGATGCAGCGGCCCTGCTGCTGCTCCTGGGCTGGGGCAGTGTCCTGTCCCTGGACGCTCTGTGGGAGGGGTTCAGAGCAGTCTCCACACACTTGCCATCACCCAAAACACAAAGGCAAAGGGCTGCTGCCCCTGTGCCAGACTGGTGGACACAGGGCTGGGGGGTCTACTCAGAGGTCTGGCCATACCTGTCAGCATGTGCAAGGACCCCATCGCCCGTGCCTCTCGGGCAGTCCCATCTCAACACAGGCCTTTCCTCTTGAAGTCCTTCCCCAGCCAGATCCACCTCCCTGCCACCAGTGGCCAAGCAGGAGGTAAGGGGAACCCCAAGAACTGGATGTGCTTGCTGTGCTGCTGACCAGTCCCTGGTGTGACTTCCCAGTCATGGGAAGGAGGGTCTGTGTCCCCCTGAGACAGCGCAGGCGGCTCCAGCCTGGCACCAAGCTGCCCTTCCCTGGCAGCACCAGGCAGATCTGGTTTGTCTCCTCCGCATTCATTGGCCTCACTAAGCAGGTTTTAATTTTGTTAAATAAATACGAAGTAATGGCAGCAGGGCTGGGAGCCAAATGGACAGGGGACATCCCTGGGAGCCGGGTGGGCTCTGCAGCAGGGCAGGACTCACTGTGGGAGCTGAGATTAGGTCGGGCAGAGCTGCTGGCAGTATAAGGCTGGCAGGGTGGTCCTGGGCTCACTGGCTGGAGTAGATGTGGCTCCTTGCTGCGGTGTGCTCATGGCACCTTGCTGCCTTCAGAGCAATTTCTAAATGGCTGCTAAACAGCACTGTCAGAAGCACACTCATCTTCCCATCCCAATTAGTGGATCAGACAGTAATTTGTAATCCGTTTGAATAGGAAGATCTGAGTGTCTAGCCCTGAAGCCTGGGCACGACACGGGGATGGTTCATAGAGCAGAGCTCTCCTGACCAGTACCATGTCCAGGCAGGGATGAGGGCTGTGTGCAGGGTCCTCTCGGTCCCTGCAGCAATTGCTCTCCCCTTGTGTCTTAGGTCGAATTCCTCCTCTGCCTTTTCCAGAGTTTTGGCATTTTCATTTCTCTTTGTGGCACTAAGTGTAAGCCACCCAGCACACAGCTGTCTCACAGGTGTTCCTGAGGTGGTGGTGGTAGCAGGGCAGTGTGCTTGGTCACCAGAGCCCTTTGCACCACGGGTGAGCCAACTGGGCACAGCCACACCAGAGTTGGGATGGGCTGGGTTTAGGGAAGCCCCACAGGGCAAACATATCCCAATGTGGGTCTGGTCTTAGGTGTGCTGGTGAGTGTGTTTTCAAGGCTGATGATAAAATGAGATCTGGGATCAGAAGGGAGGAAAAAAACACCAAAAAGCTGAAAAATAAGATGTGAAGGAAGAGGGGATGGGGGCATGTGGCAAGCAGAGGACAACGTGGTGAGCAGGAGCAGACGCAGGCTGGATGGACAGGGAGAGGAGGCCAGTACAGAAATGGGCCGAACTGGGGCCATCTAGAGCTGCACGTGGAGCAGAAGTTTGCTGTGATGGCCACAGCCTATCCCATGTGCCAGTGTCTCCATGTGGCCCTCAGACAGAGCACAGGAGGAAGGCAGAGGTGGGGATAGAGATGGGGACTCACAGGGGGAGTCACAGCAGCTTCTCTGCATGTGCGAGAGCAACAGACAGGGCAGTGGCCATGGTGTGGATGGGGCTGAGCTAGGAGAAAGGTCACAGGCAGGGGCATGACCACAGATGTTGGGGTCACAGGAAGCTCCGGGTTTATGAGCAGGGGTGACAGGCAGGATTGGCATTGTGCAGACCAAGGGACTGGAGAGCAGCAGCATGTGGGACAGGGTCATGCTGCCCTCACCACGGTGCAGGTGATACTGAGCAGCTCCTTCGTGGTGGTGTCTTAGCATCAATTAGCTTGGGAAAAGCATATCTGTCCTGCATGCATTAACCTTTATAAATGGCTCAATGCGAGGAGCAGACTGAAGCACAGAGGGGCTGGTGGGAGTGGGGCAGACATGGCTCATATTGTCAACCCTGACATGAAGAGTCTGGCCCAGGGGGCAGGTGCCCGTGGGGCAGACTGGGGGGTCAGAGCCAGTCCCAGGTCCAGAGCAGAGATCTTGATGGAAGGAAACAGCTACAAGCAGTGACTTCAAGGAACAGCACCTTCCTGCTGCATTTCCCCAGCCTTTAGAAGAGTGTTGATAATGGCAGTAGTGACTCACTGTGCTTTAGTCACTGCTAATGATGGAGCAGGGTTCCGGGGCTCCTAGTGACTCTGGCTTAGATAAACCCGACGTCTCTCTCTCTGATTCCCATTAGTAGGGAGGGTCTGGAGCATTTGGAGAGGGCAGGTGAGCAGCTCAAACAAGCAGGGCATCATTGTGTCTGTGGTCCCCCCCCCCCTTCCCCCCCAGCTCTCCACAGCTCCCCCAGTGCTGAGGGTCTGCAGCAGAGCCAGAGGGAGAAGGAGAAAGGAAGTGACTTTGCAGGACGGCTGCAGTCACACCTGTGGAGGCTTCAAGAGCCACATGCTCCGGTTTTGGAATTCATTCTTGCAACTCCCCCCACAGCTGCACTCTGAGGCGGCTGCCCACATGTTCATGGAGGGGATGGTGAGAGCCACTCAGCTCCCAGAGGAGCAGGAGGAGGTGTCTGTGGGATGAAGGGGCAGTGTGGCTGCAGCAGGGAGCGAGGAGCCTCAGGAGCTGCAGTCACTGCAGTCCCTGGTCTTATGGAAGCTTCCAAGTCAGCAGGGGAGAGCTGCTGTGGGGATGAACCAGATGTTCCTGGAAGTCAAGCTTCAAGCCAGGCCTGGCTATGGATGGTTTGGAGTGAACAAAGCACAGGAGCAAAGTCACCATGAAGCAGTGTCACCATGAGGAGCGGGATCACCATAAGGAGCAGGATCACCATGAGGAGCAGGGTCACCATGAGGAGCAGGGTCACTGTGCGGAGCAGAATCACCATGGAGCAGGACCTTTGTACACTGTCCATCCAGAGAGGAGATAGTCACAAGGAGCTTGTCATCACTGCCATGGGCTTTGCCTTCCAGCCTGCCATGCTTGTCACACTCCCCTCTCGGAGATGTTGGTGACCCCAGGCATTCACTGGCTGGTTTAGGCAAACCAGGGGCCAACCCACCACAGGTCCTCCCCTCCTGCAGTGGATCTGGATCCAGCCACTCCCTGTGCAGTGGGTATGCTGACACCAGCATTGGCACTGGTTTAGATGAACTAGGGGGTCAGTAGGATCAAAACCCTCTCCCTCCGTGCATTGGCAGCACACACAGGTCTGGCCTGCAGAGGTACCTGGGAGGGTGCATGTGCCAAACTGGTTGTGAAGCCATTGCAGGAGCAGGATGTGAAGGTTGAAATGGAAACAATGCTGGAGTGTGAGAGGTGGGGAGGGGACCCATGGGGGACATTGAGCTCTACCTGCTTTCCTGACAGTGCTGCATGCCATGGGGCCTGGGGGAATGCGGCGCGCTGGGTCTGTGGGGGCTGCTCTGTTCATCCTGCATGGTTAGACCACGTCTGCAGTTGTATGTGTCCCTGCTGGCACTGAGGCCAAAAGCCAGGGGGCGACCCTAGGGTCTAAGAACAGACTTCCTTGTGCCCACCTATCTTCTTCGGATGCTGGATGCATCCAAACCACCTCTTGGGACAATTCCTGCCTGTGCTTGTCCCAAACCATGTGGGACTGGAGGGGCCAGGGCTTGGTCCCCGGGGCTGGGGAGGTTTACCAAGGCTGGGGCTGTGGGCCGGAGCCAGGGCTGCTCCCACACTGGCAGAGCAGGGAAGGGGATTGTCCTCCATCCTGACCAGGAATGTCCCAGCTCATGTGAATCAGAGAAACCCCTCCTCAGTCAGAGGGGCTGTACAGAGGGAACAGTGGGAGATTTCTGGGGGCTCCACAGGCACCTGCCAGCCTGGAGCAGGGACTCCAGGGCTGCTGGCAGCAGCCCCACAGGGACACGGGTTGCTGGAGGTGCCAGGCTCAACAGGGCAGCCCTGGTACCTGCACTGCCAGTGGGTAAGGTGTTCCTGCAAATCCATCTTCAAACAGCTTTTGGCCAAACCTATGGTTTGGAGCTGCTTGTTTTGCTGTAAGGGGGTGGTTGGCAGCTGCCCCACACTCGCCAGGATGCAAGGTGTCACCTCTGGGCACAGAAACTTGTCAGGGCCGTCCCCAGGGCTCAGAGCCCCCCTCAGGGCAGGGCAATGTGCAGGACCCCCAGAGTCCGCAGGGCCCTGCATGTCCCTGGCTCACCCCTGGCACTGGTGTCCCAGGCTGCCCAGAGCAGTTCTATGTGTGTGTGTTGGACAGGGAGAATTCATTTTAAGATTTTTTTCCCCCCTAGTTTTCCCTTTTTCTCCCTGCATTACAAAATCTGGGACAAAACTGGCTGTTTGTATGTCACACATGCACACGGTGCTGGGTCTCTACATTATCCTGACATCAAAGTGTCATGTGTCGTGTGATGTGTCTCTGGTGACAGAGGCAGGAGGGGACTCCCAGCTTTTGGGAGAGAGGAGAGTGTTATCAAAGGGTTACAGACAGCTCCTGGAAAGGAGAATGAGGAATAAGGACAGAGAGCATAGAACTAGAGCGACAGTGAGGTGCTGCAGAAGCAATTTTTCCCCTGGTCTTTTCATCTTCCCTCTTTATTACAGCAGGGCAGGAGCAAGCCCCTCATGGCAGGGGCTTGGTTACCATTTTAAGCAAAAGGAATCTTCAAATATGATAGCTGGAGGGAGCTGGCGGGTTTTGTTTGGGGAGGTAACTGAAGGAAACCCATCGGCACAGACAGCTGGACCCGGGTGAGGCCCAAGGGGAAGCCAGCAACCCAGCCAGGAGGGTGCTGAGGTCCTCAGGATGGGGACACTTGTGCCACCATCTCAGTTCCTGAGGAGTCCAGCACCTCACCCCGTGCAGCCCAAGCACCTGAGAATGTGTCACTTGTAGGGAGCATTTCCCAAAGTGCCACAGAAGCTTGGGAAGCAGATGAGCCTTTGGCACTCAGGTCAGAACAAACTTGGGCTGAGTGGAGGTGTGAAACAAAGCTGGCTGGGCACTGACCTGGCTCTGGCCTGGTTCCATGGATGGGCAGCCCCATGAAACCCTCATTCTCTGGAATCCCTCAGCATGTCCACCCCTCAACCCTGCCTGCTGCCCATCCTCCCTGCCCTTCCTCCCAGCAGGGCAGGATGCAAGCTGCCAAGGGCGTCCCACATCCCCCCCTCTGCCCAGATGAGGGAATGCCCCATGCATCCCTTCACGTCCTGGCACTGCCTGTGACTGCAGCTGGACCTTGGCTCCATGTGGCGTTGTCCTCTCTGGGACCAGCAGGGCAGCACGGCTGTGCCAGCTGGTGCCTGCTGACCCTCCACCCTGGGAGTCTCCCAGCCACGGGGCTCTGGAGGTGTTCTGTCAGGTCAAGGTTGGGTGTTACCAAGGGCTGTCATCCCAGAGAGCTTCAGTGTGTCTTCTGCTGAGCTTCCCCCTCTCCGCTCCACCTCACCGCGCACCAGAGAAGAAGCACTTTGGGACAGTGGCAGTGATGCCACCCACCCAAATTGCTCCCTAAAGGACCCCACATCCAACTCTTGCTCCTCCACGGTGTGGCTGAGTCCCCTCTCCACAGCACACCTTCCACGGGGATGCAACCAGACCTGTCTCTGGGCTGTACTGCCGTGAAACTGGGGTTGGAAAAGTGGGGGAGAAAGATTTCCAAGCCTGAGACTGGTAGTAAATCTAGCCAGGAAGTTTCTTCAGGGGAATGGTGCTGGGGGGTCCCAGTGGAGGTGACAGTCCCAGCACGGAAACTGCGGCCTCGATTCCTCTGGAGCTGGCAGAGCTGAGCTCGCACTGGAGAGCAGCAACTGCGGGGCTGGAAGTGCGCATTGTCCCTCCCGTTGGAGGATCCTTGTCTGCCTCAGGGGAAGCCTGGAAGGCAGAAAGGCTCCCGCTGTCCTCTGAGCTGCCAAGGTCGTTTCTGGGAGCTGGTGCAGATGCCAGCTGCCACGTGGCTCGTGCCTGCAGGACGGAGGGGTAATTAGCTGGAAAGACAGTCAAACAGTATGGGAAATGGGCAAGGAAAGGAGGGAAAGAGCAGAGCTGTGCCTGGACTGAGGTCTGAGGAGGAAGCTCTTCACTCAAGAGGTACCTGTCCATGCTCAGGTCTTCAGCCCTGGAGTGGTGGGGAGGTGTGTGTGGGCACGTGTGAGGCACGGGGTGGGAGCTGGGGCTGTGCTGGCTGCCAGACCTGTCCTGGTTGTGGCTCCCCACGGGGCCCCCACAGTGCCCCCGATACCCTGCCCAGCCTCTGCACACAGACCAGGTTTGTTCCAGCTCAGCGCGCTCATTGCATTAAAGGGGAAGAGTCGATCTGATCCAACTGGGAAACACAAAATAACTGTGCTGGGCTCGGCAGATGGAGGGAACAGTCTGGCGAGGCGGGCAGTGATGGCAGTGCCCTGCAGCAATGGCAGTGTCCCTCAGCAGTGGCAGTGCCCTGCAGTGATGGGCAGTGTCCCTCAGCAATGACAGTGTCCCTCAGTGATGGCAGTGCTCCACGGTGATGGCAGTGACCCTCAGCAATAGCAGTGACACTCAGCAATGGCAGTGCCCTCAGCCATGACAGTGCCTCATGGTGATGGCAGTGTCCCTCAGTGATGGCAGTGTCCCTTAGCAATGACAGTACCCTGCAGGAAGCACCTGCAGCAGCTGCTGCCCATCAACCCCAGGTGCCCCTTCCCCATGCCAGGGTCCGTGTGCTCCTGCCTGTGGTGCTGCATGGAGGGGACACCAGCTGTGGGAGGGAGCTGTGGGTGATGAGGTGTATGAGGGGGCTGGATCCACGCCTGATGCAGATACATGGATTTTCCCTCTGGCATTCCCAGCCAGGGGCCATGGCTCAGGTCTGGGTTTCCTTCTGCTTTCCCTGAACTGCCTGGCCATGAGCCCAGGAGCTGCTCCCACTTCCTCCAGCAGTCTGGGATGGGGGTCCTAAGCCTCACCCCCCACTAGGGTTTCCTGGGGCCCAGGGTTTGCTGTGTGCTCCCAGCACAGACCCCAGCAGTGTGAGATTATTCCTCACCTCCAAGGAGCGGTGGCAACACAGAGCCAATGAACCCCTGCACTGCCATACAGCTGCTGGGGGCCGTTTTGGGGGGTATTTGCCTTGCTGGGATACTGAGGTACCTTTGGAGTTCAGACGTCCCCCCTGTCCTTTCCAGCTTGCCCACAACCAAATCCAGCTGGGACGGGGAGGCTCTGGTTGGTGTTTGGGGCTGAGGGAACAAGAATTAGAGCCTGTTGGAGGCTTCCTTGGTCTTTGTGGGGAGATGATCCCTGGGCTGTGCCAGGAGGGTGTGGAGGTGGCGTGGCAGTGACCTGATGTCAGACAGGGAGGTGGCACAGCAGTTTGTGCCTTGTGATGGGCCTAGGGTCCAATGACTGCAGTGGTAACACAAGAATGGGGAAAGTCACAAAAGGGGATGTTGGAGTGATGAGACTGTGACCTCCCTCTCTGTCCTCCCTGTGATGGGGCGAGGAGGCCACTCCAGGGCTGACAAGTCTGACCCTCCTCAGTTGTAGGCAGTGGCTCACCTTGGCTCCTCCACTCTCTCCCCATCTTGGCTGGGACCTCAAGGCTCTGACCAGGCCACCTCACCTTGACACAGCCTTTACAGGGGGCTGTGTCTGCTCGGCCTCTGGTGCAAACAGAGAAGTTTGGAATTCTTCTGTCTTACAAACTCAATTTACTTTTTTTCAACCCAAATGTATTTCCCCCCTTGCCAAGAAAACATTTGATCAGCAGCAATTAGCAAAGCAAACTGCAGTAATGGCCTTTCTAGTGTGTCCGTGTGGTCTCTGGGTGCCCTCAAGAAGCACACAACAGATGTTTGGGGAGCTCTGCTCTGCAGAGGCAGGGCCAGGGCCTGGCACCGCAGGGGAAGAGGCACCGGCGGGGCTATGCAGGGCAGCAGTGTCAAAGTGTCACCTGGGCACACCTGGTACACAGCCTGTGTGTCCAGAGAAAGGAAATGGAGCTGAAGAAGGGTCTCGAGCACCAGGAACAGCTGAGGGAGCTGGGGGGGCTCATCCTGGAGAAAAGGAGGCTCAGGGGGAACCTTCTTGCTCTCTACAGCTCCCTGACAGGAGCATGGAGCCGGGGGGGGGGGGGGGGGGGGGGGGGGGGGAGGGGGGGGGCGTGTCAGGCTTTTCTCCCAGGTAACAATTAACAGAATGAGAGGAAATAGCCTCATGGTGTGCCAGGGGAGGTTTAGGTTGGATATTAGGGAAAATTTCTTCATGGAAAGGGTGGTCAGGCATGGAAACAGGCTGCCCAGGGCAGTGGTGGAGTCACCATCCCTAGAAGCATTCAAAAAGTGTGGGAACGTGACACTTGACTTAGTGGTGGGTTTGGCAGTGCTGGGTTAAGGGTTGGAGTTGATGATCTTAGAGGGCTTTTACATCCTCAGTGATTCTATGATCCTAAGCCCCTGTGGCTGCCCAAGTTCTTTCGGTGTTTTGATGTCAGCTCTTCTTACCTTGCTGCTGTTCACCAGCACATCCAGAGAGAAGCTGGACTTGGGTACCGCTTTCTCATCCATCATCAATGATTTTCTTTTCATTTAAGGCTTTTTGAGCTTCACCTTTTTAATCCAGCTGTCTCCTGCCTTACAAATGTTCTTCCCTCAATTACTTACACCAGGCTGCAGGGCTGTCTCCCTCCATCTCCAGCTGAGCCGGGGCTGAGGCAGCAGAGCATAGGAGGGCCCGTGCCTGCCGCTGCCCCCATGTTCAGTCCCCACTGCTGCCAAACTGGTCACTGTGGCAGGAGAGGGGGCTTCCCCCTGAGATCTCACCACTGATCACATTCCAGGTGGCTTCTGCCCATCTGACACAGGTTCTTCAGGTGCAAATCATGTATGGGAGCAGATGGCTCTCCTCGGCTTTCATCCAAGGTGGACACTGCTTCCCTCCCTCTCCCCTGGTGCTGCTGTGGGGATTATCTCTACAGGGACATGAGGTAGGAAGAATGCCTGGCTTTCCCAGAGGAGCAAGTTGGAGGGCAAGTAGCTTGTGCCTGCCTTGTTGCAGCAGCTCCTATTTCATCTCTGGTGCATGAGCTGGGGCTGAAGGTCACCTGGGTGGGGATGGCTCTTGGGGAGTCTGAGGCTCTGAGGGAGGAGCAGAGCCCTGCAGAGTACACTTTGCCTCTTGGCCCACATTCCGGAGATAGAAGAAGGACTTCCCAGAGAAGGGAAACCAATGTCCACTTGGGGCTGAAGTACAGCCGGAGCTGGGAGGTGCCAGATCCCCTCACTGGAAAGAGGGACTGTGGAACAGATTCCACCCTACTCTAGGGTCTTCCAGTGAGGACTGTGCTGTCTTTCTTCCCACTTGGGATTTCAAGCTCCTTATATGAGATATGTACTTTAGGAGCAATGCTCTGTGTCCTGTGCCCTGCCCTTCTTGGAGCTCCCCACTCTCCTGCAGGCATGGAGAGACTGGTCATATCTGATGGGGTGTGCTGAGCTGCTCCCAGGTGCCAAGGCACAGCAAGCCGGCCCCACTCTGCTGCATCTCAGATGAGGGACCAGCTCAGACCATCCATGCACCAAGGCTTCTTCATCCTCGCTTAATGCTCTTATCTTGAAGGCTCTCTTCCGATTAAAGCCTCGGCAGCCAGTTCCCTCCCTGGATTTATTGCAATGCAATTTTCTTCCTCTAATCTGATCAGGGTGTAAGCTGCTCTTTTGGAAGTGCACGGGGAGGACAGATGCATGTGTCACTGGTGTGTGAGCCAGGCTGGCAGACAGCAGCGGGAAGGTACCCTGTTTTGGTGGCACAGGCTCAGGGAGGTTTAGATTGGATATTAGGGAAAATTTCATGGAAAGGGGGGTCAGGCATCGGAACAGGCTGCCCAGGGCAGTGGTGGAGTCGCTGTTCCTGGAAGTGTTCCAAAGGCATGTGGATGTGGCACATGGAGACATGGGTTCATTGTGGTCTTGGCAGTGCTGGGTTAATGGTTGCACTCAATGATTTTAGAGGCTTTTTCCAACCTTAATGATTCCATGATTTTAAGTGTATGAGCAGTTCTAAGGCAAAAGTTTTGCATGGATGGAGGCTGTTGCCATTCTTGAGCACCTTCATAAAGCCAGAGCCCAGTCCTTGGTCTCTGACAGCCACAGAGCCCCTAGAGTCAGGGAAATGGTGCTGTCCGTTTGGACAGGACCCCAGTGGGGTTTCAGGTGACATTTGGGACTTGACCTCAGCAGTGTGACTGCCACCTATTCACTGGACTGGTTGTTCCTGATGAACTAATGAGTCCATGGCCACACTTGGAGAAGGGCTGGAGAAGCCAGGGATGGACTTGCATCCCTGTCGAGTTCCTTTGCTCTACCTCTTGCTGGATTCATGCTTGTGTTTTCCCTCCTCAGCCCGGGGTGCCCAGTGAGTGTGGTCACAGAGCTGCCACCCAGCTCTGCCCATCCTGCAGTGCATGGGCCACCCGTGTCCCCCAACCTGCGGATGACGGCAGCGTCCTGAAGCAGCATCACCTCAGAGAGCTGTGTCACCTCGGAGAGCTGTGTCCTCTTGGAGAGTTGTGTCATCTTGGAAAGCCAAATCCAGACTGTGAGTGCTCGGGCACCGCAGGCAGGCCCAGGCTGGGGCAGGACCCTCATGGGGGTACCTTAGTCCCCCATGACCAAGCTCCAGGGGGTTCCTTGGGGTGAGAGGCTGGAGGAGACTGTGGGTGCTGGGAAGCTGTGGGTGCTCCTCTCTCAGGGTGCTTGTTCTGTGAGGTGAGAGTAGGCTGAGCACTGCATGGCAGTGAAGGGGAGAAGCACTGCTGGCAGGGCAGGGGGCACAGGGGCTGTTCGGGTGAGCTGGTGTGAGCTGGGGCCCTGGCATGGCCCCAGGGCCAGGGGCAGGGAGTGGCTTGAGGACACTGTTATGGGTGTGTCTGGTTGCAGGGAGAGCTGTGACCGTGTGTGCTCTAGGTGATGGCTGTGATGGTGGGCAGTGGTTGGAGCAGTGCCAGAGCACGGGGACTCTGGACCTGAGGTGCTGGAGCAGGTCCAGAGAAGAGCAAAGAGGCTGGGGAAGGGACTCGAACACAAGTCCTGTGAGGAGAGGCTGAGGGAGCTGGGGTTGTTGAGCTTGGAGAAGGGGAGGCTCAGGGGAGACCTCCTGACTCTCTGCAAGTCCCTGACAGGAGGTTGTAGCCAGGTGGGGGTGGGGCTCTTCTCCCAGGAACCAGCAGTAGGACAAGAGGGCTGGGTCTTCAGCTATGCCAGGGGAGGTTTAGGTTGGATATTAGGAAGCAATTTTTTCCAGAGAGAGTAATCAGCCATTGGAATGGGCTGGGCAGGGAGGGGTGGATTCACCGTCCCTGGAGGTGTTTAAGGTGAGACTGGATGTGGCATCAGTGCCATGGTCTGGGAAGCACGGCAGGGTTGGATCAAGGGTTGCACTTGATGATCTCAGGAGTCTTTTCCAATCCAGTTGATTCTATGATTCTGTGATTAATAATAATTCAGGGTCATTGACCATGGGGACCAGGCAGCCGTGAGCCAAGTGGTGAGCAGATCCAGAGCACCCACACCCCATAGGCATAGGGTCCATAGGATCCGTGGGGCTGCCCCTTGCCATGGTTTGCTCTCTGCTCTCTGTCATTAGCTCCTGACATGGTCCCCAAGGTTCCGGGCTCGCTGTGGGCAGGGTAGGCAAAAGCAGGATGCAGAGGCTTAACCCCCTCCGAGAACCCAGAGAAGGAGGCTCCTGCAGGGAACGTCTCAGCCCTCTCCAACCCATGGGAAGCCCGTATTCCTCACTCAAGGAGAGAGATAAGCTGTGCAAAGGGTAGTGCTCTGGATTTGGGCGGGGTTGTCGCAGCCGAAAGGGTGCAGTAGGCACGGTGAGTAGGCAGGGCAGACCTACAGAAGAATCTTCCCCACATCAGGAAAGATTTCCTGCCATGTTCCAAAAAGTGACATCAGCTTTTCAGCCCTTTTCATCCCAAAACTCAAACATTCAAAGAGTCTGGATTTGGCCTCCCAAAGGGAAAAGATGGTCATAAAACCCAGTGAGGATCAAGAGTGTGTAAGGGGCTTTTCCCTCACAGCCTGTCACTAGCCAACAGCTGTGGGACCCTGAGGGGTGCAAGGGGATGTAGGGGCTGCTGTGGGTGCCCTTGTCCTGACCATGGCACCAGAAGTAAAACGCAGCTTTCTCCAAAGAGCTCAGAGTGTTGAGAGACCAGGGTCCTCACAGCACGGGACTTCCTCAGTGCAGCTGCTGCTGAGTTGTCACAGGAAAATCCATGGTGTTTTTTAACTGCATTGGTCTTTTTGCCCCCTGTTTGGGCCAGTAAAAGAGGACTTTGGGCACTGAAGGAAAAGAAGCATGTGGTTCTCATCCTGGATGTGTCTCCTCAACATCAAGGCTCTGGCAGTGGTGCAGGGGTCTGAAGGAGATTTGGGGATGAGGATGGAGGTCAGGCATACATCCATGGAGATGGACTGTGCACCTGGGGTGGCTACTGTGTTGGGATGAGGATTGAGGTCATGCCCAACTGTCACAACCCTCTGCCCCTGTGCACTGCAGAGAAGGCCTTCTCCAGTGCAGGCAGCAGCAACAAAGCCCACCAGTGTCAACTGGGCACGTGTCTGGTGATGGCTGAGATACAGCCACGCTACAAGGACAGTGACAGGGACAAAGGAAAGGAGATCAGATAGGCTTGGGTGTTCTCTGGAGGAGCAAATGGTCCCAGTCCCAATAGGTCACAAAGGTGGATGGTTGCAAAGGGCAAAGTGATGTCCTTAGCATAGGAGAAGCCCCTGGGAACACACCTGGGCCTTTGGGACCCCCACAATGGTGGAACTCCCCCCTCCTGAGGGACCCAAACACCACGGTGGGAGCACCAGCCCTGATCCCCTGCTCTCCAGCAGTTACCCAGATGCCTCTTTCCCTTCATTGCAGCTGCAATGGATTTCTCTCTGGGTTCTTTTTTTTATGTAGGTGACATATGTTTGGTTCGGAGCACTTAATTGCCTCTTGGGATGCATTTCATTTATTCATTAAGATAGAAATTGGAGTTGTTTGGTTTGCTTTATTTTGCTACTTTTTCCATCTTTTTTCCCCTTTTCTCTGTTCTATAAGAAAAGGGTGAGGAAAACAAAATCCCTGTATAACTCCAGCGTGTGTGTGCCCCTCTGTGCCCCCAGCCTCTCCTGTTGCTCCTGATCAGGGGAGTGATGATGGGGAGAAATGCTCCTCCCTGGAAGTCTGTTGGCATGCCACAGCTCTTTGGAATTTGATGTTCTGATGCCAAGCCCAGTCCCACACTGCTGCTGTGGGCGATGCTGGGAGGCAAGAGCCAGGTACCAGGTGCTCTGTGCTTGAGGTGAGGGACTCGCAACCTGTCCCCTGTGCCCAGGAGCCGTGGTCCTTCCTGTGGTGACCTGCCTGGTGCCCCCAGCCCCTGCCCGGCATGCTGGGAAAGCTGTGCCATGGGGGCAGAGACAGATATGGTTCTTCCTCTCCAACTGGGATGTGAGAGGGGGAGAGCCCTGGAGAGGTCTTTGCTTGTGTTCCTGTGAGGCTCGAGGATCAGGCCAAGGATGTGTGCATGGGAAGTGTTCCTGTCCAACCTGTGCCACTAGGAGGTACCCCCTGCACAGGCAAGGTGGTGACATTTGCTAATTTGGAGACTGGATAAAGCCAAGGATGGATGTGAAGGATTGGTGTCTGTTGCCCCAAACCACATTTTCAAAGCAGTGTCTGTCAAAACAGACTTCTGCAGATCCATCTTCTGGCTGGCCCCAAATCAGGGCACACCTTCTTCCCTGTGGAGAATCCCCCAGACGCATACTGGAGTGAATAAGTGGAGATCATTATAGTCACCTTGATAAACAGCAATCCAGACAGGCAATGGGTTTTGGTTGTGTGGAGATGAAAGAGGAAACCATGAATGGCCAGGTGGACCGAGGGATGGATGGATGGATGGATGGATGGATGGATGGATGGATGGGTGGATGGATGGATGGGTGGATGGATGGATGGATGGATGGACGTTTGTTCTAAAGAGTTGAGTTACCTTAATTCAGAGAGGTGAGGTGGTGGATGCTGTGGTAGGGAGAACAGGGCAGAGCCAGACCTGCGAGGTAGTTTGGCCAAGGACAGGTGGATCTGGCACCTTCCCCATCGCTGATTCTCAGAAGCTTTGGTGCCTGAAATCCACCCACAGTTCCCTGCCCCAGACATGACTCTGCTGCTGGTGAATGCTGTCCCTTGTTTTTAGGGTTTTCTGGTTTTATTCTTTCTCCTCTCATCTCTCATCAACATGAACGGTCCCACTAGGACTCAGCCAAACTTACAGGTATGTTTTGCCCCTTGTGAGAGCCCCTTGAGGGCTCACTTCACCTCCCCTTTGCTCAGTGTCCCAGGGCCTAGAGTGAGAGTCATGGCTTTTAGAGGCAGATGTTTTCCTCCTGAGGGGCTCCCTCGACATTTACTGAATCTGGGCTCCCCAGTGCTCTGGCCCCGTTCATCACCCAGGGCTGACCCACCCCCACCGAAGGCTTGTCACTTGGAAAGGACCCTGCAGACAGTCTCTGGACTCCCCCATCCCTGAGTCCCTGAGGAGGACAAACCCAACCTCTCTCTCCTTGGATAGTGGTACCCAGCATTAAGGTGGCTCCCAAAACCCTGGTGATGGGGGAATTTGTGCACGTGGGGATTGCTTTTCTGTGGATTCCCAGATCGTCACATGCAGCAGTGCCATGTACCTGGCAGGAGAACAAGCTGTCAGGTGTGTGAAGCAGGTGCTGGGTCTAGTGCTGTGCACCTGCTAGGATTGGCAATAATCTGGACAATGATTCCAATAACAATGGAATCACTGCTCTGGGAAAGGGGCAGCCCTGTTCATGGGGCTCAGTGCAGAGACCCTGCACAGACCAGGTAGAGGTGAGCAGCTTGCCCAATACCAGACACCAAAATGGAACAAATCTCCCCCACCCCCACTCCACTTTTCCCCCAGCCTGGGTCCTTTGACTGCATCCAAATCCCCACAGCATGGGCACCACCGCAACAACTGGCCCACTCTCTCAGGGGTGCTCTACCCATTTCCCACAGCCCTGCTGCCAGCCAGTCCCCGCAGATAGGGGAGCCTTCTTCCCTCTGCCTCCTCCTCCTCCTCCAGCTTCCCAGATCTGAAAGGAGAGCTTGGCTGGGGCTGTCTGTGCTGGAGACAAGCACAGGGAAATAGGAATGGCTGGTCCTGCTCCCGGCCAGGCTGCCTGCCAGGGAAGCTTTGGCTTTATCTACAGAGCCAGGCACCCGGGGGACAGCGCCAGGACCTGTCTGGGGCAAGAGTAGGTGCTGGTGCTGCTCTGGACCCCTTGGCTTGCTCCAGAGGGGTTGTTTTCCTTCCAAGCAGCACTGCAGCACTCAAACAAGAAGCGATTTGCGATGCAGAGAAAAACCTCCCACCTGCCACACGGCAGCGTGTGGGCTGGGAGCAGAGCTGGAAGCAGCTGTGCCACCCCATTCCCGCTGCTTGGGCTCCACACTCCTCCTGCTCCTGCCCTGACAGCGTGTTCTGGGCCGGTTCCTGGCACCGGGACGCTGCCCCTGCCAGGTGGGCTTGTGGGACCCCTTGTGGCACCGCTTTGTCAGTGTGCCCTGAGGACGGAGCTCTGCCCAGGGACCATGGAGGAGGTGATGCTCTGCTCCCCACTGGTTTGGGGCTTGCTGCCACCTTCCAATACACTGTATTTCCCCAGCCTACTGAGCAGGGACAGGCAGAAGGCTGGCATGGCTGAGCAGGGATCTTTCTCTTGGAAATAAGGCAAAAAAGGAAGGTGTGTGCCCAGTGGAAGCAAGGTCAAGTGACATGGGAAGAATACAGAGATGCTGCTTGTCACTGTAGGGAGAAAATCTGTGCAGCCAAAGCTCAGCTGGAGTTGAAGCTGCCAGAAATGTGGGGGACAATAAAAAGAATTTTTCAAATACATTGATGGCAATAGGCAGTATAGAAATATCCTTGACCCATTCCACGATGAGGATGGTGACTTCCCACACAGGGACAGAGACAAAGAAAAGCTGTTTAATGCCTTCTTTGCCTCTGTCATCAGCATAGATGACAGACCAAGAGGGTCTCAGTGCCCTGAGCTGGAGGACCATGACTGCAAGAATGACCAACGCTGAACTTGTGTGGGATCTACTGCTCCAGATGGATCCCTACAAATCTCTGTGGCCTGATGGGATTCATCCCAGAATCCTCAAAGAGCTGTTGATGTCATAGCAAAACCTCTTTCAATGATTTTTGAGCGGTCTTGGGAATCCAGGGAGGTCCCAGCTAACAGGAAGCTGCTGAATGTTCTCCTGATTTTTGAGAAGGGTAAGAATAAGGATCCCAGAAACTACAGGCCTGCCAGTCTCACCTCAGTGCCTGGTAAAGTTATGGAGAAGATTATTCTGGGAGGGATTGAAAACCACTTGAAAGACAAGGCAGTCATTGGTCACAGCCAGCAGGACTTCATGAGAGGAAAGTCCTGCTTATCCAACCTGGTTTCCTCCTATGACAAGGTGACCCACCTGGCTGGTCAAGGGAAGCCAGTTGATGTGATCTTTTTGGATTTTGTAAAGCTTTTGATCCTGTCTCTCCCCAGATCCTTCTGGACAAACTGTCCAACCCACAGCTGCATAAACACATCCTGTGCTGGCTGAGCAATTGGCTCTGGGGTCGGGCACAGAGGGTGACAGTGACTGGGGTGACATCAGACTGTGACCTGTCACTACTGGGGTTCCCCAGGGCTCCTTCTGGGCCCTGTGCTCTCCAACATCTCCATCAATGACTTGGACACGGCACTGGAAGGGACATGGAGCAAGTTTGCAGATGACCCAAAACTGGGAGGGGCTGTTGAGTCCCTCGAGGGCAGGGAGGCCCTGCAGAGGGACCTTGACAAATGAGAGGACTGGGCACTCACCAACCATGGGAAGTTCAACAAGGGGAAGTGCCGGATTCTGCCCCTGGGATGGGGCAACCTTGGGTGTATGGACAGAGTGGGGAATGAGAGGCTGGAAAGCAGTGCCGGGAAAGGGCCCTGGGGGTCCTGGTCGGTGGCTACTTGGCCATGAGTGAGCAGTGCCCTGGCAACCAAGAGGGCCAACCCTGTCCTGGGGCATCAGGGAGGGGATTGTCCTGCTCTGCTCTGCCCTGGGGCAACCTCACCTCACTATTGGGGCAGTTTGGGGGACACAAAGGAAGGAAGAGATGGAGCCATTAGAGAGTGTCCAAAGGAGGGCAAAGAGATGGGGAAGGGCCTTGATTTGAAGGCGTGTGAGGACACTGAGGGCACTTGGTGTGTTCAGCTGGAGAAGAGGAGACTGAGGGGAGACCTCACTGCAGTTCCAACTGCCTGGGCAGGGGCAGAGGAGGGGCAGGGACTGAACTCTGCTCTAGGGGGACCAGGGACAGCACCCAGGGAATGACCTGGAGTTGTGTCAGAGCAGGGTCAGGCTGGATCTCAGGAAAAAGTTCTTCCCCCAGAGGGTGGTTGGGCACTGAACAGGCTCCCCAGGGCAGTGGGCACAGCCCCAAGGCTGCCAGAGCTCCAGGAATGTTTGGATGATACTCTCAGGTACATGGTGTGACTCTTGGGAATGGTCCCTTGCAAGGCTGAGGGTTGGACTGGATGATCCTTGTGGGGTCCCTTCCTACTCAACGTAATCTGTGATTCTGTGAACTGCTGATGTCACTTTGTGCCTTCCTCTGAGTCCTGGGCATGGAGAGCACTATGGGGAGGTAGATGAAGTGTAGAACAGTGAGATTTCAGTGCCTGTGATCCAGGAAATCCACGTGTGATCAGCGGGTGGATGTTTGGCACGGGGGCACCAGAGAGAGGGCCAGGAATAGGATCCCAAGGTGTTGCAGGGACCTCCTCAAAGGGAGAACATGGCTTCTGGTCCCCTCAGGTCTTGCTGGGAGAGTGAGGATGGCTGGTGGAGGCTGGTTTTGGAGGGACAGTGTGTGCCTGGTCCTGACTGTTCTCTGCATGGGGCTGGTAGTAATTCCCACAGGCTGGGTGGGAGTGGACAGCATTCCTGGATTTGGAAATGGATGCTGGCCACAACCTCCCCCAGGAGCCCAGGAAGGCTCCCATGCTCTGCTCCCCGCAGAAATTTTAGTGTCACCTAAGGAGAGAAGGAACCCCCTGCCAGGCACAGAACAGCTATTTGTGCCCTCCTCAGTCTCTCAGTGGGGCAGGGAAGGTTTGGGTGATCCCAGGATAACCCCTTCACTGAGGCTGGAATGAGAGACATCATCAGTGCTGCTGCTTTACACTTTGGGCTGCTGGCCCTGGGAAAAGTGAGCTGAGGTGGCTTCCACTGCTTTCCCTAAAATGAAGGTGGATCTGTAGAGAACGTGATGGAATTGCTGGGCTGTGTGCCCTGACCCAAACAGGACATATATCCCTTCTGCAGCGCTGACTGAGGAGCCCAGAGCACAACCCCATCTCCTCCCACCCTCTTTCCCCCAGCTGAACGTGGGCCTGAACCCCATATATGGGCAGTGGGAGCAGAGGGAACACTGCTTCTTCTGGAGCTGTCGCTTGCACTGTCACCTGGAAGAGTCATAGTGGGACCTGTGAGGGATCCGTTGCTGGGAGCACTGATGTCCCAGCTGGTGGAAACAATGCAGCAAGCCATTCCATGGAAGCCTGGGGCTTTATCTCCCAGGAGCTAAAGGGGCTTTCACTGCTTCCCTTCAGGCTTGCAAACAGCTTCTGGGCTACTGGAGTTCTGGAGCAACCTGGACTATGGAAGGTGCCCCTGCCCATGGCTTTAAGGGACACCCAGAGATGAGCTTTAAGGTCCCTTCCAACCCAAATCATTCTGTGATTCTGTGAAGAGAACTCTGCCCCCACTCCAGGGTAGGGCAGCAGGAGAGGAAGAGTTGCTCCGGTTTCCAACAGGAGTCAGGAGAACCCACAGCTGTCGAGAGCTGGGACCCCCTGGGACCGCACCAGAGGGATGTGTTTTCTTGCTCAGAGGACAAGTGTCAATGGCAAAGTCTCTGCACAGACTTCAGTGGTGAGAAACACTGTGGGCTGGGACATTTTGGGGAAGATTTTTAGCTGCAGCAAAGAAATTTGGCAGCTTGGAAGCAATCTAATCATCCTCCTCCCATATGCTTGGTGCTATTTAAAAGGGAGCATGTACCCGATTTCTTTCCGACCAGCAAGCTGACATTTCCAGAGTGCATTTGAAAATAAATTTGGCATCCGCTGTCAAAATCTCAGATTGAGCCCAGTACAGCTAATCTGGGCTCTAAATGCCTCTGCAGAGCACCTTTCCCTGCTCACAGATCCCAAGCCATGGCAGGGTTTGCTTCCCACGGCCAGGATGGTGCAGGCACCACCAAGCTTTGAGGGCTGGAGGGCACTTCCTGGCTGGTGGCTCAAGCCCTTTCCAACAACCCCTAAAGCTGAATAGGCTGTTCCTGGATGGATGGTAGCTGAGTGCCTCCTCTCCTGAGCTATTCCCTTCCCAGTGCGGAGGCAGAAGGAGCTGTGGATGCTTGGGCTCATCCTGCCAGCAAGAGACAGGGCAGGGTCCATCCTCCTCTGAGCTCTGGGCTCTCCAGAAACCTCTCTGAAACCCATCCTGCCTCCTCCTGCCAACGCCCAGGGCTGACAGGCAGAGGAGGGGAACTTGGGGGCATTTAGGTTCCCTCCCGACTCCCCTCTCCCATCACACACCTGGAGGGCTGGAGTGATGCCCAGAGGAGTGGGAGTGATGTGGGAATGCCCCACACCGTGCTAAGTGCTCTGCACTGGTGGAATGAACCCCAGCTCCAGCGGCCTACCAGTGGAAATAGGCAGGAAAAGGGGTGCTGCTTGTACCTGCCCTGTGGGAACACATGTGGGGTACCTGGGCAGGCTGGCAGGGCTATCCCCCTCTTGCAGGTCTGACAGTGAGAGACAGCTGCGGGTACGTGGGATGTTTGGAAGGGTGTCAGTGGGATGCTGCACACACAGGGTCCGATGTCGTGTCCGCCTGTCCCCGTGTGTTGGGTCGGGGTAGATGGGCTGTTCCTGTGAATGAGACCAGGTGCCACATCTCTGACAGGGAGCTGTCCCCTCCCCTCACCCAGAATCTCAGCTCCTCTTGGGCCCCCCAGCCCCACCAAGCCCTGCCCTGCCCACAGCTCAGACCTGAGGGGGGCACATGGTGTGAACCCACCCACCCAAGGGGACAGCCTTGCTCCTCTCCTCTTCCTCCCTTGGGTTTTAGTCTCCCCCAGTGCTGCATTTTGGGGTGAGGGTGGAAGAGTGGAGCAGGTTGAAAGCATATGGTGGGATTAATGCTGTATCCCTGCCTCTGAGCTATCCGTGTGCTCCTGCTCTGTGCCATCAGCCTCGTTAGTGCTGCTGGAGTGGGGATCAAACCCAGTGAGCCGTGTGCTGAGCCTCCGCGCTGGAGTCAGTTCTAAGGATTATGGTGAATTATGTAGATGGGAATCAGACAGCAATCCAGGCATGGACGATGTCTTGAGGGGGTGGCAGGGCTGGAGCTTCACCATACAGGAAGTTTGCTGAGATCTAATTAGATGTTCAAACAGCCCCTCCTGGCCAGGGCTCTGCAAGCGCCTACCCACGCTCACTGTTCACCTGCCCAGCCCTGAAACAGCATGACCTGGGCTTGGGGAAAGGGAAACAGGGGATATCATGATAATGTCTGCATGGCAGAGGGTCCTGGGGCTGTGGAGACAGCCAGGGAAGGAAATTAAGGTAGAAAAAAGCAGATCCCTCTTGGCCCCAGGAAGAAGGTGGGAGCTTATGTCTCCCCTGACCAGGCTGAGCACTCACTGGGGGTGCAGGGACTTACCGGGGGACAGGCAGCTTCCCCCCATGCAGTGCCCAGTGGCTGCTGGGTTGAGCAATGTGCTGGACTGGGAGCAGCACTTCCTGGTCTGGATGGGAGCTGTAACTGGGGCAGAGGAGCACCTGGGGGTGACAAAGGCTGGATCCCTCATTCAAGAACAGCTGGAGTTTCTTCCCCCATCCTAATCCATACATGCTGCTTGGTGCAGTCCTTTGGGCATCCTAACCCAGCTCAGACCTGCAGCTCCATAGAGCTCGCTCCCATGGACCAGGGCAGGCAGACAGGGAGTTCTGTCCCTGGATCTCTCTTGGAGCTTGTTTCTTTCTCGTTGCTTTGCGGTAACATGGAGTGTGGGATGCACTGGCCCAGAAGTGGCCCCATGTCCAAACAGTGTCCATCCCAATACCCTTGGCCCCGGGAGCACCCTGTGCTGAGCCCTGGGGAGCTCTTAGTGGCACCAGAACCCCCTAGCCAGCACCTTGAGGTGCTCTGGGCAGAGGATCCAGGGAGGTGGGAGGAAAGGCTCTTTTAGGGCTGAGGTTGCAGCTGTATGCCTGCTGGGACCCAAAGCCGGGGGGGGCTGGAGAGGGATGATTCTCATCTTGGCCATCCTGTTCCACCCTCTGCCAGAGCTTTAAGATCCCTCCCAACCCAAAGCATCCTGGGATTCAGTGATTCTGTGGTGCCCAGCGGGTGCTGCTGCCCTGGCTCTGTCCTCAGGAGCCCAGCTCGGCCTGGGGAGCAAGGACAGTGTGGGGCACAGCTCTGAGTCAGGGAACCCCAGCGTCTGAGGAGAGCCCAGGGACAGAGGCACGCATTCCCAGCTGTGTTATCCACCACTCCTCTAGAATGGATCCATCAGGATCAAATGAAGAGTGACACCTGCCCTGTGCCTCTTTTTTGTCACTGTTCTCTTTGTGCTGTAAGTTGGCTACTGTGCCCAGGCATTGGGATGCTTCCCCCTTCCCTACCTGCTAGAAATGGAGCCAGCCTGCAACTGCTGTTTGGGAGTACCCTGTCATCAAAGCAGAGAGGAGGGAGCAAAGTCTGGGGTGGACACACACTCAAAGGGGGAAAGTCTGGCCTACTTGGGTTATTTAACAGGTCTGGGAAGAAGTGGGTGACAACCCACAGCTGGCTGTGCAGGAATTACAGCACTGATTCCACTCCTCCCAGTAACCTAGGTAATTATAGGTACACTTGGGAATATCCAAAAGTGCTTGTGTTTTAAACCCTTTGGAGGTAAGTGAATACAAGGATAATCATCCCTGAGGCTAATCTGCTGGAGCTCCTGCCTCCCAACATGGTTCTCCAGTGTTGGGGTGGTAGATGAGGCTGGAGGTGGAGAAGGAGGAGAGGGAGAGAGAGGAGAAGGAGAGCTGCTGGCACCAGCACACATGACTTCTGTGTTTTGTGCTGTGTTGTTGGTAAACTGGTGGGTCAGGAAGATCCACTGGCCTCAGAGCCAGGTAAATCAGCTGTAAATCCCAGGTAAATCCTAGAATCACAGAATGGTTTGGGTTGGAAAGGACCTTAAAGACCATCTCATTCCACACCCTTGCCATGGGCAGGGACACTTTCCACTAGACCAGGTTGCTCCAAGCCCTGTCCAACCTGGCCTTGAGCCCTGTCAGTGGGAAGCCATTTCCCCTTGTCCTGTCACTCCAGGCCCTTGTCCAAAGTCTCTCTCCAGCTCCACTGGAGCCCCTTTAGGGACTAAAAGGGACTCTGAGTTCTCCCTGGAGCCTTCTCTTCTCCAGGCTGAACAGCCCCACCTCCCTCGGCGGGTTTGACTGAGAACCATCTCTGCATGCTCTTCCCAACAGTGTGGGCTTCCCTCCCAGTAAGATCACAGTCAGGGATTCCTTGCCCTGGGAGGTTCATTCCCAAGCACTGTTTTGCTCTGGGGGCAGCTGGCAGCAGAACCTGCCCCACTTAAACTGGTGAAGGGGTTCATCAGTGAAGGGAGAAACACAGAGGGACCAGCCTTTCTGAACCCCTTGTGCCTGTTATTGCTATAATAAGTTTCAGTCATGTGTCTGAAAGGGCTGAAGGGAAAATCTATTTTTCTCTGTTTTCCAGCTCTGCCTGTGTGACAGAGGCTCTGCAGGCATGGGCTCTGCGGAGACAGAGCTGGTTTTTCCTGGTGTTTGTGTGGGTTTGCACATGGCAACAACAGAGAGAAAAACCTTTTTTTTTATTTTGAAGAAGAAGAAGAAAATATGATGGTAAAAAGCAGTTTGCATTTGCAGGGAAGAGCAGGGAGAGGGTCAGGAACACAGACAGCAATGGAGTGCACTTCATTCTGGCACTATCACAGCGTTGGGCTCTTCCCACACAACCCAGCCCAGGGTTGTTGTGCTCCAAGGACACCCAAAACAGCCCCAACCTGGGCTGCCTGGGCAAGTTCCTTATGGCCAAGGGGAAGCAGGCTGGAATTCTGCAGGGAATTTCTGTGCTAGGAAGGATTAGGGTTTTCAATGCATGGGTCCTCGGGTTGTGCCAGGGTAGGTTTGGATTGGATGTTAGAGGAAATTTCTTTACAGAAAAGGTTGCCATTGTAACAGTCTGCCCAGGGCAATGATGGAGTTACCATCTCTGGAAGTGTTCAAAAAGCATGTGGATGTGGCACTTGGGGACATGTGTTAATGGTGACCATGGTAGTGATGCTGGGTTAGTGGTTGGACTCAATGACCTCAGAAGGCTTTACCAACCTTAATTGTTCTATCCTTTGGGAAGCTGTGATGGCAAAGGGAACGGGGAGGTCAGGCTCTGCCAGAGCACCCGAAGCCGTGCCAGAGCTCTGTGCTGAGCCGGCAGGAGCAGCACCCAGTGCCACCTCAGCACTGGTGGGCTGGTCACTGCTGGGGACGGTGCCACCTCAGTCCCCGGCCCATGTCAGGGCCATGAACTGCTCATGCCAGACTGATCCTCTCCAGTCCTGCCCTGGGAGCCCTGTCCAGGCTTTGGCACATTCCCTGCTCCCTGCCCACCAGGCTGTACCAGCCTGCTGCTCCCTCAGGAAGGCGTTCCCAGCTCTGGTCCATCACATTCCTCCCACGGCTGCTGCATGCGTCACTTTTTTACCCTTCTTCACACAACTGCCCTTCAGATATTTATACAGTGTGATCCTGTTCCCCCTCCAGCATCAGCTTTCTAGGCCATACAAATTAAATTTCTTCAGTCTCTGCCCATAACCCATCCTCTTCAGCCCTGCATCCCTCAGGGCTCAGGATGGGTTTTTCCTTTTCTGTGTGCGATGTGTCTCTTCCTGTAAGAGCCACCCCGGGAATTGTAGGGCACGTTACTACCACAGTGTAAAAATAGGATTAGAAGTCATTTTGTTCAGGGAAAGATTGTTCTGGGCTCCTACCTGCAAACCTTTCCACCGATGGCAGCTCTGTGCCATGTTCCTACACAGATGCTTCCAGCTCTCCAGTCCATGATTGCTCCAGAGCTAACCATGCATGGCCACAACCTTCACCTCCTGCAGCAGCCTCTTGTGCACTGGGGGAATGCATTGGGTGCCCCACAGCTCTGCCCCATGGCTGTGCCCCACAGCTCTGCCGTCTGTGGTGCTGTCGCTCATCCTTGGAATCCAAGCCCAGACAATGCTCCATGACCAGCTGGAAAGGGAAAGGTCAGTGCCTGCCCCACATCTGCCTCAAGTGCCACTGTGGGGCCCCACACATCAGCCAGGGGATGGTCCCTGCCCCACAAGAGGCCCCACTGGAGGTTTTGCCCCACCCTTGAACTGCTCCCCAAGCCCACCTGTTGGTCCCGTGCCCTCGAAGTGTACCCTGACCCCTATATATGGTCTCAAAACTCCTCTGCCCCACATTTAGGGGCCCCAATGCACCCCTGAACCCCATCAGGTCAGGGTGATGGTGTCCCTCAAACCCTCATCTGTGGGTCCCTGCACCCCTCAAATCCACATCTATGGAACCCAGTGCCCCCCTGACCCCCATCTATGGGGTCCAAACCCCCATTTATGGATCTAAACACCCCTCCAATCCCCCATTGATGGGTCCCAACACTCGCTGACCCCCATCTATGGACTCAAACAGCTCCCAAAACCCCATTTATGGGGCCCAAACACCCATCTATGTGTCCAAACTGCCCTCCAAACCTCCACCTATGGGTCTTGATCCCCCCTCCACCCCACACTTGTGAGTCAAGCTCACCCAGACCATGTGCCTCCACAAACCCCCACACACCCAGTTACTCATTGGTGTTGGGACGTCACAGCTTCTGCAGGAACTTCACGTCCTCCACTTCTATGGAGCAGAGTTAAGGGACAGAGCAGGGGAATATATGGGACCTGGATGTGGGGCCTATCCTTCCTGGCTTGTTATGAACCCTGAGTGTCAGTCCTGTTGTACCCATCAGGATGCCCTTCTGGTGCCCCTGGGGTAGCCCCTCACCTGAGCTGTCACCAGTGTGTGAGCCCAGTGCCCCCATGCCCTGTGAACATCCCACTGTGGGCACAGCAGAGGCTTCTCCATTCTGCTGGACACCCCAGGTTGGTGACCCAGGGCTGATATGGGGTGCCCAAGGGAAGATGGGATGCTCATCCCTGGAGCCACAATTCCAGATCAGCGATTTGCTTGGAAGCACCTGGGAGAGGGGAGAAGAGCTTGTAGGAGACAGGACTGCAAGAGGTCAACGTTGCATTGGTGTGTCCTTCACCACTCCATAATGCCTCCCTGGAATGACTGGGATTGACTCCCAGTCATTGACTCCCTGGAATGACTGCAGTCCCTGTCCTGGTCCCCTGCCACGCTGGCAGAGATCCTGGCTACCACCACCACTCCCCAGCTGCTGTGGTGACCGCAGAGTGACCTCCTGGGAGAAATTTGGGGGTTCCCATCAACCAAAAAGGTTTCCGTAATTCCTGCATCAATAATTCCTGGGGTTTGTCTGTATATTCTGTCAGTCTGTGTGTTCATCCAGAACTGCTCCAGGGGCAAGGGAGCTGTTTTGGAGCTTGGGGACCTGTTGTGGAGAAGGGCATGAGCTGTACCATACCTCCAGCTGGGGGGGTTTGCACCCGCCATGGCCCAATCCCTCCTCTTGAAGGATTCTGTTCTCCCATGATGTCTCCTTATGTTTTTCTCCCTCTGTGTGCCTGCTTGGGCATCTCTTGGTTGTTGCCTGCAGGATGTCTGGGGTCTGCATGAGGACTGGGGAGGATCACTCCATCCTTTAGCATCCTTCATCCTTCCTTCACCTACATTTCTTACTGGGGATCAGGACTAGGGAGGATCCTCTGGGATCCCTTCATGCTCCCTTCACCTCCAATGCTTACTGGGGCCAAATACCCCCCTTCCGTGGGCAGCGTCACTCACCTCTGGCCGTGTGGGACTGGACATGGCTCACACGGACAGGACAAGCCACAGAGACTGCCCAAGCAGCCAGGCAAGAGAGGACGCTGCGTTCAGCCAGTGCTGCGGGGGTCTGGTGAGTCCCAGCCTGGGACTGACAAGCCATGGTTGGGAGCACCCCCTGTTCTGAGGGTCCCCCAGCTCCCAGCAGGCAGGGAAGGTTCACCAGTGCTCAGTCCGCATCACAACCCCAGGTCAGTGGACTCTGACAAGGCTCAGGGTGCCCATCTCCAAGACCCACAGTCCTGCTGGTGCCTGCCCAGCCCGACAGGGACAGCCCTGGACCTGCCACCAGCAGAGTGCCCTGCGGTGCCCTGGGCTCCCACAGCCATCCCCCCATTCCCATCCTACCCTGTGGTGTCCTGGGCTCTCATAGCCATTTCACTCATCCCCCCCATCCTATCCTGTGTTCCCCTGGGCTCCCACAGCCAAACCAACCCCCCCATCCCATCCTGCAGTGCCCCGTGCTCCTATGTCATTCCTCCCCATCCCACTGTGCCTCTTCCACCCTCCACCAGCCCTCAGGGATCTTAGGTGTTCAAAGTCACTGAAATGACACCGTGTCACCATCTCTCTTTCATCCCTGGCGTCTCCATGTGTTTCACTTGGAAAGGGTGGATATTAAAACCTTCCCACAAGGGATGAGGAAAGGATTGCAGGGGTTGAGTTAACCGTGCAGCTCCCTGTGCAGCCTCCCTTGGAGCCAGAACAGGCTGGGTCAAGCTGCCCAAACAGGGACACACAGACCAGCTTGTGGGGCTTGAGCAGTTTGTCAAAGCGTTGAAACCAATTAAGTACTAATTAACTGAGATACTCTGAAATGTTTCTGTCACAGCAGGCTCTTGCATCCCAGAGCCTGCCTTGACTTATATTCACTCTTTCCATCCAGGCAGTTGCTCCATGAATCCTTTGCAGCCTTGTGTTGCATACTCAACCTGTGGGCTGATGGATCCAATGGGAGCAAGGCCCTATTTGAGAAGGGGATCAAGTGTGTTTAGAACCGGAGGGTTGTGTTGAGCTGAGTGGGAATGCAGCACATGCATGGGAGTGGGCCACATGCCCACTATGGCCAGTAGGGCACTGGTGAGATCCCAAGGCACCTGCAGGACCTGCCTTGGCTGCCTAGCTCTCCTTGGGGACACAAGCAGAGCAAGGTGCCTCAGAGAGCCAACGTGCCTCTGGGTCCAGCAGGGACTCCCCCGTGCTGGATGATGATGTGGGTCTGGGGTGTCCCTGGGGGACTCAGTGAGTGCTTGTCACCCTCAGCCTTGCCTTGCACCGGCGCATCTGCACCCTGTAGGACCTCCGGAACCCTCGTGCTTCCATCCTCTTTTCCCTTGAAGGAGAAATCTCAGCAGGATTTGTCCTCTTTAAATGTGAAAGACTCTGCTGGGCCTTGAAACGTCTCTGCCTTCCCCTGCTCACATCAGCTCCAAGAGCTCCTTTGATGTCTCTGTTTAATTCCATTAGTGATGCCAGGGAGGTTCCTGCCTGCTGGAAAGGGAAGGGTTACCTCCTTGATGTCTGCGTAAGCCTTTGGAAAGCCTTTGGAGTTGGGGACATTAATCCTGAAATGAAAAAAACTACATGGACAGGGCTGACTGGAAAAGGAAACCATTAAATTACTAGGAAGGCAGCACGTTTGGGGAGGGCAGGGAACTGGGGGAGCACATGTGGAGCTCAGAGCCCAAGGACAGCATGGAGGGGATAGGATGTGTTTCCAAGCTCCTTGGGTTGATTCTAATCTCAGTGTAGTATTTTACTTGGCAGTGAGGCTGCCGGGTGATCCCTGTCATGCCAGACCTGAATCCCTCTGGATTTCCAAGTTGTGGTTCAGCCTCTCCAGGTTTCTTTCCCTGCCACTTGTGCATTTCTGCTCCAGGGATAAGAGCAAAGAGAAATCCTGTTTCCCAAGCTTTGGCAAAGCTGTCAGCCTCAACGGGAAAAGCACAGCGTGAGAGTAAGAAGTAGAAGCCCAGAGATCTGGATTTCCAGTGCTCAAACTGGCAGGACACAGCAAGCCCAGTCTCTGCAGGGCACAGCCTGGAAAAGCTGCCTGATGGGAACATCCCGAGCAGGACAGTGGGTCTCCATCCCTTTGATGGGACAGTTTCACCATCCTTGGCTTCTATTCAGACATAAAGCATCACTTCCAGGGGCGAGAGAAACACATCAGTCCACATGCATGGAAGAGGGAGAGGGGATTTTCCACAAGGCTAGTGTAGGATAACGACTGGTTTACTCATTATAATCTGATGTGTGCCCCCAGCTCCTCCCTAGTGGGAACAGTGTGCATGGATGCCCATGTTGGCACCACAGCATCCAATCCCAGGGTATGTGGTTTTCCAAGTGTCTGGAGGAAGCTCCTCTGCCCAGGAGGACATTGTCCCAGGCACCTTGGTCAAGAAGGACACTGCCAGGGTAGGGGTGAGCTGGGCTCAGGCTTGGGCATGGGATGGATTTCAGTAGGGAATGGGCACTAGGAGAGAACCAAAGGCTGTCCATGGAAGAACCTCACGGAAGTTGGGGACATCTCGCAGGAGCAGGATCCTTCAGAGGCACATGTTGAGCATCTGTGAGGACCTGCCACATCCATCAGGTGATGTGAGCGGAGCTGGGGATGGGCTGTGGAGCTGGGCTGAGCCCCAGCCCTGCTGAGGACAGACATGACCCAACAGTGCTGCCCAGCTCCATCCTCTCCCACATGGATCAGCCTCTCTGGTACCCATCCATGCCACGGCTGCCACCCGCTCGAGGGACACATTGACAACACCGACTGCCTTCTGTCCAGCTATGCCACTGGCAGCCACTGCCCTTCAGACTGGGGCGGAGCTGGTGGCACAGTGACACCAGCCTGGGTTGGTCCCTGGGTAGCACTGGGGATGCCTGAAGGACATCCCTCCAGAGGCCAGGCTAGCGCTGGTCAGAGAAACGCTTCTCATTCTCAGAGACAGAAACTGCCCCACAATAAAGCCAGTTAAATTTTACAGACATCTAAAAATTTAATTCTAGTATGATCTCCATTGCCAGAGCCAGAAGTTCCTGATAAATATTTTATTTTCCTCCAAGTAAAGAGGCTTTGGGATAATTAAAGCCAGCAATGAATCCTTCTCTCCTTTGAGCAGAGGTGAGGCCATGGCTTGTCCCCAGCTCTAGCATTCCCAGCACGTCAAGGCAGGGAGATGCTTCCTTTATGGAGCCATCTGGCAACTCAGGCTCTGAGGGTAATGGGAGAATTTAGCTGGTAGCAGCAACATTTGAAGAAGGACGAATGGAAGGCAGGTGAGGAGGTCATGGCTTTCCCCTTGAAGGGTCAATTTTTCCTTCAGTGGAATAAGTTGCCACTTTCCTGGTCACTTGGAGATTTGCCATGTCCCTCATCCTTTGTAGACAGTTACCACTCTCTTCACAGTACAGGGTTTTTTTTTTTTTCAAAGCCCATGGCAGTTGATGGGAAATACAGAAGGAATTGGAGATGGCACAGGTGGGACTTTGGATAGGGAAAGCTCTTCTCACCTGGCTAGGGCAGGGAAGGGTTTTCTGTGGATTCGTGGCTGAGGTTCCTTACCAGGTAACTGAGCAACAGTAGCTACAGGAAGATGGATGTGGAAGAAGCAGGTGTTCAAAGAGTCTGTGTGCCTGGGCTTCATGGAACCTGGCCAAGTGTAATGGTTTTGTCATAGAGCAAGTGGCTGCACTGAGCGGAGAGATGATGCGATCAGAAACATCGGGAGAAGCCTCTGGGAGAGCTGGGGGTGTTCAGCCTGGAGAAGAGAAGGCTCCCAGAACTATGAGCCTGTTCCAGTGCTAAAGTGGTTCCAAGGGAGCTGGAGAGGGACTTGGGACAAGGGCCTGGAGTGACAGGACAAGGGGAAATGGCTTCCCACTGCCAGAGGTCAGGGTCACATGGGATACTGGGAAGAAATTCTTCCCTGTGAGGGTGGGGAGGCTCTGGCACAAGTTGTCCAGGGAAGCTGTGGCTGCCCCATCCCTGCAAGTGTTCAAGGCCAGGTTGGACGGGGCTTGAAGCAACCTGGGCTAGTGGAAGGTGTCCCTGCCCAGGGCAGGGGGTGAAACTGGATGATCCCTCCCAACCCAAAGCATTCTGGGATTCTATGAAAACCAGTCATCTTCCAATCACCCCACTGTCAGGCTGTGCCAGGGGAGGTGAGTGCAGGCTGCCAGGGATGGGTGGATGGATGGCAGGGATGGGCAGATGGCAGGGATGGGCAGATGGCAGGGATGGGCAGATGGCAGGAATGGCTGGAAGGCCTCCACTGTCACCTCCTCACACATCACTCAAACTCAGGGCATGGAGAAAAACCAGGCCTCTGGGCTGTGACCCTGCAGGCAAACCAGACACCCAGCCAGCAGTCCCCATCTTCCACTGGACTTTCCTCTCTCCCCACCTGTCCCTCTCAGCGTCCACCCAGTGACATCCCCAGAGCTGTCACAGCTCTGTCACTGGGGAGGTGGCAGACCCCTCAGACTGGTCCCCATGAGCAGACAGCTGAGGATGGCAGAGCCGTCCCCCTAGTCCATGGCTGTGCAGAGCCAGCTGTGTGCTCTGATGGGGCTTTTTCTTTCAACTTTTTTTACTTTTTTGGCTCTCTAGGATACTGCTTGTAAAAACAGCCATAAAGAAGTTAAAAAGCAATGTGCTGGCTCAGAGGAGTCGTTCAATATCCTTATTAAATATCCACAGTGCTCGAGCTGTAACAGCTCTTGGTGCTCAGAGGACACCTTTCATCTCACAAGTTCGAGGCACTTTACAGGCACTAATGAATTAAACTTCATAACAGCCTCGCACGCAGAGCCCCACACACCAATTATTCATCTGTGTGCACAATACTGGCATTAAATAAAAATAATAAGCTGCTTAATTTTGCCTCGCCTCTGGCCTCGGAATTGCCTCCGAGCTGATTTCAATTCTTTGCCATCCATTCAGTGCTAATGGTCCCTAGTTTTCATGTGCAGGGGGAGGTGAGCAGGGATTTGCTGCAGGTTTGTCAGTGAGGGTCTGAGCAGGATTATGGGGGGGCTTCACTTTGCTCTGCTCTGCTCCAGCCAAGCCCCAAGTCTGAAGTCCTTGCCCTGGCCCAGGTGAGCTCTTACCAGGTGAATCATTTCATGTGAGTCTTAGGAGTGTCCTGTCCAGGGCCAGGAGCTGGACTCGATGATGCTCACAGGTCTCTTCCAACTCAGGATAACTGTGATTCTGTGATTCTGTGATTCCATGATTTTATGATTCTGTGCTTTTTCCCCCCTTACACAGGAGCAGATTCCCTAGGACAGTACTGAGAGGCACAGAGGGAACTGGTTTGGGTTGGGCCACAGTGACCCTTCTGAACGAAGTAAAACCCAAAAATTCCACTCTGAAGTGTTTAATCCAGCGGAACCTGAAGACCCTCATGCCCCTAGGCATTCTCTGATCCTCCTGCTGATGCTCACTTTCTTTTCATTTGTGAGGTTTCAATGTTAAACCCAAAACCTTGCAGTTTCAGTCCAGCATGTTTAATGTTGAAGTGCAGAAGATCGGCCAGTCCAACACACCTACCACAGCAGAAGTCACTTCAAATCAACAAAATCCATTTCAAATTGAGCCACCTCTCCCCAGTTTTTGTCCTGTATTTAATGAAAGCAATCAGATTCAGTGTCTCCACACCAATTGTTCTCCCTTGGTCAGGGCACGCTCTAGGAAGGTGTCACCTTGCTTCGATCACAGCAGTAGCACCTTCCTGGAGGCACTTGCAGAAATACTGGGAGGCTGAGAGAGGGGAGTGCAGTCTGTGGGTCAGGCAGAAGGTCCTTGTCCCAACTCCTGAGCGCCAAGGGAGTTTGTGTTGGCTCTGGGAGGAGGGAGCTGAAGGCTGAATGCAGCGGGGATGTGACTGGGTAGCTCTTAGAAGGAAATTTCATAGAATCATGGAATCATTAAGGTGGGAAAAGCCCTCTAAGATCAAGTCCGACCATTATCTCAGTACTGCCAAGCCCACCCTAAACCATGTCCCCAAGTGCCACATCTACATATCTTTTAAATCCCTTCAGGGCCGATGACTCCACCTCTGCCCTGGGCAGCCTGTGCTGGTATCTGCCTTTCCATGAAGAATGTCCCAATCTCCTGCAAAGAAACCATGAACTGTCTTGCCTCGGTTGTCAGGATCAAGTCACTGGTACAGGTGAGGATGAAAGCAATAACTGGAAGACTTTCCCAGCAATTCGGAAGCGAGGTGCCCACCATCCCATGTCCATGCCCGGCCAGTGTAGAGCCACTGGGAGAATGGGCACTGATGGCACCAAGCACCAAGGCCACAGGGCACCAATGCCACAGCATGTCAGTCCCAGCCCCAAGGGATGTGGCACCCTGAGAAGTGGGGAAGCACAAATGGTTGGTGTCTGTCCATGCCCTTGTGCCCTGTAGATCATCAGCCTGTGCTGGAAACTGGGATGGTTGAGACACACAGCTGGCAAGTTCCTGGGACAGCTGCCATTACTGGCCAGCATGGGCTGGTGAGGAGGAGTGTGGATATCATGGGTATCTGCCCATGCAACCAGGGGCTGCTGGAGCTGCTCCAGGGAGAGCAGAGTAGGATGGGCCATGAGCCAGAGCCACCTGTGATGGGACCCAGATTTCAGCAGAGCTCTGGCATCCCAGATCAGGGTCAGGCTGTGTCCCCAGGCACCTCGCACAGTCCTGGGCTGTAAAGGTGGACACATGTTCCTAGTGGAAGGTATCCCTACCTATGAAAGGGAGCTGGAATGAGAGGAGCTTTAAGGTCCCTTTAAACCCAATCCATTCTGTCATACACAGGTGTGCTCTGTGCCATCAGCCTCGTGGTGACAGCAGAGATGTGACATGGAGGCATCCCTGTTCCATCCCCTACAGGGATCCCCCACATCTGTGGGGATGGAGTTTACCCCAAAAGCAGCAATGGCAGCTGTGGGGATGTTTGCCCTTTCCCAGGAGGGTGACCAGCCCAGGCTGGCAGCAGGGTGGCAGGACCAGCCCTCTGCAGCCACAGGACAGCTCCTCACAGCCAGCCAGGCCATGGGGTCCTGCCCTCTGAGCCACTGGGGGCAATTCCTGGGGACACTGGGGTTGGGCCCTCTCATCCTTACCTGAGTATCCCCCCTCCCCCCTGGTTTCCATGGCATGTTTTTGGGTGGTAGTTACAAGGATGCTGCTGTTGAATTCAGCACTGTATTCATTTGTGCTGAGGACACCGTCTTCACACTGGCAATAACTACAGCAATGAACACACAGTAAAATAAATCTCCAGTTGGAGCCCAAGTCTAGAGACTTGGAAAGGAGAAAATTAGAGGCAGAAAATCCCAGGAGCTGTGTCTTTTTCAAGGATGTACAAAAATGCTTATTGCCAGGTATGTGCCATCTTCTCCCTGTGATCTGGAGGCTACAGGTGTCTGATGTGCTCCTGAGCAGTGTCTGGAAGGAGAGGTACAGCAGGGATTGGGTTGCCAGGAGCTCACAACCAAACCAGTCAGGAAGCAGATCCCAGAGGGATGCTGAGCCCCCCCCCAGAGGCAGGGACTCGGGGGCAACAGCCCTGAGACACCGAGAGCCTGGGCTGTGCCTGGGTACTGTGAGATCACCGAGGCAGGAAAGTAATGGCAGCAAGAAGGCAGAGCAGATGTGCAGGAATATGTGCCAGGGGTCAGCAATGGAGGGGTAGGAAGGTGTGCTGGAGGGGTTAGTGACTGCTTGTGCCTCCAGCTCCTAAAGCCTCATGCCAGGAATCCCAGATGCCACAACTCTTATGCTCACCACATGACCTTGGGACAAACGATCTTCCCGGTGTCCCCAACCTGTGCAGGAGACGAAGACAGTCCCCTGTTTATATCCAAGACCCAGAGATGGAGTCACCAGGGCTCTGCTCCCAGGGTGTGGGACTGCCTGTGGGCACACCAGGGATGAGCCGGCAGCTCCCTTGGTATGGAGCAGATGTGTGTCCCTGGGCTGGTGTGGAAACAGGCTCATGGGTACCACCTGGGGGGGTGTGTGTCATCCTTGTCACAGGGCTCTGTTGGCCCATGGGGATCACGGGCTGGAGCTGGAGCTGGGACTGGACCTCTATGCTCTGCTCGGGCTGGACCCCTCTGCTGTGCCTCACAGGAGCCACAGGCAGAATCTAAGGAATGCTGGGGACCAGAGCCCCAAATGACATCTTGATCTTACCTGATCACTTCCACGTCACTGACCAGAAATCAGAATTATTTCTATGACTTTCTGAGCATAAAGAAAAGTGGCTGGGAGTTGGGAGCAGGAGTGTGAGCAGAGGGTGAGTGTGTGTGGAAAGAGCATGAGATTAATTACAGGAGCAACAACTACGAGTGTTGATAAATCCCTCCCATTAGGAGCATGCCTGTGGTCCTGTAAGTATCTGCCATTCTCAAGCTGGGATGAATGAACCAGCTAATTGTTCGCTGTGCTGAAAGCAATCCTCAGGGAGCAGCACATGCCATGGAATGAGTCAGCTCTGTGCTGGCAGGGTTGTTATCAAATATTAGAATATTTAGCTGGACGATTCCTACCCAAGTTCAGTGGTGACAGAGAAGGGTGTTATTTTCATCAATGTAGAAAGAAAGAAAGACATCAGATACTGTTTGTTTCCTGATAAGTGGAGATCTGGCAAAAAAGAGGATCGTTTCACTCGTTAGTGCACTTGTGAAATGAGTCATGTGTGCTTCAGCACTGCTTCCAAAAACTTAATTGAAAGTTCTGGTGTCTGTTGTTGTACGGGGAGAACCATGTGCTAGCGAAAGACAGGGCTTATTTTTAAAGTCCGGAACGATTATAACAGCATCAAATCCCAACTGTTGTGGCAAGGTGTTTGGAGAGCAGGGATAAATCTAGGAGTTTCTGCTGTACGGAGAGCAAAAACCTGAACACAACAACACAAGAGGAGAGACTGTTAGCAGGAACTGGCTTCGCTGAGCTATTTGATGGTGGGGAATGGTCAGTGCCAAACGGTCTGTTAAGGATGGTGGGACAATGGCACAGGTTGCCCAGAGCAGCTCTGGCTGCCCAGTCCCTGGAAGTGTTCAAGGCCAGGTTGGACGAGCCTTGTATCAACCTGGTCTAGTGGAAGGTGTCCCTGCCCATGGCAGGGCAAGTAACAAGATGGTCTGTAAGTTCCCTTTCAACCCAAACCACTCTGACTCTGATTAAGGGCAGCCCCTCCAGCAGAGGAATGAATGTGGGATACAGCCTGTTGCTTGCCAGGTGCTTGTGCTGCCAGCAGTGCAGGTGCTAGCCCATCTTTGATGGTCCTGGTTAATCATCCCATGCCATCTCATTCATCCCTTTTTGTTATTATTTGCAAAACTCTCTTGGCTGGAGAATAAAATCAGTGAATAACATGCTGGGAAACAAACATCCTGGTGACACCAGGCTCCGGCAACGCCTGAGCCGAGCCACAGATCCGCAGAGCACAGCACTGGGAACAGTGCTCTCCGGATCCTTGTGGAAAAGCTTTATGGAGAGGAGCCAGGGTCCTTCTGTGACCGTCTCATCCCAGACTGCCTGCAATCACCATGGGGAGGCTGGGAAGCAGCCTTTGCACCATGATTCAATGGAAGCAAACAGCGTAACATTCCAGCACCACCAGAGCACAGGGTGTTGGGTGAGGAGAGCGAGGAGGGGAGGGGGATGTTTGTGCAGCCTCATCCCAGAGAGACTGAGCCCCCTTCCATCTGCTGGAGGGGGCCACATGGACACAGTCTGCCAAGCACAAGGGTCACAAGGAGCTCTATTTATTTGGCTGTGAAGTTGCAGAGGGTTTGCTCTTGCAGTTTTTCCCTGGAAGTGTCCAAGACCAGGCTGGATGGAGCTTGGAGCAACCTGTTTTAGTGGGAGGTGTCCCTGTCCGTGGCAGGGGGTTGGAATGAGTGGTCTGTGATTCTGTGATTTAGCTGGGATTTCAGTTTTGTTAGATTGCTGAGTGCTTCATCACTGACATGGGAACCCCAGTACTGCTCACACCTCTCCCATGCCTCCTCTACCCACTATTCCATGTTTAGACCCTTCCTTCTGCGGGTCGCCTTCAGCAAAGTTCTTACACAGGTGCATGATCTCAGGTATCTGCTAAAACCATAATACAACAGGCAGGGCTGGGAGAACACATCAACTGCCCCTGCACATGTGGGAGTGGTGGGAGCACCAGCAGAGTCGGAGCCATGCAAGAAAAGCAGGTTTTTAATGACTTGAGGGGTCTTTGATTCCAATTTTATATGTCTAAATATATATATGTATACTATCATGACTCGTGCCAATGCTCTGGGAGCACAGAGGGCAGTGAAGAGAGTGTCTGACCACCAGATAATTTGGAAATCTCCGCCTTTGTCAGCTCCAAGCCACTGCCAACCAACAGATTGCAGGGTTTTAGGAGCTCAGAGGGGTATAGGCTGGATATTAGGAAAAGGTGGTCAACCACTGGAACAGGCTCCCCAGGGCAGTGGTGGATTGAGCAGTGATTTACCCATGGTGCCAGGGCTCTTTCTGTCACTGCTCGGTTCATACTTACATTTTACAGTGGCCAAAAGGGAAAAATGAGCTCAAGTCTGTCAAGAAACTGCTGAGACAAGTGTTGTGAAGGCCATAGGTGCTCGTTTCCTTTGCTATTTACCAGTTCTGTATCTCCCCCAGAGCTTCCAGACAATGTTCTTGTCCTTCATCTCTTTTGGAGTGAAACACTGTGAGAAATCACAAGCTACAGTGTCTCCTTTGCCCTTATTAAACATTTCCCTGCTGCAGCTGATGCGCGTACAGCCAAGGGCAGAGGTTTAGTGGCCGTTTGCTGAAGGATCTATGGCCCGAACAATCTCTGGCTCTTGCTGACGTGATTGTTTGGTGGATTTGTGGAGAAGACCTGAGAAAGTGAAGTCTCTGGGAGAAATCACCTGGAATGAAATTCCTGCCCATCAACAGCGAGGCAAAACAGTGTGTTTTCAGAGTGGTTGGAGCAGGAGTTGATGAGCTGTGTAAGGTAACATTATTCAGTAATTGGCAGTGATGGCATATCCCACTGATCCCATTGATCCCATTGATCACACAGAGTGTTGTCCTCATGCAAAAACAATAAATCCCTTCAGCGAGATGTGTGGACTGTGAACCTGACCTGGGACCCCTGACAGAGCTCTCTGCCTGCCTTCAGCCACCCAGAGAGCTGGGACAGAACATGGGACCTGGTGCCACAGGATGGTCTGGCTCCTGGTGACAGCTGGCCCTTGGCCATCTGCAAGCACTAGGCAAGGCTTGATAAAGGACTCTCCTACAGGATGACTTTTCGTGGCTCATAGGGCTGTTATGGCAGAGAGCCCAAAGAATTGCAGAGAGCGCAGGGACAGTTGCCATCACCTGAGGCTCTTCAGAGGGAGGTCAAGCCAGAGCCTAAGCAACACTCCAGTATCTCCATGTGCCACGCACGGAGGATGGCCCTGGTGGGCAGGGATGTTGATGGCACTCACAGGCTGCTCTGGGCACACCTGGGTGTCTTGCTGCCTGTTGGTATGAGCACTGCCAAATCCTGATCAGCAGCATCTTGTGGAGATCAAGCCATGCAGGGGAGCTCTATGGGTTTTCTACACAAATAGGACAGCACAGAGCTCTGCCAGAGCTGCCCAAGCTCCATCCCTGGGTGTTTATTTCTGTTTGCTGTCTGCAGTCACTGGAGCAATTAGCAGGTCTGGTGCCAGGTGAAAGTGTCGTGGAGTGCACTGTGGGACTGGAGAGGCTATTTTTAGGTCTGTAGAGTTGCTGCTGTCACACCCCTGTGCTGCTCCACTACCCAAAGCAGCACTGTCTGGGCTGGCAGGATAAAGGAGGCACGACTCCAGGCTGGGCAGGAGCTGAGCCAGTGGCCCTGGCACCACAGAGCCAGCTTGCTGACCCCCATGTCAACTGGCACCCACCACCACGGCCCCTTCTCCTCAAGCTGGAATGGGCACAGAGGGACACTCCTGATGGAACAACCAGGGGTACACCTAGGCCAGCCAGATGAGTCTCTGGGAACAGGTACATTCACAGTCAAGGAGGAGGTTGACTGGTTGGTGACCACTGGGAATGAGAACTGACTACAGGTAAATGTGGGGTTTTCTTCCCATTTGTAAAAATAAATAGAAGGCTCTGAGCTCCCTGCTGCAAACTGTGCAAATGTAGACCTCGTGCATCCAAGCCCAGGGCTCTGAATGTCAGCAGATGTCTCTGGAGCTGCTGCTGGTGCAGGATCAGAGGTTTGGGAGCCTCCGGCCTCCAGAGTTGCACAATCTGCGCCTTCCCAGCTTAGCCTGTTCCCAGCACAGCTCGGGAAGGTGACATTGAACACGCTGTGGCCCATGGAGCTGGCAGGAGCAATGTGGCATCCAGGGGGCTCAGCAGGCAGGACCCTCAGGCATGCAGCTGGACACAGTCCCAAAGGCAGCCAAGCAGTGAGCTGGAGCTAACAGGGTCTGTCGTGGGGGCCGGGAGCCTTGGGAAGGAGCCCCTCAGCCATCCAGGGAGCTGTCGCCAGCCCTGTGGCTTCTGGAGACACCCAGGGCAGCTCTCTCCATGTGGGAACGACTCCCCAACCCCCCTTCTGGCTGCTGGTGGCACGTGGCAGATTCTGCCCGGGGCAGTCCTGACTTCAACTGGCTCTGCCCAAGTGCTGGGACTCAGGAATAAAACCTAAACCAGCTGGGGAGTGCTGGAGACCAAGGGCAGCAGTGGCTGTAAGCACAGTGTGAAGCTGGTCCTGCTGCCACCAGTGTGACACAGAAGAGCCCAGTGGGCACCTGCCCACTGGGCCATCCTGCCAGCAGCGTGGACGTTGCCCAGTCAGGGATGGATGTGGGGGAAATACAAGGCACAACCAATATTTGTGAGAACACCTTTGATGAATGAAGCTGTTACGATGAGTTAAGCTGTTGGTGGCAGGGCAGTGTCACTGACTTCCACACTGCAGCCCCTGGCTGGTGTCCAGCAGCAGGCTGGCCTTGGGGGCCGTGGGGGTGTGCCGGTGGCTTTTAGTCTCAGAAAGCCTCTCAAGGATCCCTGATTTTCCCAGATGTGTTGGGGGGTCTGCAGTGGCACGGACTCCAGAGCCAGGGCAGACAAGTCCTGCTGCCTCCTAGCACATGCTGGGAGGGGAGGCTGGTCCCTGAGACAGCAGAGCCAGGACCCCTGCCAGCCCTGCTAGTCCCCTGCTGTGCTCCCTCCTTGAATAGGATGATGGGGACAGGGAAAAGCACTGTTGGCTGCCTCATGGAAAGCCAGTGAGTGTGTCCTTGTCTTCTGTGGCTCTCACGGTACCCGAGGACCCGAGCTGCTGCAGCTCACACACATGGGCTCGATGCCTCCTCCCCGCATCGGCCCTTGTGTGCTATTGCTGGGAGCTAATGGGGTGCTGCAGTCTCAGGTAAAACTCTGCATGAGGTGTGATGGGACTCACAAAGTCTCCTCGACGCAGGGAGCATGTCACAGTGCCGGCTTCAGGTGACTGGCTGTCTCCTTCCAGGATGCTGAAATCTCCATTTCGGTGTGGTACCCATAGAATCACAGAATGGCTTGGGTTGGAAGGGACCTTAAAGATAAACTTGTTCCACTTCCTGCCACGGGCAGGGGCATCTTCCATCAGACCAGGTTGCTCCAAGCCCAGGCATGGGCAGCCACAGCTTCTCTGGGCAACCTATGCCAGGGCCTCACCACCCAAGTCACAGGCATAAGATGTCTGGAAAACCATACACCTCTGTGAGCCTGACAGAGCAATTTTCTGAGGCTGAAGGTCAAAGAACAGCTCCAGCTTCCAGGAAGTTGAATGCATCTGTCTTAGTTCAACAAGATTACAATTTAGAAATTAAGAGACTTCAGGTGGAAGTGTGGAAAAGGAAAAGAAACAGTTTTTCATTAACAAAATCTGAATAAACAACAAATGGTGCAATAAATACTTTCAGAAGAAACAAAACAAAGTCCCAAATCGGGGGGGCGGGGGGGAGAAAACCCGCTGCAGCCCAGGGAGGGGGTGGGGGAAAGGCAGGACAGTCCCGGCAGTTCAAAAGCTGCTCGCAGCCACGTGTGCTCGCAGCCAGCAATGAAAAAAGTCCTTTTCCCACAGGCAGTCTTGAAAGCAGAATACCTCGCTCCGAGATGGGTCTCTCTCTCTCAGTCGTCCTCTGCGAGGTGTCCCGTGGGGAAAAAAAAAACTTCCTCTCAGGAAAAGAGAACGAGGTGGCCAAAAACCGGGCTCCCACTCTGTCCGGTCCAGGACCAAACCCCAAAAGCCCCCGAACAAAGGACTCCCCAGCTGCTCCTGTGGCCACACGCTTCCCCACGAGACCTCCTCCTGTCCCCGCTCCTCCTCTGCCCCGCACGGGCGGCCCCGCTCCAACCCACCCCCTGCCCGAATCCCCCATCCCGGAAGAAACAGATGGGGGGGGACGGGACCCTAGGGAAGAAAAAGAAAATTCCAACATCTCTTTTCAAACCTATGACAGCATCATAATAAAGTAGCTAGAGGTGAGCAGGAGTAGCTAGGAGAACACATGAAGAAGCTGAAGGAGAACTGGGTATTACACATCTGGAAGGGAGCCCTCATTTCTGGTCCACAAGCAGCAGGGCCAGTGGAGCTCTACAGGGTGCTCAGCACTGTTGGTTTGGACTCATTACACCTGGTGATGAAGCAAACCAGAGATTATGAGGAGAGGCTGATTCTCAGGACTTGAAAGGAATTATCAACTGTGGGAAAATTTGTGGCCAAAGCCCCAGCAGCTCAAACCCATATCTTCAGCAGAGTACTAGGTCTTAGGGGCTGTTCCCATTCTGTGGTCCCTCTGTGCCTTCCAGGTGGCACACTGACCCAGGGGGACAGTGGTGGGGTCAGGATGGGGATTCCTGTGTCTGTGGTGGCACAACAGCACTGTCACACCAGCACAGAGCCACACCAGCACAGCAGGATGCCAGAGGTCCTGGTGCAGGGGTCGGGCTGAGCAGTGCTCCAAGGCAGAGCAGGGTTAGGAGAGCAGGATTAGTGCAGGGATGCAGGATCGGTGCAGTGTTGTGAGCACAGGAAGAGCATCCCCTGTACATTCCCAATGGGAGGTCCTGCAAGCCCCGAGGATGGGTTGGCAGCATCGGAATGAGGGTCCAAGCCCTGGCAGGGTGGAGGGAGGAGGGAGCAGGGCTCACAGGACGCACTGGTGTGCCAGGGAGCTTAAACTTCACATGCTTTTGTCACATCTGTGGGCTAGTGAATGGCTGCTGAGGGACTGAATAAAGCTGCATGTCCAGGGAGTTCTGCCCCTCCTCTCCATGCCAAGCAGCACACAACACGCTGTGCCAACTCATCACTGCTGAGTCCCCCGTCCCCTGCACAACCCCCTCCCCAACCACAGATTAAATGACGGCAGAAGAAATATTAGTTCATCCAGGTGACGCATCTCAGCCAGAAAGCTGTCACTTGGGGTCTGACTGCCCTCTGGAATTCCGAGCTTGCCTCCCAGTCTGGAGAGCTGCTGGAGCTTCCTCTGGGGAACAACCCTCCTGTCTGTGCTGCTCCTCTCCAGTGGTTGGGCATCTTAACAGGGATCCAGGGACATTTGGTGCTAGAAAAGTATTTTCTACAGGAAGAGACTTTTATAAGCAAATTAAGATTGATGGTTATTGAGCACTGGAAATTACACAAACCTGCTCTGTGCATTCCTGTACAAACCAGGGCACAGAGAGCCCCAAGAGGCTGCTCAGTGCTGAGGCTGGAGCTACCCATCCTCCCCAGCCCTGGTACCAGCTGACCTGCTCCCATCCTGCTCCTCCTCCTGACTCCCAACAGACCCAGGGATCCCATGCTGCAAAGGCAGAAGCAGACCCTGATGCCATCCCCGCCTGCTGCCTGTGCTCTTTGGGGTGTTGGTTCCTTCTTAAATGAAGCCAAAGGATCACCTGCATCACTCACCTACTTGCTGACCATGGTGGTGCTGGTGGGCGACAACAATGAGAGACCCCAGGAGCGGGACAAGCTCTGGCCTTTCCCCACATGGCTCTGTTCAGACTGGACTCACTCAGTCTGCAGTGACAGGGGCACACTGAACTGGGCCATGTCCCCAGCCCTGACAGGGAGAAGGGGATGGGTGGGTGATGTGAAGCTGGCTGGGCACAGGGACAAGAGCCATTGCTGACACTGGGGAGGGCATCATGACCTACCTTAGCCCAGCTCCCTGAGTCACACACAGCATAGCCTGGAGGTGCCAGACTTTGTCTGCAGGAAGTGAAATTTCCTGCCTGGGCCACTTGCCTGTGCTGGAGAGGCTGGAAGCTGATGGAGGGACTGGGGCTGACAGCAGGGACAGGGATGATGGCAGTGCTGGGGATGATGACAGGGACAGAGATGATGATAGGGACAGCGATGATGGCAGGGACAGGGAAGATGGCAGTGCTGGGAATGACAGCAGAGCTAAACTGGTGACAGGGGCAAGGCTCATGGCAGTGACCCCAGAGAACCTCTTTCCTGGGTCCACATGCCCTTCTGGGGCAATAAGGGACCCCACAGGTGCCAGCAAGCATGGCCTCATGGAGGGTTCCAGTGCTGTGCCAGGTCCCTGGGGAGAGGCCTAGGAGTGCATGTGCTGCTTGGATTGGGACAGATGAGCACATCTGTGTCAGCTCCAGAAAAGTACGATCTACAGGGACCCTAATGACAAACCAGGTACCAAACAGGTGATGTAGTCACTGTCTGGATTGTCAACAGCAAATTAAACCCTGGGGTTCCTCAGGGATTATCTTCTGAAATCAGAAGAGCTCTTGGGATTCAGGGACTCTAGTTATTTGGAGAGATGGGAAGGTGTTTGCTCTCCTCCTGCCTCTTCTGGTGCAGCACAGGCACAAGAGCAGCATTACCCTTAGTGTCCTGTCCCGAGGAGATGCTGCTGCAGAGGCAGGCATGGCTCTGTCTTCAAGAGGCCAGAATTGTATATGCACGCCCTGCTCTCAGACTGGGCAATTGGTCAACTGCAGGACAGGCCTCAAGGGATGCTTGAGGATGCTGAGCCCCTTCAGCTCCCTATGAAAGGCAGAGGTTTGGCATGCACAAGAGCTCCAAGCAGAGGGTGGGTGGCTGCTGCCCACTGCTGTGCCCTGCAGAGACCTCAGAGCATGGGAGGGTTTAATGTATGAACTAGGGTTTCAATAGCTCATGGGTCATGGTGACACCAAGCCCAGAGCGAGTTGTGTTTGCCCAGGTCCCAGCTTGCTACATTAGATATGGCACCGGTGTCTCTCTGGGGTGGAGGGCCCTGAGCAGGGACTGTGCAGGCTCCAGCCAGTACTGAGCTCGTGGCAGGATCATGCCAGCCCTGTAGAGCTGGACTCAGAGGGGTACAGAGGTCCCTCTCCAGGAATCTTGTTCGTGGACTTCCACTGGGCTCAAATCCCCCAGCCCTGTCACTTCACTGCCTCCACTTCCAACATCAGCATCTTCAGAAAACCCTCCAGCTGATGGGGGTCGCAGAGGCCTCTGGCCAAGGCCCTTGGAGCTGGAGGGGCTGGATGCCACTGCTGGGGAGGCAGGAGGAGGCAAGGGAGGTGAGTGACCGCACGTCCTTGCCCCTCACACTCTTCCACGCTCCTCCTTGTGTTTCCAACTGCCTTTGGCCATGCATGACACTGACAGCTGTTCTTGGATAACCCCAGATGGCTGGGAAGCTGAGGCAGCTGCCAGCGCAGACATCCTGGCTCTGCTCAAGTCCTTCTCTTTCCCCTGGTTCTGCTCTCCACCCCACCCTAGGTAGAGAAGACCAGGCAGCTCTGGTGAGCACGTGGTCCCCCTGCCAAAAAACTATTTCATGTTCTTGGTGGAAAAATAATGCTTCCAAACTTGCCTTGTAATGAGTCAGGCAGCGTTTTCAGAGTGGGATGCAGTGGTGGGAATGAGAGGGGCACAGCATGGCCTGTCCCATGTCCTGGAGGTGAAGCATGCATGTCCTCAGGTGGTGTGCAGAGGGTGGCTCTGTACTTGCTCATCATGCAGAGGATTTGTTCCTTGTGGTTTTGCTGATCAGTCACTGCTGACCACGTTTCCACAGAGGAGCTGCATTAACAAGTGCCACAGTATTTGCCTGTGTCTCCCACCAGCCCCAGTCCCCAGTGGGCCGTGAGGGTGTTCAGCAGGAGTCCAGGCTGCAGCAGGTCTGGAAAGAGCAGATTATCATGTCCTGCTGTCCCTTCGGAAGTCCTCAGAAGCACTTTGAGATCTGTAGATCGCAAGAGGAAAGGGAAAGGGAAGAAAGGACAGCCAGGATGGTTCCTCCCAAAAGGAAAAGGGCTGAAGATCCCTGCAGTGTGCATGTCCTTTCACCTTTGCTCTGTTGTTCCATCCTCAGGCACAAGCCCCTCTGCTGACCTTCTGAGGGTGAGTTCTGGCCCACTGTGCCAGCTTCAGCTCAGGACTCCTGCTCTCAGCCCGGCTGGGCACAGGCTGTCAGTGGGAGCCTTGCACCAGCAGCATCACCTCCTTGTCTCACCATAGCCTGTGCATGTGATGCTCTGGCTTCTGGTGCCTACGCACTGGAGCTGTTGGAGGTTGGCTGTCAATCCTGCTCTCTGGCAGATGCCAACTGGCAGGCACGGATGCCCAGGACTGCTGGGACCATACACATCCATGCAGGACCATACACCCTCCTGGCCCCTCCAGCCCCCAGCAGGCACTGGCTCTGGGACAGGGCAGACCCAAAAGTCAGATGAGAGGCTGGACCTGGGTATGGGGCTATGAATATGCCCTCCCAAGTCCATCACATGGTTCTTGCAGAATCCTGAATGAGGCACTTACAGCAAAACCTGTGCAAAGCAAGGGTGGAGTGTCCTGCCCCTTGAGAGAGCTGGGAAAGAAAGATCCTCAATAATGGAATGTGAAGAGATGGCCATGTCACCTCCCACAGGGACATGGTGTCTCTAACCATCTCCATGTGTGCAGAGGGGCAAGGGGGACATGGTCAGAAGCCATTTCCAGCTGGTGCTCCATAGCATCATGATGTTGTCCTGGCTCCAGAGGTGTTTCTGATGATGTCAGCTCACCCTGCCTGGCAGCACATTGCACTTCCAGCCATCAGCACAGGCTGCCCTGATGATAAATGGTTCCAAAGGCAGGACTAGGTAGAGCCCAGTATATTCTCATCTTACATTAACACATCACTTCAGATGCTAAGCAGCAGCTTTCCTGGTGTGCTCACTGGGCTGTTGTGCCAGACCTGTGTCCCAGCTGCAGCTCAGACACTCTTGAGTTGCTCTCGTTCAGGTGCAAGACACTCACAAACCCTCAACCAACCTGGCATTAATGGAGTTCTCAGATTCTCCTGCCCCAAGCGTTGTTTCTGACTTTTCAGAGTATGTGTGTGCTGTAATACTGTGGGCTGAAGGTCCCATGGTTCTGGTTGAGATAAGGAACTGCTTCCTACCACTGTGGCCAGTTCCTCACTGGGCACACACCCTGGGACACAGCCAGCACTGCAGCACAGCGAGGGCAGGAGGACAGATAGAGGCAACAGGAACAGGCCATCCTTCTCCCAAGTGTCAGAGCTCAGAGAAAAACCCTCCACGAGTCTCCTTGAAATCCACCTCCCAGACCCTCGGTCTCTCCAGGATCTGACTTGGAGCACTGCCTGATACACCCACTTTGTGCAGCAGTCCCATTGCTCTGCACTTCTCATCGGAGAGTTTCTGCTGCTAAATCACCATGGTGGGGAGCAGCAGAGGGGTGAATGTTCAGTCATGGTGGTTTAGAGTTTTTCGGGTCTGAGGGTAGTGGTTTAGGGTGGTTTAGGGATGTCTGATGGTCAGATGTGTCCAACACCATCTTGTTTCCTCTGTAAACTCCCTGTTTATTCACATCGTCCTTATGCAGCTACCCCTGAAGGACAGGAACAGGAACACATCAGGGGAAGTGCGAGAGGAGGGTGTTTGTAGGTGACCATCCCTCTCACTTGAGGTGTTATGCTTTTCTACAGTGTAAATACATGTCAACACACCAACACCACAGTCTTTGAAGGGTGTTTGTCACCCATCGTGACCCCTTAGCAAATAGTCTATTGTCAGATAACAGCACAAGATAAATTGGTGTCTGTGGATGCCTGAGCTGAGCCCACCATGCTCCTTACATGGGAATGGATCAGGAATGACAAGGTAGCCTTGGAAGCGTGTGTTGTGTCATCCCTGTAACACTCCCAGCTCTGAGCACTGGAACACACACCCTCAGGCTTCTGCTTGCCAGACACAGAACAGTGATCACGTTTGTCCCTAATGAGCCCAGGCCCCACTGTGCCAGCCAGCCAGAAATCCATATTCAGAGACTCTTCCGGTCCTGAGTGGCTTATGAGCTCTCCTGGTAAGCCAGGCAGAGGAAATAGGATAAGCCTCGCTTTAGTGATGGCGAATTGAGGCACCAAAAGGTTTAAGTGACTTAAGAGGGATTTGGAGAGAAACATCTCCAGAGCCCAGGTGCAGAAGCATCCCTGGAAGAAGGCATGACCTCTCAGTGTCCACCTCAGCAAAAACACCAGATGTCACAAACAGGAGGTACCAGCAGCCTTGGACAAGCATTCCTGCTGCCAGCTCTGCTCCATGTGCCCCCAGCTCCTCTGCATGCCCCCAGCTCCTCTGTGTGCCTCCAGCTCCTCCGTGTGCCCCCAGTTCCTCCGTGTGCCCCCAAAGCCTCCATGTGCCCCCAGATTCTCCATGTGCCACCAGTTCCTCCATGCCACAAGGCTGTGGGGGTGCAGGCAGCCCCTGGGACAGTGCTAGGCAGGAACCTGTGCCCCCTCCTGCTCCGCTCAGCTGTCCCCTCCCCTGAGCAGGAGCACAGAGACACACGGACTGGCACATCCAGTGCACATCAACACTGCCAGTGCTGATGCCAAAGTTAAGAAGGCAACTGACCTCTGGCATGAGTGGGTTGAGGGACACAGCCCACCCGCCCTACACCAGCTCCGGACCCCACTGGCATGTGCAAGGAGAGTTATGGAGAGGGAGTCGGCAGATCCCAGGGAGCCTGCCCATCAGGGACTTTGTCATCCTATGTGTCCCCAATCTTCTGCTGTCACCCGAGGACCCCTGGGGTCTTCTCAATGGGTTTGTCTCCCGCTTCTTTGCTCCCCCTTCTCTTGGGCGCTTGTGGTGGCTCTGGATTTTTGTCACAGCCTGAGGAATTGTGTCAGCACGTGCCCAGTGCGTGTGTGTGAGTGTCAGCCCATGTGTACAGGCATGTGCACACAGGGACGGGGGGAGGCAATCCTGTCACCCAGATAACCGGCATCAGCTCTTCCCAGCACTGCTCCTGGGAGGGACTGGCCTTTGGGAGAGGCCAGGGGAGTGGGGAGAGTGCCTGGGGGCAGGGGGCTGTGGTAGGTTTAAGAGAGGGGCTGAGCTGGAGGAGGGGTGTGATGGCAGGCGCTGCCCAGCTCGCAGCTGGCCAGGTCCAGGCAGGGCCCCCAGCAGGAGCTGTGCACCAGCAGCAGGATCCATCCCTGGGAACATCCAGATCAGGGTTGACTCACCTACCTCGTCTATGGCTCCCTTTATCTTCAGCAGTGAGAGGCATACCTAGAAAGAGTGGGGTCCTCCGGCACAGCTGAGAGCCTGTGTCCCCCCAGGGACCGGCTGTGCAGGCGCCCGTGGTGGCCCTGGCCTCCTCCATCCTTCCTGACACAGAGCAGCCATGGGCCCGGGTTTCGCGTGCTCTGTGGGATGTTAGGAGGGGTTCTGCAGAGGGGCCCAGAGGTGGTTTTGGAAACACTTCGTGTCGCCAGACCCAGGAGAGCAGGACAATCAATGCTGGGTGCTCAGGTGTCACGTTTGACTTTCTAGAAAGCCAGAGATTGAGGAATTTGTAAACACCACATGTTGAGGTTTATTTGCTTCCTTCTGCTTTTCCAGGCTGTTTGGCACACCGTCGGAATGCTGTGATCAGGAGGCCAGAGCTTTGCTGATTAAATACAGGAGAACAAGCTGGGGTGTTGCCAGAGCTCCAGAAGCTGGGGTGCGGAGACCCCCCCCCCGAGTGTGAGCCAAGGGGTTCAGGCGCTGCTCACTGCTGAGGAGGTTTGGGAAGGAATAAACTGACTACTGAGCTCTGAGCTGGGAGAAAAGTTTTGGCATTTTCCTGTGGAAGCACAAAGTGACACTGCAGCATGCAGAGACTTGGCTGGAGAGAGGCTCTTGGCTAGAGTCAGGGTGTGTGAGGGATGCTTGGGTTCTCCCAGAGGGGCTCCTGGCTGGGCTCAGGGTGTGTGGGGGGACACTGTGCCCCCCCTGGAGGAGCTTCTGGATGGGCTCAGGGAGTATGTGGGTGACGCTCGTTCCCTCCCCCAGAGGGACTCCTGCAGCTTTGGGTCTTTGTGTCTGAATTGCTATGTGACAGAACAGCCCCTCACTGCTTCATCCCCTTCCAGGTAGGGGGAGTCTCCCAGGCTGGAGGGTTCTCAAGGCCCTACAGGTCCAGGTCATGGGCCAGATGCTCCCTCACCTGTGGAGCAGGAGACAGCCTGGCTTTGCAAACCAGCATTTGCAAGCAAAAAATGTTATTTTGCTGGTGGCTTTTTCCTGTCTTATTTTCTGCAGGCCAGGTGCTTTAGCAACAGTGGGGCAAGGAGGACCAGAGGAGTTGCTGAGAGCAGGTGTGGCAGTAGTGTATGTTGTGGCTGTGAATCCTGGTTCTGAGACAGTGTTGGGGGGATTTGAGACACATCTGCTATAAATTCTTGGTAAATGGGCTTTGGTTGTTTATAACCTCCTTGTCTTGTGAGCAGTCTGTGTCTTGGGTTTGTCTTGGTCCATGGGTGCTGTCCCTGCCCTTTCCGGAGTGAGCCCAGGACTGTTTCTGATCACTCCTTTCTGTCTGGAGCTGCTCCCATGTCTTGGCTCAGGGCCTCACCTAATACCTACCTGATCTCCTGGCTTGGGAAGGGCGCTGTCAGGTCTGTAGGCAGATGTTTCATGCCAGCAGCTTGCTCAGGAGCAGCTGTCCTATGTCCAAGGAAGGAGACCACAGCAGTGCTCTGTGGTGGGGCAGAGCCTGAGCCCCCAGACATTGGGGTGGAATTGCCTGAGTAGAAGAGGTGGTTCCACAGGGAGCTCCCGAGGCCCTGGGAGCTGGGGATGGGCACAGGATGCTCACAGGCACCCAGGGCAGCAGCAGTGCCAGGGAACCCTTCTTCCACCAGCCCCAAGTATGGTCCTCGGCCACATGGCAGCACTAGGAGTCATTCTGCCAGGACTGTGCCCCAGCAGCCAGAGAGGAGAATCTCACCCAGATCCTGCGACAGGCTGGGAAGCAGGGGTTACATATATTCCCCATGATTTATGGAGCTGTGTGTGTGGTGAGACAGCCACATCCCTCCTACATCCCACACCCTGTCCTCCCACATTCAGCTCAGCCAGATCTCCTTCGCCCAGTGGTGACCTGTGTTCAGGCTGCTGGGTGCCTACCAGTGCCTGGCATCGGCCTGCCCTGGTCCCCAGGCTGTTATTCCCACTGGCTTGTGGCTCTGGCAGGGTTTAACCTTGGGGAGTCGGTGCTGCTGATGGGGCTGTGATGCTCATGCAGTCAGCAGTGGAGCTGCGCTGGCCCCACTCAGATGTCTGCGGGGCACAGAGCCTGGCACAGCTGCCCCCTCTCCTGTCCACTGTGTGCCTCAGAAACAAGGAAATACGTGACCCTGAAGATGTGTAAAGCTCAAGGGTGAGCATGTCAGCTATGGTCCCGTTGGAGGATTTGTGACATTGGCAGCCCGCAGTGACAGCCTTCCCATGGGAGCTGCTCTGGCTGCAGCAGGTGGGTGGCTGTACCCTAGTTCCCAAACTGGAGCAGGGTGCTGGCTGGGGCCACCTGGGTACCCTACAGCTTGGGAGCATGAGGTTGCCATGCTGGGACTGGGGACCAGTACTCGTCCCAGAGTGGGATGTTCCCAAAGTACAAAGGAGTCCACAGTGTGCAAAGGCTGCTGGTGTCCCTGGATATATTTTAGGACAAGAGGAAATGGCCTGGAGTTGTGCCAGGGGAGGTTTATGTTGGATATTAGGGAAAATTTCTTCACTGAAAGGGTTGTCATTGGGACAGGCTGCCCAAGAGAGTGGTAGAATCACCATCCCTGGAGGTGTTCAAAAGATGTGTGGATGTTGCACTTGGGGACATGGTTTAGTGGTGGACCTGGCAGTGCTGGATTAATGGTTGGACTCGATGACCTCACAGGGCTTTTCCAACTCTAATGATTTTATGATTTTGTGATTCTGTCCCCTCTCCAGCTCACTCTCCCACTGTAGGTAGCTCACAGATCCTTTTCAGCTGCAGAACCTCATCCTCCCAAATTTGATCTCAGTTCTGCTTCACCATGAACTGCAGACACACAACACTATCCAGTGTTGGTGGACCCCACAGCTGCATGTTGGGATCAGCATTCCAGTAGACATTTTTTCCTGTTTCTTGCTATATAACAGACTGAAGAAGAATTTTCTGGAGTCCTGGGCTGAGAGGTGAATTACTCAACCGGACAGAGGCAGGGAGGGAGCTGAGAAGCTGCACACTTGGCTGCAGCCCTGCAGAGCCTGTCAGGGTGTGCTACTGTGCCTCAGTTTCCCCCTCTGTGATGAGGGGACGGCTGCTTGCATGGGGCATTGCTGCCACATGGGCACCCAGAGGAGGGGCTGAGCTGAGCAGAGTAGATCACAGGGTGGTTTGGATGGGAAGGGATATTAAAGACCATGCAGTTCCACCACCCTGCTCTGGGCTGGGACACCTCCTACCTTGAAGCAGACCAGATTGCTTCAAGTCCCATCCTACCTGGCCCTTGAACACTTCCAAGGATAGGGCAGCCACAGCTTCTCTGGGCAAGTTGTTTTAGAGTAAATGGGTGATTTTAGCACCCAAAGTCCTCAGTGAAGGCCTCTGAACCACACTGGAAAATGCATTTATTTTCCTGCATCCCCATTCCAAATGGGACACAGCTGGTGTGGGAGCAGAGGGGAGCGCCAGCTCTGCTCCTGCTGCAGTAACCCTGTCCCAGGGCTGAGGCTTGCTCCAGGGGACACAGAGGGGCTCCAGGGGACACACAGGGGCTGCCATGGTTTTGGATGGCAGCTGTGGACAGTGGCTGCTGCACATGGGTGTGCTTCAGATTGGGAAATGGTAAGAATGTGTTTAAACTGCTAAAAGGTGGCCTAAAACTGCAAAAAGAAAGGAGAGCCCACAGCTCCCTCGGAAGGACCTCAGATATCTGGAACCTGTTTGCTGCAGTCAGGGTCTGATGTCCTTCTTAGTTGGGTTTTACTTTGCAAATAGTCAGGATTTCATGTTTCATCCCTCTGCTTTGGTGAGGAACTTGGAGGGCTCAGCACTACCACCCATGGCCCAGCTACCTGAGCAAAGGGCTGTCCTGCCACCCCTACACAGCTCACCCTTTCCTTTCCCCTCATAGTATCCTCCGGGGCTCTCCTGTGTTGCACCAGACCAGTAACCTTGTGGGGAAAAAAACAGCAAAACAGAACATTCTGTGATTCTGTGGAACAGTGGCAGCTGACTGGAAACCTTCCAGTCCAAAAGGAGCTTTTCCACTGCACCTGGTTGATGTGGGGCCCCTTGGAGGAACAGGAACTGATTATCCCGGAATCTGCCTCTGTGTGCAGGGGGACCAGAACAAAACATATCCTTCTACCAAGAGCACCTGTGTCTGTATGAGGTGGGTCCAGGTCCACTCCAAAAGTCCAGCCAGCTCCATGGCAGGTTTTTGCCAGGCTTATCCAATTGAGGTATAGCCACCTCCAGAAAAAACACCATTAAGAGACGGTGAGAATTTAGGCAGATGGACTGTGTGTCTCCAGACCTGTGGGCAGGTGATGGGGAAGAGCCTCTGGTCTCTTCACATGCTGCTGTGTTTAAAAATTTAGCAGCTCTAATTTTAGGCACAGTAGGTGAGTCCAACTGAATTCCAGTCCTGAGAAAACAGCAGGACCTTGGCTGGACTTTGGAGATCCCACACCCCTGGGGATCCCCTGGAATACTCAGGTTGGAAAAGTCCAAGAGGTCAGAGGCTGAAAACAGGAGTGATGTGGGTCCCCAGCCAGCCCCAGTGGCAAACATGGCCAGGTTCCCTGGATGGATCTGCATCCCTTGGCATGGGGGTTTCCCTGCAGCCAGGGTCTTTCCCAACAGCCGGATGCCAAGAGTGCTGCATGCAGGGCATACCTTATGGACCCAGGGAGTGGGATCCTGGCATATGAGCTCCAAAAGGATTTAGGGGGGAAGGTAAGGAAGCATTAAATGCAGGATCCCAGCGAGGCCAATCCTAAGGGAGCACAGTCAGCCTTGCAAATCCCGAGGATGCCTGGCTTGTTTGAAAGAAAGGGGATGCATTCCTGGGTAAACACAAGGGTGAAGAAGAAAGAGCTCAGCTAAAGGACACCAGAAGTGGTGCAGTGTTTGGGGATGTTTAGGCTGGAAACTCACGTTTTGATTTTTTAGATCCTCTGGGGAACTCGCCTGCCAAACTGTGCAAGTGAAAATCCATTTTTTTTAAAGTCAAAATGCTTTCTCTCAGTACTTCCCTCCAGGATGCCTCAGCAGCAGTGTCAGAGTTCCTTCCATTTAATCTAATTTTATGATACTTATAAAATCCCATCAAAGCTGGAACTGGAAGCAGTCTGTCTGTCTGTGAGGACAACAGGGCTCATAATCTTCCTCTCATTCTTCTCTAGTTTTACTTTCTCTTCAAGTATTTCTGCCCCAGTCCCTGCTATGGTCTCCACCCCACCTCCTCCGTGGTTGTCCCCTCTCCATCCCAGAGCACATAGATGATTCCCAGCACATCTCCTGCCTCCCCAGCCCTGCCATGTGCAGCAGGAAGAGCAGAGGAACCACCATGACCTGCCAGTTTTGCCTGTCTGGTGTCTCCTGGCCCAACCATCCTTTGCATTTATCAGGCGTCTAGAATAGGAGCCATGTCAATGCAACTCTTCCTCCCAGGAGTGTTCAGAGGATTAATTAGTTAATGTTTGCATGGTGCTTTCAGGATAAGTGCCAAGCATGATGACAGTAGGAGCAGAACTGGATTCCTTCATCCCATCTCCTTCCTTTCCTCACATGGGCTGATGCTGGCAGTGAGTGTGTCCATTCTGTGCCAGGTCATCTCTGAGGGGGAGGGGACAGCATGGGAGAGAAATCACTAATGGGGAGAAAATCAAAAACAGAACTGCAGAATCGTGAGACTGGGAGGGACCTTAAAGCTCATCTCATTCCAGCCCCCTGTCATGGGCAGGGACACATTCCGCTAAACCAGGTTGCTCTAAGTCCCGTTCAACCTGGCCTTGGACACTTCCAGGGATGGGGCAGCCACAGCTTCTCTGGCCAACCTGTGCCAGGGCTTCACCACCCTCACATTGTGATATTTCTTCCCAGTATCCCATCTCACCCTGCCCTCTGGCAGTGGGAAGCCATTCCCCCCGTCCTGTCAATCCAGGCCTTGTCCAAAGTCTCTCTCCAGCTCTCTTGCAGCCCCTTTGGGCACTGCAAGGGGCTCTGAGCCTTCTGTCCTCCCTGAAGCCTTCTGTCCTCCAGGCTGAACAACCCCAGCTCTCTCAGCCTTTCCTAATGGGAGAGGTGTTCCATCCCTCTAATCTAATGTTTCACCCACAGGACCTTCTTTTCTTCTTTATTCCAGACTATGCAAAAGAAAAAAGAAACTCCAGTTGTTCCACCAAATTTCTTTCTGTCATCCATGCCAGCTGCCCCAAGGGCAGCTGGTTCTGGGGGAGTTCCCAGCAGCTCTCCTTGTCCTGGAGCACTACAAGGGAAGCTGAGGCAGAGGTTCCCTGTCTGAGCAGGACAAGTTCAGCATGTTGGACAGCATGGCTAGAATTTCCAGCTGGAGAATTCCCACCAGCTGTACCCCAGCCCCGCCTCCATCTCCTTGTACATCAAGTCACTGCACTCAGCTGTGCCTGGGCTGGGGAGTACGTGTTGTAACTGGTGATGTTAATTAAGAGGTTACGGGACTGATGGAGATTTATTTTCAGGCTGCCTGCTAGGAACTGGTTATACACAACTGGGAAATGGAAAATTGACCTCCTGCTCCTTTCCTGTCTTCTCCACAGCAACAGTTAATTATTGTGGCAGGTGGTGGGAGCCACGGGATGGGCTCCTCTAGTGGCACTCCCCTGAACAGGCCTGGGAGCAGCTCTACAGCCTGGCTCTGGAGCCTGGTCCTCACCGCCCTCCATCCATCCCAGACTCTGATCCACTGGAGCCTGGTCTTCATCTCTTACCATCCTGGATCCTGATCCAGGCAATCTGCCCCTTCCTTGTCTTTTCCCAACTCCCAACCGGTGCAGCCTCAGGGAGGGAGAGGCTGATCATGGATGTGGAGATCTTTAAGCCTGGAAAGTGATGGGATGTGGTCAGCAGCGGGGAGTGGTGGGCAGGCAGATTGGTCAGCTCTGAGCTCAACTCTGGACTCAGGGTGTGTGACACTATATCCCTGGGAACTCCTTGCACAGCAGGAACCACAGGAGCTGGCACTGGGCACAGTTCAACGGACAGGAGGTCCATCCCTTTCTCCATAGCTGATCTGCCTCCTCCTGTGCCTCAGTTTCCCCTGAGTAAGGGTGATAGTTTGAACAAGAGTGATGGTTTCTGTACTTACCAGGGTTCATCCATGTACTGCAGCAGTCTCCAGAACCAGTGGCTCCAGTGGGTACAGAATGCTCTGGTTTTCCACACTTGTGCAACATGAAGTAGTCCCTGATGTGTTTTCCTCCATCTGGCCATGTGCACAGCCTTGTTCTCCATCCCTTCACTGTGCAGCAGCCTGGAGCCACTGGCTCCTGCCTGCCTGGATCCAACTGGACTGTGCTGGGCCACCCTGAGGAACTCCCCTGGGCTGGGTGGGCTGGGAGTCTCTGGACTATGACCCCCCCATTCTCTGTTTGCAAGGAGACAGATGATGCCAGAGGGGTCCAGGCTCGGGGAGAAGCTGCAGCTGCCTGGAAAAGCACAGAAAGGCTCTCCAGCCTGCCTGGCTCCGTGCAGGCTCCAGGCTCCATCTGTGCCCTGCCTCAGCCAGCAGCAGAGAGGGGGAGAACAGGCAGCACTTCATTTTTGGGTACTTTTAACCCTTGAGTTCCAGGTGACCTGCAAACACAGCCCACAGCCCCTCCACAGCCTCCTGGGTAGTGCCAAAGCCCAGCACAGCAGTCGCCCATAATGCTTTTATAATCTCTTTCCTGGACATGACTATTCCCCCAGGAAAGGGAGGGGGAGGCATGATTAATTTTCATTAGCCTTGTAAGTATAAGCTTGCTTCTGCTAGTCTTGCCCTGTAATTGGGGTGCCTGCAGAAAGAAGCTGGGATTTGCTGGTGACTCATGGGAATCTGGGCCAGCCTGGACATCCCACCCTGGGCAGGAAAAGGGAAGAGGCTGGGGCCTTTCAGAGAGACAGAGCTTCCCTTGATCCAGAGCGGAAAGGAGCAAGGAACAGTGGTACTCTGAGGGCAGAGGGCAAAGACCCCTGGGAAGAGGAAAAAGCCCAGCCAGGGAGAGGGAAAGGCCACCAAAAGGAAGTGTAGGCTGACATTATTCAAAGGAAAATGAAAGCAAACCTTTTGGCCCAATAGCTGGATGTTGATGTATAGATGTAGGATCATCTAAGTAGGAGTTCAGTGACATGGAGATGAGATAGGAAAGGGGCATCTGGGCATTTGCTTTGAATCTGAGGCTGAGTGACCTACATCAACCAGTGCCTAGGCACACAGCTGTGTCCAGACTACCAGGGAAATACCTGCACCATAAACAGGCCTCTACAGCTGAGGACACCTCTGTGAGAGGGGCGACATGGGCTGGGATCTGAGAAGCACAGCCTGCCCCAACACAGAGAACAGCTGCTTTGGTGACTCTGTTCCCTAACATGAGGACAAAGCATCCAGAAAGGAATCAAGGAGGAATCATTTTCCACAGGCAAAATTCACCTGTGAAACTCACTGCTCTGAGATATCAGAATCACAAAGCTAAGGAAGTTTCAAAGGAAAAATTAAAAAGGCTGAAAGGGATGTGGATAAGGAGGATGTCCTTGCCCACAAGAGGGGAAAGCCAGTCTTTGGGTCCTCTGGAAAACACAATGTCCAGGATGCCACCAGCCTGGGGCACCTCCAGGAATGCCTCCATCTCAGCATCAAGGGTCTTCCCTGATGGGTGTGGGCCAAGGCAGGACCTGTGCTATGCGCTGCACATGTGCCCAGTCCTACAGCCTCCACAGGAGGAGCCTCCTGCTGAAGAACTAACACAGAGCCCTGTCAGGGAACGGTGCTTTCCCAACCCAGCAGATGCAGCAAAAACCCTTCTTGAAAGAGCTGTTTGCTAAGGAAAAAACAATTGGCACACTAATTAAAAGTGACTGATTAAAGGACTGAAAAGGAATTACTCATCGTAATCATTAAATGCGGCATCTGCAGAGCTCTCCTTGCTATCGGAGCACCAGCATCCTCCGCTCCACAGCGGCAACACGGCTGCTCAGCACTCAGAGGAGCATGGAGCAGCCCTGACTGGCACAGCAAGGCCTCCCCTCCAGCACAGCCCTGCAGCCACCAGCACAACCCTGTGGCCACCAGCACAACCCCATGGCCACCAGCCCTGCTCATCCCAAGGAGTTGCTACGAATTGATCCACTGCAAGGCAGTGACAGTCAGTGTGACAGTAGGCAGAGCAGAGCAACACAGCAACACAACACAGCTCAGCACCACTCAGTGCGGTCTGCCCTTACCTGGGTCTGCCACAGACGGCTTCTCCAGGTGCTTCATCCTTTCCATCCCTTGCCAAGAGGCAGCCGTGATCAGCACAGAGCAGGGACCTGCCCCAGGGAGGTCCAAGTGTTTCTGCCTCCGTGGTACCCTGTGGGTGATGTGAGTTATCCCGGGTGACATTCCAGGAGCTTTGTAGCACAGAGGGTTGCCGGAGCCAGGGAAGGGACAAGGCCAAGGGCTTCTCAGCGGGACAACACAAGCGTGGGACTTTCTGACAAGTGGTAGTGTGGGAGACCTGGTTTAGGGAATTTTTACTGAGATTTTGGGTGGCCATGTCAGGTTGTGCACAGCCCCAGTGAGAGATGTTGTTCTTTGTCTGCTCAGGCTGACAAGGGATAGTCAGTGTTAGGGAGGGGGAGCAAGGAGCAGTGGCATGGACAGACCCTTCAGGTGTTCCTGACACTGGGGAGCAGGTTGGCTCTCAGTGTGGTCAGGACATGGCACTTTGCAGCCCACCCTGCTCCAGGCCCCAGGCAGGAGCAGAATCACGGGTTCCCTGGGTGAGGAGAGCAGCAAGAACAGCCTGTGCTGAGCCGCAGGCTGGGGACAGGCTGGGCAGCACCAGAGGTGGCTCCGAGCCAGTGCTTCTGGCCTTCTCTTTACTCCACAGCCACATTCCAGCTCTGGCTGGCTAACCCACCTCTGCAATCCAACCCTATGTGCTCTGGCTTTGCTAATCAGCCAAGGGTTAGAATAAGAGCCGGCAGAGATAGTGAGAATCAGCCCATCCCTGTTAAGTCCATATATTCCCAAGCAGAATGTAAGTGCAACTGTAGGACTGGAAATATGCTTTTCTTTGGCTTTGGGTCAACGTACCTCCATCCTTTTCCACAGTCACTCATATTAGATTGGATATTAGGGAAAATTTCTTCGCAGAAAGGGTGGTCAGGCACTGGAACAGGCTGCCCAGAGTAGTGGTGGAGTCACCATCCCTGGAAGTGTTCAAAAAACATATGGACATGGCACCCGTGGGCACGGTTTAGGGGCTTGGCAGTGCTGGGTTAATGGTTGAACTTGATGATCTTAAAGGGCTTTTCCAACTTTAATGATTGCATGATTCTGTGGACATCTACCCAGATACCGAGCTGACAGAAATGGACCCTCTTTTCTAGTAAGACACTGTCGGTGCCACACACAGGCCCTGCTTCTACTGCCATGTCCTGCACTGACCAAGGCAGGGTCTCACTTTAACCATCATTCTGTACAGATGTGTCCAACTGTTGAGCCACCATGTTCCTCATGTCCATCTTGGGGTTCCTCTTAGTTGACAGTGATGTGGCATTTGGGTCAGTCTTTACATCTTTGGGAGTCATGATGGACTCAGCCTCTTGCTGACTCCAGCTTCCATAAATCTTAGGCACGACAAGTGCACATTGTCCTTGTGTTCAGGGCACCTTCCTGTCAGGTGAACAGGAAGAGGAACAGCCCCTGCTGTGTGCTGTAACCTCGTTTCCCTGCTCCCGTGACCCAAACAACTCCTCTGCTGACAAGGCATCTCTCCAGGAACCTTCTGGGCTCCAAGAGAGGAGCGCCTTCCTCACAGCTCAGCAGGACTGGATCCTTCACTTTCCATTGTTGAGCTGCAGCCATCTCTAAGGTGGCAATAGCAAGGATCAGGAATGCCACATCAGTCATTTCAAGGTCTTCTCCAGCCACACCTCAAGGCCAACAGAATCACACAGGCTACAGCAGAGCAGGCTGTGGCCCTCCTCTCCTAGACTCGGAGGGGCAATAATCACGAGCTCCCATCCTAGGCTTGGAGGGGCAATAATCACGAGCTGATTCTCCAGTGAGGCTTTGCTGCAGAGTGTCTGAGACCCCAGTTCACCAAAACTGTCTTGAATCACATGGGGAAGGGTCATCAGTTTACCAGCAGGACAACCCTGAGCAAGCAACAACATGGGAGTGGGCATACCACCCTGGATGGACCCTTGGCTGCTTCCTCCATCATTCTGTGCCTTCATTGCCTGGAAACTCAGGGATCCCAGCTCCCTCCTGCTCCCCACCATTCCCTTGCTCTGCAGTCCACTTGCCTGAGCTTACAGCACCTCTCATGGCCTTCCATGCATTGCCTTCAATCCCACCCTGTCATACAGCAGCCATGAGCGTCCCACCCATGAGAATGGGAAGAAGAGGGAGATGCTGGAGGGAGAAAGAGGGATGATGGAGGTGAATGGCTGGTCAGTAACATAACGTAGTTGTGCTGGTGGCACAATTGTTCATTTGCATTTCCTTGGGGTGTTGATGCTGATATTAATTAAAAGCAATTATAGTGCCACTTTTTCAGTACAAGAGCAGCATACAAAGGGAAAAGTAGTGTTACACACCAGCATGCTTCTTCTTCCAGAGCTTCAATGGCATCGTTTAGTATGAGGAACCTGCTGGGTGAGGGGAGGCCTGGCACCCAGACATTTTCCTCCTCCCACATATCAGATGTGCAAAGGGGTGCCTGGATTGGCACTGTTCTTGGGTGTCTGGGGTACCCTGAGAGTGCTGGTGACAGGCACAGACGTGATGAGTGATGTCAGCACTGAACAGATACTTCCATCCCAATAGCTACTGGATGCTGGGCGCTTGTGGTGGATATCTGTGCACCCAGGAGGGATGCTGAGACCATTCCTAGCAGATGCTGATGGCTTCCATGATGGACATGAGTGGGTCTAGTGGTACATAGTGCTACCCTCCATCACAGCTTTAGAGCAGGACAGCGATAGCAGGTGACAGAGATCAGTGGTGCTGGTGCTCTGGGCGGCTGGAGGCAGCACTGGCCATGGATACTGGCTGTGCTGGTGGCTGTCACAGGCTCTACACCTCTGAATCACTGGCTCAAACCTAGCACAGCTCACTAGTAGCTGGAATTCACCTTTCCCATGGAGAGAGCTGTGAAACGGCCAAATGGTGTCAGTGCAGTGGCTGCTGATGGCTGTCTGTGGGACCTGGACGTGTCACAAGTAGTCCTGTCACAGTCACACAGAGCTGCATCCACACAGTGCTGGGAGCAGTGGGCTGTTGGCAGCGACCTGGCACCTCACTGACATCTTGAGCTCAGGAATGTCTGGATTTGGGGTGGGGAGTTGTTCCTTGCTTTTAAGAGCTGATATCTCCACAACAGAGGCCTCCTGGGTTAGGAAGGGGCACATGAGCTGCACTTTCTGGATCAGCATGTGTCTCTGCTTTCATGGCCCTGGCCCAGACTCAGCAGCAGGAAACAAAAAAACAGGTGTTTTGGTGTAGAAGACAGATGAGCTCTGGGGGCAGATGTGGCTGCCCTTCCTCCTGTTTGGCTGTCCCAGGGCCTGCACCTTTCCTTTAATCATTCTCTCCATAGTATTGGGGTTCAGGTGGGAAGGTGATGAGGGTTTGTACCAGATTTAGGAGGGTGGTCTTCTGATTTTCCCAGGCTTTCCATTCTTCTGTCTGTTGGGATATCCGCCATGAGAGCCTCTCAGTGGACAAAAAGTCCTCTTATTCTCTACTTGCACTGTACCTATCCATCTATCTAGTCTTTGCTTCCTTGGAGCACATTCTAAGGAGGACTTTTGAGCCTGTTTGAAGGAAACACGGTGCCTCTGCCATAACCCAAGCATAAATGCACCTGGGATGTCTGTAATCCACCCAGGTATGAGTTAACCTGAGGATAAAACCCCTGTTGCTGGACGGTGGCAGGTGACAGAGCGGAGTCTCATGGGCACTGAAGTGCCCATCTCTCTACAAAGAACTGTTGTTTCATCTCTGGCACTGGGGCACCAGTTTGGTCATCTTTTGCATCATCAGAGAGGCAGTCAGGCCCAGTACTCAGATCCAGCTTTCTTTGAAAAATTGCCAAGGTTCATATCCTTGTCCTGGTTTTCCATGTATCCTCCCAGCCAAGAAACTGGGGTTCACCTATTTTAATCCCCCCTTGAGCTCTAGACAGGCCTTCTCAAACCCAGATGGCCACCTCTGTTCAATTTGGAATGAAAAAGCTGTCCTAGGAAGGCTGACTCCTCTTTTGAGTTCCCAGGCCATTCCCATCTCTTACTTCCCAGCAGCAAGAGGCTGAGTTCCTCAGTTTGTCCCAGAACCTCATAGTCCAGGACAGAAAGGCTTGGATATTTGTTAATGTAAATCCCAAATAGTATTTAACCTCACTGATTAGGTAACTCAGGCTATGTTCACTGTGTGGTGCATAGGATTTTGAGGACACTAAGAATCACTGGGGGTTTTTCCTTTCTTTATTTACCTGACTTTTCCTGCAGGGAGTATTTTTCCAGTTGTTTGCAGTGTGGCTGATGGTGGATGGCAGGAAAGGAAGAAGCACAAGGCTTTAGCTGCAGCACAGTAGCACCTAGTGACCAGATGGGAGAGGTTTACAGGGTTTCCAGTGTGAGCTGCTCGAGCAGGGGTTCAATGAGCAGCATCACTAGGTGAGAGTCAGACGCGGGTTTTGGCAGTGCATAGCTGGGACATGCCAAAGGGAACACCAAAGGCTGCCATCTGCCACCCCAGCCAGGTGTTTATCCCCAGGATATTCCTTTGTGCCTCTCCAGTGTCTGCTCTCCCAGGGCTCAACTCAAGGGCACAGCCCAGAGCATGAGGCACAGAGGGTTACAGGATCCCCCCTGCCCAGGGCTGCAAAGGGGGTCCTTAGGGGGTTATTCCATGACAAAGAAACAAGGGCAGGAAAGTCAAAGGGCACTTTCCCATGAAGGGGATCACCCCAGTCATGAGCCCCCAGACAAGGAGCAGGGGCACTTTGGATGTTTTCCTCCCCACTTGGCTGATTTCCAGTCCATCCTCTCAGTCCATGTGACCCACAGAGGGACATGGGACTCACTTCCACATCTTCCCCTGCTCCCATGGGCATTGCCTCTGCTTCCTCACATAGGGTGCTGTCTCCTGTTTGCCCTGTGTCTTTGCTAGGACTGAACTGGCACAGTCTCAGTGTCAGGCAGAACTATCCTGTGTTTATGGCATCGAGATTGTGGCTTGGGATGTTCATCAGGAAGATGCCTCTCTGATCTCTGTGACCTGAACATATTTTCCCTTTTCTCTCTGCCCAACAGGTCTTCATGAGGGACAGCCCTGGAGCCCAGAGAGACACATGGTGCACAGTATACTGAATCCGGCCTAGTCCTCTAGCCCAGCAAGCTGTGAGAGGTACAGTATGGCCCAGGGGTGACTTTGGGACTACAGAAACAGGGATGTGGGGGACAGACCCAGCTGTGTGTTTGTGGACAAGGGTAGTGGAGCAGGAGGGAGGAGGAGACTGGGGAAGGGGAGCTGGGAGGGTGATTCAATGACAATTCTCCAACCATCTAGTAGTGAATCCTGCAACACGCCCCTCACAAAGTAAAGTTATGAAATCTCATCCCTATTGCTATAGTAACGTCACGCCTCCGCGCTGACCCACTTTGAGACAAAGGAAGTGTTCCCGAGCTCCAAGCATGCAGGAGGCTGTGGATGGTCCCAGTCTGTGCTCTGAGGGAATGGCAGAGGGAGCTGCTGGCTTCTCCCTCCCGCTCCTCTTTGCCCCAGGACCCTCACGCAAGAGGAGCTGCTTTGTTTAAGGCACTGAGCAAATCCGCTGCCAAAGAGCATCTCTATCCTGCATCCCAAATGCAGGGAGGGCCCTGCCTAGCATCATCTGGACATGTCTGGCTTCATTTGGACATTTAAGCAGTGAGAACATCTGTCCTGGAGCAAAGCAACATCCTTGCACAGCAGCAGAGACCTGGTGGTGCAGCAGTGACAGCCCTCATCATTTGGGGCATGCTGTAACTACTCTGCCACAAACATCAAGGGCAAGGAGATACAGAATCATAGAATCACAGAATATCCTGAGTGAGAAGGTACCCACAAGGACCATCAAGTCCAACTCCTGGCCCTGCACAGGACACCCCAAATTTCCTGCCATGTGCCTCAGAGCATTGTCCAAACCCTCCTGGAGCTCTGGCAGCCTTGGGGCCGTGCCCACTGCCCTGGGGAGCCTGGTCAGTGCCCAACCACCCTCTGGGGGAAGAACCTTTTCCTGAGATCCAACCAAACCCTCCCCTGACACAGCTCCACCTGTTCCTTCGAGTCCTGTCGCTGGTCACAGAGAGCAGAGATCGGTGCTGCCCCTCCACTGCCCCTCGTGAGGAAGCTGCAGACCCTGATGAGGTCTGACCTCAGTCTCCCCTTCTCCAGGCTGGACCTCCTCCTCCCCGTTGTGGTCCTTGGTGCCCCCAGTCTGGGGACTGCTGCTTGCTCTGGCAGCACAGTGAGGCAGGAAGACTCATATGGGGCTTGGGCAGGGTGGTAGCACAGGAGGCCAAGCAGAGTCTCTGTCTTCCTCTCTGTCACAATTTTTCAGTTCAAAAGTGGACTCCCTGGGAGTCATAGCATAGGCAAGGTAAGGGCTTTGCTCCACAGAGGTCTTTGCAAACATTTCCCCACCCCCTCCAGGCACCTTGAACAGCCCTGACCAGAATAGGTCAGGTTTGGTCCAGAATGTTCTCATTAGCTGCTTTTCCACATGAGCAGGACATGACCACCCTTGTGGTCTCCAGCATGTGCCCCAAGTGCAGGTGGGTTTCAAAGACAAAGACACGTTTGCTGCCCTGGTCCTTCCATTCCAACCACCTCATCAGCTCTCCTGCTCTCTTACAGAAAAATCCCTTTATTATCTGTCTCATTTATCTCATCTGACCTACTTAATGCTTTGCATTTCTTGCTTCAGAGCAGATCCCATGTCATGGAGAACTTTGAGAAACTTCTATTTAGGGACAGACAAATAGGTTGTGAAGTTTCTGGGGTTTTGCTCCCTTAAGAGTTGATTATATTACCAATGACATTGGCATGGAAATAAGTTCTCTGTGTCTCACAGGAGTTCATCTGCTCCTCCAGCTTAGCCAACACCTGAAGTTAAAAATCTCTGTCATATTACAACCTTTGACTTTCACAGCATTGGGCTGTGCTGATACCAAAAAAAAAAAAAGCATTTAGAGCATTTAAGGAAGATAAATTATTCCTCATCTGTTTTGGGATGGCACCAGTCAGATCCCATCCCTCCTTATCGCCCCAGCGTGCACCAGCAGGCAGTCCCAGCAGAGATGTCCCTTGGCCTGAAGAACAAGCAGGAGACCACAGGTATGGGTGGCAATAGGGCAATATTCAGCGACTGTGAGACCTCAGGACCTGTGAGCAGATCCCACATTCTAAAGGCACAAGCCATTTATTCAGATGTGAGATGAAATGTGAGGAGATCCTTCCCCTGGGACACAGCAGTGCTGAGGGATCAGCGCCACACACTCCGTCGAGCTCACACACCAACGCAGCCAACTCTGGGGTTTGGTCCATCTGGTGAGAGCTGCCTGGCAAGGGGTTGAGGATGGGCTGGGTGAGCCCCTGGGACACCCGCAGGCAAGGGGCAGACTAGTCCTCTAAAGTGATTCCCCATCTCCCAAGGAGGGATGCCTCACAGGTGAGACGTGTGGCTACTGTCTCCCCTCCATTGCTGTGCAGAGAGTGCCTGGTTCTGGTGATACTGTCACAGTGGGAACATCCATGTGACATTAACTCCTCCTCAGGAGCCTCTGACTTCATCCTAGGATGGGCAGTGCTGCTGCTCAGCCCTGGCATCCTCTACCCCAGGACAGAGCTCCCCAGGCAGCAGTGGAAAACATCCCGGGGAGCAGCAAGCGGCAGGGGGAGGCTGGAGGAAGGTCTGTTGTGTAATGAATTGTTCTAAGCAGAAGCTGACTATTTTTATCCCCCGCGATTAGATTCTGAACTCTGAATCATCATTAATGCAGGGCTCTGGCAGCCGGCGGCCCCCCTCGCCGAACGCCACATCAAGTGTTCCTGCTAATTCAGGGAACGTTTGACTCTGTGCGTGTGGGCAGACCCACGTCACCTACACCACAGTACACAATCTTTTAAGCTTCTTGCAGCAGGGTGAGGGAAGCATTTTTCTTCTGCAGGTTGTGAATCCTCTATTCCTTCTCCAGCCGGTTGTTAGCATGCTGCTGGTTTCTATATATAAAAGCCACCTCTGTGTTTGCAGCCAGCTTGGATGGCTGGGCCAGGGTTTACGTGGGAGAGCGCAGTATGTGGAGCCCTGGAAAATCTGATTGGCAGAGGGGAGGACTAGATGACTCCAAAGGGTGCCTGCAGCCCCATCAGTCAGGGGTGTCTTCTGAAGGATGTGTGCCCTGAGCAGTCCCATTTTACACACTGCTGCTTCTCCTGATGCTTCTGCCCGTTTCTCTTGAGCAGCACCCAAATGGCTCCTGCTCCTTCGTGGCCAGTCCTGCCTCAGGAGTACATAGAATCAGAGAACCACAGAATTATCAAAGAGTTTGGGTTGGAAGGGACCTTAGAAACCATCTCGTTCCAGCCCCCTGCCATGGGCAGGGACATATTCCGCTAAACCAGGTTGCTCTAAGTCCCATCCAACCTGGCCTTGGACACTTCCAGGGATGGGGCAGCCACAGCTTCCCTGTGCCAGGGCCTCACCACCCTCACATTGTGATATTTCTTCCCAGTATCCCATCTCACCCTGCCCTCTGACAGTGGGAAGCCATTCCCCCTTGCCCTGTCACTCCAGGCCCTTGTCCATCCAACTCTCTTGGAGCCCCTTTAGGCCCGGGAAGGAGCCTTCCTTTCCCCAGGTGAACACCCCCAGCTCTCCCAGCCTGGCTCCAGAGCAGAGGCGCTCCAGCCCTCGGAGCATCTCCATGGCCTCCTCTGGACTTGCTCCAACAGTTCCATGTCCTTCTGATGCTGGGGACCCCAGGGCTGGAGGCAGCCCTGCAGGTGGGGTCTCACCTGAGTGGGGCAGAGGGGCAGAAACCCCCCTCACCTACTGCCCACGCCGTGGGATGAGCCCAGGATACAGCTGACTTTCACCAATCTCTCCCCTGTCCTGTTCTTACATGTCTTGTCACACACACCCTGTTCACACATGTCCGTCCCCAACGAGCCCTGTCCAGGTGAACCCTGCTTTGGCTGTGAGCTCAAGAAATGCTCCCCACCCACACAGGGGGTTATATCAATGCCTGCCAAGGAGCCTAAGGACAGAGTGTCTGACTTCTGCTGGCACCATCTGGACCCAGGTCTCACTGTGTCTGGTGCCAGGTGTTGTGTACAGGTGCAGTGATTTTGTGATGCATTATGTCCTTTACATGAGATGTGGCAGCTGGGGATGAGAGAGCCCAGCTCTACCAAGGGGTAGTAGATCTCTCCTTCCATTTAGCATGGATGCAGTATGTGGGCAGTGGCTTTGGCATTTCCACAGGGAATAAACTTAGAAGCTGTTGGAAAGCTCTGCTGATGGGAATAGCAGATCTATGGCAGAGCTGTGAGGGGGAGGCAGAGAGAAGAAGAAAGAAAGGGAAGGGGAGATGATGCTTTTTGCTGTGGTTTTGGGGAGGAAGAATCAGAGTCACAGACTGGTTTGGATTGGAAGAGACCTTAAAGCTCATCCAGTTCACAGGGCAGCCACAGCTTCTTTGGGCTACCTGTACCAGGGCCTCAGCACCACTTAAAGAGCTCTTCGAGTGCCCATTTCTGTGTCAAGGCATTGCTCAGCTGCAGCAGTGATGGTTGTGTCAGCAGAGGAGGGCAGCCAGGGAGAGGACAAGGAGTCCTTGTGCGGAAGATGTGTGCCAGGGGCAGGGGAGAAGGGAGGGAGGGCAGCAGCACTGAGCCATCCCCCACAGCTGCCTGTGGAGGGTGAGATTAGCCACCAGCCCAGTGTTTGCAGCTCCCTGGTTCTACAGAAGCATAAGCTCCCATGCTCAGGGTGCACCCCGCGCTCAGCCTGCACCCCCAACACTCTACACACAAGGAGCAGAAATACAGAACATGGGGTGCTTTGGGAGCTCCCTGTGATCTGCCAGGCTTGCTGAGAGGGAGCCACCTTGCCTGGTGACCTGCAGCACCCCCAGGACCCCTCTGCCACACATCAGGCTGGCAAACACCAGCCAACTGCAAAGTGAGAACCTGGAAACAGATAGAAGTAGAGAGCAGTGAGGTGTGGTGAGGCTGGCAAGGTGAGGGGCTGTATGTCCTTGCTGAAAGGGTCTGCCCTGTCCTCTGCCCTGTCTTCTCCATGCCCTCAGGATAAGATGGTTTAAGGTGGGTTTGCGGAATTTAAGACAATAGAAAAAGGGCAGCATCTCCTAAAACCCACATCCGCCACAAAAGTTCAAAGGGAGGGGGCAAAACGGACAGTGACATTGGTTTGCCCAAGTCCCTTGTCATGCAGAGCCCCAGCACGGAAGCTGATCACAGCTGCTGGTGGGGGATCCATGCCTGGAAGTGTTCAAGTCCAGGTTGGACAGGGCTTGGAGCAACCTGGTCTAGAGGAAGGTGTCCCTGCCCATGGCAGGGATTTGGAAGGAGATGAGTGATAAGGTCCCTTCCAATCCAAACCATTGCATGATTCTCTGATGTAATTCCATCCCCTGCCCAGTGTCTGGAGCTGCTGGAGTTGAATTGGGTGCAGCCCATCCAAGCCTGCAGGCAGCTCCCATGCTGCTGCTGTGAACCATGCCCAAGAGGAGGCTGCCTCCAGCTGAGGTTTGGGACACACAAAAGTGACATAAATCAGGTCAGGTCAGTTTACCTGCTTCACCTCAGAGACCTCTGAGCATCAGCAAAGTCACTGGGAAGAGGAAGGTCAGCCCTGAGAAAATAGGCTGAGGGGAAGGGAAGTAATGGGGCAAGACCAGCCCCTTCCCATGGGCTCAGGGGTCCTGTCCTCACCCTGGCAGCCCCTGCTGCAACCATCTGCTACTCAGGTCTTGTCTTGTGATGACCCTGAGTGTCCCCTCTGTGGTGGGGGACAGGCCACCCCCCTGCTGTGGTGCCTGGCTCAGGGCAGGAAGACACACTGGGGGACTGGGCAGCTGCCCTGGGAGGCAGCCCTTGCCCAGTCTGTGAGCTGAAGGATCATGGATTTGGGAGATTTAGTTTCAAGCTTTTTCATCTGTTCAAATTAAAAAGATGGCAGGGAAGAAGCTAATTGGACTTTTCCCTTCTGTGACCCCACGTCTCAAGAAAGTGCTATGGATTGCAGAGAGTAACTGAAATGTAAGAAAACAGTTTAATCCATCTTAAAGGGAGATCAGCTGACAGAGGAGGCAGCAAACACAGCATGGTGGGCACCAGGAGCTGGGGGGGGGCGGGGGGCGCAGCCCTGCCCCCAACACATGCCCAGCAGCAGACGCATCCCTGGCCAGCAAGGAAAGGGATCCCAGAGCTGGAAGGACAGGCAGGAGGATCAGGACCTGTGACAGCCCAGCAGGAGTCCACAGGAGGAGAAAGAAGCAATGAACTCCCTGCCATATAGAAGCGAGTGTCCACCCTTGGCAAGGGCTCACCAGTCTGGGAGAGAGGGAGCTCCCTGCCCTCCCCTGCTCCCACATTCCCATCCTTTCTGCTCCTGCCCCTCCAGAAGCTTCTCTTTCCCTCCTTTCCCACTCATCCCCAGCCCCTCAGTTTTTCCTCCCTGTGCCTCTGCCTCTCGAAGACCTGAAGGCAGCCCAGCCCCTGGCACCACTCCTCCTCCCCTGCACGTCAGGCCTTCATTGCATGGCACAGATTTACATTTCTTTAATTTTGCTATTTCCTCCCACTATCCCAGGTTGCTCTAAGCCCTCTCCAATCTGGCCCTGAACACTTCCAGGGATGGGGCAGCCACAGTTTCTCTGGGCAACCTGTGCCAGGGCTTCACTACCCTCACAGGGAAGAATTTCTTCCTAATATCTAATCTAAAGCTCTGTTCTTTTAGTTTAAAACTGTTCCCCCTATCTAGCTGTATTAAAAGTCACTCTTCCTCTCAAACTAAACCAAAAAGGAAATAAGAAACTAAGCTAAAAGGAAATAAGAGTTCATTTATTCAAGTTCCAATAAGAGTTCATCACCTATTCAAGTAGGTTTTAAGTATGGAAAATCAACTCACTGATTGACAACTCAATTCACATAAATGTTTATTGATTCTTTTTAAGCAGCCCCAAAAGGTTTGTCATTTTTTCCTGTATAACCCAGTGCAGATGAGGATCCCTCTGAGCCAAGCAGGATGGGGTAAGACCACTGGGGAGACCTTCAGTGAGGATGTCCCCTGACTCCCTTCCTTCTGTCCAGCTGCCCCTCTGCCACCCTGCAGGGATCCTGTACCTGCCAAATGGGCCAAAGGTGGCCAACCCCAGCCCCTTGCTGTGGCAGAGGGGACAGTATCAGGGACGATGGGCAGGCTTGGAGGGTGACACAGCTCCTCAGGAGTCATGCAGCACGGCAGGAATCATCATCTGAACAGCAAACAGCTTCTCAGGTCAGGCGCTGAGTCCTCAGAAACCTCTGCTCTCGCAGAGCTACTGACACACTGTGCTCCGGGGTAAAACATGCCACAAGCCTGGCAGTGGCTGAGAGGAGGCATTTGCCATCACCTCGTATTAGCGCAGCTGCATGAGCAGAGGCTGCCAGACCCGAGATCCCGGCACCACAGAAACACTGGGCAGAGGATGAGGTGGTCGGCTCTAGGCTGCCTGGGCTCAGGGCGGACCGGTGCAGTGTCTGACAGCAGGTTTTTCCCCAGTCCCTTGAGCAAATGGGACAGAGCAGGGATCTGCTGGCAGTGCCCTGCCAGCTTTTGTCACACTGCTGGGGAGGGGACTCTATCTCTGCAGTTGCAGTGCCTGTGTGCCTCAGTGCTCAGTCACAGGCTGCTTAACAGCGCTGCTGGTGTTCTGATGCTGCACATGGTTATTTAACAAAGAGAGTGAATCCTGCCCCTCCTCCTCTGCTGTGCCCTGTTCTCCTCAGTGCCTGGTTTCATGCCCCTTCTCCTCCCCTCCTGCCGTGTCAGCTCTCTCCTATCCTGCTTCTCTCCTTTGTTCTATAACCTTGGTGGCATTTGCTTTCAGAGCTGGGACAGCCCCCATGGGGATGCCCCCTGGGCTGCCAGAGGGATTCCCATCTGGTTCTCAGCATCTGTCCTCTTCCTCCAGGTACAGGAAAGTCTGCGGGGCAGCGGGGCCAGTGCTCCTGCGAGGAGTCTGCTACACCGTCCCTGAGTGATGGTCTGGGAAGCACTGGGACCATGAAGGGCTTAGGAGATAACAGAAGCCGCCACCTCTCTGATAACCTGGACTCCCCTCAAGACTCTCTTTATGCCCCCCAGGACAGGAACCCTTATCTCCTCAGCCCCACTGACTCCTTCACCATGGATCCCCGATTCCCAGCCCAGAACACGCTCCATGGTGACTGTCTCCTTCCACTCAACAACCAGATCTCCAACAGCAGCACTTTCCCCCGCATTCATTACAACTCCCACTTCGAGGTCCCGGACGACAACCCTTTTCCGAGCCATGCTCAAGCCACAAAGATCAACCGCCTGCCTGCAAACCTCCTTGATCAGTTTGAGAAGCAGCTGCCCATCCACAGGGATGGCTTCAGCACCCTCCAGTTCCAGCGGAGTGACACGAAGCACCGGAGCGAGAGCCCTGGGCGCATCCGGCACCTTGTCCACTCTGTGCAGAAGCTCTTTGCCAAGTCCCAGTCTCTGGAGGGCCCCACCAAGGGCAACGTGAATGGGAAGAAGGGGGCAGATGACACCAAGCAAAACCGGAGGAGCAAGAGCAAGGACCGAGCGAAAACCTCTGAGCCCAAGCGCAGGACCAGGTCCAACATCTCCGGCTGGTGGAGCTCAGATGACAACTTGGACAGCGATACCTGCAGCTACCGCAACCCCATGGGGCTCATGACACTGGGCCGGCAGCCCGACCACAGCCAGCCAAAGTACTTCATGCACGCCTACAACACCATCAGCGAGCACATGCTGAAATCCTCCAAGAGCAATAACGACCTCAAAGTCACCCCTTGCACCAATATCCCCATCAACAACGACTCCAACTACATCAAGCGAGGCTCCTGGTCCACGCTGACGCTCAGCCATGCCCGGGAGGTGTGCCAGAAGGCCTCCGCCACCATTGACAAAGCCTTGCTCAAATCCAAGTCCTGCCACCAGGACTTGGCCTACCACTACCTGCAGGTGGGTGCCGGGGTAGGGCATGGCATGGTCCATGCAGGGAGAGCACAGGAGTTCAGGGGACATCCTCTCGCTGGGCACCCTCTTGCCCATGTGACCTTATCAAACATCTCCAGACGGTTCAGCTGCCACCTAAGGTCACACTGCCAGGAGAGGCCCGGGAGGGGCCCCAGGAATAGACCCCCACTCCTCCTGCGGGGACACTGGTGCACGTGGGGTCCATCTCCCACAGCTGCATCATTGTCCCAGCACCCCCCCCCGTCCCTGTGCTGTCCCATGGCAGCGAGGGGAGGAGGGCATGTGCCATGCCACACCCTCTGCTGCGATCCCCATTTGCTGCAGGCCCCACACATGCCCCCACTGCCTGCCCAGACCCTGAAGATGCTGAGGGGAACACTCTTGGGCAGGTGGGTATGTAGCTGCCCACATGTGGTTGTTCCCAGTGGGTGCCCGTGCAGCTGGACATGCTGAGCGGCCGTGTCTCACACCTCACTTGGACACAGCTCCCCAAGCTCCAGCCCCACTCCCATGGAGACTCCTGCTCCACCACCCCACAGGCTGAAGATCCCCAGCAATAACTAACACTTACCCCTTATATCCACGCATCACAAGGACGTGCCGGCGTGCCCAGTAAGCCCCACTCTGCCCAGCTTCCCCGGAGTGCTGGTAGGACCGACCGCTGCCTCACTCGCCCACGCGGAGCAGGGCTGGGGGCAGGGGGGCAATGCCAGCCCCCAGCTTGCATGGCCGTGGCCTGCATGGCTAATGCTGGTTTGAAACCCCATCACCAACAGCTCCAGGTCACTGTGGCAGATTCCAAAAGCGGTGCTTGAACGACATGAACCTGGTTGTGCCCTAGAGAGAGGAATGAAGACAAATAAGCCAGACCTGGATGGGGGGAGGAGGGGACCAGTCTGTGTATGTAAATCTCCAGCATCCCTTTAATGAAGAGGTGCCATGGGCTCCCCTGGTTATGTCCAGCAAGCTTACAAGCTTTAAAGACCAGTGAGTTATTGAAGCACACTCTGTTTCCAATACTGTTCTGGCCACGGCTGCAAATCAAACTTCCAAGGGACTGAACTTATCAGGAGCATCATCAGGAAAAATGGTCTTGGCCTGGTTTCTTTTTCTTTGCCCCCTCTTTCCAGTTAAGTGTTTGAGGTCAAAGAGCTGCAGCCATACTCTCTACGGACCCTGTTCCCCTCGGCCTGCAGCGCAGAGCCCATCAGGCAGCTCCGACAGCCCCTTGCCTCTCGGAGTCTGGCCCCAGCTGGGGATGTGAGGCTGCCCTGGCCATCCTTCCCCCCCATATAATGAGCCTCCGTTTCTCGACAGCCTGACGCAGGGCTGTGGGCACAGCTGGGTGGCACGAGCCCGGCCAGCAGCTGGGCAGCCCCACCACTCAGCTGGGAGGACACGGGTGCCCCGCTGCAGCCGAGCGAGCCCCCACAGAAGTGGGACCAGCCCCTCAGCCCCGGGCCGACCGACGCAGGCAGCACCCAGGTAGGGATCTTGTATTGAGGGGAAGCTTTTGCCCAGCTCCCTCCCACCCTGACCCTGACCCTCCTGGGACCATCAGACAGGGGCAGTAGCCTGTGCCACTGGACTTGGAGTGGGTAGGGAGCAGCCAACAGCCCTGGCTGCCATGGCTGTAGGGGCACTGGGGGACACCAGGGTGCAACCAACATCCCGAGTGCCTGGGGCAGCCACTGCGGCCAACAGCGTCTCACTAGAGCAAAGCCAAGACTCCTGGCACCCAGAAAACACGATGTTCGGTGCCCCCGCAAGCTGACAGGTCACAGGTGCTCAGGCTGGTCTTGTACCCGTGTGAGCCACAGAGATCAGGGCACAGGGCTCAGGAACCTCATGGTAGCATGGGGTGATTGTATCCAGACCTCTCCTCAGCACGGGAAAGGGGCTACACTGGTAATGGAGAAGTCATGTCTGCAGCTGGTGTGTGGGAAACATCCTTTTGCAAGGCCATGCTCCACCTGGGGACAGGACAAGCCCACTCCCTGGATGTGCCACAGGGAGGAACCACAGGGATTTGCCTGCCCAGTGCCTGGGGAGCACAGGGGCCCTGCCCTGTTGTGGATGGGGCTGCTGCCAGGCAGAAATGCCTGGTGAGTCCCAGAGGTAAAGGGACATGAGGGAGGGCAGGAGGAGTGGGATGAGGACAAACAGGACACCCCAGCCTCCAGGTTGGGCAAGCCCCTCAGCCTATTCACCTCTCCTACCCCATTTGCAGACTCTGGGTAGTCTTGGGCTTCACTGGGGACTACTGGGGGGTTCATGTGATGTTTCCAGGCCCATCCCCATACCCAGACATGAGAGATGGTAATCATCCAGCTCGAGGTCCAGCCCTGTCCCATCGTCATCAGGGGTTTCTTGGGATCAGTCCCGCAGGTGACACAGCTCTATCCTTAGAGCAGAGTCCCCAAGGAGGGAGACTGTGTTCTCCATGCCCTATTCCCCCATCTCCATGGGCCCCACAGGAAAGAGGCTGAGGGGTCAGGATCCCTATGGCTAGGAAGCTCCTTGGAATGGGAGATGACCCAGGCAGGGGTGAGCAGAAGCTGTGGATCCCAGGATCATACCAAAGGGACAGGCCGTGTGAGGGCTCCCAGGGGACAGTCACCATTAACCTCATGCATCATCCAGATTAGTTTACAGTCACACCACACCAGAACTTCCTTAGGCCCCAGGACCCCCAAAAATAGTTCATAATCCAGACTGGGTGGCCTGTTCAGTGTCAGCCACTCAGTGGATGCTCGCAGCCTCATGCCAGCCCCACCTAGCTGCCATGGAGCAGGAATCCAGCCCAGGTCCTTCCTAGAGGGTGCCCTGCCAGAAGGACAGCCGAGGCCCAAGGGCTCTGGTTTGCTTTCTCAAGGATGTGGCTGAGCCCACGGCTGACCCCGAGGGAGGCGGCCCTGGAGGGAGCAGCAGTGTGCCCACCTCAGTGCAACCTGTGCATGGCCCGTGCGTCCCTGCCTGCTGTGTCCAGCCCTCAAGCTTGGCAGAGCGCTCCTGGGTGGTGCATGTCCATGTGTGGCGGGGCTGAGCTGCATGTCAGAGCTGGCACATGTGTGAATGGAAACGCTGTTTGCTCTGCAAGTTTCTTCCTCCAGAAACTGTGGGAGCGGTGCAGCTTCTGCACCCCTGTCCAGAGCCCAGGAGTGGAGCCTTCCCCTTCCCTCCACTCCCCTCTCTTTCGGGGGATGCCCATGTGACCCCTTCCCTTTTCCCTCCATGCTCTGCTCATGGCAGGAGAGCAGCAGAGCCAGACAGTGCTGCTGGTTTGTGACATTCAGCATTGTGGCAGCAGTGAACCCCAGTTCCAGGGATGGACACATGCCTGAATCCCACATGCACCGCATGGCACCACATAGACCTCGACTGGGCAGAAAGATCCACATCCTGCAGCCTGGAAGACCACCTCTGCTGCCTGCTCTTTACCTCCATGCAGCCTCAGGGCAGGTGTATCCCCAAGCCTCCACAAGTGCTCTTGACAAGTGCTCTTATATCCACGCCCTCCACACCAGCCAGAACACCATGGGCAAAACCAAACCCACACCTGGGAGAGCAGCAAGAAGGGCAGCAGAGTCCTACTGCCAGTGAGGAGCCTCCAGAGCTGCTCTGGGCCAGGCCTGGGTGCCTTCAGGTCCACTTGGTCCTGTCTGTGACACATGAGCTGTGCTCAGAGCCTGGAGTCTCACCTGCCAGGAATGCCGCTGCCATCAAGGGGCCTCACTGACCACTGTCAAGGTCTGTCCTTGACCACAGGAGCTGCTTTGGGCTCATCACCCCCATCGCAGAGCTTCAGACTGTGGGACAGGCTCCTCACATCCTCAGGGGCCTGACAGTGCAGAGAAGCACCCCAAAAGACCCTGAAGAGCACCTCAAGTACCTATACTGCTTTTGGAGGTCCCCAAGGGCACCTGCTTGTCTTTTCAGGTGTGACACTTATGAAACATTTGTCCAGCACTCTGTCCCTCAGGAGCAAGAGCTCCCCCTGGACTCTGTATGCAGGCAGAGGTGGGACACAATCCAGACTGGGGTAGTGGCTTCAGAGGGTGTCCTGCCAAGCATCTTCCTTCCCTTTGACTGCTGAACTGGAATGTGGAGCCCCCTGACAGCTGTGTCTTGCTGTCTTGCCAAAGTGAAAAACGACGGAGAGGCAGGGAAAGGAGAAATAGGCAGCTTGGTGAGGACCAGCGGGCTGTCACGATGCCGCGGGGAGGCTGTCCCTAGGACAGGGACAGGGTCTGTACAGGGCAGGCAGTGCTGGGGGCTGCCTGGCTCACAGGCTGCACCAGCAGAGACACATTGAAACTCTTTTGTGCAGCTTTGCAGAGAGAGCCAACAGGACCAGAGGCCAGGAGGCAAATGCACCAGCCATGGCGGAACTGAGCAGCCCCTGGCCCTGCCCTTGAGCAGCGGCAGTGGAGCAGCCACAGTAGCCTGAGCTCTTAACATCCCCACTGTCCTAGGCTGAGCCCAGCTCCCCTCACTGCCCCACACCATCCAGCATTTGCCCCTGCACGACCGTGCAGTCCCTGCTCTGCTGAGCAGCCCAGCTGCTGGCACACTCTGCCTCCTCCGCCAGGCCTGTCCTGTTCCCAGGCCCGCCTGCCCACACCCCAGCCTCGTGCTAGTCTGAGACCCCCGCAGGCAGGAGCTGCAGCTCACCCCGAGGAAAAGGCAAACAGAAAAATGCAGTCTCCAGTCAGACCTGACAGCAAGGTGATGGGTATAAAAGTGCTTTCTCAGGGCCCTTGTCTCCTTTAGGAACAGAGCCAGACATCCCAGTAACCTGTTGGGATCCCTCTCATGGCAGGACTTAGCTGGAGCCAGTGCAGTCCCTCCTGGCCGGCCTCAAGGCCACCAGTATGGACAGAGGCTGGGGCAGAGGCAGGGCTCACACTCAGCAGGGAAAGGGCTCTGGGCTCTTACATTTGTAGGAACCTGATGGAAACACCTGCAGCCCCTGAGCTGGACACTCATGCAAGCAGCCAGCCTGGGAGCTACGGCCAAGCACAAAGATTGCAGGAGGTAGGGTGGAAAGAGATGGGAAAACCCTCACCAGCAGCAAGTGGGGCCAGGGAGGCCTGGCCGGGTGTGGGTCTCATGTGGAAGACTCACTCTTCATTAGTCCCCACCTGGATCTCACACACCGGCATCAGCCCTGACTGTGTTCCATGCCCCCCAATAATCCCAGTGCTGCGTCATGGGCACACTCCTGGCAGGAGCCCCATCACCCACAGGCTGTTTGGGTTTTGTTCCACACCTTGCCTTCTCCTGGACACACAGAGGAGGCAGCGGGATGGCAGGACATGGGCTGAGGCCCTGCTTCTTCGGGCACAAGAGAGCCCTTGGTGTGAGCTGAGCTGTTGTGTGTGGATTGAGCCTGGAAACAGCCCAGGTGCTCTCAGGACCACGAGCAGCCACTACCTGAGGATCTAAACCTCACCTGAAGATGCTGCACCCCAACAGCATCAGACAGACCCTCAGACTGGCTCTGGCTCCCACAGAACATACCTGCTGTGAACAGGGGTGGGAAAAGGCACCACGCAGCATTTAACAGCTCTGGCTCATCACAGCTGCAGCACAACTCTGCATCCCCAGAGCACTGTATGAACACCGACTGCTTAATCCCATGGCTCCCTGGGGATCTGGGCAGATCCAGCAGCTCCATCCAGCACAGCCAATGTGGATGTTCCTCAGCAGCATGAGGTGTGCTCAGCACAAGACCCATTGCTGCTGCCCATGGCACCCACCCACCTGCTGCTCCCTGGGGCAGACTCCCTGGGATCAGCATGGCATGGACATTGCTGCATCTTCACATCTGTCCTTGCTTCTCCCTGGCCACATCTCTCAAGGGCAGGACAAAGGCCAGCTGCAATCTGAGCAAGCCACAAAGCCAAGGCTTGCTCCTGGCAACTCGAGCTTCCGCGTCTTTCTCCTTACCTGTCCCACACCATGTGTGGCTCTTGTCCTGGTCCGTTCTGGGCACCTTGGCTCTGTCTCCAGTCCCCCACACAAACCCTTCGCAGGATAGGCAGATGGGGTGTTGGCTACTGTGGTTGTTCAGTGCTTCAAGCCTCCAGTGGGACCATCAGCTCACCCATCTCTAGTGAGGGATCAAGCGACCGTGTCTGCCTTGAATTCATTGTGCAGTTGCCATCTTAGTAGAGTTAGAAGTGATTCTCTTGCCAAAGGTGCTGCTCATCTTTGTGCAGAGAGGCCAGCACAAGGTCTGTGTGCCTGAGCTGCTCCAGAGGGACTTGTGAGAGCCTGACTTGGCTTCAGAAATTAATTTCAGCCACTCAGAGTCACATTCAACTCAGAAATCTAAAAGGGTGTTAGAACCCGTCTGGGCTCTGACTCACAAGCCCTGCTCTACAACAGCACTGTTATGTTCAGTGACATGGTCTGTGTGATGAACACCCATGTCTGCTCCTGTCCCAATGCCCCACACAGGCCTGGTGAGACTCCCTCCTCCCTCCCCCTTACATCTGGCACTGTGCAGCTTGTATTGGCTGTGTGAGCATGTCTGGGGTGGAGGTGGTCTGCTGCAGCAGGGGGAATGGCTGTGATGTGCTGAAACAGAAGCCACCAAACCCAGGGCTGCCTGGCATGAAGTGGTAAGGGAGGATTGTAAAGGAGTTATGTTGCCCATTCCCACTGCACTCCAGTGGAAAGTCCAGCAATCCCCCCAAGTCCCCATGATCCCATTGGTCCCAGAGGTGCCATCCCTCACATCTGCTTATGCTCTCCTTCCTCTTGTAGGTGCCTCAGGGGGAGTGGAACAACACGCTGTCCAGGGACAAGGACAGCGAGATCCCGTGCCGGCGCATGCGGAGCGGGAGTTACATCAAAGCCATGGGGGATGATGATAGTGAAGACTCAGAAAACAGCCCCAAACCATCCCCAAAAACTGCAGCTCGGAGGCAGAGTTACCTCAAGGCCACCCAACAGTCCCTGAGTGAGCAGAGCACCACACAAAGGTAACGCTGGAGCTCCTCCAGGAGCTCTGCATGGGTTCCCAGGGCCACCCCTGGAGCAGGCCTCGGGGTCTGGCCAGCAGCAGCACCCCACAGAGGCTCCAAGTGGGGATCAGAGCCCAGCAGGGCTCCTGCACCCCAGCTCAGGCAGGGGCAGAGACATGAAGAGAAAAGTGGGACAGGAGGAGATGTGGCAGAGGAATGGAGAGAGCTCCCCATCCTGATGACTCCAGATAGCCCTGGCATTAGGAGCTGCTCCAGGTCCCTGTCTGCTCAGTGATGGGGAGAGCACTCTTCTGATTGGAGCTGTGGGGATTTCCTCTCCAAGCACCTTCTCCTCTGGGGGAGTACAGAGATCCCAACCTCATGATGCCACTTGGACATGGAAGCTGCTGACCCAGCATGGCTCAGGACACTTGGCACACAGCCCGAGGCCCGCTGGGACTGTGACAGTGGCTTTACTCCACAGGTGTCCCAAGGACCCTGTGACCAGCCAGAAAGTTGGCACACTGGGCTGGGTGATATCCTGAGGCCAGGAGAGAAGAGCTGAGAGGTTAGGCACCAGGTGCTGAGGGAGGAAGACCCACAGTGGTTTGAGCCAGCCACACAGGAGAGCCAGGGGAACACGGCACAAGTTTTGCTGGGCCAGAAGGGGCTGCAGGACGGGAGGTGTGTGGCCCATGACCAGTGGTGATGCTGTGCTGTGTCCTCACCAGCTGCTCCACTTCCCAGGACAAGGCACCTGGAGACTGTCAGTGTTTCGGATGCTGCAGCTTTGGAGGGTGTGAGGGGTACGGAGGGGCAAGAGGAAGCAGGAACCATCGCAGATGAACTCCTGAGGCTCAGCAGGCAGAGGGAAGCTGGGTGCAGGCAGTGTGGGGAACCCTCATGGAGGCTTCAGATTGAGATCAGATGTTGCTTTCTTCTGAGAGACGGTGACAAAATCAACTGTGGGGAGCCCTAGAAATGCCTGCTGTAGATCCATCCCTATTCCCAGCCTTCACGTCAGCCTCAGAGGAGCAGAGAGGGGTCATGGGGTCTCTGGTGCAAAATACCTACGTAGAGAGGCTGGGGTTCCTCATTGCCCATCCCGACCATGTCCATCGGGATCTGAGCTGCCTTGAGCGCTGGGCTCAGCTGGAGCACGGGACAGTGCTGGGAAAGGTCTGGGGAGCGCGGGGGGTCGGGGCCGCAGGGATGCGGCTGTGGGAAGCGGGGGGCCCCAGGGGGCTCCGGTCAGGGTTCTTCCCGGCTGGAGCTCTGCCGGAGGCAGGACCCTGAGGGGCGAAGGGGGCTCTGCAGCGGGGCCCTGCCCGGGACGGAGCCAGAGCTGGAGCCGGAGCTGGGGCCGGGGCTGGAGCCGGGGCTGGAGCGGAGCGCGGCCGCCACCTGGTGACCGGCCCTCGCCGCCCGTCGGGGAGCCCCGGGCTCCACCAGCCGGGGAACGCCGGCACGTGGCTGGGACGGGGGGGGGGCACAGAGACAGCCAGAGCCAGGGCAAGGCACAGAGCAAGGAGCTACGATCCGTCCCTCTGCGAGGGCCTCTGCCCCTCCAAGGCCTGTTGGCCGCTCTCTGTGACTCAGTTTCCCCGCGGGCAGGCTGCAAGGGCAGGGCAGGGTGAAGGGCAGTGGAGTAGCACAAGGAGGGGATGCTGCCCGCTCCAGGGCACCGCTGGCTTACGGTGTGAGCTCACAGACAACAGATTGTCAGCATGAGGGAAACCTGTCAGTCAGCGGAGAGCACAAGGCTTGGGGCTTCACATGGCCTTTGGGATGCTCAGTGGGCCCCAGGGACTGGGTGTCTCCTTCATCTTCCCTGGCAGAAGGGAGGGCTCACTCTCTCATCCCACCCCAGGATGGAGACTGTGCTGTGGGAGGCCCAGATGCTGCACAGGGCTCTGCCCTGCCCTCAGCTTCGCTGTCCCCCAGGCAAGTGACAGATAGACCCCTGCACCCACAGCTGTGACAGATGGGGGGGAAGAAGCACTACAGGGGGCCTCTGTCAGGACCAGAGGCCATTCCAGGAAATTCCAACAGGAAAATCCCCATAGATCTCCCGGGTTAGCATCGCTGACCATGTCCTACACCGTGTCCACCCAGTCAGTGACAAGGACCCTACACACAGGGTCTCGTGGTGGAAGAGATGAACAGGCGAGTCCATCCTTCCCACATCCCTCCTCTTCCTCCTGCATCCCTCCATATCCCTCTAGCCTCTGTGTGCCTGGATCTGAGCTGAGACCATAGCTGAAGTCTGCGTTGGGTCGTGCTCAGTGACATCCCTGTTCTCCTGCACAGAGGCTGCCAACAAGCCCCAGGACATGGGGACAGACTTTCTCCCAGAGTCTGCAGCAAAGGTGCTCTGGAAATACTGCCCCCCTGCTACTGCATCACTGTCATTCCAGGCTGGCTCCCCTTGGACTTCTTCCAGATAATTTTTTGGGTTCCTCTACACGAATTTTTATATATCTATATATCTATGTATCTATATAGATATATGTGTGTGTATATATATATATGTATGTATATATCTTGCAGAAGTTTCCAGTTGCGAAATCCACAAAACATCATTTAAAAGTCATTTCTCATCCCACCTCTCACTCCCTTCCCACCAGTCCAGGCAGTGCTGTGACTCTGGAGGCTGGCACAGATCCCATGTGCTCCTTGGAGTTCAGCTGGACTAACCTGGCATCCTGCAGTGCATTCCTGGGGTCAGTGGGACCCAAAATCTTGTCCCCTCTCCTTCTGCTGCACCCAACAACCTTTCAGCTGTATGCCAGGCTATTCCAGGGGCTGGCAAGGTGAGGAAGCGTTTCCTTCTACTCCAGGGACCAAGCAGTGGACATGGTACCCGGCATCGTCTCCGTGCTGCACAGTGCCTGTGCCTGACAGAGGGGCCATGGGCAGGGGTGATCTGGCCATGGGCAGGGGTGGTCTGGCTCTGCTCCAGCAGAGCCCCAGCACTGCCCCCACTGTGGGGTCACCCCTCACATCCTCCCTCTCTGCTGGCAGGAGCCTGGACCGCCTGGACTCTGTTGAGATCCTCCTACCTCCGAAGTTCCCAACCTGGGAGGAAGAATACAACCAGATCTCTGACAGCGTCAATGAGTCCAGCTGCATCAACCAGGTGAGGTGCTGAAGTGCTGACCGGCTCTGCCAGCACAGCCCGGCAAGAGAGGCCAGCTCAGGGCAGAGGGAACATCATCTTCTTCCCCCTTCAAAACAAGGCACTGGCTGCACTCCAGGAACTGCACAGGCTGTTCCCTGGCAGCTTTACCAAAGTGTCAAGGCCACCTACTTAATCATGATTCATATTAGACCTCCTCCCTCCAGCTTTGCCTCCTCTCATACTGCTGGTGCAGCCAAAGTTGTTCTGCCACAGGTATGGTAGCCCAGAGCAGTGCTCCACAGCACTGGATCAAGCTCAGGGCTGCTCCAGGTGCAGGGTTCCACCGTGTGACCCCCTAGAAGCCACCTGCAAGTCTGTCCAACCCTGATGCAAACCCCTCATGCCCAGTGGGTGGGTACAGAGCCTGGGCCAACCTCACCTGCTACTGTCCAGCCTGGGACACTGCAGCACTGGGTCACCAGGGACAGTGACCCTGCTCAGCTCAGGACCTCATCCCTCATACAGCAGACTGGACCCAGGAACAAGGTGCTTTTAATTCATGAGGCTGAACTCCTAGCTAGCTGGGGATGTCTCTCTTGGATATTCCTGGACCCCATGGGATTGGCAAAGCCGAGGATGCCTGTGAGGTGCCGGTAGTGGGTGGCAAACCCCTTGTCACAGGGTGGACTCATGCCCTGATCCCAGTGTCTGGAATGCAGTTGGTGCAAACTGGGTTTAACTCCCTACACAATGGTCTTGGGATTACTCTGGAGCTCTTCCTGGCTCAGGTGGCTCTAAGACAGCTGCCTCACAGGCCACGAGATAACTCATGCCAGGACAAGCCTTTGCAGAGGTCCCATGTGCTTTTCTCAGCCCTTTCAGTGTGCGGGTGAAGGTCCCAGGGCAGGAATGGCTCCACAGGCTTCACCCAGCGGGTCCGCTATCACCCTGGGCCTCTGTCATGCCCCATCTCTGTTCATGCTTGTCTGCTGGGAACACATGCCCACACGGGCCTGCCCTGCCTGTGTGCAGTGACCACAGGCGGCAGCACGAGGAGGGGTTGCAGCAGTGGGGTGGGCACCAGGGACCCAGGGATGAGGGGGGTTGAGCAGTGTATGTCCTGCCAGTGTTCCCCTCCAGCTGTGTGGGGCTCTGAGGCCTCCTCTGGCCCAGCCCAGCCCCTCTGGCCCCATGGCTGGTACCTCCTGCTGTCCCAGAGCAGCTGGAGCCCTTGGAGGAGAGCTTGGGAGGAGCACAGGGCATTGCTGGGCAAACCTGTTCCCTGTGGTCAGTCTCGTCCCTTGTGCAGCAGCAGCAATTGCTGCGTGTCTCAGTGCACAGAGGGCATCGGGACCATCGTGTCCTTGTCCTTTGCATGTCGGTCCATGCCTGAAGCCAGGTCTCTGCAGAAGACAATGGATCTATGCTCTATCCATTTCTAGAGCTTCTGTTCTGCAGTCGAGTAGTTGAGTGCTGCACCCCATGGAATCATCAGAAGGGTCTTGGAGCTGAATGGTCTGAGAAGCCCATGACACGGCAGGAGCTGCCCAGGCAGCCACCTCAGAGACAGACTGGTGGCACTGGGATGCTGGGGGCACGCCAACTGCCACAGCAACTGCTCAGATGTGGTGCTGCAGCCATCACATGCACTCTGCCACTGTCCTCCAAATCCCAGAGAGTTCAGCTCCAGCTGGTTGGGATTGAGAGACCTCCTATGAACTGCATGTCTGTTGATCCAGGATGGAGCTGGTTCAGCCACTAGTGTCAGTGCCAGAGGCAGTTCCACCCCTGCCCTCACCTTTGTGTGACCTCCAACACCTTTCTTGTGTGTCCAGCCAGACCCAAGTGTCCTCTCACACAGAAGTATCCCCTGCTATGACAGACAAGTCCCCTCTGCTTGGTTTTGTCCCCACTCGGCTCCACCTTGCAGACCTCTGGCAGTCAGGGATTCACCAGGTGTGCATGTCAGCATCCCCCATCACACCAAGGTGGCCAAAGAGAGCCAGTTGGTGACCCCAAAACTGCCAAGCCCCACTGCGCAGACAGGCCAGACTATCCCCCAGAGCCAAGCCTCTTCCCTCAGGTACACTTTGAACCTGGATTCTTCCCAAGATGGGTCATCTTGGGCATGAGCAGGGTAGGTCACGCAGGGCAGAGCCCAGAAGTGGATGTGCTCTGCAGACTAGAGAAGCAGAGGAGGAGGAGGTGGCATTCCTCCCCACGGGCAGTGCATTGTCTCTCAGGGGTCTGTCCGCATGCCAAATGTGTGCCGTAGCTTTGCTGTGGTGGGAAGGCAGTGCAGCTTGTGTGGCTTCTTCTGGCTCGGGGTCAGCAGAGACAGCAGCGAGGTGGCCAGTCCAGCCCCATGAGGGTGAAGGACAGTTTCCCTGATGTGGAACACGCATGGAGCACACTGGCTCTGTGGGCTGCAGAGGCCCATTGCTGCTCCTGGCCATGCTGGGGGCTTCCCAGAGGTGCTCACTGGGAGCCACACCTTGCCTAGCTGTCCATGTGTGCCAAGGGGTGTCCCAGCACTGTGTGTCTACAGTGTCCCCTGTGTATATACATGGATATATGGTGCATACAGCAGGCTGAAGGTGGCAGCAGCTTCTCCTATGGTTGAGATGTCCTGTGGAGCTTTGCTGTGCTGTGTCCACGCCACTGTTTGAGGGGCCTGTGAGACACCTCACTCGGCAGCTTATGAGCTCTGAAGTTTGTACTGAAGTGTCAGCATTGGTGGCCCCAGGGGACGGGCCACCCGCTCCCCTTGTCCTCAGTCCCTGTGCAGTGACTGTCTGTGTGAGGGGCTCCCTTGTTCTTGGCCTTTAACCTTCTCCAACTCTTTCTTCCAGATGTTTGGACCCCCCTCACTTATCCCTCAGATATTTACCCATGGAGAGCAGGTATTGTCCCGCTGGCGTTTCCCTCATCCTTCCTCATGGAGCTTTCTCGGGTCAGTGGGGACACCCACGGTGGGGTGTGAGGCAGCTTCTGGAGTCAGCCCATGCCCAGGCCAGCAGCAGGAGGAAGAGGAAAAGAGGAGGAGAAGGAGGCAGCAGGCACTGCAGGGCAGATGGAGAGCTTGGTCCTGGACCCAGCAGGGGCTTAGGGACGTCAGTTTTAGAGGGGAAGCAGATGCACTTCTTGAGCTATGGAGCTCAGATGCCAAAGCTGGGCAGGATCAATGTCCTTGAGTGTCAGGAGAAAGAAAGGGTCAGGAGAGATAGAAGTGGGCAACAGGGCCAGTCTTAGCATCTCTCACCTGTATTTCAGAATAGTCTGCTCTGGCCTGGCTCTGGTTTGATCTGGCTGAGCTTCTTGCAAGTCCAAGTTTGCCCAGCTACTGCCATGGGCAGGGCTGGGGCATTGGGGAGGGAGGTGGGGGCAGTGGCAGAATTGCCCCTGCCCAGTCTACTGCAGTTGGCTGCTGAGCCCTCTCCTGGCCCTCACTGCAGATGAGGCTGGGATGGGTTCTGAGGTGCCACCCAGACCCAGCCCAGGCAGCCTGTCCCTGGGCAAGGGTGGGGGCTGTCCCCCAGCCCACACCTCCTCCTTTCTCTCTCCCCATCTCCCCCCATCAGGAGCTTGCCTGCCCTGGTGGGGTCTCCCACCTGTGCTGGGACAGGGGGACCTGGCAGATGCTGGACTAGGATTTTAGCCTCACGTGCTCTCAGCCTCACCATCAGGGGCTGGGGGATGTTTCACAGGCACTGCTGCGGTAAGTCTCTCCTACTCCACAAGCAGGGACGCTCTCGCCTCCAAGGAGGGCCTCCTCTTCCCTCTTGCAGCAGAGAGCCCGGGCACCTTGCACCCCAGCAGCACCAACCACTGCACCTCCCGCGGCACCTGCCACGAGCAGGACCACGCAGGAGTGGCAGCAGGGCGAGGAGCAGGAGGGAAGAGAAGGGCGGCCCGCAGGCAGGGGCTGACTGAGGCTGCCCCTCTTCCCGTGCAGGCACCCGAGCCGGAGCTGGGGGAGCAGTACGAGGCGGTCTGCGACCCGACCTACAGCGAAGCCGAGTCGGCGGCTGCGGAGGTGCTGGACCTGCCTCTGCCCAGCTACTTCCGATCCCGGAGCCACAGCTACCTCCGCGCCATCCAGGCGGGCTGCTCCCAGGACGAGGACACGGGCTCCGTCCGCTCCATCTCCCCGCCCCAGACGGGCAGCCTCAGCGGCAGCAGGACCCTTCCCACCAACAGCAGTAAGTGCCGGTCGCAATGAGGGACCAGGGGACGGGGCGGAGGCCGGGGGGGAGAGGGGACAGAGGACGCTGCTGTTGGCCGCCTGGGAGCTGTCGAGCATGCGAGGCACTGAGCTCAGTTTCCTGCATCCCCAGCCATGGCTGTCTGTGACTTCTATGGGCTTATGGGGGCTTGCTCTGTGCTGGAGAAGGTGGCCAACAGCTGGTTGCGGGTCCTGGAATGACACACAGGCTCCGGGTTCTGCATCAAAAGAAGTGTCGGCAGCAGGTCAAGGGAGGGACTTCTTCCCCCCCCTCTACTCTGCTCTCATGAGACCCCACCTGCAGGGCTGCCTCCAGCTCTGGGGTCCCCAACATCAGAAGGACATGGAACTGTTGGAGCAAGTCCAGAGAAGGCCACGGAGATGCTCCAAGGGCTGGAGCACCTCTGTTCTGGAGCCAGGCTGGGAGAGCTGGGGGTGTTCTGCCCAGAGAAAAGAAGGCTTCAGGGAGACCTTAGAGCACCTTCCAGTGCCTAAGGGGGCTGCAAGGGAGCTGGAGAGGGACTTGGGACAAGGGCCTGGAGGGATCGGGCAAGGGGCAATGACTTCCCACTGCCAGAGGGCGGGGTTAGATGGGATACTGGAAAGAAATATCACAATGTGAGGGTGGGGAGGCACTGGCACAGGTTGCCCAGAGAAGCTGTAGCTGCCCTATGCTGGGAAGTGTTCAAGGCCAGGTTGGACAGGGCTTGGAGCAACCTGGTCTGGTGGAAGGTGTCCCCGTCCATGGCAGGGGGATGTGACTGAATGATCTTTGAGGTCCCTTCCAACCCAAACCATTCAATGACTCCATGCTGGGATCTGTCTGGCATGGCTGGCACAGCCTGTAGAGGTCCACGAGAGCTCCATACCTTTGTTCAGTCAAGCCAAACCTGAGCCTGAGTGCTGCAGCTGGACCCCCTTCTGGGACCCCCACCTTGCCCAGAAGCACTGGCCTCCCTCTGTGCCCTAACCCCTCCAGGGTTGTGAGGGCAAGGGAACCTGCAGCACAGGCAGCAGCCCTGCTGCCCTACACTAGGAAGAGCTTCCATCCTCCTCCTTCTCCTCACCACAATGCATCTCTCGTTGCTCCAATCCGGGCTGCTGTTGGCAGGTTTAACCTCTCTCTGAAACTCTTGGGAACAAAACTCCATCAGAGATTGCACTGGCTTCCCCAAGGTCTGCTTGTATCCAGTCTCTGCAGCCCCATCAGCCAGAGGCAGGAATTGGGGCTGTGGGAAGAGGGAGGGCAGGAGGTGTTTGCCTCCATCCCTCAGTGGTGGAGGTGTGACAAGGCTTCGGGGCTCACCATGAACTTCTTTGCAGGTTCTTGCACAGGCAGGACTCCCAGAAACAAGTCTTTCTAATCAGAGCTTGGGAAAAAAATAAATGGTGAGAATTTGCCCCTTCCATATCCACAGGATTTTTGATTTTGCCCAGCAGAGCCACAGGCAGGTCTGACCCTGCCCAGAAGCCCGGGCAGCCTGGATCTGAGCCCGGGACCCTTCCCCTGCAGGCAGGGTGACAGAGGTGACAGGCAGACAGCATCACCCTAGTGCACCCCGCCCTGGGGCTGCTACGTAGAGACTAGTCTCAAAATGTCTACAGTGAGATCCTGGGAGTTCATCCCTTGTCTGAACTGACTCCAACTGCTTTCTTTCCCATGACAGAATCAGAGGAGCCATGTAGGTGTCTGACAAATCAACTCCTATTTTCCCCTCGCCATCAATGGAGACTCCGTTGCAGCCTTCCAGTATCTAAAGGGGCTTATTAAAAAAGAGATAGAGGGACTTTTTACACAGGCAGATAGTGATAAGACAAGGGGAAATGGTTTTAAACTAAAAGAGGAGAGATTTAGATTGAATGTTAGGAAAAAGTTCTTTACTCAAAGGTTAGTGGGGCACTGGAACAGGTTGCCTAGAGAAGCTGTGGCTGCCCCATCCCTGGAAGTGTTCAAGGCCAGGTTGGACAGGGCTTGGTCTAGTGGAAAGTGTCCCTGCCCATGACAGAGGTTTAGAATTGGGTGAGCTTTAAGGTCCCTTTCAACCCAAACCATTCTGTGACTCTATCATGACAGATAGTGAGACCCTAACATCTCTGGCAGTGGGGTAAGAACAGGTCTTCTGCTGAGTTTCAAGGCACTAACGAGCCTTCCTGAGCCCCAGAGCCCAGCACCCCTGTGCTGAGCCATTGCAGTTGTCCCTGGCTGCAGACACCCACTGGGTGCTGGAGGCCAGGATTATTCATCTCATCTCTTGATTAGGAATTACTATACTGGACAAGAGCCTGGCCTCTCCCTGCAGTGTTAGTCAGGACTGACTCCATGCCCCGGGGTCAGGGTGAGGCTGTGGGCAACCGTGTTCTGCTGGTTTCTCTCCAGCCCGGCCATCTCTCCCAGTAGGCTGCTCCCAGTTCCGCGCCAGCATGGGGCCCTTTCCCAGATGCCTGGCCAGAGCTGGCTGTGCCTCGGGCTGAGCCCTCCCCTTCCCGCATGGCCAGAGCACCCAGCACCTCTGGGATGACTGGGGGAGCTGCCTGCACTCCCTGTCAGGACCACTCTGCCCTCCCCAGTGCTGCCCCAGGCACTTAGCACTCAGGTGGGAAGCAAGGAAGGCAAGTATTTGCCCCAGGATGTTAATACAGCACTGCCAAGCCCATCACTAAACCATGTCCCTGAGTGCCTCATCCACATGTTTTTTGAACACTCGCTCACAGAATTCATAGGAAGTTCACAGAATATTCTAAATTGGAAGGGACCCACATTTCTGGGGGTAGTGCCTCCACCTCTGCCTTGGGCAGCCTGTTCCAATGCCTGACCACCATTTCCATGAAGTAACTTTCCCTATTATTCAATCTAAACCTCCCCTGGTGCAACTTGAGGCTATTTCCTGTCATCCTGTCACTTCCTCCGTGGGAGCAGAGACTGAACCCCACCTGTCTCCCCTCTCCTGTCAAAGAGTTGTAGAGAGTGAGAAGGTTCCCCCTGAGCCTCCTTTTCTCCTGGATGAGCCCTCACCGCTCCCTTAGCTGCAACTTGTGCTCCAGACCCTTCCCCAGCTCCGTTCCATTCCCTGGACATGCTCCAGCACCTCAATGTCTTTCTTGCCGTGAAGGGCCTGAAAAAGTGAGCCCAGGATTGGAGGCATGACCACAGTGCAGGGGAATGGTCACTGCCCTGCTCCTGCTGGCCACTCTAGGACTGGTACAAGCCAGGATGTCATTGGCCTTCTCGCTTACCTGGACACATGCTGGCTCGTGCTCAGCTGCTGTCAACCAGCACCCCCAGGTCCCTTTCCTTGCATCTGTGCATCTAAGTGGTTAGTGGTGTAGGAGAGGGGCCTCCCAAGCAGCAGGTTGGTACCTCAGCTTGGCAGCATCAATCTGGACCAACAGAGAGAAGTGGATGCACCGTCACCTGCAGGTGCTCATGGCAAGGCTCCACGCAAGACTCTGGGGTGAAACAACTGAGAGCCCTCACCTGCTTACATCCCATCCTCCTGTACCCAGAATCTGTGCACCAGCCCAGAGGAATGGGAACCACCATGGGCCCAGTTCCCAGACAGGGGTTTTGGCTTTTGTCTCTGTTAGGACACATCCTTAAGAGGCACCAGCAACAGCAGTGCTGGGGCTGACACAGGCTTCTCGCTCCTTGAGGGTAGGTGGGGGTTGGATCTTAAAGCAAAAGGATTCAGGCACCATCTGAGGGCAAGATGGTACAGGAGGGGCAACAAGCTCCATTTCAGAAGAGGGCCAGTCCCGAGGTCTGTGTGGGGAACACAGCCAGGGGAGAGCCCTGACAGCTGTCAAACCTCTGCCACAGCTCTTCCCATTAATGCCTGTGTCACCGGCAGATTACAAAGCAATTAGCTCCCATTTGACAGCCAGCGAGACAGATGATGAGCTGCCCTTGATCAGCCTTAAACAAAGCTTTGTGCCTTGCTCAGCCGGAGATTCAAAAGCCCCAGTGGAACCTATTCCTCTAATTGCCAGGCGTGTGGTGACAGCCACGCCGGCCGGGAGCATCACAAAGGGATCCCCAGCTCCTGCTTAGTAGAGGCAGCTGTGGGAATTGCTTGTTTAATAGACTACTTGCAATGCAGAGTGGAATATTTGATATCCAGGGAAAACAGGAAAGCAGAGGTGAGCAAAGCAAAGACAGCAGGGAAAGCTAACACCAAGCCAGTTCCTGCTTGAGCTCTCCCCAGTCCCCAGTGTGCCATCTGGTAACTGCACACTTGCTCAGAGCATCCTGCCCTGGGATTTGGCAGCCTGATCCCAGAAAGCCCACGTTCCCAGCTTCTTATCCTGTGTCCAGATCTCTTCAAGGGAGGGCAAGGCTGCATGCATCTTCTGGCCCATCCAAATGCCAGAACTTTGCCAAGCCCAGGCTGGGCATGAGAGCACTAACCAGGAGAAATACTCCTAAGGTTGGGACAGAATAGCTGCCTTCTGCCTCCCACCTACTTCCTGTCTTCTTTGTGTTGCTTTTGTTTCCCTTTTTATCACTAAATTGGAGAGCTGGCTCGTAGGCCCATGGCTGTGCTGGGAACCCTGCCCTGTCCCAGGAGAAGGCAGGTGCCAGCCTGGTCCCCTGGCACTGATGCTCTTTTGCAGGGGCAGCGGGGCCGTGCTTAGTGGAGGAAGGACAAAGTGCCTGCACACACTTGTGCGGTGTCACGGCATTGTGCTGGCCCAATCTCCAAGGGTTGTCTCACTGTGGAATGAGTTTCCACAGCTTCTGGGAAAGCCATGTGGCTTCTGAGAAAGTCGTGTAGCTCTTCCTCCTCCTCCTCTGTGCGCAGTGAACTTGGTTTCTGTGTAGGAAGGTGATTTTTGTTCCTCTCAGCTGTCATGGCCTTCTCTTCTGTGTGGGAAAGAAGCAGTGGCGTGAAGGCAAAGAGAACTCACACCAGGCCAGGAGCCATTGCTCCACCTGCGCATGAGCGTCCAGGGCTGAGGGATGAAGCCACTGCAGCCCCTTCACTAATCACACTGGCCCACGCTGACCCCACATGGTCTTTGGGAGGGACTTTTATCATTCCCTTCAGATTTTCTCCTTTTTGACCTAGATTTCACGTTCCAGAAATAGCTTTCTCTGACATACAAGCAGGAAAGGGATTAGAGGGAGAGTGTGTGTGTGTGTGTGTGTGTGTGTGTGTGTGTGTTTCTATGTGCACGCACACACACCAGGGAGAGATTTCTGTTGCACGCTCTGTCATTGCAAAGGAAAAAAGGGCACGTACACATGTTCTGTAGTGTATTCATGTGTGTGTGACACAAAGAAATTTATGACAGCTGTTTCTCTCCACATTTACCAGTTCATTTTTCACCTCTGATCTTTTCCTTGTTATTATGGAAACTCCACCACCGCCCTGTGCCCAGCCAGCACTCCCTTTTCCCTTTCCCCCAGGAAGCTGTACCGTGGCTACAACCTCGCTCTCAGCTCCACCCCCAAACCCAAATCGTCCCTGTCTTTCTGTGCTTGGTGCTCTTTGCTGCCAGATTTCAGCTTTTCCACAGGCAGCAAGCTCAATGCCTGCTGCAGGCACATATCTGGCACCCCAAAACAGTTGCAATGGGTTTGAGTCCACAGAAATATCACTCGCCCAGATCCCCAGGAAGGGGGGAGCTGCAGCCACACATGATGTTGTGCTGGCACAAACAGATGCAGGGGAGGTGAGCATAGCTCCAAGGTCCTGGCCAAGCCTGCCTTCTCCCAGCAGGGACCATCTACAAAGGAGTAGAAACAAAGGCAGCTGCCAGCATTTCCCTTTGCTGATATGGTCAGAAAGCCAAGTCCTTCTTGTTGCTTTTATCAGCCTTGATAGCAGGAAAGGGAGTCAGTAGTGCTGACCTCATGGGAGAGAAGAAATCAAAGCACCAAGGGGTGCCTTGGCTTGTTTGGGGCCTCTGGAAGGGCAGCAACAGGAATTCATGCATGGTGCAGTGCTCTGCCTATGAGGAGAGCTGGGGGGGGGGGCAATTTTCCATGTACGCAGACACCTGAGGTCTCTCCTCAGGCCGAGGGGCCTGGTGCCACCCCCACACACTGGCCATCCATGTGAGCCAAGTGAGCACAGAGCTGCCCTGACACCAGACAGCCTCAGGTGCTGCTTTGTGTCCCTGCTGTCGGCGTTGCTCAGCCCCTCTCTGCGGCTCCCTGTGGTCACAGGGCTTGTGCCATCACTGGGGCAGCAGCGACCGATGGCCTTAGCTGAGGCACACACGTCTGTACCAGGAGAACTGGGCTGGGTGGGGTTGAGCGAGGCCATGCAAACAGCCTGGAGCATTTGCAGGATGTCAGACATCACAGGCAAATGAGGGTTTCTTTGTATGTAGTTCTCGTTTGGCATTGCTTTTCCTCTCCTTCATGCTCTTCCATTACCTTTTCCATCTACTGAGCCATGACATGGGTATTCCTGAGGATTCAGGAAGAGTTTGGCTCAGGGCTTCGCAGTCCGTGTGGATGAGTGGCTCTCAATCCTGAGCTGCTCCCCACTCGTTGCCTGGGAGCCCCCGAACTGAAAACAAGTTTCCTTGTTTTCTTCTGTAGGCAGCGGAGGGGGGAGGCCCTGGGCTGTTGGTCCTCAGGCTCAGGGCTGACGCGACCAGATCCTCCTTCAACCCCATTGTGCTGCTGCTTCCTAAAGCAGAAGCAGCAAAGCTGCAGCAGTTCGGTCTCTGAACGCCGAGGGGGGCGACGGCTCAGCGTGTGAGCTCAGTGTAGTGTTTCCCACGGCGCTTTGATTGCTCCTTGCTGCAGACTAGCCCTTCTCCTAGTGCTGGGAACCCAGCGAGTCATCAATAAATCACAGCACTCAAGAAGTGATGGTAGCAGCGAGGAGCCGGGGCGGCGCACGTGCTGCTGGCGGGAGCCACGTGGCAGCACCGCTCCCCGCACAGCCAGGAGCCCTGCCCAGGGCCAGGCACCCGCGGGCAGCGCCGCTGGGCAGTGCCCACACTATGGTGGGCTGGCGGGCACCAGCTGCCCATCTCAGTCAGACACTACATGGCGTGGCTCTGGTCTTGCAGAGATATCCCCAGCCCCATGTCCAGGCGAACTGGGTGCTCAGTTCCATGTGTCTCAGAACAGGATCGGAGGGATGGAGCTGGACACTGCTCCACCACCCAGCACGTCTGTGCCCAGGGTGCCAACTCGGGGTGGCTCTGCCCAGGCAGGTTCTTCCCGCAGCCTGCACGCTGTGCCAGCCCCGCTCCCCTCCGCATCCTCATCCCCCATCAGCCCTGCTCAGGCAGCCCAAGGGGAGGCATAAGGCACAGCTCCAAGCACAGCACCCGCACCCAGTGAGGCTCCACTGCCCCTCCCCTTGCCCATCGGGGCAGAACTCCACCAGCAAATCTCGTACCAGGGGAAAACACCCTCAAGGAAAACCTCCCCGTCCCGCTGTTTCCTTTCCATGTGTGTCCCCTTGCCCCGGAGGACTCCTCCTGGCGATCCTGCAGCAGGTGCGTGGCGGGTGGGTAGACGCCCACCGGCCACGCGGGTCCCACCCGCGCCCGGCGCGGGGGGCAGGAGCGGCTGGAGCGGGGGGGACACGGGGGCTCTTTCATCCAAACCCACGTTCGCGCGTGGGTGGAGCCGGGGCCGCGCCGGGGAAGATGTCAACGCTACAAGGAGACAAAGCTTCCGCGTGGGGTGGGAGCGGCGCCCGCTTTGTTCAGCAACGCCCGGCTCCCCCGCGGCAGCGCCGGTGCGGGAGCGGCCAGCGGCACCCCCGCCCCGTCGGCAGCGAGCGGGACGCGAGGGTGCCGCGGGTCCCGGTGCGCCGAGCGCGCTCCCGCGGGGCCGGCGGGGCGGGGGGACCCGCGCGGGGCGGGGCCGCGCGGCGGGGGCGGGGCGGGGGTTTAATGCGCGGCCCCGCCCGGGCGCGCGGCCGGAGCGGCGGGCGCGGTGAGTGCGGCGGCGGCTCCTCCGCGCGTCTCCTCCCTCCTCCAGCGGCGGCCGCACGAGCAGCCGGAGCGGCCCCGGCCCGCGGCTCGTCCTCCTCTTCCTCCCCTCCGCGGGACCCAGGCCGGGCCGAGCGCCCCCGCCCCGCGCCCCCCGCGTCTCTCCGGTCCCCTCCGCCCCTCTTTGTGTCTCCCATGGCTTTGTGTCTGGAGCTCCTCAGGCAATGTGAGTGACCGCGCGGGCGGGGGGCCGGGCCGGGCCCTGCATGGCTGCGGGCGGGGGTGCCGCCCTCTCCCTCCCTCGCTCCTGCTGCTGCTCCGCCGCTTGCCGGGCCCGCCGCCCCTTCCGCTTCCCACGCGCGTCCCAGCCCTCCGTGGGACCTGCTCGGCCGCCGCGGGGGGGTCCCGCTGCCGCCCCGCTCGGCTCCGGGGTGGGGAGGGGTGCGGGGGGCTGCTCCATCCTCCCCCGCATGTCGCCTGGGCCGCGGGGGGCCGGGCTCTGCCCCCCTGCCAGCCCCGGAGCGCCGAGCCCGCTGTCCCCGACCCTGCGGGGGCCGTGCAGGGTCGGGGACAGGGTCAGGGGCCGGGTGCCTAGCCCGATGCTTCGGGCCCTTAAGGAGATCCCTCCCTGTGCTGGAGGGAAGGAAGCGGCGCTTCCCTAAGTGTGTTCCCTAGCGGGGAACACGGGCCCCTTCTTTGGGGAGGCGTTCAGATTCTTCCGAAAAAGAAAAGGGAATTGCCTGGGCGAGGCACGAAGCTGAAGGCTGACATTTCGCAGCGCAGAGAGCTGGCACCTCCCGGCCAGAGCTGGCTCTGGAAAGTCTCTTTTTTTAGCCTGGGAGAACAAGTCCTGGTTAAAGGTACCTAGTGTAGCACCCTAGCGTCGAGGTGCCCGACCTGTCCGAGAGCTGAGGCTGAATCCCTCCGGGTTTAACTGCAGGTGCAGCTCACCATTGGTGTGCCATGCAGGAGGGTGGGGATGTTGGGTTGGTTGTGAGCAGTAAGTAAATGTGGCTCTTAATTTCTACTCCAGTCTTCAATGAGAGGCTCAAAAAGGAGAATTATTTGCAGGATGCCGTTGATAGGACTAATATTACTTATTCTGCAAAGGACCTTGACCCCAGGGTGTGCGTTTTAGAGACAGGAATGGAATTAGGACCTCTGAATCCTGGGCTTTAGCTTGTCATTTGGGGAAGGAAAAGAAGAAAAGGGGAAAAAAAAAAACCTCACGGCATGTGGCATTGGATCCTAAAATAAATTCCAATCATGTGGGATGTTAACAAGCCAGATTGCCAAGTCGTGTAAGCTGGCAGACTTGACTCCAGAGGGTCCAAATTACTTTGCTGGTAATTCCTCTTCAACAGGAATTTGGTGCTATGAAGTTACATGTTCTTGAATGTGTGGAGAAAAGTAAGTTTAACTAGTGATCAAATGCAGTCTGCTTGGCTTTCAGATAAAATATTGATGTACATGTACCTTAGTATTCAGAAGAGGGTTACGTGCAGAATTTGTTTGATGTGTTGCGGTCATGGAAAACCTAAAAATTCATCTATAAGGTGCAAGTGCTAAACTGCCATCTGCTATTTTTGCATCCAGCTTGCTACTTCTGTCCCACTTCTGTAGTGGCAGTGTAAGTTTGTGGTATAGCTCAGGATGCTGGGATCTGTAGCATGGCCGTGGAAGTGCTGGGTGTAACTGCTGGACACTGCCAGCTTGGAAAGGACAAGGAGACCCTGTGCAGCCTCTGCCAGACCCTGATCAGCAAAGATGATAATGGAAGAACTTGGTTTCTGTGATATGTGGATTGTCTGTCTGGAGAATACAATGGAATTTCGTAAAGTGCGGAGCACTGGGAGGCCAACAGGTACCGGTGTGGAACCGTAGCCAGTGTCCTAGCACACACTGTCAGCTTGTGATTCACTCACAGCTGTGTGAGAGTCCTTGGGTACTCTGGTGATTGATCTGTGCGTGCAGTTTAGATTTGTGGACACTTCTGACAACTTCGCTCAGGGTTATTCTGCTCTTCCAGTGTAATGCATGGAAGACCAGCTGCTCCGTGAGCTTGTTCCTAGCTGTGTGTGTTGCCAGAGCAAGAGAACTGTAAAAGCTTGTAATGGACAACTAATAACTGCCAGGCGCTTACAAATAACTCTGTGTCAAGTCTTGTCTGCTGTATGGATTTTCCTGTCGTCTAAGCCCTGACTTCTGTAGTTTGGAACTAGTTCACTGGGCCTTGTGAAAGTCACTCTGTGACATTTAATTTTCTAATAACCCACTCCATGCACGCCTGCAGAGGGAAGGCATCAAGCAGGGCTTGCTAGTGCCTCTTTAGCTGATACTCTTGCTCAGTGCAACCTGCACAACAGCCTCAAATATTTTTTAATGGATTGAGGAGGCATAATTGGATTCAGAGCAGTGCAAGTTACGGGGACATATGTGAGCTGGAAGGATTAAGGCTGTGCAGGCGGGTGGCCTTGTTCAAGAAAAATCCACTTTAATTTCTGCAGTGAAAAGTTGTCAGTGTGTTTCCCATCAGAGCAGATTTAAAAGGGAGGGGAGCAATGCTAAGGATGATTGCTGTTTGCTGTGAAAGGCGATTAGAATTCAGGCTGTCAGATACTGTGAGGGCTGTAGTTGCACTTGGGGATGAGAATGGTGAATTCTCATCTGGGTCTCTCCAGAACAGTTCATGAAAGATTGAGTTTATCCTTCCCTTCTTTCCCAGTCTCCATGCCAGCCTGCCACCCAGAGAGAGGGAGAAGTAGATACCAGGGTTTGACATGAGCTGCCTTTAAACAAGTGGAAGTTTTTTGAGGATTTGCAGATGGGTTTGTTTAGGAGAGAAGAAAATATTTAGGAGAGTGGAAATTCTGTCTGCTTCATTTTGTTGCAGAATTAATTAATTGTGTTTAGTGCAGATGGGTGCAGTCTGTCCCCTGGAGAAGCCAGGGGCAAGAGGAACAGCAGCCCCATGGCTGAAGTCCTGACCAGGTTCTCAGGCCTGTGCTTCACTTCTGCTCTGCCAGATTCTGGTTTAGAAATCCAAAAGCCACTATTGCAACAGCATTTGTGATTTCCACTAGAACCAGTGAGGTAAGTGCTAATCTGCTGTCAAGGACAAGTGACAAACAGTCTTGGGGGAGTTATCGGTCCCCCAGGCCTGGAAACTGTTGGATTTCTGGAGAGGGACAGGGCTGTGGGCTATGCACTGCCAGACCTCTTCCCAAACTTCTGTACATTTTAATACTGTGAAGGAAGACGACTGAGTTTTGATTCTCTCCTACTTACCTTCTTGCTGCTGAGCTTAGTCTTGCACCATGAATTGCCAATAAAGGCATGTGCCAGAGGGGCACGTGCCCCTGCTGGGATAGAGGCAGGGTACCCGATGCCCTCACAGGTGCTGCAGTGTCACCTGAGCAGACGTGCACACAGGAGCTGTGTTATCCCCACTGCTCTGCAGAGTCTCAGGAGGGTGAAATTTGTCGGCTCTGGCAACACCAAGAAATTGAAACCAGTCTCTCAAGGGACTCACCTGAGCTAGGCCTGCTGCGACAGCAGTGCTCAAAAGGGGAAGACTGTGAAAGTGCATAAATTTTAAACCTTAGCACTAGTATTTACATCAAGGATGTGTTGACAATCAATCTTGTGTATCCTGTTTAGTGCTCTTCATTAAGACATCCAGGTTTCACTGCAGTGATCTTTTCTGAACCTCATTCTAAGAGATCAAAGCTTAAACTACTGTTTTGTCTCTCCAGTTTGAAGTCGACTGAGAAACTTGAGTGGTGAATGTTTCAAAGGTAAATTCTTACCTGTGGTGCAGGTCTGTCAGAACTGGAATTAAAGTGAAGATCAGAAGTTGCTTATGCCTTTTTACTGATGCACTGTCATAGTGGAAAGCGATGTTTGATGAAAGCTGAAAAGTATTTCAGAGTTGATAAAAGGGAATTCTTATTGCAAGTTGTTGTCATAAGATGAGTCAAACTTATAAGTATTATTTGCCTTGGGTTTTTTCTATTCTGAAAGTGGTTGAGATCTTACTGAACAGAGCCCAGCCAGGTATTTGCTGTGTTCAGGAGGGAACTCCAAGCCTAAACTTCTTACCCGGAGTGGGCATATCTACAAATGCGTTAAAATTGGAACATTAAAGCATGGATGTTACATCCCTCTTAGGCCCTACACATAAGACAACTATTTGAGTCTGAAGCTAGAGAAAGTGTCCCAAAAGCTGCTGTGGAACTGTCCCCAAGGGAGTCCCTGGACCCTCTCCTGAAGGCCTCTGTTTTGCTGTGTCCTACCTGCTTGGCTGCCAGACTAGTCAGTGCTGCTTCTGTGGAGAACAGCGTGTGTGGGGACAGCTCGGGAGCCAGCACATTATTGCAGAGCTGTGAGGTCGCTTGAGTAGCTGTTTTGTTGGGAAGCCTCCTTTTCCTTGTTTGAACCCTGAGGCTTTTCAATTTCTTAGCTTGGCCCAAACACGGGGTCCCAAGTCACAACATTTCTGTCCAGGAACTCTCCCAGATTTTGGTGTGCTCTATTGAACAGCTGCCAGTGCTGTCTTGTTTGACCTGCCACTCCAGCAGTGGGCCCTGGGCTGGGAATTCTGGCCTCTTAGCGCTGCTGCTCTGAGCAAAGCAAGCTCCCTGGCAGTGCAGGGCTGCTGTAATGCCCAGCTTGTACAGTGTGGACTGGAACTTTCCAGGTAGATTTGAGGAGATGAGTACTGGTCGAACAGAGCTGGAGAACTCTTCCCAGTGCCTGAAAAGCTGCTCCCTTGGTGTTGGACAGTGCTTGCACTTCTTTAGCTCTGGTCCTGGACAAAGTAGCTACTTTATTTCCAAAGTATTTAGTTTCAGTGGCCCTCAAGTTTGCAGCATGCCAAGAGCCAGGCCTTGAGCGGGGAATCCTGGATGCTGGGAAGCAGAGCTCTGTTCACCAGCAGCCTGTTGCTGTTGGCCTTTGCGCTTGGCACCAGGCTCCATGTCTGCGTCTCGCTGTCACCCTGCAATCTTGTCAGCCATTCCAGAGGCACTGTTGCTAACAGCACTGTTACCCCACACATTAGCTTTTATCGCTGCTCTGTTAAGGTCCTCGCTGGAGATGAGTGCTGCAGAGTGCCCTGGGTTGCTAAGGGGAGGCTGCCAGAGCAGCCCTTAGAGCCCTGCTCTCTCACAGGACTTGTTCTTGCTCAAGTCAAACACTAACTCAGGCTGACTGGGGGGAATCGGAGCTTTGGGGAAGGGAAACAGAAGGCTTGGGTGGAGATGTCAGTAGTCACCTTGCCTGTGGCTGCTGCTATGAATGCTGTTCCCTGTCAGCCGTGCACAGCTGTGTGGGTTCGGTGAACACTCTGGTCTGATAGTCCCATGTTCCATCTGACCCATTGGGTCCCTGTGCAGGCACCAGCTGGGAGGGATCCCTGGTTTCTGGCTGTTCATCTGTGTGGTGCTTCAATTCCTGTTTGCAGTGCTTCTGTGGGACAAAGTTGACATCAGGACTGAAGAAATCTACAGGGTTAGGAGATAAAAGGGAGGCAGAGCATCTCGAGTGGCCTCCTCAGGGCAGTGGGGCAGGGGCCAAGGAGTGGCCTTCTCTCCCAGGAAACGAGCAACAGGACAAGAGGATATAGTTAAGCTCTGCCAGCAGCAGTTTAGGTTGGACATTAGGAGGAATTTTTTCACGGGAAGGGGGACTAGACATTGAAACGGGCTGTCCAGGGAGGTGGTGGAGTCACCACCCCTGGAGGTGTTTAAGCAAAGACTGGAAGTTGCACTCAGTGTGCTGGTTTAGTTGACAAGATGGTGTTCAGTCACGGGTTGAACTGGATGATCTCGGAGGTCTTTTCCAGCCTTAATGATTCTGTCGGACCCCGGGAACCGTGGGCTGGAGCTGGGAGATGCCCAGTGCTTGTGTGTAGTGGATTTCCCAGAGCCGCACAAACAGGACAGGGACTGCCCTGCTCGCGGGATCCCTCGGGGCTCTCGCGGTGCCGCTGTCCCGGCCGGGGTCCCTCGGGGCTCCCCGGAGGAGGGCGGCGGCCCCGGCCCGGCCCGGCTCGGCCCGGCCGCGCTTTGCGGCCGCCGCGCTTTGCAGCAGGGAGGGCCGTAGGGCGAGGAGAGCGCGGGCCGGGCCGCCCCCGGGGCGCTGCGGGAGCGGGGCCCCGCGCCCGGCCGAGCTGTGCTGGGAGAGCTCCGGCTCCTGCTCGGAGAGAGCGCCCTGTGCTCTGTCAGTGTGCGGGGACAGTGCCCAGCCTGTCATCCCGGCCGTCCAGGGAAGGGAACGGAGCTGGGGGAGGGGCTGGAGCTCAGATCTGATGAGGAGCGGCTGAGGGAGCTGGGGGGCTCAGCCTGGAAAAAGGAGGCTCAGGAGGGACCTTCTCGCTCTGTACAACTCCCTGACAGGAGAGAGGGGGGTCGGGCTCTGCTCCCAGGGAACAAGGGACAGGATGAGAGGAAACGGCCTCAAGGTGTGCCAGGGGAGGACATCAGGAGGAATTTCTTCACAGAAAGGGTGATTAGACATTGGGATTGCCTGCCCAGGGAGGTGGCGCAGTCACCGTCTCTGGAAGTGTTAAAGGAAAGACTGGACTGCCATGATTTGGTTGACAGGGTGGTATTCGGTCATAGGTTGGACTCGATCTCAGAGGCCTTTTCAACCTAGCTGATTCTGTGATAACAGCCCCTTGTACAAAGGGAATGGAAGTGCTGCCTGTCCTTTCCTCTGTCCAGGCTGTGCTCAGCCTGTCCCACAGCAGTGACTGCCTGGGTGACACTGTCCTGCTGCATTCTAGCACGCATGTGGCACAGCTCCCCTGAGCTCATTGACAGAGCAAAGCAGAGCCCAGGATAATGATGCTGTCCCAAATCAAAGGACAGAACTGGGCCAGCAATTGCAGCTGCTGCACTGGTGGCAACAGTAACTTTGAAGCACTGTCTGCTTTCTTCTGGCACTATTTGTGTGCTTACCTTTGATTTACTTTTTTTCAACAGCTCTGAATATCTTTAGTGTTGGTGGAGGCAGCTCTAAAAATAACTTCAGAAAGCTGGTTATTTCTGCCTCTGCCTGGTTTCTTTCCTTTCTGTAGCTAATGGCTTTTTCTACTGCAGTAAGGCCTGGTTCATACAGTAAATCATGTTTTCTGCTCTGTTCTAGTTTCTTGCTCTGTTAACAAACATCCCCTGGTTGTGGGTGATGGTGTGTTCAGGCAGCAGGTGCATGTGACTGCAGTTCTGGGTGAACGAGCTGGTAAACCAGGAGCACTGAGGCCAGAATGAACTAAAAAGTGACCTACAGCCTTTTGACCTGCAGTTGAGCTCCAGCTTGTGAAAGCTGGAACCAGTCAGGTGCTGCCTGGCAGAAGCTGTGTGCAGGAAGGTATGTCTGCTGTTTGAACCAGCTGTGTTCACGAGTGACAGAGGCTTGAGGAAGTCCCATTGTCCCATTTCTCAGATGTGTGCCAGAGGATGCCTTGTTTTTAATGGCAGGGTGAATCCCAGCAGGAACCCCAGTCACTGTTAATGCCTTACCTCAAGTTCTGCCTCTGTGTGTGAAATAACTGCACTTGACTGAGATATAGGGACTGGAAGTGTTCTGTACAAAGACTCACTTGACTGAATTATGACTGAGAACTGCTTCCGCTGCAGTTGTGAAGATACCAGTTAAATCTTTTATCCTAATTCTTATGGTGTGATGCTTTTCAGTATTTTTTTTAAGGTGACTCAGTTTTAGCCAGCTGTGCCTCTTATCACAAAGCAGCTGTTAACCAGATTGCTACCCAGCCTCCACATGCCATGAGTGTGCCAGTACTAGGGACCTATGTGCTCTCTCTCCCCTGCCAGCAGTGAAGGCCTCACTTTGCCATGGAATTGCAGGAGAAGAGCACAGTAGGTCTGCTCACAGGAGCTGTGGGAAGCAGCGTTACCCATGAAGGTTTCATCTCCAGCCAAAGCACATGCTGTGTCACTGTGCTTGGGCTTCTGTGTTGGTGCAGGTCTCCTCACTCCAGGTGCCCTGACTTTGTGCTGTGCCTTACACCTTCAAGCTTGTTTTCTAGGAAAGTTTACACTCAGCTTGTTCCTGGCCTGCTGCAGCTTTTAGGCTTGCCTGGGAAAAGAAAAATGGGGTAAATGTACAGAATGTAGCTGGTCTTTATTGGGCTGAATCTAGTGGAGGTGCCTAAGGCTAAGAGCCTGACTGTGGTACACTCCTAACAGTGTGGGCTCTCCCTGGGGAATTTTTATGAGCTGTGTGTTGTTCCTGGCCACTCTGGAGCAATAGAGCAGCTGCCTTATCTCTGGGACTGCCGTAAGTGCACCGTAGGATGGAGATCAGTCAGAGTCACATTTGGCTTAATGTGCCCCCAACTGCACTGTCACAACTTAACTGACAATAGCTGAGATTGCTCCTGTGTGTCTCTTGATTTGGAGATTGAAAACAAAACAATGTATGTACTTAGAGGGTCCAGATCTTGTTCATATCATCTATTCCAAACCCTGAGTATGCTTCATCCTTGAAGGGAGAGACTTAGCTGGCGTGAGTCACTGTGGGTTGGTGGCCTGGCGTTGGTTTCTTTTGTGTGCCCCCCACAGAGATGTGTCTGCTAAATGTAGAAGGCTGAAAGCACTTCAGCTAGGGGGCTTTCCTTGAGCGTGATGCGCTGAGCAGCCTCCCAAGAGTGTAGGCAGGCTCCAGTGGAGAGGAGAACTTGATGTGAGGGGAGATGAAAAATGACCTCACAGATCCAGGCTGTGCTCAGCGTTCTGTAGAGCTGGAAATGCAGCTAATGATATCATGGGGTTTCCAGTCTGGAAGGACTTTTGTACTTAGCTGTGGTTTGGGTGTCTTGGGTTCACCTGGCAAGTTAAAAGCAAGGTTTTTATTGTTGGAACAATGTCATTTCTATAACAGCTGCTCTTATTTCTGTTAATTACTATGGTTCCAACTACAAAGGAGCTTTCTTGTTCTAATTGGCCTCCTCCTGTTTCAATTCAGTTGTGTTGCTGTGCTGCCATGGAGACAGTCGTGATGTCACAAGCTGTGGCATCACTCAAAAGTGGCTGGAAGGCAGTTGTTCATACTCCCCCTCACCTGACCCACCCCAGTAATCAATAGCTGGGAGCAGAAAACAGAGCAGTTCAATAGGTTTCAGTGAAGACTGAAAGCTTTTAAATGAACCTGAATTACAGCTGTGATTTTAAGGCTCTTACTCCACTACTGATGTGAGAAATGATGTAGTATACCCATTTACTACTGCAGTGGGCAGACAGATGCTGTTTAGGAAAGGAGCTAAAAGCTCACCTACAAACTGTGCATAGTTTGTAAGTTTTGCTGTATTTTAGCATGTTTTCTATTTTCAGTGTGTGTAGAAAACTACCTCATCTATGGGAAGGGGAAGATGAAGTTTCCCTTAATACACCAAAACAGCTAATTCCCAAGTATTTGGATTTCCATTAAAGGCTATGAATAGATTGCTTCCTGGAAGGAAACTAGTTCTGTCCTTAGTCATGGGCTTGTCTAAACAGTTAGCCCCATCAAATTCCTTCAATACATGAGCAAGTTGCTGTGGTTTATTCTTTCAGGATAAGACTTCGTGGAGTTCCTTATCTCCCGAATTTGTGCCCTAGGGGGTTAACTGGGGAGAATTCTGTGGATGAGTCTGTGATCAGATGGCCTGGGTTGCTCTGTTCTTAGGCCAGTGATGACTTTTGGCAGTGCCATCAGTGCCATCAGATAACCTGACCACTATACCATGTCCACTGCTGGACTCTGAATAACACAGGATGTCCTGTGAGTCTGTCAGCAGGTGCTGTGTAGACTGCTCATGTACCTGTCTTTCAGAAATGTGAAGAACCTAACTGAATTAATGGCCCTGTGTTGGGGAGCCTGGAAGCTCTTCTCCTTTCCCTGTTGCTTCTGGCAGGTATCTTGTGCAGGTGAGAAGTAGGGTTATCCAGCTCTGGAATGGGCTGGATGGGAGGAGCTCTGAGTGGCACATCACTGGGTGTTGCTTTTTCCATGGTTGCTGCTACAAAGCCAAAGGAAAATGAGGTCAGTGTTGTGCTGCTTCGGGGAGCAGATTAGGAGAGGCAGAGACCCCATCCTCTGCCACAGCTGTGCAAGTGCCAGTGCACCAGCTTTCCTGCCTCCTGGTCTGCAGCCTCTTACTTGCTTGCATTGACCACCTTAGATTGCAGTGCAGGTGTTTTAACCTTGTGATGTTCTTTTCCCCTCTGCCAAACCCCTTCCCTCAGAATCTGCAGGTTTCTTGAACCCCTTAGGTGGGCTCAGCTGGCCTCTGAAAAAGGAAAAGAAGGAAAAGCTGAGGTGCTAACCAGGGTAGAGTGAGTGTTTGAGGATCAGAACAGAAACATAAAACCTAATATTATGCAAATTAATGTGGTGGTCTGCTGAGTTCTCTGAAATTCAGACCTGTCACTCAAGCAAGTTTTAAAAGCCATTTTTGTAGAAGGTGGTCACCTATCCACCTACAGTGCTGAGGAGTGTCCAGACTTAAAGGGAAGAGTGAGTGGGCACTGACAATTTTTGTAGAATAATTCTGCAAAATATATTTAAAGGGAAGTGGCATTCCTGTCTGAAAGATAAATTGAAAATTGCTGCAAGTCTGTCTGGACATTTTTCCAGCACTGAAGTTTTGGGCATTCTTGCAGCAGGAGCTAGTTCAGGGTTGTGACACTGAGTGCTTGTTCAGATGGTAAGTCAGCAAATTGCCTGGTACAAGCCAGGACCTGGAGAGAAAATCACGTTGTTGTTATTGTTGTTGTGTGTGATCTCTGATAAAGGCTGTGAAACCAGAGCAGCCGGATCCTGTTGCAGCCATGGCTGTGTGTACCTGTGTACAGGTAACAGCTCCTGCAAGCTTCACCCAGAGATGGAGGTTAACAAATACAGATTTGTGCTCAAAGCAAATATATAGAGAAGAGATGCTGCAGAGCTGGCAAGTGCTCTTAAGCAGATGACTAAAGGTGAGGTTACTTAATGTCTGGAAGCCTTAGGTTCTCACCTGGCTAAGCTGCCATGCTTCAGAATTACAGAGTAGGACGTTTTTGTTTTTGTTGCTGTCTCTCTTCATCTCTTGGTAACTGCTGGTCAGAGAGTGACAAAAGACAAGAGTCATTCCTGCTGCTGTGAAGAGAAGTGCATTTGCTTGGTCTTGTTCATGCTTTTCTAACCCCTCAGCAGAAGGAAAATACCTGAGTGAGCCAAGGTCTGCCTGCGCTCTTTACACTCACTCTGAGCGCACTGTGTGCTGATGTGGTGCCACATGTGGGGCAAGCACAGAGTGGACAAGGGTGGCACTTGGCTGCTTTCAGTCTTAAAGATCTCCTTGTCTAGCCAATGACACACTTCAGGACTGTGAATCACTTCTGTGTCAATATTTGCATATTTTAGGCAGACTTGGTGTGCAGTGGGTTGTGCAACACTGTGGGAAACTTTAAAGCTCGGAGGAAAGCACAGCTGGTGGTGCTGTCAGGCATCACTTGGTCTGTGCTCCTGAAAGCTGAGCTGACAATTTAACTGTGTTAAGGCTGGCTGGTGCTTAATCCTGTTTGCAGGATTGCAAGAAACTCAGGACTAGCTGGTACGCTTGAAAGCCTGTACACCTGGCCCTAGAGGCTGTGGGAGGTGTCCCTGCCCATGGCAGGGGTTGGAACTGGATGGTCTTTAAGGTCCCTTCCAAACTAAATCGTTATGGGATTGTATGTAACTTCCAGCACTGTGTCCCTGGAAGCCGTAACTTAAGCCCATGACCAGGTTTTCCAAGTCCTTTGAGGTTTTCATGGAGAGTGAATGTTTTCAGGAGGAAGCTGGTCTGTGCTGGTTTAGGAGTGTGCTGTGCTGTGACATGGGCACACCTATGGTCATATATTCTGCATGTTCTCTCCGTGCAGTTGGCTTCAGGTTACCAACTGCCTTTCTTATTTGAAAGGTCAATGGCTGCTCTTCAGTTGGCTTCTTGTACTGAAGTTCTTCAAGCCTGTCCATCTGTGCCACAGCTGATTCCTGCCAAACCTGGCCCTGCCCTTGGAATGTGGTGCTTATGGCTGCCTTGATTTGGAGTTTGCCTTATGTAATGCGTCGAGGTCCAGTGAACAGGCTTGGAAGGTTGCCAGGGAAGTCTCTCTTGCTCGGAAGCACTGACTGCAGCTCTGAACTCCATGGGCAAATCCTTTGGTTGCTGCTTTCCTGCATCTCTTATGTACTGAACATCAGAGTTGGGGTTTCCATGTAGCTACAGTCAAAAGTCTGGGAAGGAAGTAGTCCAGCAGTGTCTGTTGAAGGGGGAACTCTGCATGTTCTGCAGTAGAACTTGCGCATATGGGAACTCTAGTCTCTCTGCACAGTTTCTGCATGTTCAGTATCTAAAAATTAAAGTTCCTTTTTCCTCTTACAGGTGAGATTTATGAACAAATTTCTTAGCTGTCTGTATGGTGAAGTCGCATTGATAAAACATGCAAATAAATTTCTGTAATCGGGAGTCTCTGATTAGGAGGTCTGATTTTTCTAGTACTGATTAAGCAGAGTGCTTATTAAGCACATCTGAGTTGCTGCCTGGTATCCTGCTAGGTACCAGGGCATGAAAATCTATGCAGTGTTCTCAAACATACTGGAAATTACTCTGTTGAAGTGGTGTCATTCCAGCTTTGTCCCTGCTCCTCAGAGGGCAGTTGCCTTGCTGTGTGTGCTGAGGCTGTGGTTGTGTGCCTGGCCTTGAGAGGCAGCAGTGCTGTCATTCACCTCGGGGGACTGCACAGAGTCCCCTGCAGTGCTTACTGGCAGGAAGGGGGACAGCTGGGTCATCTTAATGTGGGGAAACTTACACTTAATGGCTTTTGGGGGATTTTCGAAGTGTGGTCTGCCTCCAGTTTCTGGTTGTGCCTTCTGGTTTGCTCAGTTTTCCATCTTGTTCCCTGGCACCTTCAGGGAACCAACAGGTCAACAACCCTCTCTGTCCAAGGGCTGCACAAACACAATGCCATAGGGGCACGGCAGGATGGAGTCTGACTTACACCTACCACAGTCAGACAGAGCTTTCCAACTTCAGAAGCGATTATTAATCCATTGCAGTGCTCTTTGCACTTTACTGCTCTCACACAGACACCTGAACTATGGACTGTTCTGATCCTAATGCACAGAGGATTTATATTATATATGGAAAATCTAAAGCAAGTGTCAAATAGTTTCAGTGTTTTGAAACTCCTGACATCTGATGTGCAGGAAACAAAGCCTAAGGCGCATTCATTTGTTCCGGCAGGGGCTGCTGAATGAAACCATAAAGCAGTTCTCTCCTTAGTCAGATTCTTGTGAGCATTCTCTGATAATATCCAGGATAAGGAAGTGCAGGATCATTTGCTCAGGGGAGACCATCTCTAGCTTTGAGAAGTGCTGTTTCTGCTTTTCTCTGCTGAGTGTGGTAATAAGGAGGGCTACTGCTGCATTCTACCTGGATAGGCAACGGACAGGCATCCTAGAATGTAATGGATGGAAGAAAAGGTAGTCTGGTAAGGCAAGGCTTCAACTGATCATGTGAATTCATACTCTGTTAAAACTTCCTTTAAATCATGTTCATACTTTAAGATCACTGAAGAAGTGAGCAAAGAGAAAGTTCAGACTGGAGTCCTTTGGACAATAAATCGCAGGGTGGTTTTAGTTTGGATGTGAGTACTCAGCTGCCCAATGCATTCTTGACTTCTCACTGAAATAGTATGTGTGTGCACATCTGTGCCTGCAGAACTGGGCTTCAGTGGTGCATCTGTGCAGAGCTCACTACTTGTCCAAAACTCCCGAAAGAGTTGTATCAAGGCATTCGCTTCTGCACTGCCATAGCATTGAACTCTGTCCCTGAATTCTGAACAGGGAGCACTTCTGAAACTCTCTCAAACTGAAAAATCCTGAGGGGAGACACTGCTGTGCCAGGCATGTGTCCTGCCAGACAGCAGCTTTGGGGGGTGCTCTGTTTCAGATCTGTGGCTGTGACACTGGTGGTAGTGGAGCAAGTGACTGTGTGACTCATGGGATATTCTGTATTGGGCCACCCATCTAATTGTGGGCTTCTCTTTCAGCCTTCCCTTTGATCTCACTGGTATTGATTGTGATCCTCTGTCCCTGGATCTCGTCACACAGTGTTAACTTGTGTGGAAGACCTCCCTTTAGTGTTGCTGCTTGTTTTCATGTTGTGCCCTGTGGTGCCCGAGTGAGCTGTATGCAGCTTTTCAAAGTGTTCCCAGTAATGACTGCCTGGTATGAAGCTGCCAGGGCAGACAGATCATACTGCAGTCAGTAGGCTGTCCTAACATAAATCCTGTCCAAGTAGTGGCCTGCTGTGTCTGGAAGGTGACTCACTGCTGTTGCTACACCCTTTCCCCATGGAGAAGGCATTCCTGCTGCAGGGAGTAGGAGGCCCAGCTTTCATGAGGCTCTATAGCAGCTGAGTCAGATCTCTTGTCAATTCATATAATTAACAATTAGCTGAGGAAGTACCTCCTGTAAATGTCTTCGTGGTTGTGTCTGTTGGTGGCTGGAGTGGGAGGGGGCAGTCCTGTGGTACCCAAGGGAGATGGCACCTCACAGATTCTCCCAGGTGTATTGCAGCACAAGCTGCTGACATTGCACTCCGTGGAAATTTCCTGATGGAGATGATGCAAGATGCTCTGAGTGAAGTAACCCTGCAAATGCTCTGCTGCTCCAAGCCTACTCATATTAGTATTCCCACAATTAGATAACTGGCCACACATCTGTTTACAAAGCAATATCCAAAATAATATGTTACTGTTTTGTTTCTTCTGCTGTGCTGTGTGTCATGGTTACAGCTAAAGAAATAGAACTGAATCTGTTGCTGAAAGGAGGTTGAATGTTTTTTCCTATGGCTGCTCTAATACAAAGTTGTTTTCACCATCTCAAGCCTTTGGCTTGTAGGTATGAAGCTTGTCTGCTGTCATCTCCTAGGCATCCCGTGTCTGCTAGATGTCTGGGACAGGAATAGAAACATCCCTGAGGATTGGATTTGTTCTTGGTGTGATGATGGTGCTGGACATACCAGTCCCTGTATGTGGAGCATGGGCACTCTGTGAGAAGGGCTGTCCTAGCCTCCCTGGAAGGCCACAAAAAGCTAATCCCGGTGCAGCTGGCACCTCCAGCACGTGCTGTGATGCTGCTGGAGCAGGTGGAGCCCCATCCCTGCAGGCAGCGTGAGGGCTCTGGGGGGTTGGCTGCGGGGCAGGGAGACCTTTGGGCCTTACGTGTTTCTGGGGGTGAACCAGCCCCCTTGGACTGGAGTTCAGGCACAGAAGAGCTGCCAGCTCTTCACTAGCTTTGTGCCATTGGAAGACAATAGAAATCAGACATGAAAAGTAAAGGCACTTACTTGGTATTGTCCTACCCCTTTGCTTGCCACAGGACTGTTAATTTATCTTCAAAAGCATTCGTGGTTGGTTTGGGCACTGGAAAGGCTGTTGGGGGATAAAGGAGATTTTTCTCTTGCTGTCATACAGTGACAGAGCTGAGAACAGTCTTTAGGTATATTGAGGAGGAAAATTATCTGCAGCATATGCTCTAGGTCTCCATTAACCTGGACTGCGTGGGAGTTTCAGCACTCCCTGTTTACATCACCATGACAACCCTTCTCCCTGCTGTGTCAGTGTCTTCCTGACAGCACATTCACAGTGTTCCTCCTGCCTGGCTGCCAGAGCTGTACAGAGGAGACCTGGTAGGGACATCCTGTTCCACTGACCTTCATCTTCAATCAGCATCCAGTGTGTCTGTCTTAAGTCTTCTGATGTGTCCCAGATCCAAGAAACTTGACTGGGCAGTGCTTCCTCTGAAACTGCGCCTCTGGTGCATAAACAACTTGAATGTTTTCTTGAAAGTGCTTTCCAGGAAAATGTAGAAGCAGGAATTGAGCAGGTTTGTTTCCCAATGCGGTATCACAGACATCAGGAGTGACCCTGAGCACAAAAGTGCACGATCCCCTTACAAGTGATACTGGGACCACTGTATGTTCTGAGAGTCCGTGCTTCATGCTAGAGTGACAAGGGCAGAGCAGTGTCCCTCCTGCCATGTCCCCCTCAGAGGCACCATGTCTTGGTGTACCTTGCCATACTCTGACTGGTGGAGGGTCTTCCTGGCAATCAAATCTGTTGAGCAGATAGTTGGAGACCTGTTCCTTGACTGACCCCTTGCTGTGCCCCACAAGTCCAGTGCTGCTCTGGGTCTATGATCACAGTTGGGTTATTTTTGGCTGGTGGTTCGTGTTTCACAAGGCCACTTCAGGTGAAAGCCCTTGCTGGACTAACCCTGAGTAGCTGACATGGTCAGTAGAGTGGTGTAGCTGTTCTCAGCAATCTCTTTGAGCTGAATGTGGCAGAAGCCAAGCTGGTGACTGCCCTGCAAAGCACTGCATCCAAAGATTGGCATTTCGCTGTTCCTAGGAATTTCATCCTACAGCTGGTCTGAGGGTTGGACAACTGGCATGACAGGGAGTGGCTGCTTGAATGCAGTAATACATTCCAAGCCTAAAATTGTTCCCAGACCAAGTGTGGAGAGATGGCCAAGTTGAGGAATAACTCCAGCCTTGGGCAATCTTTGGAGTGTCTAGTTTGGCTGGGATTTTTGGAGAAATGTAGAGGTGAGATTTTTCACAGAGAGCTGATGGCAGCGTGCTCGCCTTGGTGTATCGTGGGGGTGAGGTCAGGTTCTGACTGCCAGGAGTTGTTTAAAAACTCCAAGCTGGTTTTCTCCAAAACCATTTTGTCCTTGGTTGGGTAAGGAGGTCTCTGCAAGGAGCAGTTTGGTTTGCTCACTCCATCCTGCCCTTGCAGGAAGAATGTGACCTATTTGCTTTAGAGCTGTCCTTACCTCTGGGCTGTAACAGGGCTGGGGGAAAGGGGAAAGAGATGGGTATGGACATGGTTAGCAACAGCCCAAGCACCAGCTTGCTGAACCTCTTGAGTGTGTTCTCCACAGGCTGGTAGCACAGCTCTGGGGCAGGGTTGTGACTCTGAAGACCTGTAGCAAAAGCTCCATGAATACCTATCTGGAACTTCAGATTAAGAGTCCAGCAGATCCTGTGTTTTTGCCGTGGTCCCATTGTAGTTCCTGATTAGTCTACTTTGGAACTGACCAAAGGCTTCTGTGCCTGTTTGGAGCAGGGACTTTGCATTCCCAAAAACCCTATTGCTCTTTGTGGTGCCTGCCATGACAGCAGGTGCCTGAGAGCCCTGTGGAATTGTTGTATGTGCTAGGAGAAGATGAGCAGGAAAAGGGAGCATTGTGGATAGGCTTCTTTCAAGGCTGCTGTGGTGTGTCTTCCAGCAGATCTGGAGGCCCTTCTGGCTCTGGGAGACCAAGTAAACACTGTTTTTCAGGAAGTTCAAAAAGCTGTGCTTCAGCAAGGAGTGGCTTCTTCCAAAAACACCTTTGGTAAACTGTCTCTTGCAGGAATACCTTCAGAACAGTCTGACTGGATCATTCTCATCGCCTTCTTCAAGCCACTCTAAATCACTCATTACCTACTTCCTACTCTGCCATTGACACCTTGCCATTTAGTGTCATGAGGCAAATGAGGAAAAGCAAAAATACAAGTGCTGAAAGGTCTGCTTCATCTGGTTGGTACTTAGTGTTTACAGGTGAAGTCTTGGGAAGAAGATTTTTGGAATATCCTGCAGAACACCCTGAGACTTCTCAGTTTGGTGTGGATGTTGTTTACTTTGTAGTTGGAGCTATACAATGGGTAAGTTGAAAGGAGTGGAGGGAGAGAAGATCACTCATTTGGAAACAGGAATAAATATAAGCAAGATGGGAAATTAAGTCAAGAATTCTTTTGGCATGTAGCTTCCAAGGCAGGAAAGTGGTCTGTTCTATGGTGAGCAGGTTCCTGAAAGCAGCAGGGGATGCTCCTGTGACATTTAATGCTTTTGCTGGAGGTTGGGGTTTACTGTTAACCCTCCTCGGAAGGCCAGGGAGTCATTGTCACATACTGAATTCTAGGACAGAAGGGAGTAGGACCTGAGTGCCGTGGCACACAATGGCGTACGAACAGCATGACTAAGCCAGTGCTTTAGTTTTGTTGCCTAAAACTAAATCTGTTCAATGGATGTGGCTCTGCACTCACCCCTCCCTTGTGTCCCTTTTCTAGTTATAGTCTCAGATCCTCAGAATATCTTCATGGCAGGTTCTGCAGGCTGGAGGGACCAGGTGAGCATGGGCGAACAGATTCTGCACCCATGAATGCAGACCTTGCTACCCATATTTGTGGCTGCAAAGTAGTGGTCTGGGATCTGAACATGAGAGCTTATGGGGACTCTTCAGGCCTGTGAACTAAGAACGTGGTGGTTTGGAGCTTCCAGGAAAAGCAAACCAAGCTGTGAAGATGAAGACTTGGTGGTGGCTGAAATCTATGTAGGTCACAGATATTGGAGCCTCAGATGTGCTTAGAGAAGGCTCTGGGTCCACACCTGGGATTTGTTGAGCTCTTTCACTTCAGAACTGGAGCCTGCACAGTGGCTCCTTTGTCAAATGGCCTGCTCAATTCCTGAAATGAAGTGTTCCAGAAAGTGCTGGGTTTAGTCCAGATCCCCCCTCCTTTGGGGCATCCATTGTTCTGGGAGTACTTGTGATATCTGAAATTCTTAAGGAGTCAAAGCTGGGGACTCTTGGCCTCTGGGAGAATAGTGTGAGCAGTGACACTGGGGACACATGGCACTGTTCCTCTGTACCTCTGCTTGGCTGGGGAGCAAAGTCAGCTGGGCTCTGTGGTATCTGGGGCTTAGTTCGTGTGAGAGCATTCAGAAATCCAATCAATGATCACAGCTGTGCTTTCCAAAGCTCCCCAGCACCCTACTCAAAAGGATTAGAAGGTTGGAATATTTGCTTAATTGCCTGCTCTGACTCTGAGTACTTCCCTTCCTCGCCAGATCAGACCAGAATGTGGTGCAGCAGCTGAACCACTGTCAAATTTAATGCTAATGAAGAGGGAGCTGCCTGCTACAGCCTTTCCTATATTTGTTCATGTGATATTTTTTAATCTCATAACTAATGTCATGTTAAACAGTGAATTAGAATATGGAATAGCTTTCTCTAACATGCAAAATTTGTCCTGTGCCTCAGCCAACAGAAGTTTCCCAGCAATTTTAACTTTGATTCTTCAATATTAACATAATGTTGCCACATCTCAGTTTTTACATACTTAAAGGAGGAAATAGCTTCAATTGAATCTATTAAAACCTCTTGATGATTGTAGCTTTGAAGATGTAAATCTCTGCTGACTGCCTGACAGCCAATGTCCGAGTGGAAAGAGTGTTGACTAAGGGCTGGAATTTTTGGTAGGGAGATGAGTCCAGCCTGATGCCTTCCCATCTCCCTGGTGAAGAGGCTGTGTTCATTGCTGTCTCCTCAGCTGCTGACACATGTGCTTTCCCTGGCCCTATGGGTACAGGGTGGGGTTTGTTTTCAGCTTACAAAGAATTTCTAGTCATCTGGGTGTGGGGAGGGTTTTTCATAATGGTCTGGGAAAACCGCCTGTGCTGCTCCTGGTGGCATCACTGAATGCTTCCCTTGCCTAAAATAGCTGAAATATCTTCCTGTGAGCAGATTACCCGCATCAGATAAAATTTGGGATACAGTAACTGAAAACTGTGATGCAAATCCTGATGCTGATCAAAGTGATGGAGAAATTTAATTCTTCTTACCTTGAGGGTTTTTTGGCAACAATGACGGCAACCTCTGGATCTTTTAGGTAGGCTAGAGAGTTGCTTGCTGTTCTTGGGGATGGAGCAATCCCCTGGGAGCCCTCTTCGTTGTAGAGGGAGCTCGGTGATGGCTGACATCAGCGCAGGCCTGCTCCTGTTATCACAACTCTGTGTTGACAAGCTGCTGGCTGCCATCAGTGTTTTCAGCACCCTCTTGGCTAGCTCTTCTGTGAACAGTGTTTAGTGGCACACTTAAAATGATAGTAACTCATCCACCCTGCTTCCAGGACTGTCCATCGGTGGGAATGTGCCAATATTGCCTCAGCAACTGGACAGTTTTTGTAAAAGCTTCCATGGACCACAGTAGTGTCTGTGGGCTTGGTTGCCCAAAACCTTTAGGTGTGATTCTGCTGTACAGGAGAAATTTGCGTTCCTGCATCTATTAAAAGATCCTGGACAAAGTGGTTCCTGATGGGCTGCAAGGATGGTCACTGGACTGAAAGAGGTGTGTGGGAACTCCCACAGAGTAACTGTGCCATCTGTACCATGCTGGACTGACACATGCACCTTTCTGAGAGGGAGGACTTGGGTTATTGCTCAAGATTCAGCCACTGCCTGTACATTGAGAACTTGTGATGTGTCTCCTTTGACACGTGAGCAGGTGCTTGGGAATGACTTGATTTGGGGTTTAGCAATCGGCATATCCTGAAATAGCGCATTTGAGCTGCTGAGCTTTGACATAGACAAGAACAGGCTTAGTTTACCATAGTTTCTAAGCCATTTCTAGCCATATGGATTTTGACTGGCTGTGACTTTGAGGAGGTGTGTTGAGATTCCCTGGACTTCTGCAGTGGCAGGGAAGCAAGTTAAAAGCATCCACATATGCCATCCTCTGAGTGATGTGGCAGTGCATGAAGTGAAGTGATGGTGAAGAGAGAGGATATGTTATGAAGTGCATAATTAGCTGGTGGGACTTACTTCTGCAGGATATTCTGGAAACTGCTAGCTTGAAGGAAAACTAGTAAGACCTGCCTAATTACACTAGCTTTCTTAAACACTTTAATTAATGCTAATACTCTCAGTGCGCTTAGAAGTGGCTGTAGTAGTGGGTACACGGAGGATTCGCAGTCATTCCGTAGGCTGGTGTCTCCTCCAAAGGCCTCCCCTGCTCTGTGCAGTTTGCTGCTTTGCAGAGCAGCAGGATAACATCCTTTGGTGGGGAAAGGAGAGGGGGAGAAGCCTGCAATCTTGGGGCACTGGTTAATTCACATCTGGTTCACATTTATGCCCTGATTTCATGTCTGTGCTGCCATAACCCTGAGCAAACCTTGCAGAAAGGGCGACATTAACAGGGAGAGGAGCACACTGCTGTGTGACAGGAATTCTGTGGCACTCAGTTCAGCCCAGTGCTCACTTCCCCTGTTATCCATGGTCTGGGATGTCCTGTGTGGTTCTTGCTCTGCACAAGGCCTCTCTCATACAGAGAGAGCCCAAACTAGCCCAGACAAAAAGCTTCAGTGTGCAGTTGGCAGCCACAGAATCTGCAGTCCCATAGCGAGTGAATCGGTGTTTCAGGACTGCCATAGTATGTGTTTAAAAACAAGGAGGAATAGGGCCTGCAATAAGTGCTATTCCTGAAAAACATTCTCTGGAATGCCAATCTCTAGATAACTTCAGTTGCCTTTTCTCTCTCCTGTTCTGTTAGCTGGGTCACTCTTGTTTCCAGTCTCCTGGTTGATGGTGTTGGAGCTGCCCTGAGCACTGTGTGGTCATGCTGCTGCAGTGACAACCTGTTCATGGTTGAGTCCAGTGGACAGTTCCTTGTGCTAGTCCTAAGCTTTATTTGCCGCACCTGGGTGAGATGCTGCAGGCACGGTTCTCTGGAATAGGAGGATGCTTTGATGCATTAGCAGAAAGAGTTGTTGTTCTTGTTGTGGCAGCACCTTTCAGTGCAGGCTGATACATGGTCACTAAGCTGTGGCCCTTACAGTGCTTGAAAGGGTCCTCGTGTCTCCTGGAGCCCTGCGAGTGGTGGGATGCTGAGCTGCTGACCCTAGATGGGCTCTGTGAGGTGGTGTGTGCTCCTGTCTGTCGAGTCTCACTTTCTCTTATCTGGCACTGGCTGCTGTGACCTGTTCCAGTGGCAGGGTCTGATGGAAGTGTCTGCTGTCTCTAGAAATCCTCTATGGCATGGATGGTTCAGAGCTTAGCCTCTTATTGATGACCCTCTGGAGCGGGCTAGCTGCTGTGTGGCCCAGATGTGTAGGCAGGGTATCTGCAGAGCTTCTCTGCCTTCTCCAGGGTCAGGAGAAGTTCCCAGTGACTGTTGCTGTGTGCACAGAAAGGCTTCAGCCCCCCGGCACCCCTACTCTGCTGCAGTAAGGGACCTGTTTCCTCCCCCTGTGGCTGTTTCCACCCAGCTGTGCCTCAGGCCGGGGTCAGAGCCAGCATGGAGCTGTGAGTGGGTCCTGAGGTGAGGAGAGGGCTCAGTGGGGTGTCTGTGTAGCAAAGAGGCTGCCGGGTGATGCAGTGAGTCTTGCTGGGTCTCACAGTTTGGGGGCCCCTTGGCACTGTGGTACCGCCAGTTTTGCACCCCCTGCACAAAGGCCAGTGGGCAGAAATGATGTGTCTGAGAGCAGCTTTAAAGTCCAACTGGGCTACTGTTGCCAAGAGCTTTCTACACTTGTGAAACCTGCCATGGGTTTGAATTCCACTGGCATTTCTCTGATAGCCTCTGCTTACTATTCTGTGCCATAGGGTCTGCATGCCCAGGGATCTGCCTGGGGAAGGGCCAGGTGTGGTCATGGAGCAGCTCGAGCTTCTGGCCTGCCTGGGTGAGCTCTTGGCTGGTTTAGCAACTCTGCAGGCCTGGCTTTGCTGGTGGGGCCAGGCAAGATCTGGCAGCAGGAGGACTCCGTGGTGACTCCATTGTGCCCAAGCTGGCAGGACAGTCTGTGTGCTGCTGGGGACTCTTCTGCTGTCATGACTGAATTCCTGGAACAGGGCCCTGGGCTTGGTGGAGACTACAGGAGCATGGCTGATAGTCGGAGATCCCAGGGCTCTGTGGGCTTGGGCTCCATTTAGCTGTGCTGCTTCACCTCTCTTGGTGTGTTAAGCTCCCAAAGCATCACCCCTTGTTAGGGAGGGTGCTGGGGGGGAGGAGGGAGAGGTAAGCACAGCCTGAGTCCCAGCACAGAGCAAAGGAACTCCGATCTGGTGGACCAACCCTTCACCCCTCTGGAAAAAGGTGTGTGCCAGCACTAAATGGGCAGTGAACTGGCAGGCGAGAGACAAAGGGCCCTGTCCCTGGGGTCCAGGCACCCCCAACCCATCAGAGATGCAATTCTGCTTCCCTTGGGACCATGGTGTTTGTCTTCCCAGTGACTTCTTGAGGCAGAATGGTTGATTTGGGGAATCTTGGTTCTTGTTAATGAATTAAGCCCTTGGGCAGGGAGCGGCAGGGAATGCTTCTTTAGGCCACTGCTCCGCGCTAGCTGATTTGGAGACCTGCCTGAGTCCCTCAGGGCAGATGGACTCTTGCTGGATTCGTGGCTGGAGCAGGCTGGAGTTTCTTACCACTGTTGCAACTTGCTTTAAAACCCCTGCTGACAATCACTTTGGGGAGGGTGGGGAGAAATCAGTTTTAGAAGCTGCTGCTTCTAAAACACAGCAGCTCCAGTAATAGTTGCTGCAGATGGGTTTGGGAGTGTCTGTGGTTGGCATTCCCTGTAGCATCTGCTGTGTCCCCACTGTCAGGCTGACTCTGCAGCAAGCTGTGCTGAAAGGGGGGAATGACCAGATCTGTCAGATTCTTGGGGGATGTTGTCTGCTGCTTCATGCCTCTTTTAAATTTATGACCTTCTACAAGAGGCTCTTTTTAAAAAAACGAGCTGCCTTGTCTTCCCTGTGTAACAGTTCTCAGTGTATCAGTGCTTATTATCGTTTCCCTGTGCAGGAATTCCAAACTGGAGCATCTCAGTGATGCTCAAACTTCTGGTACATGGAAAAATCCTAGGTCTCTCATGTAAAGATATCACAGTTTTCAGCTTTTCCTTCCCTGGGTAGTGTTCCTGCTCCCCCATCCAAAGTACGGGGACTGGGTCTCTAATCAGAACTGGCTGTTGAGGCTTGTGCAGCCCGAAGTGACAGGATACTGCCACCTGAGCCCCCTGCCTGCCCTGGGCACTCCCTGGGAGTCTCACTGCATAGGGACACTGCAGCTCTCCCTGAGGGCATCTCTGTCATGGGTGACCATAGAACACAAGTGGTTGTACAAAGTATGTTGTGATGGATTTCTGGATGAGAGCTCTACTGTTAGTCTACAAATGCACAGCTGATGTTCAGAGAGAGCCTTTAGCTTCTTTATTTGCATTTGACTGCAGCATCTGAGAGATGCTCCCTTGAGTCTGAGGTCCTTTTCCTGCAGATTTGTCCTGTTCTTTCATTTCAGGGATATGCAGGAGCTTGCTTACTTGGCAGTGGTTGGGCAAGTGCAGGGCTGGCCCTCGTTTCCTAATAGCAGATGGATACATGGGTCTTGCCAGCAGGGCCTATGGGATGTGCAGGAGTGCTGTGACCAGGGTTGGGTGCTGGACCTGAACAGGAGCACGAGGTGACGGATCTACCAGCTTTGTGCTTGCTGGAGCAGCACTTGCAAGCGGTTTCCCAGCTGGAAAGCGAAGACCTATTTGCACAGGTCTGTTTAATCCTGTGTTCCTGCAAACATGGAAGGGCTTCCTGTGACAGCTTCTCTTGCTGCACTGGGGAGCTTTAAGGTGTTTGCTTAAAGCTAAAAAATTATTTCTTTCTGCAACGAAATGCCAGATTGCTGAAATGCAGCCTGCAATCCTGGTACAGGCTGTGCCAGTGGGGAGCTGAGTGTGGGTCAGGTATGTGTTGGATTGTGGCTGCTCCCAGAAGAGCTTGAGTAGGAGGAATGGTTCTCCTTAGGGCATCTCCCCTCTGTACTTGTCTCACAAGTGAGTTGAGGCTGTTCAAGGGGAAATAGCAACAGCCATTCCAGAGCTGGTTGGGTCAGGAAAAGGGACAGAGGTACAACCCTGAGTGATGTTGCTCATCTTCCATAGCTGGTGGTAGGAACAGCTGCAGTAGTAGGAGTGACACTCCTGCCTTGGGGTGCCAGGATGTGACACCAGCCTGCTGTCCCTCAGCTCTCCTTGGTCCCTACTGCAGACATGCATGCTCTCGGTGTGGCCTCTTTGCTGTGCCCGCTGATGCCACTGTGATGCTCTTGCTTCTGCCTGGAATCCAGGGGCTGATGTGACAGGTCCCATTGCCTGTGGGGAGGGATGGGGGCAGAGAGCCCA